>NC_040903.2:184085564-184698176 GCF_004126475.2 Phyllostomus discolor | reverse complement strand
TGCTGAAGATACATTTTTGTTGAGTGAATGAATTAACGAGTCAGTTCATCAATTCCTTTTAGGTCAAAATCTATAGTCCTCATCAAGAAACTGAAACCAGTGCCACATGTCCTGATCCATGTAGGCCACTAGCATATCACAAGGATATTCCCAATCTTATTTCCAGATACCTTTCACTTTTTCTCACCCCTTTACTCTGCTTCTCTTTCCAAAATATCTATTTTTGTCAATGACAACACAATCTACTAGTCCTAACACTAAAATTCTTGTTCTATTACTCTTACCTTTTCTTCATCCCTCAGATCACTAATTTATGAATTTCCTGAACTTTTTTCAAATTTTATTTTAATTATTGTTCAAGTATAGTTGTCTGTCCTTTACTCCCATGCCAGCCCACCCACCCACCCCTCCCCACCTCCCTCCCATTTCCACCTGCCCCCTAGATTTTGTTCATGTGTCCTTTATATTTGTCCCTGTAAACCCTTCCCATTCTCCCCTGAAATTCCCTCCCCTCTCCCCTCTGGTCACTGTCAGCCTGTTCTCTATTTCAGTGTCTTTGACTATATTTTGCTTGTTTGTTTTGTTGTTTAGGTTCCTGTTAAAGGTGAGATCATATGGTATTTGTCTTTCACTGCCTGGCTTATTTTGCTTAGCATAATGTTTTCCAGCTCCATCCATGCTGTTGCAAGGGGTAGGAGCTCCTTCTTTCTTTCTGCTGCATAGAATTCCATTGTGTAAATGCACCATAGTTTTTTGATCCATTCATTTACTGATGGGCACCTAGGTTACTTCCAGCACTTGGCTATGAGCATTGGAGTGCATAGGTTCTTTTGCTGAACTTCTTTTTGTATCTCTTCAACTTGCCCCTTTATCTCTATTCTCATTGCCCTGAGCCATACAATTATCACCTCAAATAGACTCCTAAATGGTCCCCTAGCCTCCAGGCAATTCTCCCCTACAGGTTCTTTTGCATAAGCATCGTTTTGATCACATCAGTCCTCTTCCAAAGCCATCTGTGGTCTGGCTCTCCTAGAAAACCTGACCTTCCTGAGTGGTCAAATGGTCAAGAGTTAAGTCTTTAAACAACAGAAAATGTTGTATAGGTAAATGAGTTATGTACATAGTGGGGGAGGAAAGGAGCGGGAGAGAGGACAGTAAGAACCAGGCCAAGGAATTTGAACTCTGAATAGAGACAGAAGTCATGGACTAATTGTAAGATATTTCTGACTGTTAATTCAACAATTACCTACTGTGTGCCCACTGTATCTCTGGTGGTGTTCAAGGTCCGGGAGATATAGCAGGAAACAGTTATTTCTTGGAATTCTAGGAAACTCCAAGGACCAATAGCAAACCTGTCGTGGAGGAACCATTGGTCTGCAGTTGTCAGTGGCTCTGGGGTAAAGGCAGATGTCCCTGCATACCTGTCCAGGTTGCGTGGGTGGTCCAGCTTTCTCAAGCCGGGCACTGGAGAGAAGCCAGCTCAGGGACCTGATCCTGACTTGTTCTGTGGCTCTTGGAATATAATTCTAACTTTCTACCTCAGATCCTCCCTGACAGGGAAATCATGTGGAGTGAGAAGCCCAAGCTGATGAACTCTTGGGAGAAAGTAGCAGAAAGGATTATTATTGCACTGTTATTATTGCACTGTTACTCAGCATCATGATATACCTTTCACTACTTTCTAATTGCCTTATGTAACTTCTCTCCTGTGTTCGCCTGGCCATTTCTCCTGGCCCCAGACAATCTCTCAGATTTAAAATAAGCACAGTTGGCCAGTCTAGTCATTACCACACCAACTTTCTTGCTCAAAGCGACTGTTCCTGAAGACTGGGGCTGAAGGTTAGTCAGAAAAAAGACTTGGGCCTATAAGCAGCAAACTTCTACTGTAGATAGACAAATAATAAATATTTTAGGCTTGTGGACCTTCCTATACATGCCACAACTACTTGTCTCTGTAGCTGTAACACAAAAGCAGCTACAGGCAACACTTAATCAAGTCAGCATAGTTGTGTTTCTATAAAACTTTATTTACAACAGGTAGTTAGGCAGATTTGGCCCACAGGCCAGAGTTCATTGACCTCTACTCTAAGGTATTAGGATATTTAAAATGTAAAGCTCAGTTTTAATTAGGGGAGGTAGCATGGAAGAACATAAAACAATGAGTTTTGGGAACTCAGAAAGCTAGAATAGAATCCCAACTTTACAACAAATCTTGGGGCATTAGGGAAATTAACTACAGTTCCCTAATGAGCAAAATGGCATGGTGGCCCAGGGGCAGACTGCCTGGGTTCAAATTCCAGCTCGACCACTTTCTATCTTTGTGATCTGGAGCAATTTTCTTAATCTCTCAGAGCTTCAGCTTCCACATCTGTTTTCATGGGGATAAAAAAAACACAACCATCCTCACTGAGAGGATTAAATGAGAACACCCATATTAAGAGCCTGAAACAAAGTAAGCACTCAATAACTGTTAGCAAGTATTGTTATGTTTATTACTATTATATTACTGTGAAGTTGACCAAGGAGTGGCTATTGAAACATTGCATGAAAGCATTTGTTTTCTTCGGAGATTAAAAACAGTTCTGTTTTTACCTTCCTGTACTTCCTACACACTTTACACAACTACAGGAAGCTGAAATCACCTTTGTAAACCAGGCACTGCTTTTTCAGATGATTGCCTTTAAGTGGCTTTCAAATTCTGAAGATTATCATGCATAATGTATTATGCTTATACCAGAATTAAATTTTTTCCATTGATTTTTACTTCCACCAAGGGTTTTGTTGGACAGCATTGTGTCTCCAAAGGAGGCTGCTTTTGCTTTTCCTGAATTGTGAGCACAAAGAGTTTCTTTCAGACTTAGTGTCTTTAAATCAACTAATGTGATTTTTGTCTCTAGTTACAACCAAGTTAAAATTCTCCAATACACACTAGATTTCTCTTCCCAAGCTATACATTAAAAGTGTCACAATCCATTCAACACTGTTAGGAGAAAATATCACTGGATTGGCAGTGTCCCCTCCCAGAGCACCCTGTCCTTTTTGCAATTGGTACCAGGACTGGGGAGACTCATGAGCCTTAAGAAATGGGGCAGGGTGACCACAGTTTAATTATAATGTATCAGTAACCTTTCAAAGCACAGCAACAATGCACATTACCTTTCACATTGCATAGCACATACCAAGAATAATACTGCTTCTGAGTATGTTGATGTAAAGATGGTCTTGCCTAAGTGAGGATCTCTAGAACCACCTTTGTTGCCTGTTATTCTTCATTAAGGTGCATCTCAGAAATCTTTATGGCTCTTGACATAAAGCTCTCTTGAGCCAGGGGTGTGGACTCTCTCCTTCCGGTCTTTTCCCCACTAGTAAACACAGAGCCTTCTCTTTGCCTGCCCAGACTGGCAGGCTGCATTTCAGAGGGTCCCAGACAATCCGAGCCACTGTATACACCGTGTTCTTTGTTAGAAGTCATCAGCCACAGGGGCAAAGGGGGTAAACAGTAATTAATATGCAAATTTGCAAGTGAGTTGCCTCTTGGTGTTGAGGTTTCTTTGTGTGTTTGCACAGTTGTGGACAAACTGCGGTTTGTCTTTGTCTTAATTAGCAAGATAAATATAAAATTATGATATTAATTGTTAGCTGGTTTTTAAGAAAATGGTAGTATCCTCCTGCTGTGACTGAGATGCTGCAGATCGGTAGGGGGCTCCTTCTAAAATGAATTTTAAGATGCTGAAATACCCACTTTAATTAAAAGGCAAACATTGAAATGAGTTTTCCAATTCAAAAATCATAGTTACCAGGCAACAAATCTTCAATGCATACATTAACAATTAGTATTTGTATATCGGTTGACTTAATCCCATGCAACAACAGCAAAGGGATTAAGGGAAAAGGGTGATTATTGTATTGCCCTTTTACAATAATAATAATAATGAAGGGTAATATTTTTAATATTAAGTGTTCTGCACCAGGCACTCTGCTAAGCACTTTTCTCACATTATCCCAATGAATCCTCATGCAAGCCAGACCAGGTGGTGGTGCTATTAATAGCCACATACAGATGTGGAAGCCAAAGCTGTAGACAGGTTGTTGTTTTTTTTTTTTAAGATAGGTTCTGTTGGTCTGCTCTTTAATTGTGGTGTCCTCAAGATTCCATCTGCAGCTCTAATTTCTCCTCTTTTTTTTTGGCTCTCTTTTCTCTGGGAGGTCTACCATTTGGCTGCTTTCGACTGATTCTTTATCAGCTTGCTGACGGTGGTCTAAAATATCTAAATCATGTCTCTAATTCTGAACTGCCTCCTAAATTCTAGTCCACAACAGATTCTCACTTCTACTACCCCTGGAAGCCCAGATTTCTTCGCCTGATATTGATGGCTCTCTCTATAATCTGCCCCAGGTACTTCAGTTTTTCTCATTATTCACTTCAGCTCCCATTATTTAGTGCTAATTGGCAAAGGTACTACATTTGTCCCTGGGAGTGAGGTGAGATGGGAAAAGGGGAAAGTGAAATTTTAAACAGCACCTATTCTCCAGGAGATTTAAAGAAAGCAAAGATCAAATTCTAACTAACACCTTCTTTTTAAAAAGATTTTATTTATTTTTAGACAAAGAGGAGGGGAGGGGGAAGGAGATGTTCAAGAGATACATCAATTGATTGCCTCTTGCACGCCCCCCAACTGGGGACCTGGCCCACCCCAGGCACGTGCCCTCACTGGAATCAAATCGTGTGACCTTTCGGTTTGCAAGCCAGTACTCAGTCCACTGAGCCACATCAGCCAGGGCCTAAAGCCCTTAAAAAAATTAGGCAAGAAAATTTATAGCATTTTTATTCATTAGAGAAAAAAACTATAAGCCAAATTTTATTTTTTTTATTTTTAATTACAGCTAACATACAATATTATATTAGTTTCAGATATAGGACAGTATATAACTTATTCACCCCAGTAAATCTAGTACCCAGCTAATGACTTTAGATTGCCCTGGTCGTAGAGAATTAGGACTGGGACAGCAGTGCCCCTCTTTCAGCAACGCAGCCAGTACCTTAAATATAGCATGATGCCACAAAGCCCTTGGTAATGGTTTTCTTCCAACCTGATCCATATATCCCTGGAAGCTTTGTCTTTCTTTCCAAGTCTCAGCTCTAGGTTCCCCCCCTCCCCCCTCCCCTGAGCCTTCCCTTCTTCTCACAAGCAGAACAGGCACCCTCCTGCTCCATTCTCACTCCACCCTTCCTTTGATGATAACAATTTGATGCCACACCATGTGTTTGCTTGGCTGTCTTCCCACTAAACTGTGGGCACCCTGAGGTTAGAAGAAAGATCTTTTCCTCTTTGTGTCTCCATTGCCTAGACCAATGCTTGGCACCTCATTGGAACTAGCCACTCTTTTCAAGCAGCCAGACAGTGTCAGACCTGCTAACAAAGTTAGGTACATCTTCAGAGAAGAAATTAACAGTTCAAAGCAGAGGCCAGTGAAAAGGAAACTAGGGGAGTAGCTGGGGAAAAGCTGCCCCCAGCACCCCCACCCCCACCCCAGGCTACCCTGCCCAAGTGCTCTCCAGACTTCCAGCTAACCGCTGAGGATTGGAAGTAGGAGTCACTGCGAGGGGAAGTCTTACACAGATGACTTCACAAACCACTCCACGCCAGCACTTTCTGAAGCAAACACCATGGGCGCTGCCCTGGCAGTCTACTTTTTGAACCTGGCAACTTTGGGCAGGTTTTTCTGGGAAAAGGAGGGGTAGCATTTCTTCTACTCTTTCAGGAGATGATGAAATGATGGTGTCATTAGAAGGCAATTTCCACAGTATTGCTTTAAAATAGCCATTAGAAGTTCACGAGAACGACCTCGATGGTTGTTCAGATGGACACACACCACGGGCCTGAGAGCTGGGAGGCCTCTTTCTGGCACTGTCCGGGCCTCCGCAGTGCAGTGATGGAGACGGTCAAGGCAGGAGAGGGAAGAAGGAATTATGAGTGGAGGAAAAGTATCCCCATGTTTTCAGTATGCCTTCGGTCACTCCCTCCTCCCCCTTTGTTGGCAGTCACAGAAGACCTTCACAGCATCAGTTACCCTGCAAGCACTGGAGATGCCCCAACACACACATTCTGGGAAGACAGAAAGTCCTGGGTTGTTCTGCTGGGACTAACACTACAACCCCACTAGCCCCCACCTTCCCAAGCCTGACCTAGACATGTCTGTTCTTCAGTTTCCACACTTTCACTCTAGCTCTTTCTAAAGCCTTTGTGAAAAGCACAGGGTCCAATGGGGCGAGGACTGAGAAGCGAGAGGATGTTGGGGAGCCGGCACCTGTGGATTCATCTCCTGCTTTCCAGCGAGAGCAATCTGAATTCTCCCTCCATTCCCATCCTCTTCATCCGGAACTTTCATGATTTTAATTTTCGGTGCCCCACGTAGAATTTCAGTTTTATAAAGATGAAGGGTTCTGCTGCTTACGGAATTAAAAAGTAAAAACTATGGCTCTAGCCTCATTCACCAATCAGGCAATCAAGTGTACTGGTCAAGTGCAGGGATTCAGGGCCAAATAACCAGAGCTAGACCCTGGATTGGTTATTCACTTGCTGCATGACCTTGAGCAAGTTTCTTAATTTGGATTTTGTCTTGCTTAGTTTCTTTACCTGCAAAATGTGGTTAATGATTACATGTACTGAGAGTCATGCGGACTAAATGAGTTAGTGCATGTGTGCATTATTAGTGGGACATAGGTAGTGCTGTGTACGACCAGCTGCCTCTCACGTGCCCCCAGCTGGGGAGTTGGCCTGCAGCCCAGGCATGTACCCTGACCAGGAATCGAACTGGTGACTTTTCGGTTTGCGGGACATTGCCCAACCCACTGAACTGCACCAGTCAGGGTAAGTGGTGAGCATTTTTGCTATTTTTTGTTCATTTCTGTATCCAAAGCACCTAATACAGCCCCTGGCACATAGAAAGTACTTGAAAAATAATTTTTAGAAAGTACTTGATAAATAACTGTTGAATGGATTGAGTGAATTCATTTTGCTACTGTCATTTGTGGAGGCCAGGAAGCAATATCCCTCTACCTTCCTCCTCTCTTCACCCCTAACAGTTGGTCCCGGCTCTGTGGTGTCCTGCAACTTGTAAAGGTGATGGCTCCATAAGGAGCACGGCCTGGGCAAAACGGCACTGCAATGAGAAGGTTGAGACAAGGTCCAGGACCACTCTATCCCTCGTGTATGTCTGGCCTCAGTTTCTTAGAACCGTGAAATGGGAGAGTTAGAATGAGATGATCCGAGTATATGACTCCGCCAGGGGACTGATGGTGAGAGATCCCTGACCAGACACTAGTCGTGAAACCGGGCAAACCTAGGCAGGCTCAGGGAGTCACGTCCCCAGGCAATTATCGTCCAACCATAAAAATGTCCCAAAGAGCCATCAAAAATTATTTTAAAAATTTGTAGCCCCTACAGTCTGCTGCTCCTCTATCATAACCAATTTAATGGTTTATTACAATTCTCACTCAAAGTTCTCGAAGAAAAGGGGTACTGACCTGAAAATGGAAGTGCACCTCCAAGAAAGCGTTCCCTGCTCCTCTGAAAAGCCTGAACACCCGTGCACTCCATGTGACCACGGAATGGGATGCTCATTATTGCTGCCCCTCTCCTAGGAAAGAGGCAGGTTGGTGGAACAGCACACTTAAGATTCATTACTGTCAGTTCAGTTGAAATTACATGTATTAGCACTCAGATTAGACTGTTTACATAATAACAATTACTACAAGAGGGAAGGCAGGCGTTGAAATGAGCCTGTGCAGTTGAACATGAATGAGGGAGAAGCCCGCACTGCATATGGTGTGCGCGATGAGCCTTTTATCCAGGCACCCGTGAAGGCACCAAAGAGAGATGCAAATTACCACTGGTGGGAGGGCAAGCATTAGTGAGCACAGGGCTAATGGAAGTCCTTGTTGGACGATCCCGTGGTAGTTAGACCCAGCAAAAATCCAATCTCTTTTTTTCTCGGTCACAAGCTGAACTTGACCTATAGGACTAAGATAATGATTTACTCCAATGAACCCTCAAATCACTTTTGAAACTTCCACAGTTTTGCTCTGAGAAACGCTGAATTTTGCTTTTTTAGAGTAGGCTCTTGGCCTTTCTCCGAAGTTTTGGTACCTACGCCTAGTGGGTCTCCAGCATATCAGATACTTAGTCAGCTCTTTATAATACAAAGCTACCTTCTTACCAGATGTAATTTTGGTTTACTAACTCCGTGGAACTGGGTGACTAGTGATCCAAGGTTTATTCTCTGAACGCAGTGAGACTTTGGCATTTAAGCCTGGTCCAAACAGTTCTGACCTGGGTTCCTACCATATCTGGAGGTGACCAGTCCTTCCCTGACAGATTCCAGTCATGCGTCCTGGTTTCCGAGCAAGTCATCATCACACTAGCTGGTGACTCTGCTGCCTCTCTGAATCGCTTTTCAGCTATTCTGAATTCTGTCTAGTACCTTTTGAACATTCATTCTTTCATTCAGTTAACAATCATTGAGCACCTACTAGGGGTCATGTATCCCATGTGTTTTAGCCTTTTTCTGGAGTTTTCATGTTTTAATGAAGTATCATTAGCAATTGTTACATGATAATAAACTAGGGCAAATTTAAGAGACCTCCACACTGTATTCCCAGCTTCTGCCACAGCTCATAGTACCTGAGATGCATGTGCAGTGGACAGAGTTCTCACTTTAACCTGTGGTTAAATCTTGAAGACCATCAGCAACTCTCTGTCTGTTGTCTCCTGACCCTTTCCATGTCCAGCATAACTCAAACTTCTAAGGATGCATGCAGAGCACTCACTGATGAAACAAAGAGCACTAAGATAGAAGTAACTAAGAGCTAATAACTCTTTTGAATCTTAGGGGATGGCAGGAGAGGATTTTGAAGCTATTGCCCTGCTGACCACCAGTTGGTATAAACCAGCCAATTGTGCCATGGCCAATGTTAGAGCCAGCGAGATCCTGGGGTCAATGAGAAACACGGGACATAGGGACACTCTACTATAACATATGTGAGAGAATCTAAAGATTAAGTCCTTATGTGGGGTTTTGTCATTTAATGTACATTTACAACTATTTATTTTATCGATAACATGTGTTTACCTTGCAATAAATCCTTTTGACAGCAATGAACTCAATAGAAATGAAGGAGTATATTTAATGAAAAATTAAATACAGTCCTAATATGTTCAAGAAAGTTGATGATGAATATGTGTCTCATATTAAAAGTTTGCTGACATTTGTCATTCCCCACGGGGGTCATCGTGATATCACTGAACATATGCAAGCTAGAAGCTAAATCTGCTAAGGAAGTATCAGTATCAATGGTTCATTGTTATTTTAAAAGGAATGCCCAGGAAGAAAAGGTAACCACTAAAGCTCCAAGAAGTGCATTTACACAACACTCTCTGAACATGACTTTTTGTTTAAATCAAATGACTGTTCTTTTAAACGTATTTTAATATATTTTAATTCCAAGTTTTCTTGTGTATACAGAAAAAGTAAAACAAGAAATGTTATTATTGTCTCCATTAGCAGAATCATGGCTCAATGCCACCACTTTTATATTAGTGTCATCATTTACTTCAGACAGGAAATCTCTTCACTGCAACACTGGCTCAAAGTTTTTGTCCAGTTCATGGATTCAAAGTAAAGCTTTCCGATGTTAATTCTGCCACACCTGATATTATTGTGAATGTCACTAAAAATCCCATTTAAAAGTTTGGCACTGCAAATAAAATTATTTCTGTTGTGATAATAATAGAAGTTTTGGTGAAGCAGGACGTCAAGGTAATAAACAGTGTTTTCCAGTTACGGAGCAGAAATGTGCTAAGCGTCAGCGCAGTACTCACATGACTTACAGACCTGTCTAAACAAGCTGTGATACGCTACCAAGCAAAAATGGAGCTGCAGTTAACAAAATGGACAAATATAATTACATATAAAAAGTATTACTGAACTATAAAGCTGATATTAAATACTCCAAATTATGTCAGCATGCCACTATACACTTTCTCTTCTTCCTATCATAAATTTATAAAATTTTAGAAATGTTTAAGCCTTCGAAGAACTATTTTATACATCAACTTAAGTGTCCATCAATGATATTGCAGTTTTATAATATAAACAAGTTCATCTAAATTTATGCTGCATTTGATTCAAAATTAGCTGGAAATATTTAATTGAAGTTTTTATTGAGTGGAATGTCAAATATGTACTTCAGCTTCTAAAGCTTAATGGAATTACAATTATTGAAAATAAAGCTTACAGATGAAAGGATGTTGACATGAGTTGCTATACAAACATGGGAGAAAGTGAACAATTTAGAAAGGAGAATTCAAATGATCCTCAGAGATGATCTGAAATTCTGTAATTACGCTTTGGAATAGCTCATCTAATAGGAAGTATCTTTTGATAGAAAATTCCTGTTTTTAACTGGATAAATTTATATTTTGTAACAGAATGAAAAGAAATTTGAGAATGTCTATAGTAGAGGGCATCTAAATTTGTCAAAACGTTCAAAAGATTCATAAATAGAGAAAAAAATTATTCAATGGGTCCTTACCTGTAAAAACTTGTAATTTAAAAAATTTACTTGTAAATCATTTGTTAAAATAATTACTCTAGAGACAAAAATAGTCTTTGTGAAATTATCTGGGCTGAAATATTCAATTTTCAATGAAATGAATATTTCATTTGTGACAATTCAAATAAAAATTAAATTGAAAATATACGTTGTTTACCGGAATCTTCTCTGAGCTTAACAAATGTCTCAATATCTGTAGAGAGAGTATTTTCTCAGACAGGAGACAGTTAAAAGTATTAACAATTCTAAGATTCATTAACCTTAAAACTCAATCTTTAAGATGATTGTGAGTAATTACATGAAAAAAGTTAACTTAATAAAACCCTACTGAGCCCTGGCAGGATAGCTCAGTGTGTTAGAGCATTGTCCCAATACTCCAGGGCTGCAGGTTCGATCTCCAGTCAGGGCACATGCAGGAGGCAACCAATGAATACATGGGTAGGTAGAACAACAAATTGATGTTTCGCTCTCTCTCTTTCTCTCTCCCTAAAAGCAATAAGTAAATTGTTTAAAAGTCATTTTAAAAAACCATATTGAAAAAAAGCTATTCATTAGGAAAATATCAATGGCATAATATTAGGCAGAATACTATGGAACAGATAAATTAAATCACATTTATACAAAGAATCATTATTCTCATGGTATCATTTTTAACATTCAGATAAGAGATATAATTCAAAACATTTTATGTACACTGATATATTTTTATTATTTATAAATAATTTCATTTTTAAAAATAGTTTTGAACAGACTTTATAGGTCTACCCTTAAAATAGGGATCTTTGACTTTGGAATATGATCCCATGATATATAAATAGATAATATGTATGTAGGACAACTTTCTTGATGGTTAAGCTACATTATATTGTCCTGAATGTATGAGAGAGTGGCTACTGATTCTCATTAGCCTCATTGCAGAAAGAGGATGTGGTAGGCAGAATTTAAGATAACCCCCAGCAACCCACACCCTTGACTGTCTGTGAAACCTGTAATTTGCTTTTAATTGATAGAATGTGGCAAAAGTGATGGGACATCACTCCCATGGTTGTGTTATGTTATACAGCAAAGACGAAGAGATTTTTCAGATGTAATTAAGGTCTAATCAGACTTTAAATTAATCAAAAAGGAACCCTGACTAGTGTGGCTCAGTGGGTTGAATGTCTTCCCGTAAAACCAAAGGTCCCTGGTTCAGTTCCTGGTCAGGGCACATGCCAGGGTTGCAGGCCACGTGCCCCAAGTTGAGACAGAACCAATCAGTGTTTCTCTCACACTTCGATGTTTCTCTCTCACATATTGATGTTTCTCTCCCTGTCTTTCTCCCTCCATTCCCCTCTCTCGAAAAATAAATAAATAAAATCTTTAAAAAAGGAGATTATCCTGGGTGGGCCTGACTTAACCGGAGCGGCCCTTTAAGAGACAGTCTAGAGTTCAGAGGCGCTGGCTTTCAAGTAGCAAACTGCCACGGGTTCAGTGGCTGCGAGGAAACGAACCTGCCAACAACTACACCAACTCGGAGCAGGGCCCCAAGCCTCAGATGAGGCCCAGGCCCGGATGATACATTAACTCCCACTTTGTGAGACTCTGACTAGAGAACCCAGCTATGCGGTGCCCAGATTCCTGGCCCATGGAACTGTGAGATCACAACTGCAGGCTGTTTTAAGGCACGAAGTTTCTAGTCATTTGCTACATAGCAATAGAAAGCTTACCTGAAAGGGGTAGAAAATTAGGGTTCAGGACCAAATAGGGAACCCAACCTACTCCACCAAGGAGGTCCTGAGCTAGCTGATAATCAAAGCTAACCAAAAATGCTCAGCTGCTAAGACCACCAGCATGGGACTGCTGGCTTGACAGGAAACAGAAATGAGAAAGGCAGTAATAAATTCCTTTTCGGGTCTAAAATAAAAGCCACCACTCATTGGATTGTCATCTGACGCACATCCATAATCAAAACTGGCTTGCTATTTGAGTCAGACTTCTTTTTGCAGAGCTCAGGGAAAGGAGAAACAACATCTCCAGACTATTGATTCTCTTGCACAGTGTTTATGTGCGTTAGTCAGTGACTCTGGCTCTTTTGCAATGTCTCTGAAAAATAATAGTCTTTAGACCCCGCTGTGCTCCCATCCAACTCTCCAATCAGCTAGAAAATCTGCAGGCATTCTTTCAGAGATTTAAAGAGAGCAATGTGTAAGTCCTGGGATCATTGGAAAGTATGATCTGATCACTGACTTTCTATCATTCTGATACCAATTTAAAAATGGCATGAAAGACAAGGGGAAGAAAATGGGGTCCCACTGGTGTATGGAAACCTTAAAAACCTTTAGTCATGCTTAGCATTGGAGCTCCGGGGTTAAAGGAATTATATGAATATATATGAAAGAATCTACTTAAAGCAGATTGCTTTCTTTATGCCTTACTTTTTGAAAGGCTGTGAATCAATTTTGTTGTCAGCTGAATTTCATTTTAAATACATCAGGGAGTGCCGTATTTGAAGGAACTCTACAGTAAAGCAAAGTAAAGCAAATTAGCTTTTTGTAGTGCTATCATTAGGCAACCTAAGACTTCTGTTCTATTGATGAACATTTTTGTTTGTCAAGACTTTTTACAGTGGACAACTGATTACCAAAAACTACACTCAATTCATTTTCATGAAGTGTCATGCCCACAGACACCTTGGCTGGTGTGGGATGGTCCCAGATAGGCCTTGTCAGAAGAGAGCAGTGGGGACAGTGAGTGATCTGGGACACTGAACAGAGAAGGCTCATGGACCATTGAAAATCTGTGTCCACCAAGAGGGCTACAGACCCCAGAAGATTCTCAGTGGGATTTGGACAGACTTCCAAGCCAGGATGTTAAGGAAAGGAAACTCAAGTTCTTAGGAGACAGTGGCTTACATTTTGCAGTCTGACTCCATGGGTTCAAGTCCTGGAACCTCAGTGTACCAGCTGTGTCACCAGGGGCAGCACTGAGCCACTCTGTGCCACCTCTTCCCTATAAAATGGAAATCATAAAATCCCAATTTCATAGGGCTACTGTGAGGGATAAACGCAAGAACACAGCTAAGCACCTGGTGCTTAGTAAGTTTTTAATCATCGGAAGCTGTTGCTGTTTGGCACAACAGAATTGCAGAGGCTCCAATTATTAAAAGAGACTGACTAAACCTGGGAAAGAAAAAAAAGATGGTGTAGAAGGAAATCAACAGACCCCTGGAAAAAGTTCCCCTTTCTGCAGCAGGAGAATGCCTCGGGCATTTTCAGTTCAATGATTATGTACTATTTCTCATCATTATCTCATTTAGAATTACAATGAAGGATGTTGGGAGTAATTAACCTCATTCTATAGTCCCCGGAGCCTGTCATTGCAGGTAGGAAGGATTAGGTACCGGCTCTGTCAGTCCTGGCGTACAAGTCATTCCCCCAGTGACACGAAGTCCTCCAGCCTCCGTTTTTAAGCAGGCTCCGTCAATTCCCCATCCACCGCACGGTGACAGGATGGCCGCTGCACTCGTCTCCGGCGTGGTGGCACTTTTACAGTCTTGGAATAGCAGCGGTTCCTGAAAACACCCAGCCCCTTTAAAAGCTTAGAAACAACAGTAATGGGTGGAGCATCCCTTTAGAATCCGCTGTGGTAAATCCTCTCTCTGCTGAGCCGCCAACCTGGAAGCCCGCTCCCTCCTTTGTTAGGAATTCTAGTCACAAAACCCTACAATAAAATGCTGCAGGCGCATCAATAAAGGATATAATGAAATCAAATGAGTCTTGTTCCTTACATTTACATGCAAAGTATATCAAAGGAGCATCCAGTTGATTCCTGAGACCCACACAATAGATTCTTTTGTGTGGGAGGAGAGAAGATATATGAAGCTGAATTAGGAAGCAATTCCAATTAAAAGGGTTGTGCTTAAGGCTCCAAAGACAATGCAGCCTCTGCGAGACAGTTAGCTATTAGATAGATGTGTCTGGCTGCCGAGGTGTTTTTATGGTGACCGGCCAACGCTGGTGGAAAGAGCTCAGCAGTGCCGCCCCTGGGTCCCAGCCCAGGTCACACCGCCTCCCTTCCGACTCAGTCCTGTGTGACCTCAGGGGTAATAGCACCTGCCTACTAGGGCTGTTATGAGAATTAAAAAAACAAAGCATAATAAACCACTTTGAGTAGTGCCAGGCACAGGCTAAGCTCTCTACAAATGTTGGCTATCATTGTGATTTCCTCCGACTTGGCCCCACATGAGAGCTGGCACAGGTCGGAATCGCAGCGATGCCAAGTGAGTGGGACCCTGGCAGGGTCTGCCTTCGGAGGCCACCTGCTGTGTGGTGGAGGGAAAGTTGTCCCTTGTTGCAAAGGCCTCCTAAAGCCAGCACACCTTTCTTTCCTAGAGAAACGGGGTTCTCGTGCAAACATGAGACGCCCGGGACATGTACCTTTTGAATTAGCTCCTGTTACCTACACACTTCTCACATTTTACAGCTTTACAATCAGGGTGTTGGTAGATGGCCCCTCAGAGCTAGGCTATTCCTTGTGGCAGGTTGTCTGCAATTTTCCTCCAGATTCTCCATCTCTTTTCAATGGGATCCACCTTCTTGAAAGTGAGCGTGCAGGCTGCCCAGTGCAGGCTCAGATCTGTAGCTGAGACGCCACAGCCAACTCAGCTCTGCAGCGGATCCCCCGTTACAGGAATCAGGGAGTGACCCTTGGGCTGTTTCCCTCTTGCTGCTTCACCACACTGCCTCTGGAGTTGCGTTTAGCACAGAAGTACCGGAAATTCTCCATTTGTAACATTAGCGTCATTCTTCATTTACCTTATTAAAAGGGGTAATAGTTTTCATTGGGGAACATGCGTTGGGGCATGTTTGAAGCATAAAGTGAACACTGGTGGAACTACGGTATATAAGAGAGATTCAAAACAAAAAGAAACCATTGAAGGTTCTGAGAGACATGCGGTGCCTGAGGACCCCCACGTGCCCTGGAAACAAAGAAGGGAATCACACAGTCCCCACTACAATTAGTTATTCTACCTGGGTGCTCACTTCAAATACTGGGCTCATTATTGCGAAGATGTAAATGGGCCTGGTTCACAGCGCCTCTTACACGAGAAAGCCCCGAGGAATAACCACACGAAGCCATCACTCTTGCAGCGACATTTTAAAGCCAGTCTTGAGGAAGGGAGAGGAATAGGCCGGGGAGGCCACAAAAGGGGCTTTATTTCCACTCTTAATATTGGATTTCTTTAAAAAAAAAAAAAAAGGACCTGCAGCCTGTGGCATAAGGTAAATATTTGTTAAATATAGGTGGTGAGTCACAGGTATTTGTACGTCCCTCTCCACTTGGCTGTATGTTTAAAAGTATTTCAACGTAGTTTAAAATAATTGTGTAGATTTCGAAGGAAAAGCAATAGAGTGTTTGGCAACTAAAAAGAGAGAAAAGTCTTGGCTCAGAACCATGCAAAGAAAAGCAAACAAAGTAAGTGAGGAGTAGCTCAAAGCTTCCGTCAAGTTAGGTTTCAGAACGACTCTGGCTGGTGCAGCCCCTGTAAAAAGAAATCTGTCCCCTTCGATGTGGCCAGACCTGTTTCAGGTGACAGGAGCAGAAGGCTGGGATGGTGGTCTGCACCGAGGGGCGCCTCCAGGAACTCAGCAGCCATGCTTGACACCGAGCGCATTTCTTTCCCGGACTCAGTTTTCAGTACTCCAGCGAATATGCATCGACAACACAATGGTTTGGATACTAATCTGTTTAGACAAAATGGTACTGAAATGGGGAACAAGTTTGGAAACCCTCTTTTCCAAAAACATAGGCTGGCGTCACCAAGGTGCCGATTCATAATTGAATGGGTTATGTTTCTTCGTCAAGGGAAAAGAATCAAACCAAAGAGAAAAAACCGAGACAGGATGAGTGAATTAAATGTTCAACCCTGTCACGAGAGCGCCTCTCCAAGCGAGCTGACCTAGCCAATGTGCAGCCACCTGCTCTCCCTTGCCGGGTGGAAGGCCAGATTGTAAATGGCCTCCCTGCATGGAGAAGGCCGCTGGGAGGAAAACGGAACCCGAAAGGCCATAAAGTATTCATTGTGGGGACCACACAATTGTTTGAGACCTTCAGTTCCTTTATTGCTGATAAAAATTTCAGTTTAGCTGGCAAAGTAAAGATTAACACATTAAATCATCTTTGTTCATGAAAAAGTCATTTGACCAGTATTTCTTTCTTTCTTTTTTTTTTAAAGATTTTCTTTATTTATTTTTAGAGAGGGAAGGGAGGGAGAAAGAGAGAGAGAAACATCAGTGTGTGGTTGCTTGGCCTTGCAACCCAGGCATGTGCCCTGACTGGGAATCGAACCTGCGATGCTTTGGTTTGCAGCCTGCACTCAATCCACCGAGCCACGCCAGCCAGGGCTGACCAGTATTTCTTCAACACAGTAAAAGATACTTTCTCAAATCAGACTTTCCCTCTCCCCAAAACTGACATGTAAGGAGAAGGCACAGTTATGCACAATTTCAGCCAACGTAAAATTGTGCTCCATGTACACAGTGGTCATGGCCCTCATATGGATTGCAAACCTTCAAAAGAGAGAACTGCTGCTATTTGAACCCACAGTTTTATTTTAACCTAATTTTCAACATTCTGTGACTCTGAGAAGACAAATTTTTGGAAGTCGAACCTCATGTACATATTTTCAGACTATATAAACCTTATGTGACTCATCCTTCCAAAATTACCAGAGACCCATGGAAAAAGTTTTTGCTGTTTTTTCTGATGACAAGTGATTAAAAAACTATATTAAAGCAAACATGAAGAGGGTATTTGTTAGGATGTTTTGGGTTGCAAGTAGCAGAAATCAGTTTAAACAAGAGAATACATGCAAGGAGAATGTATTCTAGGGCCAGGGGGCCTCCCAGACCCAAAGGACAAGGATACATGAGGCCTCAGGAGGGCCTAACCTCAGGGAATCTTTTCCCTTCCTCTCGCTCATCACTGTGTCTCTTTGAGAAATGGCTCCATCTTCTCAGAAGGGCTTTTTTAGCTATGCAGTCCTCATGAAGAATAGGAAATGGGCATGAATAGCTTGCAAGCTCACAAACTGTTTAGTACCAATGACCCCCACTGCTGGCTTGTGCTCTCTCATACAGGTGTTGAGAGTAAAGCCAGCAGTCTCCAGAGAAGAGGGGTGTGGCAAACAACATATGAATTTCACCACACATGTTGCAGAGCATAATGCCTTCATGCAAACACGTTTATTGGACACCTCTTCTGTGCCTGACACTCATCTGGGTGCTGGGGAAATAACAGTGAACAAAGAAAGAGTCATTCAGGAAGCTTACATTCCACTGAGGGGGGGAAACAATAAACCAATATTCAATAAACACCTAATACTAATATATCAGATGGTTATAAGCACAGTGAACAGTGGTAGTGGCTGGTTGACGAATGTTTAACAACCAGCTTTCTGGAAGGCATTTGATGATTTCTGTGGTATAGAAACTCCCACCATGGTCAATTTCAAACTAACAATGTGAGCTTGAAACTGTGTAACTGACCATGGAGTTGGGAAGAGACTTGCAGTAGTTCACTATTGCAGAGTAGCTGCACCACTCAGATATAAGTAACCTCAAGAGCACAGATAAGAGTAAAACATAGTAAAAGAACTAAGAAGTTTTGACTTCTGGCCAAGATGGAGGCATAGGTAGATACATTTTGCCTCCTTACACAACCAAAAGAAGGACAATGACAAATTAAAAAATGAAAAATAACCAGAACTGCCAGAAAATTGAACTGTATGGAAGTCTGACAAATAAGGAGTTAAAGGAGAAACATTCATTCAGACCAGTCGAAGGAACAGAGATGGGCAGCCAGGACAGAGAGGATGCACAGCAAGGCGGCAGCTGGAAGACTGGTGGTCCCACATTTGGGTGTGGATAACCCAGGAGGAACAACTGGGGAGTGAGACAGACCTCGAAACCCGGGGTTCCAGCACAGGGAAATAAAGCCTCAAAACCTCTGACTGTAAACACCTGTGGAGGTTGTAGCATAGGAGAAACTCACAGGAGAACTCCTTGGAGAGACCCACAGGGTCTTAGAATGTACACAAACCCACCCATCCAGGAATCAGCACCAGAAGGGCCCAATTTGCTTGTGGGTAGTGGAGGAAGTGACTGAAACTGAGGGGAGACCTGAGCAGGTGGAGACCTCAGCAAGTGTCCCTTTCTGACCCCTCCACCACATACAGTGCCACAACACAGTGACTTGGGTGGCTCCTCCCCATACTGTGTAACAGGTGTGCAGAGACAAATATGTCCCAAACGAAAGAAGAGATCAAAACTGCAAAAACAGAACTAAGTGTGAAGAAAGAGCCAACCTATCAGATGCACAGTTTAAAACACTGGTAATCAGCATGCTCACAAAGATGGTTGAGTATGGTTGCAAAATAGAAGAAGTGAAGGCTACGCAAAGTGAAATAAAGAAAAATATACAGGGAACCAACAGTGAAGGAAAGGAAACCGGCACTGAAATCAATGATTTGGACCAGAAGGAAGAACTAAGCATTCAACCAAAACAGAATGAAGAAACAAGAATTCAAAAAAAAAAATGAGGAGAGACTTAGGAACCTCCAGGACAACTTCAAATATTCCAACATGGGAATCATAGGGGTGTCCGAAGGAGAAGAGGAAGAGCAAGAAATTAAGAATTTATTTGAAAAAATAATGAAGAACTTCCCCAACCTGGCAAAGGAAATAGACTTCCAGGAAGTCCAGGAAGCTCAGGGTCCCAAAGAAGTCGGATTCAAGGAGGAACACACCAAGGCACATGATAATTACATTAGCCAAGATTAAAGAGAAGGAGAGAATCTTAAAAGCAGCAAGAGGAAAGGAGATAGCTACCTACAAAGAAGTGCCCATAAGACTCTCTGCTGATTTCTCAAAAGAAACCTTACAGGCAAGAAGGGGCTGGAAAGAAGTATTCCAAGTCATGAAAAGCAAGGACCTACATCCAAGATTACTCTATCCAGCAAAGCTATCACTTAGAATGGAAGGGCAGATAAAGTGCTTCCTAGATAAGGTCAAGTTAAAAGAGTTCATCATTAACAAGCTCTTATTATAAGAAATGTTAAAGGGACTTATCTAAGAAAAAGAAGATGAAAACTATGAACAGTAAAATGACAACAAACTCACAATCACCAAAAACTGAACCTAAAAAACAAACAAAAAAAAAACAAAAATGAACTAAGCAAACAACTAGAATAGGAACAGAATCACAGAAATGGAGATCAGATGCAGCGTTATCAGTGGGGAGGTGGAGGGGGAGAGTGGGAGAAAAGGTACAGGGAGTAAGAAGCATAAATGGTAGGCACAAAATAGACAAGGGGAAGTTAAGAATAGTAACTTCTTACGGGAAATGGAGAAGCCAAAGAACTTGTATGTACGGCCCATGGGCATGAACTGAGCGGGAGGGAATGCTGGTGGGAGTGGGACTGCAGGGCAGAGGGGAACACAGGGGAGAAAGAAATGGGACAACTGTAATAGCATAATCAATAAAATATACTTAAAAAAGAACTAAGAGGTTTTAAGTTCTGAGGAATTACTACCTTTGTTTTTAACACGATTAATTCAATTATAGTTGAATTATTCCATTTTTAAGGGTAGTTTTGTTTAATAACTGGCTCACAAAAATCTTGAAAATTTAACAATCAGCTCTCACAAGCCAGGATGAGCCAGATCCAGGACGCCACTGGCAGTCAAGAACACAAAGCAGGTTCAGGGTTCGTGTTCCAGGCATCTATCGCTCGCTGTGTAACCAACCACCTCAAAATGTAGTGGTTGGGAATATGAACCATTCTGTTACATCTCTCAGCCTCGTGGGCCAGACATCCTGGCAGGGCTCAGCTGGGCAATCCTTCCACTCAGCGACACCAGCTGCCAGACAGACTGGTCTTGAGAGTCCAGGATGGCTTTGCTCACGTGTGTGGTGCCTTGGTGGAGACAACGAGAAGGCTGCGGGCTCGGCTGGCACCGTTGAGTGAAGTATGCACCCATGGCCACTTGAGCATGGTGGTCTCGAGTAATCAAATCCAGGACTCCCAGAGACACTGTTCAAAGAGGCAGGAAGTAGAAGCTGCCAATCTCTGAAGGCCTGAGCCTGGAAATTGTCCCAGCACCGCATCTGCCGTATTCCATTGCTCAAAGCAGCCACAAACCTGCCTACACTTAAGGGGACGGAGAGCCTGTCTCCCAACAGGAGGCGTATCAAAGAATTTGTGGCCATCTTTAATCCACCACAGACAGAGCATGGCAGTGGTGAAGGAGCGTGCTATTTTAAATATGGTGGCTGGGGAAGACTTTTAAAAAGTGCTTTTCTTCTCCGGGAAAGCTGAAGGCAGTGAGGAGTGAGCCCTGTGGACAGATAAAATACACATGTAGTTTGTGAGTCCAGCTTTTGGCGGCCAGTTCAGACAAAACCCTGAGACCCCTCATCAGTGAAAAAGTTTGAAAAGCACCAATTAGGACAAGTTCTTCATTCCCCAGGTGAGGGGCACCACAGCCCAGAAACCTTAGGTGCCTGCTCCCAGGCGCCACGCAAGGCCCTGCATGCTGGTGGCACAGCGAGACCTGAGTCCCACTCTTCTCCCCAGATCTCCTATTCCGAGTCCAGCGCCTTTTCTACAGCTCCCTGTTCGTTGGTGTTTTAAAACTTATTTTATCTCTATAAAATTCTTTCCAAAGCCAGTGTTATCACATGACTTAGCATTTGATACTTTCTGTCTTCAACTACACATATTTTATGTCATCAGTGAGAATGTACAGTCCTTGAGAAGAGACACTTTTATACTTTTCCAGGGCCACTGTGTACAGTTGTGCAGTTCGGACGCTGCAGAAGATCTCTGACTGCGCTGGGGAGGGGGTCGGGGAGGGGATTCAACACTGCGCTTGGCCTTCCAGGCCGTGCACTGTAGGGCAGGGCAGCATCACCCTCGAGGTGCAGGCATCTTTTTCCAGCGCCTGCAAAGGACAGGCTAGTGGTAGCCCTGCACTTCTTTATGACGTGCTCCTTGTCCAGCACAGTGCTGGGCACACGGAGGAGGATCCTGGGCCGGAGATGGGGAAGGGAGGCTGGGAGTGGAAGCAGTGGGACTGCTGATTCACAGCATTCGGATTCCTCCCAAAGTGTTCTTGTAGGAATGCTTGGATTGTCTGCTGCTGTGTAACACACCATCTCAGACCAAGCAGAATAAAACAGCCACCCTACTGTGCTCGCACCTTCTGTGGGTCAGGAACTTGGACAGGGCCCAGCAGGGATGAACTGTGTCTGTTTCCGGATGTCTGGGGCCTCAGCCGGAAAACCTACTGTGGGGCTAGAATCAACTAGAGGCTTCTTTCCTCATGTGCCCTGCGCCTCGCCTGAACTGACTCAAAGACGAGCCTCCACCAAGACTGTCAACAGGAGCACACCTGTGTTACTCTCTCAGTGACTCAGGTCCCCACAGCATGGTGGCTGACTCTGAGAACCAGCACCTCAGGAGGGCAGGCCACAAAGCAGGTGGCAGCTGTGTGGCCTTCTCAGCCCAGCCTCGGAAGGCACCCAACATCACCTCCACATGGGTGTTATTGGCTGTGCATGAGCCACTGTGGCCGGCTTAGACCCCAGGGCAGGGAAATGACACTCTGCCTCTTGACGGCAGCTGCAGATGATCAGGTGGGATAAGGGATACTGTTGTGGAGACCTTTGGAAAACACAGCCTGTCACAGGGTGCATCTGCAATAACCCGGTACCGCAAAAGAGATGGAGTAGCGATAGGGCGATTAGGCCTCCTGGATGTCCCCCAGGATGCTCATGGTGAACAGCCTTCGGGGGCGAGATAGGGATGTAATGTTTTCTGACACCAGCGTCTCCAAAAACTATCTTTTAAATCTGTAGTCAGGGCGCGAGCTCAGTGCCGGCAACGTGGGCAGCTGCACAAACGCACCAGCTGCTTTTCACCCTTGGACTTGGCAGTTATGCCACCAGGAAATTCTACAGACGAGCCTGACAACTTGAGGGTCTGCCTCTTTTTCAATTTGTGGGCCACCAACTAACTGTCATGGTTACCAGGGCTTGTGCCAGAGCCAGATGTTCTTAACAGATGTGCAAAGAAGGCAGCTCCCTTATTACATCTTTTTAAGTTGTCTGATGCCATAATGTGCCTTTTTTAGTCTAATGCAGGGTTGGACACCCCTGGCAAAGCAATTGTAGCTATTTCCTCTATTTTAGTCCACATGAAATAACCAGCCATGATCTCAAACTCCTTTTCTTCTTAACTAATTGGGTGGCCTTCTGCAGCTGGGCTATGAAACCAAGGGAAGTTTCAAATTGAAGATTCATAAATATATAATTTGTTTAAGTTCTGAAGTGCAGTCCTCCCATCCCACCCCATACCACTATCCCTCTCCATTAATATAGGACATACTTACTTGGCATAATTGCAAGGATGTTATAATGATTTCTTTCTATTTCTACCCCATCACCGCTACCTGGACTTCACACTTGGGATGATGTGGGGGAAAGTGCAGTAAAGCTACCACTTAGCTACAGAATATCATCAAGTACTAAATACCAGGCGCCACCCCCCTCACCTTTCCCCTGACCTGGTACTTCTGCTGCGTCTGAGAAATGAGCTGTCCCTGCCACAGACCTCATCGGGTCAGACGTGGAGGAGACTGCACACCCGCCAAAGAAATGCTCCTGGTGAGAACAGAACTCCTTTCCTCCGTCAACCGAGTTAAGTGCATACAAACAAGCGACTTTCATTATTCAACTTTAACATAAATGCCACTGTGTAAAGTCTGCCTTTAGCTCCACCACCCACTAACACCATTAAAATGAAGGTGCTCTAGTGCACTCCCCTTCCTTCTCCTCCCGCCCACCTGCCAAAATGATGGATGATGCATATTCAAGGCTACCAAATGCTGAGACCGAAACCAGTTAGGTTTAGAAGAAGAAATACTTATGGAAAGGACAGGGGAGCTACAGCCACAAACTTGTAAAGAATGAGACCTCTTCCATAAGGCCATGCTGAGCCCGGGCCTGGGCCAAGCCCCCTGCTGCTGGAGCTCCCTGTGAGAGAGCCCACGGAGTCCACACTCCACCCTCAGTGCGCCCTGACCAACCGGTAGCACTGAGGATGTGCACGGGCCGCAGGTGTCAGTTAAAAATAAAGTCTGGAAGTAACTAGGTCTTGTAACTGACACAAACACTGCTTTCCATGCTTAACAAGGCCGCCCCTGATGATCAAATGCATTTCTTCCTCCACCCCAAGTCTGGGGTTCCAAACCCCAAGTCTGAAGATGCAAAAGGCAGAAAGCCAAGGCTCTGGGCTCACCTGACCTGTTGGGTTCCTCCAGGGCTGGTGAATTCACTGAACTTCACCTCCACTGAAGTCCCACTAGAAACACAGGCACAAGCAGGCAAATCTGCTTGTATCTGAGACCAAGCATAATGGCTAATTGTATCTGTCAATTTGACTGGGTCATTCACTCAGTCAAATACCATTCTAGATGTAAAGGTAATTTTTTAGAAGTGATTAACACTTAGATCAGCAGACCTTGAGTAAAGCAGACTACCCTCCATGATGTGGGCGGGCCTCATCCAATCAGCTGAGGACCACAGAGAAAAGACTGGGGTCCCCCAAGGAAGAAGGACTTCTATGTTCTGAATGCCTCTGGACTTGAGCTACAATAACAGTTCTGCCCTGGATCTCCAGTCTGCTGGCCTTCCTGCAGATTTTGGACTTGCTGGACCCCACCACTGCATGGGCCAATTCCCTAAAATGAATCTCTCCATATACATACACATCTTACGGTTCTGTTTCCCTGGGGAATCCTGATCACGTCTATATACTTTGCATTGCTTATTGGCTGATTCGGGCATGTGGCAGGACTGCAAGTTCCCAGAGCAATATCCTTTCTTCCTTCTTTCTTAGTATCAGAATCCTAATCTTGTGTGGGATGGAAATCTTCTAGCTAAAAGATGACATTTCCCAGTCTGCTTTCTAGCCAAGGATGGCCATGTGACTCAGCTCCAATGACAGGTAAGCGAGCATTATTGATCGGGATTCACAGGAAAGCTACTTAAAAGGCAGACAGGGGGTTGTTGGTACGCACCCTCTCCATCTCCCTCCATTTCCCTGTCTAGAACTTCAAACCCGTGGTTGGACCTCAGGGGTCAGCTTGGACATGAAACCATGCGCTAAAGTGGCGGAGGAGAAAAACACCAGCCCTGCACTGCTTACTTCCCTTTTACTTGAACAAAAATGACACCTCCATCTTTTAAAAGCATTGTAATTTTCCATTTCTGTAGACAACAATGTACTGTATTTCCTAACCGATCAGACAATACACAAAAGTGAAAGCAATTTAAACCAAACTTCACCAGTCTTCCAACCCAGACCAGCACTGATGATTCAGTCTAGCTTGCCCTTTAAAATGGATACTACTATTATTATTCCAATTTTACACAAGATGAGACTAAGGAAAAAGAAGCTAAGTAACTTGCCAAGGTCACACAATCAGTGGCTGAGCTGAGATTTGAACTCAGTTCTTCTCAACTCCAGTGTCCACACGCTTGACCATGGTGCCTCCTATGGGTAAAGCTAAGACTCCTGGATGGAAGTTGCAGGAAGCAGATTTCGGTTCAACACAAGGAAGGTTCCTCTCATAGTGGGGCCAGGTCACAGACGGCATGACCTGCATGATGAGGGGTGAGTATCCTGCAATGGAAGTACTTAATTAAAAACTGAATCATCACTTATCAAGCAGGCTGGTTTAGGCTGTATTTACAGTCCACTTCAAGTCATCCATGTCTATATATGTGTTTTGACTGAATTAAGTGTGCCACACTGGGAATTTTTAAAGAAAGGAAATTGTAGGTTGAATGATATGGGCAATACTCTGGTTCTTAAACCGGGCAGTGGGATGAGGGTGCCCATTTTGTCACTGGGCTTCATCACTTACATGTATGTTCCACCTATTAGTGCATATTAAATATTACTGTATTTTGCCATGAATAGTGCATGCTTTTTTGCCCGAATTTTTGAGGGAAAAATAAGGATACACATTATACACGGGTAATACTAATTCTGTATCTATATAAATGTTCTTAATTCTTTTATTTATGCATATGCATTAAAAGTGTAACCCTAGAAAGCAATAATGATACCCATATGTTCAAAAATAAATGTTAAAATTCCTTTGTAATACAAAAAGCAAGTATCTAAATATAAATAAATAAATAATTGAATTGAAAAATTGAAATGATTTTTTTCCCTGAAAGCCTGGGCCAAAAACATGGGTGCGCATTATACATGGCAAAACATGGCATACAAAATAAATAATATTGTACATCATGTGAAATGTATATTTATTATATATCGCATTATACATAAAATCACATAGGATATACTCTTTTTGCCTGGCTTCTCTCACTCAGCATATTATTCCGAGATTCTGCCATGCTCTGTGCATGTCAATAGCTCGTTCATTCCTTTCCGCCGCTGCACAGCATTCCATTGTGTGGGCATGTCACAGCTTGTTTATCCGTTCTCCTATTGATGGAAATTTTGGGTTTTCTCCAGTTTTTGGACATTACAAATAAAGCTGCTGTGAACATTCATGTGCAGCTTTTCATATAAACATATGGCTTCATTTCTTTCAAGAAAATGCCTAGGGGTGAAGTGGCTGGTTCCTACGGTAGGTGTATGTTTAACTTTAAACATTTTCTTTCCATTACAATTTACGTTCAATATCATTTTGTATTAATTTCAGGTGTTTCACTTTTTAAGAAACTGCCACAGTGCTTGTGTCGTTTCACACTGCCGCCAGTACTGTGTGGGGGTCTATGCCTTTGCCACATCGGTATGATCGGTCTTCGTATTTTTCACTTATCGGATGGGTGTGACGTGGTATGTCATTATGGTTTTAATTTGCATTTCCCTGTGACTAATGATGCTGAGCATTTTTCCCTGAGTTTATTGGCCATTCATGTATCTTCTTTTGTGAACTATCTGTTCAGTTCTTTTACCATTTCATCTTACCATTATTGAGTTATAAGAATTCTTTGTATATATTCAGTGTAAGTGCTTTGTCTGTATACGTGTTACACTATCCAGGATGGTCTTCACCACATCATGTCAGTCAATGCTGGAATATCCAAGATAGTGTTTTTGTTCATGTGTCTGGCACCCATGCTGGGCAGGCTGAAACAGCTGGGGCTGGACAGGTGTCTCTCTCTTCACTCCCCCTCCACTGTGGCTAGCTTGGGCTTGTTCACAGCTTGGTTACTTCAGAGTAGTTATTCCTTTTATGTGGTGGTTAGATTCACCTGGAACAAATGTTCCAGGAGACCAAGGAAGAAACTACAAGGTCCACCTAGGGGGCTTCTTAAACTCAACTAAATATTCAGATGCACAGACGAGTCAACCATACATGGCTAGCCACAGGCTCTTCCCTTTGGTTTCCCAGGGTTCAGTGCAGAATGTGACCACATGAGTGTGTGTGGGGTCCTCCCCGGCTTGGGAGCCTCACGCTCCATAGGAGCCATATGTCTTGGAGCAACTACACAGGCATAGCTGCCAGGGTCCCCAAAAAGGACATATTTTTTTCAAGAGTCACTGCTCTCAGGTAAGCACAAAGCTAGGCTTCCTCTCAGGTATTTAATTTGCCCAGTCCAGAAACAATTCACCACGAGGGGTCATTTTTGCTGTGAGTTACTAATACCTAGTGATAATAGCATCTCTGACACAGCATCTCTGACAGGTTGCCAGAGGAAACACAGAGAGAATGCTGACAGAAGACAAACTTCTCAGAAGAAGGAGACAGGGTTTTGTAAAATCCTTTGTCACCGTGGCCCAGAGTAGGCAGGGCTGTGACACAGGGCCTCCTGCTCTGACCGAAGACACCCATGTGCCAAGTATGGCCCAGAAGCAGAAACCCTGGACATAAAGCACAGAGTGTCCTGCTGGTGACTAAACAGCGCTTGTCTCCCAATCCTGGGTGATTTCACTGACAGCCAAACCAACCCACACAGAAATTACAGGGAAAAGTCCCTGTAACCTCTCTATCTACCTCAGGTTGCAACTCAGTGAGATGCTGCAGTGAGAACCTACTCAGATCATTCTTGGAAGGAACTCGAACATTTTCAGAGCAGGCAAAAGATGAAAGATGTATTAATAACGGTACCAGGCATGCACTGGGGACCACTCACCCTCTGGGCACTTGGCAATCACAAACCATTTAACCACTATTTGCAAAGTATTAGCTGTTCATTCCCAGTGCAAACAAGCTCCACATTATAAGGGAATTCTAGTCTCAAACCATCTATCCTGTCATTTAAAACACTGCTTTTCTGACATGGCATTATTCCGAGCTGTTCTTTTAAAAGATTAATGAGGATCTCATAATTTGAAATAACTGAATGCAAGAACCACTTTTAATATGTAAAAGATTTCTTTTAGAAAACAATTATTTTAATTATAGAAGTATCACATTGGAATAGACATTAGAACAGGGGTGCAGGACTCATTTTCACCGGGGGCCATCAAAGGGCCAAAATAATTTTAGGACTGTATAAATGTAACTACTCCTTAACTGTTAAGGAGTTGAAATTACATTCGGCCCTTTGAAGACAACTGCGAGGCTGATGTGGCCCCTGGTGAAAATGAGCCTGACACCCCTACATTAGAAGGAAAAATTCAAACAATGCATTTACAGTACACGTCTTTGTCACCCCCTTCTCATCCAGCTTCCCTCCTTGGCAATGAGCAGGATGTCAGTTTATGGAGCATCCTTCCATCTCTCGTGCTCTACATTTATAGTTTTGTTTTGAAGCACAGTTGAGCCTTACACAGCATAACAACTCTGTGGGTCCTCTCCTAGGTTGATATTTTTATTTCTTTTTTTTTTTTTTAATAGAGAGAGGCTGCTCCCAACAAAGGTCAGCTGTGTCCCCACCCTTTTTTTTTCAAGATTTTATTTATTTATTTTTAGAGAGGGAAAGGAGGGAGAAAGAGAGAGAGAGAAAGAGAGAAACATGAATGTGCGGTTGCTGGGGAAAGTGTTTTAAATGACAGGATAGATGGTTTGAGACTAGAATTCCTAGCATGTGCCCTGAGTGGGAATCGAACCTGCGATACTTTGGTTCGCAGCCCGCCCTCAATCCATTGAGCTATGCCAGCCAGGACTTTAGGTTGATATTTTTCAATAAATACAGGTGGCATTTCGTATCCACTGGTTTTGCATCTGCAGACCCAACCAACTGTGTATTAAAACCAGTATTTTCAAAGTTGCATCCACAGATACAAAGAGCCAACTCTAAGGCAAAAATTATATGGGAGTTTTCCATTGTGGTGGTGGGCAGCCCTAATCTCGTGTAGTTCAAGGGTCAGCTGTACTTCTTTGGGCTCTCAGTACATTCATCGTGTCTATCCTAGTTGATTAGGGCTGCTACAACAGAAGACCACAGAGTGGGTGGCTCAGACAATGGAAATTTATTTACCACAGTTCTAGAGGCTGGGAATCCAAGGTCAGGGCACCAGCATGTTCAGTTGATGTCCTCACGTGACTTTCCTTGGTGTACACACACACACACACACACACACACACACACAAAGAGAGGAAGACAGAGAGAGATCCCTTGTCTTCCCTCTTTTTATAAGGGCTCTGATCCCATCACAACGCCCCCACTTTCATGGCCTAATTTAACACTAATTACCCCTAAAGGCCCCACCTTTTCCTAATACTATCCTTTGGGGATTAGAACTTCAACCTATGCATTTGGTGGGGGTTGGGGGGAGGTGCACAAAAACATGGCAGTTGGTAACTGTAGAGATTCCATAGTTCCTTAGAAACCATTTGCTATACTGAAAGCCCTTCAGAAAATTTATCACCAGGAAATGTTATTCATTTCAAATGTTGGACCAAGAGCGCGTTACTTTTCCCTTAAGAAACAGAAGATGTCTACAGTGCAGGAGAGAAACACAATCCGGTAGCTTCATGCTGTAAACATTCTTAGAACCCCTGAGCCCCCCCCGGCAGCCCCCGTCCCCTCCTGCGACACGTCTGAAAGGACAGGGCACTTTCAAGTGGTGCAGCTCAGGCTCCAGAGTTGACTGAATAAAGCATTCAGCCAAGTCTACACTGCAGGCGCGGCTCCGCGCACCACCCTCTCCCCTCCGAAGTTTCCATTACCCACGGGCTTTGATCTGGTAAACAAATCTGCCTCCAGTCACGTGGCAAAGGTTGCCCTTCTCTCACTCTCCTCTCCCTCCTCGGGAGAGCTGAACAATTAACAAACAGAAAAGTGTTCTGTGGCAGTTCACTATTTCGTACCTGATTTGGGAAGACTGAAAAACAGCCCTTTCAAACAGTCTCTTTTGCCAATTTCCTCCCTTCCCTTCCCCCAGAACCTAAACTCTGGGATTCTCCCTGGGGATTTTATAGAAACCAGCCCATCTGGAATATTCTGCTGACAGAAAGTCAGTAATTGATGCCAGCCGGAGAAAACACAGCCACTGCAATGGCTGTAGCTGCGGAGAAGGCTGGCCTCCCTCGCAGCGTACACTCCGCCAGGCCTGGCCTCACCCCTAACCCCGCCCCCACTAGGTGTTGGTCACCCGGAGTGAGCCGTACGGGTCACTTGCTCTCTCTGAAACTCACCCGAAGATGATAATAATCATACAGAATTCACAGCGTGGTGGTAGACGTTGTCATTTGATCACATTACTTAGCTTCTCAAAACAACTGTGTTGGGTTCCTATCCCCTAAAAGACAAATGGGGTGCCATCTGTTGCGGTGAAGTGTCGGAGAGGCTCTGGAGCTCACCGGAGGGATGCCGCTGAGTGGCTACTCCATGTCCCCGAGCTTCAGTTTCCTCATCTGTAAAGACAGGAAAACAGCACCCACTTCAGAGGGTAATTGTGAAGACTGGACGAGAAGACACGTCGAGAGCGCTGCACAAGCATCGCACCAAGCGCTCCATCAGCACTGACCGTCACTGTTGGGTAGGTAACAGTGAGTGGACGCAGCTGCATCAGTTAGGAGTATGTCAGCTGGACGGGGCAGAGACCCTGCTCCAGTGACCAAACCAAATGCATGGTCTTTTTCTCAAGGAATACCAAGTGCAGGTGTGGGCAGCCCAGAGCTGATGCAACGGCTCAAGGAAGTCATGGGTCACCCAGGCCCTTTCTTAGCAGGTGCTCCTCATCCTGGGATTTGAAAGATGCTCTCCTTTCCTGTGCTCCATTCAGGAAGAGCGGGGGAAGGGCTTTAGTTTCTGTAAAATGGGTACAGGCCAGCTCTCTTTCCAATGAACTGTTCTGTGATCCACCGACCAACTTAGCATCAAATAAGCACTGTTCAGCTGGGACAATGCCTTTGTGGAGGCATTGCTCCGTGTCCCACAAGTGAGCCATGTGGGGCCCATTTCACTCACACTCACTGTTCGAAGTAATAATGTTGAAAGTATTTGGCAATATAAAGAAACCTTTATGAAAATGTTACATGAGAAAAGGCATGCTATAATAGTTGATCTAGGTACTGGCACGAGACGTTCGAAGATGTATGAAGTGCATAAAAGGAGTCACAGGTAACACTTGCAGATGATGTCACTTCTTAAAAAAAAACTAAATTATAACAAAACAAAAACTGGTTGAAGTCAGGTAATAGAGACTTTCACTGTTAGCTCTAAGGAATTCTAGGTTTGAATTTTTACAGCACATTTATATTCATATATTAATTATCTAATAAAATCAATCTAAATTAATGATCGTCCCTATGCAATAACATAACTATATAAAACTAGGTATGGATAGAGTAGAGCTTGGAGAGGATTCTAGGAAAATGAAAACAGATGTGAAGGCTGGTAAAATTATAGAAAAAGCCCTTATGTGTGTTGTTATTGCTGTGCGTATGTGCAATAAGTACAATTTTGCCCCCTAGTTGTTCACATGAGGCACAGGTGGATTTCTGTAACATCGAAGTGGGGCATTTTCTAAGAGACAACCATGGGTTTTGCTGACTGAGAGATCAGACCAGTGCCAGAGTTTGGCAGAGATTGTCTGGGATGCTGGAGACCAAATTACTTTAGCTGAACCTGGTAGAAAAAAAAAGCTGTCTCTACAGTTTCATTTCTTTTCTCTTACCTCTAGCACCAAGAGCCAAAAGCACAGGACACGAACAAGGATGATCAGTACCTCCTCCCTCCCCGAGAGCCTGTCCTCACTGCGTCCGTGCTCACACTACATGGCTACGCCGGCTGTTACTGACAGGCACAGAGACTGGCCTAAGGAGGCCAGAGCCTGCAGACCAGCCATTTAGCACTGCCGTGCAGCTCTGCCACAGGATTTCCAAATGGGAGGACATTACCTGGATCATTAACCTTGACTCCCATATAAACCTAGTCAGTCACTCAGAGCAGCTCAAAATAGAGCAGTTATTATGGGAAGATTGCAGGTTGGGCATGGAAATGTTGGTCAAGAAGTCCCTGCTGAAACATTCACAACCGGCTACTACTTACCGACTCATTAGGTGCCAAGCTCTCGGCTACCTACCTTACAGGCATGATCTCAGCTCACCCTCTCTGTGAGACACACACACACATATGCACACATTTCCTATTTTTCAGAAAGGCTAAATGACCGACTTGCTCAAGACTACATAGCCCATCCAATGAACCAAAATTCAAACCCACCAATTCTCATGACTCCAAAATCCATACTTTTAACTGGCATTCAATATTTTCACATGCATTTGCACTTGAACAGAGTTTCGGGCCTTTGGAACAAAGGAATCAAGCAAATTTGAGGAGCATTTCTTTGGTATTGGAGGGAAAAGTTTTCTGAACACTCTCAACGCTGCACACAGAATCCCATAAAATAGTAGCCAGGCTGAACTCTACACAAGTGTGTACGGAACGGCCCTCAGGCAATCAGGTGTGTTTCCCCCCAAGTAATATGTCACCTGAGCCACAGTAGCCTGTAATGTATGGCTTTAATATGCTACCGAGGGAAAAATGTCCTCGTGATTTACTGGGGTACACATCACTGGTGTTATGGGGCAGCATTAATCAAAGCTATGGTGTTGGCTTCTGAAAACCATTAGGTAAATCTCAAGCTCTACATTAATGTATTCACCTTGGGCCACAGTCTGGAAGGAATGGAAAGATCTCATTGCCTTTGCTTTAAAGCTGCCTACCCATCAGTAAACCGTACGCGCACGTGTGTGTGTGTGTGTGTGTGTGTGGGCACCTACTTGAAATTTTAAAGTGCATTTTACGGTGTACAGTTGTGAAAAGGTCTCTTGATGTGCGTGTCTCAGAAAGAGGAAAGGCCAGTCCCCTCGATATGCATTCTGAGGAGGGGGGGCCTGCCCGGGGTTTCAAGTTTAGTTGGCAAACGTAAGAACCAAAATGTAAAACCAGAAGTCATTCGCTTTTAAAAAACAGATTGATATCGCGTGTTGAAGGGATAGTTTATGAAGATGAAGATGCTGAGAAGCAAACTCTGATGAGGGGAGGTATAGAGGTTAGAGGAAGTTACCACGGACACCAGATAAAAACTGGACCGAGGGTGCACGTTCTCTGGGAATACTGCCTCCCTTACTGACTATCCCCTGCTTAAAACAAAACCCTGTCTGTTTACTTTCTGGGAACGGAGTAGCCTGGCAGAGCTGTCAGTGCTGACAAGAACGAGAGGGGCCCCAGGATAAGGACCAAATGCTGGCGCTCATTTCTGCATTTTATGTTCACAATGTACCAGTCAGTACTGGTATAACGTAAGAACGCTTACATTTATTCGCAGTAAAAACTGAACCACCAAAAATAACAGGGGTGTTCACTAGCCCTGAGAGGCTCCACGTCTGGATGTGCTCAGGGGGCCCAGTGCCCCCTGTGTGGGAGGAGACGAGACACAGCACCTCCAGGGCTCAAAGGGCCAGCACTTCCCCACCTCCCTGATGCAGCTGCCCCCCTGTGTGTGCCAGAGCCAGCCGTCACACCCCCTGCCCTGGGCAGACGGGGCAACATGGGGAGTGTGGGTGGACCAGTGGGGGAGCTGCCGATGAGTAAGACAGCAGACAATCTCTTCTCCAGGGAAATACCTTTCTTTGATAATGAAGGAAAAAGAAAAGAGGTCAAATGATTGCCAGTCTGGGCAGCATTTTACATCTGATAGGCAAGGAGTCCCTGCTCCCATGAACACACATTCATCAAATAAAAATATAAATAATAAAGTGTTATTATCAGACATCCTGCAGCCTTTGTGCTAATCACCATCTCCTTCGAAGGACCCCCCGGACTGCAGTGAGAAGGGACTCTTCTCCAGAGCTTTGCAGACGTTTGTTCGTCTCCTTCCTCCTCCTGCCCCTCCAACCTCACCTTTATTTACAGCTCCTGTTACCGGTTTACACCCTTCAAGGGCAGATGTCCCCCCTGACCTCAGAGAGCTCCACGCACCAGTGGAGCGTCGCTATCCTGAACTGATCACCTTGTCGTTCTCCAAGGAAACCTACTTCAGGAACAGGTTACCAACTGGGTACTTCAGCACTTAACACATCATTGAAAAAAGACAACTACAAGTGGTCCCATAGAGTGTTGGTGGATGGCTACGATGAGGCTGTATCCAAGTGGCAGTGTGCCTGCTGTCAGTAGCTCTCCGTATAACGTCTCTTCTACTGCACAAAAAATCGTCCTGTTAATTTTCACTTTTAGATTCCTTCCCACTGGTAGGAGGATCACTAAGAAACATACCTCCGTCCTGCCCAAAGTAATATTTAACACACAGCCCCTGAAGCTTGAGGAAGCTGCAAATTTTCCCTTCATTTTCATCTACACTAAATTCTCTAATGACATTTTCAGCTGCTCCAGAGATCATTTATTTGATTGTTTATTTACCCAAATGCACTTTGGGAGCAGAAAATATCTATGCCAGGTGGAGGAGGAGGATGTTAAATGTTTCCTTTTACAAAGTAATTTCCAAATTCTCCCTGGCACACTGACTAAATAGAACTGACCCGTGTGGTGGCAAACCAGAAAAAAAGACTTTTTGTTAAAGCCACATTCAGGTCCCACTATCTGAGACAAACTGTTCCGTGACCCCTGGACGAAATCTCCAGTGGGCCCATAGCTTACCCACTCACTCCTGGACAATAAGCAGTGTCATGATCACATTATTAATTATTATATTATTATTAATTCTTAAATGATAAGTAAAGTCATAACATAGGTAGACTCCACAGCCATCCACTCATTCTTGTCAATAAAAAGTCCTCTGATCACTTGCAATCACAAAAAAGTCACGAAAATCAAAATGCTCAACCCTACAGTGAGAACTCTAAACCTCTTACAGGTCAGGGTTCTGCAGCAGGAAGGCCTGCAGTGAGAAAAAGTCAGCTGGTTCTTTGCTGCTTCTACTTCCACATTCCCCAAGACACTACGTGGCTCCTGAAAGGTTGTAAGGTGGACGAGGGTGAAAGGAAAGGGGCTTGAAAGATCTTACTTGACTCACATCATTATCATCCAGGGTTGAGCTAATCACCTGTTTGGATGGCTACCTTAAGCTTATGCTTCCTAAGTTGGACGAATGGTTAAAGCCGACCACCTTTCCTGTGGTACATTTCTTGGTTCCTCAGACATCATAGTGGGAACACAAGACTATAATTCTTTGCTTTTGTGTAATGCATCTCCCTCTGGCTGGTTGTTTTTGCTTCTTCTCTCAGCCACCAGGGAATTTAGTGGTTCTCCTCCTGGTTGGGGCCATGTCACCCTCTGGGTGATCCTCCTGGGAAGATGTAAGACGTGTCCATCAGGGCTCTTTCCCACACTGCACACTCCTGGGCCAAGAAAAAACGCTCCCGTAGGGCTGCACCTCCCCTTCCCCCTGGGGTGGGGTGGGGTGGGGTGTGGCTAGTTCCTGGGGCAGCACAGTTGTTCTTGCTCTCTCTCCCCTGCTGCCTCCGGGGAACAGCCACAGCCTCTCATCTTCAGATTCCTGAGACAACAGTTTAGTGGGCTCCCAAAACTCCTGGGACTCAACAAGCTCTCCAAGTGGTCTCCTTGCAAGCTTCTTGCACTGCGCCCATCAAACTCATCATCAACCCCCCAAAACACCCTCTCCCAAGAAATTCTCTCGAATACCTAGCACCAGTCTTGTATACCTTTGAGGTGCGTGTTGGGTGTCGGTCTGTCACCACCCACTTTGTAGTGGTCTAGCACCTCACCTAAGAATGGAGGCATACTTACCACCTATTACCTAGCCTTGAATTCGGAAAAATATTTATTTTATGCACTTGTTACTAAAGGATCCATTTATTCCACAGGAAGCAACTTGGCCCTCATAGGTGTTAGGAGTGTAGCTGCCATACCAAATCCGAGTCCCAGGATGCCCTGCTACACCCCCTGAATCCAGTAGGTTGAATATTGGGAATCACTTGGACCAAAGGAAACAAGATCAAAATCACAGCAAAGCCCATTTTTGGGGGGAAACATGATTCTCTTTCTTGGTCTTTCTAGAACAGATTCCAAACAAAACACCCAAGTTGTCTCAAGAGGCTCACAGACCTAACATGCACACGAGCAGACCCCCACCCAAGGGGCTCACCCCTGAAACAGACACATGAAGAGGCACCCCTTGCTGCCTCTCTCTCAGGCTTTCTCCAGTCTGTCGAATTACTTTTATTTTGGTAGAACTGCTCTGTACCAACTGAAAATGCTGGCCAATATCCTGGGCCACTCTTGGCCACCGAGTGCCAGTCATTAGAGCTTAACTTGTATGGAAAGAGGACCTCTAAGGCCAGGTGAGCTTTAATTGCACCTCTTTTGTTAGTCCAGAGTTTTGTGTCATGCCAAGAAAGCATTAGTCTAATACCTTGTTTATACTAGAGAAGAATGAGTGGGGCGAAATGGTTCCTTTCCCCCTATTTCTAAATCACCCTTTTCTTAATAGGTTAAAGCCAACTTATTATAAAACCTTAACAATGAAACATCACGCTTGAAAGAGACTCTCAGGTTCTTGGCACCGAGCGCTGCCAGCACTTCACGGGAAGATTTTCCTCGTAGCTGGCTGTTCTGTTCCTTTCAGCGGGAATGCTTTCTGGCGTTCGTAGCCAGCCAGGAGGAGAGCAGCAGCACAACAGCAAGAGGCATTCACGTAGTCATGTTACATTACATTTCTCTAACATACAGATCCATTAGAGTTTTCTTTCTGACTTACAAAATACCATTGTGTATACATGAGGATTTCGGTCCCCTAAAGCAGGCCTGCTCACAAGAAATGGGAGATTAAAGAACTGATGTCTCTATAGAAAGAGAAATAACATGTCAATTGTGTTTATTTGTTGGGTTACATGATTTATGCTTTCTCGTGTGAAGATGGAACAGAGAGAAAAGGACACGTGACGTTGTTTAGATAATCCCCCAAGAAAGATGGAGTTCCTCCTTCAGGAAAAGGGTTGCCTTTCATTTAAAATATAAATGGTACTGACAGCTTATGGGGAAGAGAAAGATTTCTTATGTTCTAAGAAATGAATTCAAGATGCACCTAGTTTAGTCTCCAGAGAAGGAGGATATTTAGCATTCTAAGGGAGAAAGAAAACGAAGGGGAGGATTAAGGAAGAAACCCATAAAAACAGGGAAGTTAGGGGCCTTTTTGTGAAAATTTATGTTCATAGAGATGTGAAAAGGACCGATGCAATTTGAATTTAAAGTGCACACTTAAAATTCTTTGGTTGCCCAAAACACATTTAACCCCTCTCCACTTCTCTTAATTAGTTCTCCATTCTACGTGGATGGTTAAATCAAACAATAGTGCTGAGCAAAGACTTTAGAAAACTCCAACATGAAAAACGACAATATGTTGATAGTTTCTAAATAGATATTCTCTTTTACCTAGTTGTTCTTCTAGTGGGGAAATAGGTGGCAAAGAAGTAAAAATCTGAGCTCCATTTATAAAACCCATGATGTCATAGGGCTCCAAATTGGTGCATATAATTATAATGAATAAATATCAAAAAAACTTGGTGTATCAAAGGACTATGTGTGAGGTGTCCTACTCACTTTTTCTTTAAAACAATTCTCACTGCTTCACAGGAAGTTGCATTCCAACAGAGAAAATCCAGATGTGAATGTGTGCGTAGCAAGAAAAAGAAGAAACAACTAAAAATAAAACTATGGTTTATTGATTGTGCTTCTAAAAGGAAAAATCACCCCATTGTTTACTGCAATAAACATGCAGTGAAAGTGAAGATACAATGATGTGCCTTCTAGAAATCTACTAAGTGGCAACTTATGCCATCTTCAGCAGTCGGGAGGACGGGAACCACAGCCTGTCACCCCCCGTCAGCCCTTCCATGGACGGTCCCCCTGTCCTAAACGGAAGGCCCCCACTGCCATCACAGGGGGAGGCTGTCAGTTCGTGGTGAAGCACAGGCCCCTTTTCTTAGTGGGATGTTAAAGGGCCTGAGACTTGACGTGTGTTCATCTTACAAGCAAGAGCTTTGTTTATGACATTTAATAGCAAAGGAGCCTTAAGTTAATGCCCAGAACCAGATTATTACCTCTTAAAAAATTATCCTCCCAAAGGAGAAAGACTCGTATTAAACGGGGAGGATTTCAAAGTCGTTTTAGAATGGTACCTCTGGGTGTTATTTTTCAGGCATCATAAAGCGTTTGTATTCAGCTGCTTTTTGATCCAAGTAAAACACTTCTAAAGATAAGTGAGGTTTGTTTCCTGAGTTGAGGATATCTTTAAGTGACAGATGCAGGACAATGAAAGGCCTTTTTTTCAGGAGCGTATAAACTGGAACAAGGACAAACAAATCTCAAGGCTGTTGAGAGATTGAGAAACCTAGCAGGACACCTTACATTTAACACATTCTCGATGGATTTCAGACTTCCTGGCCATTCCTGAACTATGTGCCACGGAGCAAGGCATCATATATCACTGTCAAAACACACTCGGGCTGATAGTTTCCACAGCACTGGACTAGCCCTCGACAGCTCGGCGTGCACCAGGACCAGCCTGTGGAAGAGGAGGCAGTTTCCCTGGGGGAACGATCCCTCTGTTGCCAGTTGTGCGCATGCATTCATTCACACATTCATTCAAGAAACGTCTGAGGCCTGCCTCTTCTGGTAATGGTCCCCAGTGCCGGCTAACCATCAGAATCACCTGTGCCTTCCACCGGCCGTGCATTTGGTGGGTGTGCCGTGGGGCCTGTGCATCTTGGTTTTTAAACGGTCCTCAGCCAGATGTGGAACCACTCCCGTAGTACGTCTGGATCTCTTTGATGAGAGGAGACACACATGCAAGGGATATCCTCCTCTCCAAGTTCTTGAACCTATTCTGTTCCTTCCTTCTGCCTGAATTCCAAGGCCTTTCTAGACAAGCACCCGTGTGGAAAGATTGCTGGTAGATAGGGGAGAGCGAAGAAAAAAGGAGAAGGTTAAAAAATAAAGGTGTGGCTACTTCTTTCACACCATTTATCGCTTCTCCAATTCCAGCTTCCAGTAATGGTAAAGTATTTATAACAGGCTAACCTTCCTGCCAGTAACAATTACAAATTCTAGACAAAATATAAAACCTGTCTCTTGAAGGCCCTGGAGAGGGACCAAAGCAGGCAGGAACCAGACAATACTCATACCTCGAAAGAAGGAAAACACCCCTGTTGAGACCCACACTATCGCCGACACTTCCTACTGCATGTGCCCGGGCACGGAGGATGCACTCGAGCAAAGGGGCAGTCTTGGCGGCCTGAGAGTCAGACTCAGAATTTGGGGCTCTCGGAAATTCCACAGAGAAGGGAGCCACGGGGGTGGAGCCCTCATATTTGCGCACAAACTTTCAAATCCAGCTGACTCCTGCACCACACATGTGCTGGGTGGAAAATCCAAATAACCCAGTAGAAAGCAACAGCTGGAAGCCTGGAAATGCTGAGTAGAGATGTCAACAGTGGCCCGACACTGGAAAGACAGAGTTCAGGGTTCACGTCCCCGTAGGTCAGAGGGGCTCGGTACACAATTTGAAGAGATCACTGAAATCCTAGAAGGGCCACAGCTTAAGCATAAGCACCACATCTAAAGGCTAAGGGCTATGCTTATTCATAGTGACCCTGTTAAAATTTAAATCGATCCTTATAAATTTCTGTCGAAATTACCCAAGACTTATTCAACCCTGATGAGATCTCATATTCAGTCCCCACCCCCTCGTTTTACAACGTGAGCTGCTGCTACTTGTACCAGGCCCGACAGTGCTCATGTTGCTAATTAATATGCCTAATGGGAAATCTCCCGATTTGTTTGAGACCTTGGAGAAATCAATAGGATTATGATTCTCTGATGCATTATATTCCACCCAAACACTACCTTGTCCTCCGTTCCCCCATGAGTACATACTGTACTGCAGTGGGGGGGTGTGCAGCCTTTTCCAACTCCCTGGAGTCTAGGAGAACTGGTGCCTGCTTGCCCCAGGTGCAGAACTCATGGGACTTGAGGACTTATGGACTCACCCTCATATTTTCCTCAGTGTCCAAGTAAATGATCCTGTTTGACTTTTGCATGAGAACCCACTCCATACCCACCCACAATAGGCAGGCAACTTAGCGCTATGCCCTCCTGATCTATGTTGTTCTTGGGAAGATTTCAAACCTCTCTTAATAAAACTGGCAGAAAAGGGACATAAAGTATCTAGAAAAAAGTTACACCTCTATGTAATTTTGGTCTACATAATTGAACATTTGTAACTACATATAATTAAAAATAACTACAAAATTTGAGACTCCATAAGTTTGGTCATGACCTATCTACAGGCAGACACTCTCTGTCCCCCTCCAAAATAAGAGCAATTCCATTCCATTCAGGGCCCCACTCAAGGACAACTGAGAGGGTTTCCGGGACTGCCCTTACGAGAGCTTACTAAGACATGATTCCCAACCCCTTCCCTGGGATGCTAAGGTGGAAGTTTCCCACAGCAACACCACAGTTTGCATGTCCCCAACCGTGCCAAACCCTTCTCTCTAGTTGTTCAGGAAAAGACCAGATTGCCTAATAGGAGTGTTAATTCAGTAGAGAGGCTCACAGGAAGCTTGCTGCCTATCTGAACAAATTTCTCCATCTGGCAGCTGCAACGCACCGTCCCTGCCTGCAAACGAGGGCAGCAGTGGCTAACTGAGCAAAGCTTCTGCTCCAGGCCGATGAATGATTCCTTCTGCACTAACTGCATTTACTTGCTGTGCAATCCCTGATACTTCCAGGCAACACTCAGGTATTTTTTGTCAGCCGCTGTGCTGATTAGGAAATCCTTCCACTGTCTACTTTGCATACCACAACTGAACATCACTCACATTTTAATCCCACCACTTACTTCCCCTTCTGGATGAAGAGGCACCCATGACTGTTTAGTGGTATGGTAGGGATTAAGAATGCCTAGGTCCCAGCAAAGCGAAAATATGCCCACCTTATTGCCCAGAAATATACTCAAGAGAAATAGTGCATCTGTCCACCAGAATAAATCTACAGCAATATTCATAGCAGCTTCACTTATAACAAAGAATGGCAATGATCCAAATGTCCATCAGCAATACAATGTATAAATTAATTGTGGTTTATTTGTATAATATAATGCTACATGGCAATAAAAAGTAACAAGCTATTGATATATGCAAAAACAAGTATGAATCCCACAGATATTACATTGCACAAAAGAAGACAAAAATAAATGACAATACAGTGTATGATTCTACTTCCATGAAATTCAAGAGGCAAAACTAACTGATGGTGATAGAAGTCAGAATGGCGGCCAGCTCTGGACAAGGAGGGCTGTGCTTTGGCTGGGAAGGGGGCACAAAGGACCCTTCTGCGGTGCTAGGGAATGTTCTATTCCACCTGGAAGGGATTTGTACAGGAATGTATACGCATATTTGAAAACTTATTGAGCTTTTTACATTTAGTACTTTTCTGTACAAAACACATACTTGAGTAAAAACATAAAAACTATGCAGGCAAGAATGCCCAGGCCAAATCTTAGTCAATTCTGATTTAATACTATTTTTAGTTGAGTCTTACCTTAAAAATGACAAAGGCATTCCTATGCAGGACACACTGTCACCGCTGGACACCAGCTAACAAAACTGCTCCTTCGCCTAATGTTGGGTCTGTCCCACGGATGAACTCATCACTCCAACCTGACTTTGCATTCTGACAAAAAAAGAAACAGTAAGCATTAAACAGGTAGTAGACATGGATTTGGAATTGTTTATAACTTTGGGGTGCTATGGAAACAAGGGCATTTTTGACTTCTTATGGTAACTTGATCAAATGGTAAAGATATGACGATTCACTGAAAGCTATTCCATATTGGAAATTACCTATCAGTTGAGGTAGACGCTGATAGACAGTACATTGTCTCAAAAATCAATGAACCACCTTGCTGACTCATATGCTAACCAAGCAGCCCTTATTATCCCCCAAACAAGCTCACCAAGTTGACTTCTAGCCCCCACCAATCATGGAAGGAGCACTGGTCCAATTCAAACTGGCTACAACTAACTCATAACAATCCATCCAACCTTCCAAAACACCAATGCTGGCAATTACAGGGACATTTCTCCTGAAAGACAGGTTCTGCCAAATCGCCCGGCAGCTGCTCAGAAATAACACAATCCATCCAAGGGCTGTGGATGAAATAGTCCCATGATGCTTTGCATCACAAATCCAATTAAGTTCCACAGTCAATAAATACATAAAAATGGAAAAGTGTTTCAAAATTTGACCAGGAAGTGGTAGACTCATATCTTACCTACACTGACATAACCAGGAAAACCTGAGAAGGCAAGAGGAAACACGGAAACTCCTTCTCAAGGCCCTTTGAACATTTACAAATGGGTTTTATATAACTATACAAGTTTACATACAAACTTGCATAAGCTTGGGCAGTACATAAGTTTTCAGGATGGCTAAAACCTGTTCATTGGTGAAAAGCTTCTGATGTTACAGCAGGAAAATACTGCTAGACTTTGCGTTCCCAACACTGGGAATCCCTCGTCCGTCCAGTGACTGGGGACTTGTGTCTCTGTTAGCAGTCACACAGGAACTCTTCGGCGTTCCCCTCCTGACACAGAAACTTACTCCCGCTCAGGGAGAAAGGAGGAGGAACAGAGGAGACACCGAGGCTGAAATGGCTCCCATTGAGGTTGGCAAACCACAGCCCCCAGAGGGACAAATCTGGTCCACAGGCTGTTTTCATATGGTCCACGAGCTAAAAAACATTTTTTACATATTTTACAAGCTTGTTTTAAAAATATGGAGAAAATGGAATAAGTGAGAGAGACTGTATGTGGCCTGCAAAGCCTCTATCATATTTACCACCAGGCCCCTTACAGAGAAAATTTGCTGACTCCACTTATGAACTATCAGAAATCCTTGATCTGCCTCAGCTTAATGTTTTGTCACTGGTGTTAATGGCCACAGGATCACTTCCTCACAGCTCATACAGGTTTTCTCCCTGGGACTGGGGATAACCCCACCAATCACTGTACTTTGCTGCATGCAGATCAAGCTAACTGCTGTCAGGACCTAATCTAGTGTACAGTCTTATGCCCAACATGTACAAGCCACCTTTCCAAAGGAGACATCATCCAATCCTGTGTATGATATCAGTAAGCACTACATTGCAAAAATTGCCACAAATGCATCCTGTCGCATATGCATGCTCCTTTGCATTTGACTTTGCAGATCTTTCCATCGAGAGATGGAGTCTATTTCTCTGCTCTTTGGGTCTGGGCTTGGTTATGTGACGTGCTTTGGTCAACAAGGCATTATAACATGACAAGCAGAGACTAGAAAACTGCTTGCACACTGGAGCTTGCTCTCTCCTGCTGCTCAGGAACCCTCAACCAACATCATGTAAATGAGCTTGAGCTAGCCAGCTGGATGACGGGACGGGACACATGGCGCTGTTACCTCCATTGCCCTGCCAACAGCCAGCAGCCACTGGACCTGCGAAGGAGGCCATCAACTACCACTGAGTGTGAACACATGTGTAAAGCCACAAAGCACCATGAGGAGCAGAGCCAACTGTCCCAGCTGAGCCCAACCAAATTGCTTATCCACCGAATTATGAACACATAAATGGTTGTCTTAAGCCACCTCACTTGGTTTGTTTTGCAGAAAATGCTAAGTGAAACAGATGTAAAAATGCTTTAGAACAATTATGGAACCATTTCCATAAAAAGGAGCCATTTCAGGTCCTCTTGACAAGAGCTAAAACAGTCCACCCAGGGTTTAGTGTGTCACAATGAAAATGAACTTCCACCTTAGACCAGTGGACTTGTAGTCCACATTTCCAGTGTGACTGCAGGTTGAGACTGACCCGAGAAGCCTCCAGAAGCAGACGGCATCAGGCAACAAACAGCTTATTCGAGACCTTCAGATCCAGCAGACAACTTCAGAAGGGCAAGTTCTACCCAAGACAAGAAAACAAAAACAGAATTTTTCGTTAGGACCCATCACACTGACAGGCCTCCCTGTACAACTGTTCATGTGTGACTCCAGGCTCTTGCTTTCCTCCTCTGTGTTCTGTGGCTCCACTTTTCTTCATTTCCCCCCTCCCTTTTCGGAAAAAAACATTTTCTCTACTTTGTTTCTAAGAATGAGTCAGATCATTGCCTCATCTGCCAACTGATCTCTGGCTGGACCGGTGGCCCCTTCCCAACTCCTGGGGTCACTCAAATTATGGCAATACCTCTTAATGCTAACAAGCAACCCACAAGGATATGACCTGAACATATCTTCTATCCTTTAGAACACAAAACAAATATCTCTAGATCCAGATGCTAGTTATTATAATTACATAGAACTATAAGCAGCCAATAATTTTATCCAGAGAGAAAAATCAACCCAGTCACCTTTTAAAGTAATCCTGGATGTCTATGGTTCTTTCATAACTCAGGCAACTGTTCAGGAATACGACCAAAGGAAAGAAAAATAGCTACCAACCTTATTATGAAATCCCATACAATTATCCCAATGATAGATATATTCCCTCTATTACAACTTAACACTACCACTCCTAGGAAACCCTTGTGAAAAAGAAAAAATAAAATGCTTTTGTTCAGGAAAAGCAGGCTACAAAATCTCAACTGAAATAGTTATCACTGCTTGTCACAATAACTCAGAGGAAAGACATACGCTTTTAACTTTTTACGTGTAGATCGTATCAATTGTGCATGCCAGGCCTGCTCTTTATCTGTGACCTCTACGTATACCAAGAACTATTCCTGGGACTCCTTACCAGCTCCTTTGAAGATTTTAAACCCTGTTCAGTCTCACCATCTGGGCCTCTCCAGAGGTCTCATGGGCGTGACCTCTGAGAAGTCAGAGGAGTCTACTGACTTGCTTGAAGGTTGTTTTTCTGTTTTTGTTTTTTTTTAACTCGGTTAGGGTCCCTGAATTGAAGAGATGTATCAGTACCTTATCCCTCACTATGGTTGAAATATTACAAATGAGATCGTTCACACTATAAAGACCCAACAAGGGAGCTTTGATTTGCTTGCTCTCTTGGAAATTAATGGACCATCACACTGCTTAATAGTTACTGGCCTCACAAGTGGACTTCTGCACTCTGGCTAATATTTCCTATTGTTTCCAGGTAAACACTTCAATACAAAAAAAAGTCTTTAAAACATCCAGACACAGGATGATGATCACTCTCAAAGGTCTGACACTCTGAGACTTGGAATCTGTTCTCTGGGGATGACAAAGGTTAAATACAAAACTGGTCTCCTAAAACTTTCTCAACTATCATGAGATTTGTCACTAGAGGAATTCTGCTCGTTTTTCTCCAGTGTATCTTTGAGTTTTTCAAACTACTGTGCCACTGATATTTGATGACCAAATGATGATTCTACACTAGGAGGAGACCGAATTCCTGGCAGTCCACCTTCTCCAGGAGAAGCGAATGGATGACCAAACAGCGCAGGACAAGCCCTGACAGGGCCGCCCAGTCTGGGTGCCCAACGTGCTGCATCGTTGGTGTCCGTTGAACAGACACACTTGTGCTTTACGGTAGAAAAGAGTACACTTCAGTGGGTTTCTTTTCAGTAACTTCACAAAAGTCCCAGGGATTCTACTCTCCATTACTGTTCAAGTTACTCATCGATCAGGAAATGATAACATCAGGGTATTTTCAAAAAAATGCACAACTACAGAATTAGAATTGGATTGGGGGTGGCAATCTACTATGAACTAAGAAATGCTACCTCACTTATTTTATAGGAAAATAAGTTTTTAATAGAAACACTATAAAACTGATCTAAAAATGCTTAGCATTTAAAAAGAAAAATGTTTGAGACCACAAATATGCAAGTGATAAGAAATTTACTGAAGTTGAACTAATCATCTTATGAAAATAAACACATGTATTCAATAACTCTGTTAATGTGCAAATTTATTTTATGGTTTGTACCAAAGGCATATTTTGAATACCTGTTACTACTGCAAACCCAGCAGTAGTAACAACCTTAATCTTTAAAAAACGTTTTTACTATGTTTTGGTTTCGGGTGTATGGCTTAGTGGTTACAACTACATACTTTAGATAGTGTTCCCCTCAATATTTCCAGTGCCCCACCTGGCACCATACACAGTTATCACAGTATTATTGACTATATTTCCTATGCTTTACTTACTTCCCTGTGACCGTTTTGTAGCTACCAATTTGTGTGCTGCCTTAATCTGGACAGAGCCTTTCTCTTAGTAGCATGTCTTATATATAGTTCATTCTGGTAGTTGGAAATTATAAAATTAAATTTAAAAATTTTAAAGCTTATAACATCAAAAACACCATTTAATTTACTTTTACATACAAAGTTTTATTCCAAAAGGACTGAAGTGGCTGGCAGAAAAATATATGTAGGATTAACCCTGGTAACCCTGGCCAGAAGTAATTTTATAAAACAAAATACTGATGACCAAAGACCAAACTTTTTCTTTTTTAAAGATACGTTCAAGCACACAGCAGTGGAATAAATCAAAGATTATACTTCCAACCTAAAATTAGAAAAGGCAGGTTTTCTATAGTTAGGGGGGAAAACTACCAATATTTTTAAATAAAAAATACTTTCCCTAAAATTAAAAATCACCTTTTTAAAAAACAGAAAAAGCTCTGGAAACCAGAAAAAGCTCTGTGTGTAATGTTTAAAATGAAGCACCACTTAAAAATTTCCCCCAGATTTCACCCTATCCAGAGACTTGTAGATGAACAACCAAAATAAATTATGACTCTCACAATATTTTTCTTCTATTTTTTTTAAGGTTTTATTTATTTTTAGAGAGATGGGGGAGAGAGAGAGAAAGTTTGATGCGCGACAGAACACCAATCAGCCGGTTGATTGCCTCTCGCATGCCCCCAACCGGGGACCTTGCCCACAACCCAGACACGTGCCCTGACTGGGTATTGAACCAAAAACCTTTTGGTTTGCAGGAAGGCACTCAACCCACCGAGCCACACCAGTCAGGGCTCTTTTGCTTTTTCAGTGGGAACTATGACCAGTAGACCTGCCCACAAGGCCACAACAAAGAAAAACTTGTTCTCAAGTGAAACCTAAAGTGTTCAAGCCGCCACACGCCTGTGAGGAGCTGGAGGAGCCGTGGCACACAGGCCACGGGGGAAGGCCGACATGTCTCTGAGTTCCTATGAGTTTGTGCAGCTTCCATCTTCCATGAGAGGAAGTGCTCAAACTCTCCCTAAGTTCCCCAGGCCATGGGCCCTACTAGAAGGTTAATGAATTCTAAACTGCTCTTCAGTAATTCTCAACCTTGAGTGGACATTAAAATCACCTAGGGAAGGCCTTTTTTCAATACCAGTGCCTGGACCCCATCCCAGGGTCAATATATCAAGCCCCTGGGTCTGAAATCCAGGCATTTTAAGAGCACCCAGAGGTTATAAGCACAGTCAGGGCTAAGACTGACTAAGTAACCAAGAAAAATACTGAGAAAAGTCAAGGATGACTATAGTTACTGGGTGCTTGAACTTTAGTTGCAACAGAAGCATTTTCAGGGATATACATTTTTTTGCTAACACTAGGCTGCCCTTCTCATGTGCTTATACCTCTAGTGTAAGATGACAAAATCCCTCAAGATAATAATGACACTCACCGTTGACTGAGCGCTCATCTGGCGCCAGGCACTGTGCTGGATGCTACCCCTGACATTACTCATCATCCCCAGGATCCTGCAAACTACATAATAAACCCCTTTACCCAGGGAGCCATGAAGGAGGGGCTTGTCTGCCCCTATCACAGAGCACATAGGTGAAGGAACTGGAATTAGAACCTACATGTGTCTGACTATAAAGCCATGCTTTTATTTTCTTTTAACTTTATACCGTATACTTATTATTTGAAAGGTAATCAGTCACATTTCACAATTTATAAAGCATAAAGCTTCATAAGGTACACATAATGTATATGAAAAAATTGACAATATTCATAGATTTTTTCCTGTTACGACTGTAGTTCAAATACACAATAGCTACAGTCATCTTTGACTCCTGTCCCTTAGCCCATCACCAGGCCACTCAATTCCAGACACCAAGTCAGCAGTTCCTTGTTTATCCTTCCAAAGACAGATAATGCATACATATGCAAATAAATGTATGTAAGCATATACAGGGTGGGGCAAAAGTAGGTTTACAGTTGTTCATATGGAAAATAATACAATAATACATAATAATACAAGAATAAACCCGGTGTTTTGCACACTCACAACTGCACACCTACTTTGGCCCCACCCCACGTGTCCATACAGGCTGTGGGTTTGGAGTCCTCTCGCTCCATTTTAAACAATGGCAGCACAGTGCACGCGCTACCTTGCATGTGCTTTTTTCACTTTCACAATGTATCTGGTAATTCCTTATAACCCATAAGCACTTCCAGATTCTTTTTTTGTACCACACAGTACTCCACTGTACAAATATATTATCACTTTTTAAAGTCAGTCCCTTGCTGATAAGCATTAGACTGCTTACAATCATTCACTGTTATAAAAACTCCGGAATGAAAGACCTTGACCAACCTAATTTCATAACTATGTACAAGTAACTACACCTGTAGAGTAAATGCTCAGATGACGAATGTCATGCATGCCCTGTCCACAGTTCCACGGTGCCTCAGGATTCTAAGAAATAACTCACAGCCAGACTCATGATGATTTACATTTCAATTATTTTATTAAAAATGTCACCTAACTAGCCAAATTATGCTTTTCATTTGAATAAAAATTTAGAAATAATTTTTCAGAATATGCTCAAAGACCAAAACAGTCTGAGAGATGGTTTTATGCCAGAGAAAAATGACCTTAAAACCAGTGGCACAAAACTTGCACTGGCCCTCACATCTCGTTCAGAAGGTATCTGCTCCTGAGGACTCCGTGTCCCCCTGGACGGCGCTGAGGCTCAGGGACGGTGGGCAGTCCTCTGGGTGCACGGAGGGCAGCCGCACGGACATCCTGGCAGGTGACGTCTCAGAAGTGAAGAATGGTACTGCTTTACCACCTGTAAAAAGGAGAAACTCATTCAGCTAATCAAGCAGATCCTGAGTATTTACGTGCTTTACACTTCCCTCAGTAATACAGGGGGGTCAAAACAAGGATTGCATGTGAGGTTATTTCTTTTCTCAAGGTGCCCAGAACTTGTCACAGAGATAAAATACACTCCTCCTCCTTCCTACCACCTCCTCTAGATGGTTAAGACAACATTTTAAAAGCATATGTTATGATATGAATGTGTATGTCCCCCTAAAATTTGTACATTGAAATCCTGAAGTCTGGTGTGATGGGATTAGGGGTGGGGCCTTGGGAAGGTGTGTGCATCGGAGGGTCATGCCCTGGTGAACCAGATCGTGCCCTTTTAAAAGAGGCCCCAGAGGGCTTCCCGGACCCCTCCACCCTGTACAAACAGAGTGTGAAGGTGCTGGCTATGAACCAGAAAGGGGTGCCTTGATCTGGGACTTTCAGCCCCCAGAACTGTGAGGAACACATTTCTGTTGTTTGTAAGCTATCCAGTCTGCAATACTTTCAACAGCGGCCTGAATGGACTCAGGCAGTATACAAGTACCAAAGCTGTGGGACAGATGATAAAAGCTGCAGGTCATATAGAGTAGAAGAGGTAGTTGGGGAAGAAGAATTCATTAATACGTTAAAAAAAAAAACAAAGCTGACTATATATCTGTCTGTGTATACCCTAATTCATTCCTCTAAGTTGAAAGCACATTGCCTGGATTTACCACATATACATAATAATAATCATCATCATCTTAAAAATAAATTATTTTACACAATTTTAAATATATCTCTGAGTCAACAGTCAGAGTAATTTTTCTAAAACTCCTTTATATTTTTTAAGTAGTTTCCACAGTGATACAGTGAAAATATTTATAGAGACTACAGTAAAAGCATAGTGTCCTATGGACTTCAATGATGACTCAACCACAGCTGCCCAAGACCACCAGAGTGCCTGTAAAAGGCAAATGGCTTTCATATGAGGAAGTCTGACAAAGACTATTTTAACATTGCACCATTTCTTTTAGTTACTTGTATCATTTTTTTTTCCATAAAAGAGGGAAGGCAAACAAGATTTGGCATCATTATAGCAATGTGACAGCTGTAGTGCCACAGTATAACCCTTTAAGAAGGCAATTCTTATGTCAATTGAAACAGAATAAATATTTTAAATAGGAAGGAAACTTTTTAAAAATTTAGCTCTGTCAGGATATAATAAAAATTAAGAAATGGTTAAGAACTGCTTTGAAAAGATATCTATAGGACATAAGTATAATTTAAATATTCTGACATCTTACAATTCCATAATGCAGAATACACAAAATAACCAAGAGAAGTATCCCAGGTCAGAGTTTACCCCGTCAGCAAAGTAAAAACCAACACAGGGTATTACTATAACTATGGATGGGAGCAAAATTAATTTATAACCCATAAAATCAACTGAATGTTACCATCCCCCAATTATTAAGAAAAATTTTATTCTCTGAGTTACACATCTATCAAAAACTACACTGATACCAGATATTCATCTTTTCTGTTATCCAGTTTCACATAGCTGCTTACTAGATCCTATGTGCATTAAATTACTGGTTAAATTGTCCATGATGTTACAAGAACTATAACTTTTTGGAGAGGGCAGCTCAAAGATGTTTCCAAACATTAAGAACCATATTAAACTCAATTATTGCAAAGTTATGCTATTTCTCATCATTACTGACATATTAATACAGCAATTAAAATTTTACAAAGATCTTTTCCCCATCATTTCACCTCATCCCAACAGAAATTCTGGGAGACAGACGAGGCGAGTGAAGCTCAGATGTGTTAAAGCTGGCTTTTCCGAAAGCGAACACTCACTGAGTAAAGACCTACACGGCCTGCTGTGTGTGCAGAGCTGAGATAGTGCCGAGAGGATACACGGGTGAAAAGAAACAGCCCTCATCTCCACGAAACCTCATACATAGTAGTGGAGATAAACGTGTACAGGAATTCTTAGTTTAAATTAGGCGGAAGTTGCAGTTGAGCTGGGACTTAAAAGATGTAGAAGGTAATGAAGGAAAAGAGCACAAAATAAAGTCAAGACAAAGTTAGTAAATGTTAAGGGCACTCTGAGTATTCTGATATCAAAGTACTGACCGGATAAAAGGAATGATGAGAGAGAAGGCTGTAAAGGAAGGTCAGGGTCAAATTCTGTAAACAATTATGAGTCACAAAAGACTTTGAACACAGGAGTAATATGAACAAATGTATTTTAGAAAAGAGAATTCTAAGTGCTATGTGAAAATTAGGAGAAAGGAGAGGGATCTGTGGAGATACTCCATGCAAGAACTACTGATCCTTGAGTGGGAAGAGATTCAGGATATCTGGAGGAAGACTCAGTGCTTTATACAGAATTGAGCATGCCTCTGAAATGGCCCATTTACTTCACTGAGTAGTAACAACACACGCAAGCCTGAGGCTACAAGAGATGATACAGAGTGGTGGGGAAATACTGGGATCGGTTACGTACCTGCTGAGTCTGAATGCCTGCAAGATGTGCCAAAGGACTTTTCTAGGCAACCAGAGTCAAAGATTATAAAGCAGTTTTAGAGGTACAGAAATAGCAATCATCCACACAGATGTAATAATTAGAACAATGAGAAGAGTGATCTCCTAAGGAAGGAAAAACAGACTGAGAAGTGATGACAAAAATACAGGGAAGGACGGAGATAGGGATGAATAAGGAAAAAACAAAGGAAAACAAAAGGGAAGAGTCAGATAAGTTCAAAGAGACCCAAGAGTGAAAGGTCAGGCAAAATACAAGGTGGTTTTCAAAAAGAGTCCCGTATAGGTCATGCAACTCATCACTAGTAGAGCTAAGGCACAACCCACTGTTCTTTGTCCTATACCAAATATCCACAATAAGAAATTACTACTTTTATAGGCTGTTAAGAGAATTTCCATGTAAGTGGTGGCATGCAATGGTAGAGGCTGAGGAGAGGGACAGTGATGGAGTTTCAAGCACAAATCCCTTTATGATAGATCAAGAGCAAGTCAAGTCACTGTCCAGTCACTTGGGAATGGTCCTATCCAGACCATCAGTGTGAAGATTCTGTGTGGCAAGGAGTAAAACGCAGGGTTGAGTGGGGGTCTGGGGTGGGGGAAAGCATGGATTCTGGAAATAGGAAAGAACTGGAAAGCTGGGCTCATTCATCTATTTACTCAGCAACTTTATTAAGCACCTACTATGGGCCAGGCACTGTTCTAGGCTCTGGAGATTTCAGCAGTGAAGAAAACACTCACTGACATCCTATTCCAGGTGGGCACAGGAGCACATGACAAACAAGTAAGGAAATAAACATGAAACATGTGGGAAGGTGTAAGTGCTGTAAAGAAAAACAGAGATGGGATAAGAGGGAGAGTGAGGGATAAGAGACTTGGGGGAAGTTATGGAAGTTCTCTAAACCCTAGTCTCCCCATCTATAAAATAAGGGTGAAAGTGCCCACCTGAGACGGTTTTGTGAGCATTAAATGGGATAATGCATGTAAAGTGTTTTGTATAGTGCTGGCACACAGAAAGCACTCAGAAAAGATTAGATTTTTTTTAAACTTCTTTAACTTTTCTGTAACTGGAAAGGAAGGAGATCCCAGGAGGCAGTGACCCTGACCGTCAGGATGGGCAACAAAGGTAGCTGACTTTAGAAAGGATAAAATGTTTCACTGAAATGTACTAAGAAAAAAACCTACAGCTCTAGAAGCCTCCAAATAATTATACTACTTTCAACTCTAGTAATTGTGTTTTAAACAACAAATTATGTGAATAAAATGCACTATTTTATCTGAAAGTGTTTCTTAATGTACATTTTGGGAAAACTTTATGAAGTATTCAGTTACAGAAGCTAAACAGTCACAGTTTTAAGAACTTTTAAAGAGAAATGTTTATACTGGGTACATGTTTTTAAGCATCATTTTCATTCCTGTTAACAGGCAAGAAGAGTAACATTCCTATCCAGTTATGGTTCTCACGGAGTTGGATTTTTTTTTAAGAAGAGATATACTATCTTAACAAATCATCAGTACAGCAAACATAAATTTCCTACCTATATTAAATACAGTTTGATGCTTTTAAATTCGACTTTTTAAATTTCCAGTCATGTCATTTACTTGCTGATGTAATTGTTTCAACAGCTGTTTTAAGGTTTTTTTTAAAAGAGACTGTTTCTGATTCAGTGGGTTGCAGCACATCACGTCACAGGCATGCATTTAAGTTGGGATGCCACTGAGAGAAACCCTGCATTTGAAACTTCTTAAGATGTATTATAATATATTTTGTAAACATTTGAAATTCAATTTTTTGGCTTTAAAAATATTTAAAGTTCATTAAGAAATTTTATGTTTTCTGTTCTTTGGTATTGGATTTATAAGACTAAAAAACAGAAAATCTAAAACTAATTTATTATACGTAATATAAGGATTTTAAATGTCCCTTTAAGATTTTGCCTGAATATACGTTTTGATTTTTTAATTGAATTTATCGGGGTGACACTGATTAACAGAATTATGTAGGTTTCAGGTATATGATTCTATAATATAATGCCAGTATATTTTTAAAAATATACATAACTTTCTAAAAGGTTTTTAGATTCAGATAATGCATCTTCATCAGCAGGATTATATTCTGACTCTGGTCCTCAAGCATGTGATTGACACCAACTGTTACAGCCTGTTGTCTGAAAGCTGGAGGAATGCAAACAAAGCGGGATTCCCTCCTGAAACAACAGCAGACAAGCAGTAACTGCACGTGGCGCAGCCGTAAAAAAGAATCTGCGGTATTCTTCCGTGAGATGATGGATGGATGTAAGTGCTTTAAACTGCCTGGATTTGTGGTTTTCTACATGCAGAGAAAGACTGGTTTCTTATAAACTGCACATTTAAAAATAAAATTAAAAAGGAAATAAATATAATAATCTTTAATCCAAGTATAAGAACCTTTTTTAAAAATTTTATTTATGGATTTTAGACAGAGAGAGAGAAATATTGATTTGTTTTCCCACTTATTCATGCATTCATTGGTTGCTTTTGCATGTGCCCTGAGCAGAGACAGAACCCGCAAAACCTTGGCTTATTGGGATGACGCTCTAATCAACTGAGCGACCCGGCCAGGGCCAACAAGAAGGATCTTCACCTGTGCTACATGGATGGGTCCCCAAGGATCTGTGAATACCCTGAACCATTATGCAAATTATTTTCATGTAAGTACAACTGAGGACCGAGACAGATGGTCATAGCTACTGATGACTTTTAAAGGGGTCCAGGGCCCCCAAATACTGAAGAATCATCGACTTAAAGGATACCACGGCCCCATGTGCAAGTGAATCGTGTTCTCTGAGGTATTCTTCTAGCAGTAATGGTGGAATACAGTAATTCCTTTCCTGTCAATTTGTGGACTCCTTTTCCAAAGGCAACGCTGTTGTAGCACTTACCAAACCGTGCCGTAATTAGTTATGTATCTGTCATAGGACAGTATATTCCTGAAGAGCATGGACTGGGACCTACAGCCTCTGTCTTCTGAGTGACTGGTACAGCAGGTATACAATAAGTACCGGTGACCTTCTCATCTTGTATTGTCGTTATTTGCTTATGGGCCTGTTGTTCTGTTAAATATGGGCTCCTTGAGGACAGCGACTTTGTCTTATTTATCCCTTTCTTATCTCTGCATCCTACTAAGTTGTAGCATCATAGTAGGCACACAGTGGGCCTTGATTGACTGCTGAACCAAACTGGTTTGTTTCTACCTTGAGCCTGTGGCTCCTCATGACTAACAGCCGGCTTAGATTCTCGCTGACCAGATCTCGCCTTTAAAATCAGCCGAGTTCGAGCGATGCAGTTGCTTTCCAGCTGTCTATGAAAATGTTACAGTATTTCAGCTGTGTTTTATTGAGTTCTTGAAGTATTTTTCCTGTCCAGCCTGGACACATCTACTCTTGCTTTAATTCCTTGTTTAAGCAGCTGCTAAACTATCCTGTAGTATTCAATTCTCCTCACGTACTTAACCCAGGCCTGCAGGTTTTGCAACATTATAGCTGCTGTCTTGAGAACAAATACTACAAGTCTTGATGAAGAAGGTGCCTGGTCATTTGATGTTTAGTATGTAATACTTTATCTGCCTCTGCTTTCCAGAATTAGTCACTATTAAACATTTCTTTCCTTACTTTCATGTTTAAAAGTGATTTGATATGTTACTAAGTCTCATCCCAAAATATGTTTAGACATAAATCCCATTACATTTCTTAAGTTTCCTATTGCTTCTGTTTTCTTAGTTGACAAGTGCTTATTTTAAAATTTATAATTTAAGATAAAATTCTTCCTATAGGAAGAATAAATGTATCGGCACCTGTAAAAACAACTCCAATTCTTTTTCCTCTAAAAAGCAATAGTTAATGTGAAAGCTCTGTTTCTTCTTATGCCAGGTTCCAGCTGCTTCACTTTGTTTAAAACTGACTTCAAAGTTTAAACACTGTCCTGTCCCAACAAATAACCTCCCCCAGATGGATTTATCTCAAGTGCTATCCTCAGAGCTCTGAATGCCACACCTGCAGCCTTTTAATTCAGCATTTTATAAACTTTCCAAAAGGAAATGATAAATTTTTTTCTCTCCCCGAACTTCCGAAGAGTTGAGTTTAGTGCCTGAAGGGACTTCTATACCAGGGAATAGTTTATGGAGATTTTAGGCAAATAAAAATTGGGTGCACGTTCCCTGGAGGGAGCATGCCCGTGCCCTTCTCCCCCGCGCCCCCAGGCGGGCTACCTTTGCCTTTCTCTCCTAAGCATCCAGGGCCCTTCTTCTGCCTCCGTAACTTGTTTCCTGAGTCTACCCAACCCAGCTGGCTCACTTCTACCCCTGTGACTTTCTAAACAAACTTTCTCTTATAATTTGAAGAAAAATTACAATTACTACCTCTAGTATGCTGATTTTTATGAAAGAAAGAAATTGCAGGAAAATGAAAAAATCTGAATAATTCCCAAGTCCAACAACTTTTAAAGTAAAATTCATACCTGTAAATACAGATGCAAGGTACAGATTGGGCTCAATTTGTGTCCGATCCATATCACCTGGTGAAGTTACAGTTAAAATTTTTTTGCATTAGAAAATCAGTTAAGCATAGAAATAATCACGATTCATTTCTCTTCACTAAAAAGAACACAAACCAAATGCCCTCCCCGCAGTTGTTCTCATAAAACCAGGTAAACAGAAGCCTGATCCAGCGGCCTTAATATAAAGAAGGAAGTTACACAGCTGGATTTTAATGACTGTCAATAAAATAATACTTTACCTAATAGATTATTATCTTTATGCATCAAAGATTAGGGAAGGGGGAAGCCAAGAATCATGAGAGAATTTGCAATTTGTATTAAGTAAAAGAAACCCATGAGCCATTTCGCCCAAGGTTAAAAGTTTTCACAGATTTTTTTTAACTTAAGGATTTAATCGTTACAAAAAGAATTTCCCTTCTCCCTAGGCCAGCCTGGGGCACGTTGCCCAACACAACCTAGAAAACAACCAATGAGGTTGCTGGGGAGCACAAAGGAGCCCTCCACTGTTAAACTAAAGCCAAGTTTTATTATTAAAATGAAATAGGCGGGGGCAGGGAACTGTCCTTATGGTTAGAAAATTATGAAGCAGAGAAATGTTAGGTAACTGGAGAGAAACCCGTGGGAGATAGAGTTCTCAGGCTAAATGCATTATTTCAAACAGATTCTAGGCAGAATGATTTGGAATAAACTCATAATATGGTATAATCGTTGTTTCTCTGATTTTCTCTTAGGTAAAAGTCAGTCATCTCTCAAGCTTCCTTTATTTCACAAAAATTTCAGGTAGATTTAAGAGAAGATAATTAATTGAATGTGATTTTAAGCATTACATAGTTCACTAAACTAGGCAATATATTTTCACTGGGGATCAACATTTGTGTTAAACTACTACAGTTATGCTATATAAAATATGAAAATCAAATGTTTAAAAATTAAAATGCAATACAGTTCAATGAAAAGAAAACATAAAAAGAACAGTTTTAGAAAAAATTTAGCTTTGTAAGAATAAGATTGTATGCAAATAATTTACTTATATGTTGATAATCTGCAAGTAGACCAAAACTGAACATCCAACTTTGATATTATTTTTAAAAAATCTCCAACTTCTTTAAAAGTGCTCACTATGATGTTACTCCTTAGACACTGCCTATGACGGTCATTTCCCAGTCTGCCTCCAAGTTTCTGAGAGTCAGAGAGCCACAGACGTTCGTGCCCGCCTGCCGCTCCGGCTTACTAGAGCTACCTTTCAGACCCTCCGTGGCGCGGCACTGGCACCGAGGGGACAAAAGTGGTGACCAGGGGTATTAGGACCACCTCAGAGGCCCCTTCCACTGAAGACCCATTTTTCTGTAGCGAGTAAAATAAAGGAGCAGTCTTCTCTGAAGTGGTTGCCTCTACACCCAGAATTGAAACTGATCTACTGTTATGGTAAGAAATCAGCAACATCATTCCCTTTTATACTAAACAAAGCTGGGTGGAAACTAAGAAAAAGGAAACCAACTTAGGTTTCATAAATTAAGGTTCAACCTAAAAAAAATTTAAGTACCATTTATGCACCCATCATTCTTACACTAGCATTGTGAAGACCAAAAGGAGAGCAGGACGATGTCTCAACCCTCTTTCACTCCAAAGACAAAACTAACACAGCGCAGAATGAGGGCAGTCAGCAAACCCTCCAGCCAATGCTCCCGTTCCACCTCAAAGGTAAGGGATTTTAAAGGCTAACACCCAACTGAGCTCTCCACCTTTTCATATTACATCGCTTCTCTCTGCTAATGTTTCTACGTGGGTGACTTGAATTCTATGCTGGGCAAGTGTTCTTCTCCTCTTCTTGTTCTATGGCCTTCTTCTTTATTCTCTGTGAGAAGGTGCTACATACTGTACCTGGATGGCTTTGCAGAAAGGAACTGGGAAACCTTTTGTAAATGAGTGGTTTTGACAGAGCCTTGGGGCAGAGAGAGGGCAGGGCAAGTCTGAATCACTAGTGCGGCTTTTCCAGCCTAACGAGAGCTCCGTTCTGTCCTCATAGGCCTATACTCCGGCTGTGTCCCCTAAGGGCAGATCTTATACACTCCCTTTACTTTGCAATGAGAAATAGGCATGTTTTGTTTAAAAAACAAATTTCAGCTAAAAAACCGAGAACTCCATTTTTACTCCAAACCAAAGCATACTTCAGTCATCTCTTTGTAAATCTCTTTTACAAAATTACATTATTAGTAAAAACATCTAAGTTGAAATAACATACAAAATCTGTTATTATTTTTAGGTCTTTACTAAATCACTTCATAGGCTAAAGTAAAATTACTGTAATGATCAATTTACTAAGAGGCTAAGAAAATAAAAGGTTTCCCTCCACCATACTGCTTCATTGTCCCCAAAATTTGGTTCTTTGCATATAGCTGCTCGAGAAATATCCAGCTGACCAATGTTTCTGAAACCTTTATGTCAAATAGATATACCACTGTGTGATCTTTTATAGATCATTTTTTTAGGGGAAAAAAAAAACCCAACCCATTTTTGTCCTATCCATTCTATACTGTGGTGTGGAAGATAAAAAAAGGCGAGTAAATGACAACCGAACACTGTATTAGAATGGCAGCTGTGAGCTAGTGGCTAAGAACACAGACTCAGAAGCTAAGCTGCCCGAATGCAACTCAGTGCCGATATGAACCAGCTGTGAGACCTGAAATACCACCACTTCGTGCTTCACATTCTTCTTCTCTTTCATAGGTGTCTTAGGATCATTAACAGAAATGATATACGTAACTAACTTAAAGCAGTGCCTACAGAGTAGGCACTCAATAAATGGTAGTTTAATTATTATTTAGCCTGTGATTATTTTCTAACTTTTCCCAATTAATGAAAGACAAATCATTCTTGTTAGTCAATTTTTTCAAAATACTTTTTGACAGAGTGACTTTTTATTTTTTTAAAAAAGAAAAAATACTGATCACATATTACAGCAGTAGAGCTGCAAGGGATCTCAGAGACTACTTACCCTTCCTAATAAGGAAAACAAGACTCAGAGAGACTACGGACAAAGAAACCCAAGTCACAAAGTAGTGGGGGCTGAAGCTCATCGCATTACAGTCCTTTCCCCACCTCCCACCTTTCCACACTCTTCTACTAGGATGCGTCTTAAGATACTGGGACCTGGAAGAACAATTAGAAATGATCTCTAATACTTTTAAAAAAGTATTAAGGAAGGAAATATAATGTTTAAGAGCACAGCCTTTGCTTTCAGAGTTGGACTTACTTTGACTCCCACCTCTGTCATTTATTTATTAGCCATGTAACCTTGGGCAAAATATGTCACCTCTCTGAGCTTCAAGTTCTTGAACGTCAAATAAGAATAGTATTACCTAACTAACTGGGTTGATTAGAGATCTTAGCAGAGTGCCATTGGGAAGCATACATAGTTGGTAGCTCTTATACATTACATATTCTTGCGGTTACTATAAACATAAACAAAATTCTCCTCTACTAAAACTGGGGGAGAATCTTGATTTCTGCAATGATTTCTCCTAACAGTACTTTAAAAAGCTACTACATCCATATCAGTGACTAGGGTCATTTATTTTTGTAACAAGTAGCTGCCTCATAATTCTCACTTGCTGAATGATGAGGTTAATAGTGAGGATTGTGCTTTGCAGGTGAGAATTCAAGTACCAAGCACAACCTACACCCTGGCCAACACAATCTGAAAACTGCTTATCAAGTGTGTTGGTTCTTATACTAACTCATCCTGCTGTTTAAAATGGAACAAACCTAATACTCATTGGTATTTAAGTCATAGGATAATAAGAGAAAATATCTAGATATTTGATTTACAAATTTCTACAGAAATTCTGAATGGGTAATATGAACAAAAATTGAGTCACAAATTACCTATGAATATAATTTATCCTTTTACTTTTACCACAAAAGGTGTGTTAACCTTTATTTAAATGTTTAAAGACACCACAAAAATAAAACCAAGGGATTCTGAATTTGGAAACAGAATCCAAGGAAGGGAAAGCAGGGGCACTGCTGAGAAAGCTTTTGGTGTGGGCACACAGAGGTGCTGGGGTTGTACCACGTGTGCACTGTGCTGCTTCTGAGCACTGGCCTTAAAGAACACCACGGGCGGTATCGCTCTACCTGATGCCAAACTACTCTACAAGGCCATTGTAATCCAACAGCTTGGTACTGACATAAAAACAGGCATGCAGATCAATGGAACAGAATAGAGAGCCCAGAAATCAACTCATGCCAATATGGTCAGTTAATACTTGACAAAGGAGGCAAGAGCATACAATGGAGGGAAGACAGTCTCTTGAATAAATAGTATTCGAAAAGTTGGACAGGTACATGCAAAAAAAAAAAAAAAAAGAGAAAGAAAGAAAGAAACTAGACTGCCAACTTATACCATACAGAAAATAAACTCAAAATGGGTAAAAGACCTAAATATAAGTCACAAGACCATACAACTCTTAGAAGAAAACATAGGCAACAAAATCTCAGACATCTCTCATAGCAATATTTTTTGCCAAAACAAAGGAAGAAAAATAAACAAATGGGACTACATCAAACTAAAAAGCTTTTGCACAGCAAAAGAAATCATCAACAAAATGAAAAGGGAACCCACTGAATAGGGGAACATATTCCAATGATACATCTGATAAGGGGTTAATACCTAAATTTATAAAGGACTTACAAAACAACACCAAAAAAAACAAACAATCCGGTTAAAAAATGGGCAGAGGACCTGAATACACACTTCTGCAGAGAGGACATACAGATGGCCAATAGATATATGAAAAGATGCTCAATGTCACTAATCATCAGAGAAATGCAAATTAAAACCAAAATAAGTAATCACCTCACACCTGTCAGAATGGCTGTCCTCAATAAATCAACAAACAACAGGTGCTGGTGAGGACGTGGAGAAAGGGGAACACTTTTGCACTGTTGGTGGGAATGCAGACTGGTGCAACCACTACAGAAAGCAGTATGGAGATACCTCAAAAAATTAAAAATGGATCTGCCTTTTGACCCAGTGATCCCACTTCTGGGAATATGTTCTAAGAAACCCAAAGCACTAATTTGAAAGAATATATGCACCTCTATGTTCATTGCAGCATTATTTACAATAGCCAAGATCTAGACACAAACAACCCAAGTGCTCAGCAGTAGATGAGTAGATAAAAAAGCTGTAGTACATTTATACAAGGGACTACTCCTCGGCCATTAAAATAAAAAAGGAAATCTTACCTATCTTACCTTTTGTGACAACATGGATGGACCTGGAGAATATTACACTAAGTGAAATAAGCCAGTCAGAGGCAGACAAGTATCATATGATCTCACGTATATGTGGAATCTAATGAACAAATAAACTGAGGAACAGAGCAGAAGCACAGGCGTGGATACGTGGATCAGACTGAGAGCTGTCAGAGGGGAAGGGGGTTGGAGCGCTGGATGAAAGAAGGTGAAGGGATTAACATATACACATAACACAGAGACACAGCCAACAGTATCGTGACAGCCAGAGAGAGGGAAGCGGGGTGGAACAGAGGTGGAGGTGGACAAAGGTGGGGAGAAGTGTGGATGGAAAGGGACTTTGACTGGGGTGATGGGCGCACAGTGCAGCATTCAGGTGATGTTTTATTGAGTTGTACACTCAACTGATTGAAATTACTGGGGTAAATTTATTAAATAAATAAACAAATGGATAGAAACATGGGCTTTACAATTTTTTATTTTTGGTTTGAAAGTTTATCTTCTCTTTAATATCGTCTTTAGTGAGAGTCACTAGTACAGCAATACTTATATCTGTAAACTTTATGTTATTGCTTTATAAATTCATTATGGATTATTTTTTAAACTATATAGTACTATAAAGCTGTTAATTGCAAAATAAGGATACAAAGATAAAGGCCCCCAAACATGATTTTTTTAACCCACAAAATAAGATTCTAGATGAATGATGTCCAGAATTTGAAACAAAATCTAATAAGGAGAAATGTAAACTTCAGTAACATTCAGAATAGCTAGATCGTTTATACCAATTTGAGTTCATTGATAAAAAATTAGTATTATAAATATTATAGTAGTTAAAATATACAAAAAGAAGTTAATATTTTTTAAACAAATAATCTGGCAGATTAACGTACTCATTGGCTCCCTATCTAATAGGTATGCAACGCTCTTCAATGACAGCATTTTCAGAAACAGTATCTTGGCAGCATAAAAGCTTATATTCAGCTGCCACAAAGCTTATTGATAATTAAGAAAACAGATGATCCACCTATCCTGAATGCAAACCATGATTTATTTGAATAGTGTAGATTTAATTATTAAAGCTCTTTAAAAACCATTTAAGTGCTTGAGCGTACTGCTGTGTGGTGTAATGACAAAGAGAATTCCTGCCTTTTAGGGGCAGGAATGTCTAGAGAGACATTCCAGCATTAAAACCTGGTTGAGAGCTGAGAGACTCGATGTTGTAGCAGACAGCTTTATCTACAATCCACTTCCTGCGCATGGAACAGCCTGTCACACAGCTACTAAAATAAATTTCTCTCAGATAATTCTTTATAAAAGCGTGTCATAATGATTTGAAAACTAAAAGAATCTTTAAAAATAAAATATGTTTGCTCATGAAAGAAGACTCACATTCCACATGATTCCATGTATTTGAAGTGAAATAACAAGAGAACGAATCGATGCTGTTAGAAGTCAGAAGATCAGCTAACCTTGTGGGGGGGGGGCGGAGGGGGCGGGGAGGCTGTGATCGAGAGGGGACATGAGGGCACTTCAGGGATGCTGGCAGGGCTGTTTCTTGAGCTCGGTATCAGTAATAAAAGTAGCTCACTTTTTGAAAATTCTTTCAGCTGTAATACTTACAGTGTGTGCTTTTCTGTATGTATATTACATTTCCATTAGAAAGTGATATTAAAAAAATAGGTTAGTTTCAGCAATTAAAAGGTGATTGTTTTATAGGTCTGAGGTTTCCAATGATTGAAATAGCCAAATAACTAGCCTAACTTACTAGGTAGCCTTTAATATCAAGTGAATGGTTACTGCTAAGTCCTAAGCCATACTGCTGACTATAAAGACAAATTTCTTTCTATTTCTTTTCTTAAAATCTTGAAATGCCAGTGAGCCGAATTTATTCAGAAGCAGAAGGTGAGTTTTTATTATTGTTGCTCTAGTTTGGTTCTCACGAGAATTGCTATTGATGTTCTACAACAATTTGCTACTCAAATTAAAAGCACGAACTAATGTTTTACCTAATCTTGAAAGCAATTTGTTAAACATAATATTGTAAAGTAAATATTTCTATAAAAGGCATTTACTCATTTTTGTTGCAAAAAAAGTTTGCTGTTTCAGCTCACATCTATAAAAAGCAATGCTATCATAACATTTAACTCAACTCTAACGCTTGCTCAACAATAACACCTACTAACTTTAACTACATGAGACCACAGTTGTTAGAGAAGGTCACTATCATCATTCTTATAAATGACACTTGATAGCAAACAAAGCTGAAGGCAATGTAATTCCCTAATAGTTAAGTTACTAAGCAGTGGGAGCCTAACTAAGTGCCTCTATAATCTACACACGGAAAAATCCAATTTTTGAGGTGGAAATCCTTCCTAAATATAAAAACTTCATTCAAATTATGGCTTGTGACTATCACTACAAAAAAAAACCCGTTATTTGAGTAGACTTTTCAGTGCACTTTTCCATATCTAGCCATTTCTAACTAAACTTGGAAACAAAAATTAAATGTGACACAGTGACCAGTTCACTTCACAGAGGCCAGACCTGGTAACTTTTGAAAAAGAGTGAAAGAAGGAAGAATGAAAAATGAGCTTTCAAATACAGGAAGCCACTAGAAAATAAGAACACCACCATTCCATACCCTGACATTGGAGCTTTAAAGATTTTCTGTTGAATAGTGAGTTTCGGGGTGAGGGGGTGGGGAGGTGAGGGTGGATTTCTGTTCACTGTACACACGACACCAGTGGGAATAAGGGCCAGCCCGAGCTCTGTGTTACCAGCACTCTGGGTAATAGCTCCAAGCTGCGAGGCACAGCTGTATGGGCGCTGCCAGCAAGGCCTTCGCAGCAGTGCTTTGATAGCGTGGGGCCCTGAAGTGTCAGGATATAGAGAAGGCAGCAGTTGTTGGCTGTGAAAACAGTCTGATACAAACCAGATGGGAACTTACTAGATGGGCAACACAAAGGAAAACAATTGGCTCATTCAATAAAGTCGGGCCCCTGCCCCGGAGAATTCGCAGAAGACAATAACAGTTACCTCGAGTTGATGCAAACAAGAAACAGCCATGTGGTTACAGTTTAAAGAATTGTTTTTCCTCAGACTAAACAAAGTTTTGATTTCTAATTCTTGTGTTCGTTAATTGTAGTTTGGTGCACAGGCCTTTAGCCAAAGACAAATATTTCATTTATACAATATATACTTTTGTGACACCAAGAAAAATATCTGGGAACATGGAAACTAATTTGGTGCCGCTTCCTGTGAACACAGGCTGGGCTCTTATTGCAGGAAACTGGCGAATTAGAAAATGATTGATCCTGCTGACACAGTGATCAGAAAGTACCCAACACAGTACCTCCAGGACTTCCTACTTCTGAGTTGTTTCAGTGTCGGCAGAATGATGGGAAAGGCAATAATCATAAGTTTCTTAGAGCTACATTTCTACCTAAATGATTTATTTTTACTTCATTAGGTAGGACAGTATTTCTGCAACCATATTCACAAGAAAAAAGTGCTTTGTTTCTCCCTAATCTTACCGCATGAGGATCATTACACGATAAAGTGCTTCTCCATTCTGAGCTGACACGTTTAACAAAGATTAACAATTAGATTGTAAGATAATTTCTGACAGCAACATCTCACTTACAGACTTTTGTAGGTAGGCATTCCACAAAAGAGTAATTTATTTACTATTTGAAAAGATAGTAAACAGCATTCTAGCTTAAAATAATTCCAGGTAAATTAATTACTGCCACTGAAAACCCCAGTACACCTTGGGCCTTTGCATTTACTACTAGTGTAAAAATACATCCAAAAAAGCCTTAAATTTTTAATCATCATTCTTAGGTGATACCTAAGGAGCCCATTAAAGAAACTCTTAAAATAAAAGCATTTCATGCACATGCAGTCTTTGAACACATCTCACGATTAAGCAATCTTGTTTTGTTCTGTGCTTGAATAATAATAATAATTAGGTTTGCTAAGAGAGAAGACATATCTGTGCAATTGTGAAAATTTTTGTAGTCCATGAGACACACTTGGGCTTCCCAATTTGCATGTGCTGCTTTGTTCAGATTATTTTCACTGACTCTTTCCACCCTAAAAACTCAGGCTGAACACTTACATCTTTCCTACTGCATTGGATCTTTCACGCCGCAGAAGCAGAAATGGAGTAAGAACTTGGCGTGCAGGTTGATGCACTCATAAGCATTTCCAGCCACAGATGTTTCCCTCTGCACTATGCTCCACATACACACTCATAAAATTTTTTAGAAAGTCTAAATTAATTTGCAGCAACAGTGCTGGATAAACTGAATGTTTTGACTAAATGTAATCATCAAATCCAAGAAATAAGTTTGTTATTATAAACTGAATTACCATGCAAAATGTAGGAAAAGAAAAACTAAAAAGAAGTGTTATTTACTGAAGTCTTACATAAGAATTAAGAATAAACACATTGCTCATCGATGAATCAAATCTGTTAGAAGTTTGTTAAAAGTTTTTTTCAACACATGAAATCAATTTCTTACAAAATGATTAACAAAGGTAGTTTGGCTTGGATTTATTAGTAAGTTATTTCTTAGACTCTGAATTAACTCATGAAAAAAAAAAAAACAAAAAACAAAAAACAGAATTGGCCCTGACTGGTGTAGCTCAGTTGGTTAAGCATTGTCCCTCAAAGAGAAAGGTCACCAGTTCGATTGCCGGTCAGGGCACATGCCTGGGTTGTGGGCCAGGTCCCTGGTGGGGCGCATGCGAGAGGCAGCCAATCGGTGTTTCTCCCCCACATCAATGTTCTCTCCCTCTCTTTCTCCCTCCCTCCCCCCTCTGTAAAAATAAATAAAATCTTTTTTAAAAATTAAAAAAAAAAACTGTTATTCCAATTATTGGGCATATTGATTATTATTTACGTACTTCTTCAGAAATTGCTCATTTCTACTTTTATGGGGAATATATATATATATTCCCCTATATATATATATATATATATATTCCCCATATATATATATATAAAATATAGTTCATATATAGATATCAACCAAATGGAGTAGCATAAATTTTATAAGGAAAAAAACAAACAAACAAGAAATTGCCTGTAACAAGTTTTTGGCTCACAAACAAATCTTGATACGACTTCAGAGACTACTAAGACAAGGGTCAGCTGACACAGAACCTTTCAGGCCACAGCAGGGAGCCTGGGCTTTACTCCAGTACAAAAAGAAGTCTCTGGAGGTTTTTGAGCAAGAAGTCCCGTGATCTGGCTCATATTTTTTAAAAGATCACTCTTCCTCTGGGTGGATAATGGACAATAGAGAATAAAAAATGAATACAGAAAGACCAGTGAGAAACTTCTCAGGATAATATTAAGGTTGAAGGATATTATGCTTTAAAAATCAGCTGCACAACTATAGAAGGTAGAAAACTTAGTTTGATATCAGGTCACTGAAATACATCTTGGTGAGTTTATTAGAACACTGAAAACCACAGTATCAAGCAACGGTTTTTCATAACTTCTGTGGACACTGAGACAAAGAGTAGTGAGGTTATTGAACCTCTGTGAGCCTCAGCTTTCTCATCTGTATAGTAAAAATAACAACAATAACAAAAACATCTTTACATACTCAAAAGTTTGCTGTGAATATGAAAGCTACAATACGTGAGAGGTTCTTTGTTGGTTTGTGAAGCATTTGACAAATGTTAGGTTTCATCCCAGTGGGTTTGGGGGAAGAAACAGATCTACCCGACTTGGCAGTGAATGCATTCTGTCCTGGTGTAACTCTGTGCAAGGTAAGTGGACCAGAGCATGATCCAACTAGCAAAGAGCTTGGAGAAATGGTGTAAAACAAGGGGGAAAAGCATCAGCTTTGCACTGTGGGAGATACCGGCTTGAATTCCAAATTTTCTAAATTTTCTAGCTTTGAGAGGCTTCTCTCTTACAAAATACGAATAAAACTACCTGTATGACATGGTATTGTAAGGAATAAATGAGATAACATGGAACTTCTAGCATGGCTTCTGTAAATGCATACTATTGTTAAGGTTATGACTGTGTTCAGGGCACAGAAGAGCTGGGGGTGAGTCTAAAGAGGAATGAGCCATTTTCCATTGGAAGCTCAGTGAGGACTCAGAAAGATGGAGCTGAATGTTGAGGAATAAGAAGTTTGTAGACATGTAAAAGTGGGGAAAGAAGCAAACTCCAGAAGTAAGGAAGGTAACATGGAAGCGCACTGATGCTTAAAAGTATAGTGTGTGGAGAAAGCTCAATTAATATTTATTAAATTGAACTGAGGTGATTACATATTATATTGAATGTACCAATAAAAATAAGTTTTGAGCTGACAGTTCATTCTTTTCTGAAATCTAAAAATTTATTTTTAAAACAAGAGTATTTCTATTGAGTACTTTAGAGTTATTAGCACATATACTATCTTTTTTTCTTTGTTTCTAGTTAGTGATTAATTATAAAGCATAAATATTCCAAACTTTTAGCTTGAATGGAATGTATTCTTAAATAAACACCTAAGTATTTAACTTATAATGAAGATATAATGTATTATAAAAATATGGCAAAATATCTCTTCCTGAAGTGTTTAATGTAAGAAATGAGAAAATATAAGCATTATACTTGGTGTCACATTTAAACACCTTTTGACAACAAAACCTTTTTACATTCTTTAATAATAAATTTTTAGTACGATTAGGAAAATTCATGAGAAAAGAGTTATCATAGACTCAGTAATATTTACATCTGCTTTAATGAAGCATACTTACCCCTGACAGATTCACACAGTTCTATGAGCACCACCACAATAAAATCTAGAACATTTCCATCATTCCAGAAAGTTCCCTCCTGCCATTTATAGTCAAACCCTTCTCTAACTCTGAGGAAACCACTGACCTGTTTGTTCTCCATAACCATACTTTTGTTTTTTCCCAAATGTCATATAAACGTAGTGAGTATCTGTCATACAAATACACTATGTAGCCTTGTGAATTCAGCTTCTTTCACTTCATACAGTGAAGCAGAGATTCATCCACACTGTTGTTTCCCGGTGTCCCTTCTGACTGCTGACTAGTGTGTTCCTCGTGTGGATGTATCGTAGCTGATGACCTGCTTTCCCTGTCGAAGAACATTTTGGTTGATTCCAGTTTTTGGTAATCATGAATGAAACTGCTAAAATATATCCGAGTACAGGTTTTATGTGAACCTAAGTTTTTATTTCTCTTGAGTGAATGCCTAGGAAAGGACACTGGCTTGTATGGTAACTTTATATGTGATTTTATAAGAAACTGAGAAATTGTTTTCCAAGGAGGCTGTAGCGTTTTGCATTCCTACCAGCAGTGTATGAGAATTCAAGTTGCCTGACTTCATCAACGCATGCATTATCAGTTTCTTTGGTTTCAGCCAACCTAATGGGTATTCAGCGGTACCTAATTTTTATTTGCATTTCCTCACTCATGATGTTAAACATATATTTCCATGTGCTTATTTGCCAGCCATATAGCTTTTTCAGTAAACATTCTATTCATATCTTTTACCCATTTTAAAAATTGGATTATTCATCTCACTATTGAGTTTTATATTCTGGTTACAAATTCTTAATCAAAAAGAGGATTTGTAAATATTTTCTCCCAATCTGTAGTTTATCAGGCATTTTTATTTTGATAAAGTCCAAGTAATCAATATATTATTTTATTAACTATGCTTTTTCTTTGCTCAACCAAAGGTCACAAATCTTTTCTCCTATATTTTCTTTTAGAAGCTTTGTAGTTTTAGGCTTCACATTTGAAGTTTGTAATTTTAGGACCCACATTAAGCTCAGTTGTATACATATTTGTGAGATGTGGATTGAGGTTCAATTGTTGCATATAGATGACCACTTGCCTCAACACTATTTGTTGAAAAGATTATCCTTTCTCCATTAAATTCTTTGCCATTTGTGAAAAATCAATTAATTATATATACATGGACTATTTTTGGACTCTATTATATTCCATTGATTTATTTGCTGATCTTTATGCCAATACTCCACTATGTTGATTATTGTAGCTTTATAATAAATTTTGGAGTCATGTAATATAAATTCTCTCAATTCATTTTTCTTTTTAAAAGTTACTTTGGTTATCCAGAGGTGTCAAACTCATTTTCACCAGGAACCACATCAGCATCATGGTTGTCTTCAAAGGGCTGAATGCAATTTCAACTCCTTAAAACAGTTAAGGAGTAGTTGCATTTATACAGCCCTAAAATTATATTCGGCCCTTTGAAGGCAACCATGAGGCTGATGTGGTTCCTGGTGAAAATGAGTTTGACACCCCTGTTCTAGGCTCTCTGTTTTTCCTTATGAAATTTAGATTGTTTTAGTTTTAGATTTAAAAACTCTTGTTAGAATTTTGATTGAGATTGCACTGAATTTATAGATCATTTTGGGAAGCACTGATTTCTTAATTTTCATTCTTCTAATACATAAATACATCATCATCTACTCATTTGAGTGCTCTTAAATTTCTCGTGTTGTGTAGTTTTTAGTGTACAAATCCTGCAAATATTTTATTAGATTTATACCTAAGCATTTCATGTTTCCGTTACTATAACTTACAGTTTTAAATTACAATTTCAAATTCTCACTATTACAGAGAAATATCATTGGTTTTCACATATCAACATTATAGCCTGTGACTTGATAAAACCATCATTAGTTTTAGAAGGGTTTTTAGTATGCTTTGAGGGAGTTTCTCCGAACAATCACGCATCCTCAAATAGTCGTAAGTTTCTTTTTTCCTTTATAGTCTGTGTGCCCTTTCTTTTTCTTGCGTTTTGCATTGGCTAGGACTGCCAGTACGATTTTGAATAGGAGTAGAGAGCAGACTTCATTTGCCTTGTTTCCAATTTATTGGGAAAGCATTTAGTCTTTCAAGTGTGATGCTGCCTGTAGGTTTATTGTAAATGCCCTGTATTGTGTTGCCCTTTCTTAGCTTTCTGAAATTTTAATCATGAATAGATGTTAAATAACGACAAAAGCTTTTCTGCACCTATTGAGAGGATTGTTTTTCTTTTTTCATTTTAAATGTTATTTTTCAGTTACAGCTTACACTCCGTATTATTTTGTATCGGTTTTAGGTGTACAGCATAGTGGTTAGACAGTCACACACTTCACTACATGTTCCCCCAATATTTCTGTTCATATGCGAATTATATTGATTTTTGAATGTTGAACCAAACATGTTTTACTGGGATAAGCCCACTCAGTCATAAGTTATTGTTTTTTTTAAAATATATTATTGGATTAAAGTAACATTTTGTAGAGGAACTTTGTGTCTATGTTCATAAGGAATATTTGTCCATATTCTTCTTTTCTGGTAATGTTTTAGTCTGGTTTTGGTATCAGGTTAGTCCAGGAAGAGTTCTTTCCTCTTCTGTTTTCTCAGAAAGTTTGAGTAGAACTGGTGTTACTTCCTCCTCAAACATCTGGTAGAATTCTCCAGTGAAACCATCTGAGCCTGAAGTTTTCTTTATTGAATATTTGAAACATTTTTCTTTAACAAATATAAGATTATTTAGGTTATCAATTTCTTCTGACTTTAAAGTAGATAAAAGTTTCCCATTTCATCTATGTTGCCAAATTTATGAGCATAAAAATATTCATATTGCCTTATAATCTCTTTTTTTTTTTAAGATTTTATTTATTTATTTTTAGAGAGGGAAGGGAGGGAGATAGAGATAGAGGCAGAGAGATAGAGAGAAACATCAATGTGCGGTTGCTGGGGGTTATGGCCTGCAACCCAGGAATGTACCCTGGCTGGGAATCGAACCTGGGACACTTTGGTTCCCAGCCCGCGCTCAATCCACTGAGCTACGCCAGCCAGGGCCTTATAATCTCTTTAATTCCTATAGAATATGTACTGACTTCCTCTAATTCCTAATAACAATAATTTGTTAATTTTCCCTTTTTCCCTTCATCATCCTGGCTAGGGTTTATCAATTTTATTAAACATTTCAAAGAACCAGCTACTAATTTCATTGAGTTTCTGCTATATTTATATTTTCAATTTCATTCTTGTTTTTATTTCCTTCCTTCTGCTTATTAGAGGTTTGGTTTGCTCCTCCTTTCCAGTTTCCTAAGGTAGAGTCTTAGAGAACTGATTTCAGACCTTTCTAGTCTACTCTCATATAAACATTTAATGCCATGCATTTCCCTATAGTCACTGCTTTAGCTGTGTCCCACAAATGTTGACATGCAGTTTTTAACTTTCATTTAGTTCAAAATGCTTTCTAATTTTTTGACCTTAAATAAAGGTTTAATTAAATGTGTGCAATTTAATTTCCAAATATTTAGAAATATCCAGGAATCTGTTACTCATTTTCACTTTAATTCCACTGAAATCAGAGAATATATTTTGTATGATTTCAACTGTTTTAAATTTATTGAGATTTGTTTTATGACAGAATATGGTCAATCTTGGTGAATGCTTCAGTTGTACTTAGCAAGGGTAATCAGCTTTTTATCAATTAGCTCAAGTTGGATAGTATTGTTGCTTAGGTCTTATAATCTTACTGACTTTCTATTTACTTTTAATAATTATTACTTAGGAGTTTTAATATCTCCAACTATGATTGTGAATTTGTCTGTTTTTCCTCAGAGCTCTACCAGGTTTTTCTTCAGGTATTTTGAAGTGGTGCTGTTAGATACATACATACTTAAGACTACTATACATCTTCTTGATGAATTAACCCTTTATCATTATCTAATGTCCTTCTTTATCTCTGGTAATACTCTTTGTTTTCAGTCTTTATTTTTATATGTATGATATTTATATAGTCACTCAGGTTTCTTTTAATTAGTGTTTGCATTGTTTATCTTTTCCCTATCCTTTTATTTTTAACATTTGTCTTTGTATAGTATTTAAAACAAGTTTTTGTTAACAGCATAAACAGGTATTTTAATGCAATCTGACAAGTTCTGTCTTTTAACTGGTATGTTTATTTACACTTTAAGTTATTTATATGATTGAACTTAAGTCAATCATCTTGCTATCTCCTTTTTGTTCTTTTTGTTGTTGTTGCTCCTTTTCCCTTCATTTTAATGCCTGCTTTTGGAGTTATTTTAAAAATGTTTTAATGATTATTCTAGAGTTTACAATCTATCACTCACTATAGTCCACTTTCAAGTAACATTATATAACAACATATACTATAAGGCCCTTTCATCAATATACTTTTGATTCCTCCAGGCCATATTTCATGCTTTCATTGTCATTTTATTTCGTACGCTGTTGTGCGTGGGTCACTGGCCAGCAGTGACCACGGAACACTGCGGATGGCTCACCGAAAAACACACGAGAGAAAAACACATGCACAGAGACAAGACTAATTTCTGTGGGGAAGTAGGGACAAAATGGCCAACCCCCCTAGTGGGGAGCGCCCCGATTTACCGTCCATACCTGCTTTTATTGGGCTTATTTTGCATAATAATTCAGGTAAAGTACAGTACTTATCAGGGGGAGGAAAGGAACTATAGAAAACAAGGAACTCTGCCGGTCTATTTGAGTCGGGGGTCAAAGAGCTGTAAGACTTTGAGGAACCAACTTCCTCCTTGGACCCTTCTCATTCAACTGAGAGCATCCTAAACAAAGAAGGTTTCACAGTAATTTACATGTTCTTTCTTAGGCCTGATCACCCCGGGAATCAGCACAGATCTGCACCACCCTGTCATTGTTTCGGGCTTAGCACGGGAACTAAGGCAATAAGGAGATTTTCTCCCAGACGATGAGAACTCAGGCTATGTCAAAGCCGAGGAGCGAGGGTCCATCACCCCCTTTTGCTGCAGCCCCCAAGTCCTTCTTTTGGGGGGCCTCCCAAAGTGATCGTGCCTGGCTTAGGTCGTTCCCCCCGTGGGGAATCTTACCCGTCTTTGGCTAACCGACCAAGCTTTTTGGGGGTTCAGTTATGAATAAAGCAGCAGGAGCGGCATTCCTGCCAGGGAGATAAGCTTTTGTCTCCTTGCTGGCTTACGGTTCCAAGGGCATTCCCTTAGCCTTAGCCTAGGTGGGGGTTTCAGCTTCTGATACCAGTCAGGGCGGTTCCCAACAGTATGCTCCATAAATAGATAATATATTACATTATTTTTGCTTTATATAATCAGTTATCATTTATAGTGATTGAAAATAAAAATTCTTCTACTTATGCCTTCATTTTAACCATGTCAGAAGCTCTTCATTTCTTAAATCCAAGCTTCTTTCTGGTATCATTTAATTTTCACCTGAAAAATTTCTTTTAACTTCTTTTGTAATACATGTCTGTATCTTAAGTTTCATCTACCTTTTAAAAAGATTTTCTTTTTTGCCTTCATTTTTGAAAAGTATTTTTGCTAGCTCTGAATTCTGGATTGACTTTTTTTCTTTCCTTTTATCACTTTAAAACAGCATACCAGTGTCTTCTGACTGTGGGTTTATGATGAGAAATTGATGCATTTCTTTGTTCTGTAAGTAATACACCTTTTGACTCTGGCTTCTTACCGTTTGGTTTTCTCTTTCCCTTTGGTTTTTAGAAGTTTGATTATGGTGCACCTAAGTATTTTTTCTTTTAATCTTGCTTGGAGTTCTAAGATTCTTGGATATGTAGTTCATTTTTTGTAAAAAATTATTGGTCATCATCTGTTCAAGTATTCTTTCTTTTCTGTGTGCTTTCTCTTACTGAGATTTAAGCGCCACTTTATTATGGGTAAGGTGGGAGTGGCACTCTTTCCACCTCCCTCATGCAAGGTATAAACATTTTGAAGTGGATTTGTATTTTATTAATCAATAATAGCATGGATTTGTAGAAGACATTTGTTCAGGCAATGCTTTTTACATATTTGTATTTGTGGACTTGGGGCAGATTTATTAGTCTGTGCTCCATCCCCTTCCTATCAGAGATCCATACACATGGTTTAGAAATCATCTGTCATTCCTTAAGAACAAAAAATCCGCTTAAAAACTTTTAACTGTGATTTTGAAATTACTAAAATCAATTATAATTCTGATAAATATTGGAGTTTAGCTATATTTCAAACAGAAAGGCAAAAAATGTACTACTTGATTGAATGAAGATGATTTCATTTGCCCATGTGTTTGGAAATACCTTCTAAATATACAGAAGCTTTGACCTCCCTCATTCTCATACATTTAAAGTAATGACTACTGTATGTGAGATATAAAAGGTGCTCACATAGCTAGGCATTAAACTCGGGACATAATTAAAAAAAAAAAAAGGCCATCTATGATTCTGTAAATTTATTTCCAACAAAAATGTAACCTGCTTTTGATAAATTACTGCAATTATATTTATTACTTTTAGCATTTGACACACATTTTCTGAGACACGACATATATAATCTACAAATAAGAAAACTGAAGAATGCTGTGATTTTCACAGATATTGACAAAGAATCTGTCTTGGCATATAAACACAAAATATATGATCTCATTTTTCCCATTGATTATAGTATAGTATGATTGATTTTATCATTATAATTTATTATAATGATCTTAACATTTTAAGAGAAAAACTAAAGGAAGAAAATATCTTTTTAAAGTTGGCTATTTTAATACATCACTCTCTAGAATTTAATTGTTCCTGGGTTCACAACGAATAAATAGGTTTAAACCCAGTCTCTCATTTGTATTGAAGAAAGTTAACTTGCACAGTGAAAGGGAAAATAGTTAAAATGACTCATTAAAATCACTTTAAAGGTTGCTTTCACTACAAAATCTTCAGACATACTAATTGGGACACAGAATCAGACAAGTGGTATCGTTTGGTCAAAATATGCCCAGTGAATTCAGTATCAAATGAAAGAGTTTTACTCTTAGACTCCAAAATGTCATCTGTCAGAATAGTTAAATCTCTCTCATATTAAAATCTGAAAGTAACAATCAAGGGAGTAGGGGAACAAGGATTTTATAGATTTCCCGGAAGCACAGTGCTAGGACCCGTGTCCTAACATATCTTTAGTTACACAGTGAAATACAAACTCTCCCCTGAAACAGCCATAATTTGGGTTCAAGTATTCTTAGAGGCATTTATCTACCAGACAAGATGTGGTTTTGATTCCCTTGTGAAAAGGTGAATGTCCTTCATTATCTTCAAGGCCTCTGTGTGAGATAGGATTGAATTCTTTCAAGGTCACCCAAAGTGCTGGGAACCCTGAAGGATTATTTTGGCACTTTGGCTCTCCTGTTCTCTGAAACATCTGGCAACGTCTCGGAGTTTCATTAAATAAAATAAAACCCCACAAAATTTATGGAAATAAAATCGTAACTGACTGTATTTGCCAAGGCGATCATATTCACTCAAACAATATTCAGAATAGAGATATGTATCAATTATAAAATGAAACACTTGGCTTCTATTTAAAATACTCTCCTTATAGCCCACTGGTATTTATTTATTTGTCTTAGTCAAAGCTGACATAGGTCTGCTCTCCTAACTTCTGTATTAGATGTAAAATTGAACTTTAAAAATTTACACATATTAAGTCCACAGTTCTAAACTCTAAATAAAACTTCTTCCTACTAGTAACACCTTGGTTTCTTTTATTCTTATGATTTTATTAATTTATTAAATGTCAATTGGACATTATTTAATGATCTTGTGGTCAGACATTCATTTCCATGAAAGTAAAAACAATGTCACTTTCCTAAAGAGAGATATTTATAAAAAAAGGTGTTTTCCTACTTGCTGAGAAAGATGATCATTTTAATACATATAACATCCCCAAGGAGATAAAATTCATTTATAATTTTAAGAAATTATGATTATTTATTTATTTATTTTTAAAGATTTTATTTATTTATTTTTAGATAGAGGGGACAGGAAGGGAGAAAGAGAAGAAGAGAAACATCAATGTGTGGTTGCCTCTCATGTTCCCCCCACTGGGGACCCAGCCCACAACCCAGGCACATGTCCCGACTGGGAATCAAACCGGCAACCCCTTGGTTTGCAGGCCGATGCTTAGCCACTGAGCCACACCAGCCAGGGCAGAAGTTATAATTTGTTAAAAGCTAAGTTAAATATACAGTCACTAGGCAAGAATGGTTATAGCAGTCAGGAGAAGGATACCAGGTCAACCCTGGTGCTGCATTAGGGACATTCACATGCTCTATACACTGTTATGACTGATTTTTAAATACCATGGGGAGAGTTTCACAGGTAAGTTTTCATAGGAGTCTAAAATATAATATTAACACTAATACATCGTGGTTAGGTTAAAAACGCAGCCAGGAGGGCAAAGTCCTGAGAAGCTGGAGCAAGAGAGGTTCAGAAAACAAAGGTAAAAATCTAAACCTCACATAGCATGACCTTGATAAACATTTTCGTGCTACCTAATTTAGGTCCTCCCCCAAATGCCAAATGATCAGTTATATTTGCAATTATACTGACATCCAATAGATGAGATTATAAAACACAATTATAAAAACAAAGAAAAATCTATCAGTGCTTAAAATATTCCTAACACTCCTATCTGGTTTGTGAAGAGAAAGTTTTAAACATTAGACATCTTAAGTTCTACTGCCAAATTTCAGAATATCTGCTGTGTAAAATTTAAATAACTAAGAAGCTACAAGGCAAACAGAACAAAAAGCCAAGCGCCTTGCAGAAACATCAAGACAACATCAAAATGCAGTGAGGCAGGTTATAGAATTAAGGTCAACCACACAATTTTGATAATCATACAACAGTACAGAAAAGTTCATCCATGTCACAGCATTTAATGTGAGAATCCTTTGCTTTTTCAGTCGTACTTGTTCAACATCACCACACAACACTAACTAGCCTTTACAAAGCACCTTAACAGCCATACCCCTGCCCTTATCTTAATTTAAAACACACAACTAGACCTATTTATAGATAAAAAGTCAGACATTCAATTGCACAAGAACCAAAAGGTAAGATTAAAAAGAAAACACTACCTGAGAGTTTTTTAAAATCCATCAGAAATAGAGTTTATTGGTAAAAAGAACCAATATGCCATCAAATATGATGCCAAATTCTTTATTCCAATGGACTAAATGAGGAAAACCAAACAAAAAGAAAACCTAGAGACAAGATGTATATAAAAGTAAAGAATTCTCATAATATATTTGTTCAATAATCAGGACAAGTATCAAACTATTATATTATCACAAGAAAACGAATCTTACCTTGTTGCTCTGAAAGTGAAGTATCGGGTTTACTTCTGACATGTATTATATGAGCCTGTGCTGGCCTGTGTTGAACTTGAGTAACATCTTGGTCTTGCTTTTGTTGGTACTAAAGAATTTAAGACATGAAGCCACAGCATTATTTTTAAAGTTACTTTAAACTAATTTAAACAATTAAATTACTTAGGAGTTTATTATATAAAATTTGAATATTTCACCTGCCTTCTAATTGCCAAATGTTACTATGGGAAAGACATTGCAAATAAAGCCTTTAAAAAGATTTGAATAGCCATGGCCAGCATGGCTCAGTGGGTTGAGTGTCATCCTGCAGACTGAAAGGCTGCTCCTTCAGCTCCCTGTCAGAGCACCTGTTTGGATTGCAGGCCAGGTGCCTGGTTGGGGGGGTGCAGGAGACAACTAAGTGATGTTTCTCTCACACAGAGTGATATTTCTCTCCTTCTCTTTCTCCCTTCCTTCCCCTCTCTCTAAAAAATAAATAAATAACATCTTTACATCATTTGTCTGTTTTTACTAGAAAATTCAGAGCTAGTTATAAATCAAACTATTTTAGATACTTGATAGATTTAGACAGGATAAAAACTTCATTTGGAGAGTCATGAGCTCTCCCATATAACTTTTTGCTCAACATGAAAATCTGCATACCGCGCTGCAAATTTTGAAGAGCTTCGGTGTGCGTTGCTAAGATGCGTACTCAGACTATCTCTGTCTGCTTCAACTTAGGACATCTCTGTTGGCTCCCTCCCATACCCGCAGTGATTGAGGACTGAGTGCTGTGGAGCTAAACCGCTCGTGTTCACACCTGGCTATCATTTTCTAGCTTTGACCCTGGGCAAGTTATTAACCCCTCATACTTCAGTTTCCTCATTCATAAAATGGGGATAATAATATTAACTATCTCATTAGGCTGTTATAAGGATTAAATGAGTTAAATACGTAAAGAACTTACAACAGCATCTGGCAGAGTAAACACTGTAAGTGAGCTATTATTATTACTCACCATACTTCTCTGTTAAAGAAATCTAACAAATGATTTTTTTGAGGCCCATTCTTCCATTAACACTTCATAGTTTTGTCTTAAAATAGGCCAACCATTAAAGGAAAGCAATTGTTCTTTTATTTTTAAATAGTTTTATTGAGGTGTAATTGATAGACAATAATCTTCATATATTTAATGAGTACAACTTGCTAAGTTTTGGCATATGTGTACACCCATGGAACTATCACCAAAATCAAGAAAGAATAATGAATATATCCATCAATCTCAAAAGTTTTCTCAAATCCCTTTGCATTCGCTGCCATTATTACTGATGACCTTGAATTTTCTAGAATTTTATGTAAGTAAAATCACAGAATTTACACATTTGGAGAGGGGTCAGCTTCTGTCCTTCAACATAACTTTTGTGAGAATCGTCCATGTTAGTGTATCTTTCAGTAGTCGATGGCTTTTACTGCTGAGAAGTATTTCATTGAACAGATTATACTATAATTTGTACATTCACCAGCTGATGCCAGTTTGGGGGAACTAACAAGCAAAGTTACTATGAATATTCATATACAAGTCTTTGTATAAACATACATTTTAGATTCTCTTGGGTAAATACTTAGAAGTAAAATGCCTGGGTTGTATGGTAGGTATATGTTGCACTTTTTAAAGAAATTGCCAAACTGTTTTCCAAAGGGGCTGAATCATTTCATATTCCCCACCACCAGTGTATGAGAGTTCACTGGCTCCACATCCTCGCCAACACCTGGCATCTGTCTTTTTAATTTTAGATATTCTAATGGGTATGTAACAGTATTTCTTTGTGAGGCAACCTACTGAAATGATAGAAGATATTCACCAATGATACATCTGATAAGTGGCTAATAGCCAAAATTTATAAAGAACATACAACTCAACACCAAAAAGCACACCATCCAATTTAAAAAATGGGCAGAGGATCTATATAGAGATGGCCAATAGACACATGACAAGATGCTCAATATCACTAATCATCAGTGAGATACAAATTAAAACCACAATGAGCTATTGCCTAACACCAGTCAGAATGGCTATCACAGATAAATCAACAAAAAACAAGTGCTGACAAGGACGTGGAGAAAAGGGAACCCTAGTGCACTGTTGATGGGAATGCAGACTGGTGCAGCCACTGTAGAAAACAGTTTATAGTTTCCTCTAAAAATTAGAAATGGAATTGTCTTTTGACCCAGCAATCCTACCTCTCAGAATATATCTGAAGAAACCCAAAACACTAATTCAAAAGAATATATGCACCCCTATGTTCATTGCCATGTATTATTTACATAGCCAAGAACTGGAAATAGCCTAAGTGCCCATCAGTAGATGAGTGGATAAAAAAGCTGAGGTACATTTACACAGTGGAATACTACCTGTCTGTAAAAAATAATAAAGGAAGGAAGGAAGGAAGGAAGGAAGGAAGGAAGGGAAAAGAAAACTTTGTAAAGTATATGATTGTTTAACCACTATGCTGTACACCTAAAATAATATTGAATGTAAAGTATAACTGAAGAATAAAATTTAAATTAAAAAATAGTACTTCATTGTAGTGTTAGTATTTTCCTAATGATTAATGATGTTTAGATTCTTTTTATGTGCTTACTTGCCATCAGTATATCTTCTTTGGGTAAGATATTTGTCCAAATACTTTATCTACTTTTTAACTGGATTGCTGTTTTCTTAATATTGAATTCTGTTCCTCATATATTCTGGATATAAGCCTTTTATAAGATACGTGACTTACAAGTATTTTCTCCCAGTTTGTCACTGGTCTATTAGGTCTCTTAACAGTGTATCTTGAAGAGCTAAAGTTCTTATTTTTGATAAGACAAATTTATTAATTTTTCTTTCACAGATAGTGCTTCTCATTTCATTTTTGCCCAACTAAAGGTCAAAAACATTTTAATTTTATACAGAAGCTATTAACAAATATTTATTCATTAGTAAGTAGTTTTTCTGATCTTTTCTTGATAACTGGTTACCAGTACTGAACCCTACATAAGGGTGTATTCCATGAACAATCTTCATTTTACATATTTTTGGCTTTTATCCTCAACACCATACAATGCTACACAATACCATGCAATGAATACTTACTGAGTACATTAACCCACAGTGAGAAATCCATTGCTATTACACAGATATAAAACTGTACTTGATACCATGAGCATTTTTTTTTTCTCTTGGAGAGTAATTATCCTATTTTTTCAGTATGTAAGATAGTGTGAACCACTGGCTAAAACTCAGTTTGAAATTCCTTATCTTTTAGCCCTGGCTGGCATAGCTCAGTGGATTGAGCTCGGGCTGTGAACCAAAGTATCGCAGGTTCAATTCCCAGCCAGGGTGCATGCCTGGGTTGCAGGCCATAACCCCCAGCAACCGCACATTAATGTTTCTCTCTCTCTCTCTCTCTCTCTCTCCCTTCCCTCTCTAAAAATAAATAAATAAAATCTTAAAAAAAAAAAAGAGTACTCACGTTTAAAAAAAAAAGAAAAAGAAATGCCTTATCTTTCACGGTAACACCTTTTGCAAATTTTAATGTAAAAAACATTTATTGAGTACCTACTATATAGAGATTACTCAGCTAGATATGCATGGAGTTACAGAGGTGTGAATGACAGTGGCTACCCAACAAGGGAATAGGCATTTAATACACATTATTTTTAATCTTTAATTTAAAGATGAGGTTACTAAGGCTTAGAAAAAAGCTAAGTAATATGTTCAAGGTCACAGCAGGAAATGAAACAAGCTAAGATTTATCTCCAGGCTTAAGTAAATAGAGGATTCATGATTTGATGATATCTGACTCCCAAGAATATGCTCTTGAGAGTGTACCATGCCAAGGCAAAATTGTTACCATTCTCATTTTAAGTAAAGTACAAGTGTTACTAATTGGGTACCTGAGAAAAATCTTCTTCTGCTACTGATAATTTAACATCATTTTCTTGTGATGTCAGATGTGTTGTGGGAAGAGCAAGATGCGAATCTGGCTGCAACTCCAGTTCTTTCAAACTCATTGGACCATGACTAGCACATGAATCTTCATAAACGTCACCTGTTTTCAAATATGTAAATGAAAAGTTAAAATATATTGTTTCATTTTACTTAGACAAAGAACAAATAATTGGCCAAAATTATCAATATTTCTTACCTAAATTAGAAAAAGCTACCAAACACCTGGTACCAAGCCTTCATGGCAATTAAAACCAAAGCTTCTAGAGAATGCAGAAAGTGCCTCTGCTCACACAAATCTGTGGAGTACTTCAAGGCTGCAGTCAACAGCCTGCTCATGCAGTCTACGCCCATCCCCCATTCCTACACACCCACTCCTAACACTCCAGCTTACCTTTCTGTCTTTAAGAGTCAGTACAGTATTTTCTATCTAAAATGTAGTCTTAAAGCAGAGGTCACTTTGCTGGCTACAAACTGCTTAGCTCTGTTCCATAAATATTTTTCTTCAAATAATTAAGTTAAACTCTTTTCCTCATCCAAATGGCATCTCAATCAAATAAATAAAAGAAGATAGTAAGAGCAATAAGGTATTATTTATCTGATAATATATCACTGTGCATTTATATTATACTTTATACTCTGAGCACTTTTATATATATTATCTCATTTAAGTTGACTCTCCAAATCACTGTATAAGGTCAGCAGGTCAGATAATACTACAACTGTCTTTCATTGACAACGCTAAGTCACAGGGAAGTTAACAGTCCAAAAATCAGAGAGCTAGTAAAAGGTACAAAGAAATCAAAATCCTCATCTTACAACTCCAACTCACTATTCTTTATTTCATATTCTTGCTAACATATTTCTAAGAAAAATCCTGCTTTTCCTAATTAATGGCCACTTTTTAAATACAGCACAGTATAGTCTATTTCATTTTAATCAATAGAAACACAGGGTGGGGCAAAAGTAGGTTTATAGTTGTGAGTATGCAAAACATTCTCACATTATTCTTGCATTATTACCTTAATTATTATTTTATTTTCTGCACAAACCATTGTAAACCTACTTTTTCCCCACCTGGAAGCATGAAGCATTATATGTACACAATTTACAGTTTTAAATAAAATAATATTTTGAAGAACTCATATTTTTTCCATTTAAAGGTACTCTGTTGACAATTTCTTAGGTTTGGCAAATAATCATCCTCTAATATTTTTTGTTCATTTATACTTGTAGGTAGGTCTCACAAAAAGCAAAAGATACACATTGAGTTTTAAGTTTTGTGCGTATTAAATATTTTTTATTTTTATTTTTGATTTAATTTTTTTTGTATTTTTCCCATTTCTATTTAATCCCCTTATACCCCCCACCCTCTGAGTTTTAAGTTTTACCTTTTAATCTGTACAAAACAATTTCTCAACATTATTACCTGTTTTATTCTCATTAAATTGTCTACAGTAACATAAGATTAATTTATAGAATGGTTATAATATCCATCATTCAGAGTAACTATTGTTCCAGGCCTTATATGGGCCTCTTGTATTCATTATACCTCTTTCTATTCCTATGTCACTTTCCCAACATTTTCTTAAGACTGGCAAATGAATTAAGATAAAAGAATTAGCCATATATATATATGTTTTTAAAGACTTTATTTATTTCTTCTCAAAGAGAGGGAAGGGAGGGAGAAAGAGAGGAAGAGAAACATCAGTGTGTGGTTACCTCTCTCACACTCCCCACAGGGACCTGGACCACAACCCAGGCATGTGCCCTAACTGGGTATTGAACCAGTGACACTTTTGTTTGCAGGCAGGCACTCAATCCACTAAGCCACACCAGCCAGGGCAGCACATATAATGTTAAAGGAGAAAAGATGGAAAACTTTGCACTAATCATATGGTTATATACCTAGAAAACCGAATAGACTCTAATGAGGGGAAAAAACTCTATTGCAATTAATAAGAGAACTTGGTAATGTGACTGGACACTAGATAAATATGTGAAATGATTGGCTTTTCTCTGTAGAAAAATAATCCTTTATTATTGTGATAAGAACTATAAAATAAGAATAAAATTACTTAAAAGGTATAGAATCCACATAAAAAATTATAAAATTTAATGAAAGAACACAAAATAAGATCTGAACAGACAGTAAAATATACCACAAAAATATAAATTTCCCCTAATATTAATACAAAAGTTAGTACAATTCTAAATAGGGTAATTTCAATTGAAAATTTTAGAATTTATATGGAAGAATAAATGCCTGAGAATAGCCAAGAAAAGTATAAAAAATTGTTTTAAAAAGAGAAATGTACCCTACCAGATAATAACAGAATGTGCCATAAAGACATAGTAATGGAATATATTTTTAGATCACAAAGAATGTTTTAGATCTAGAATAAAGAATCCAGGAAATTATTCCTACATCTATGAGCATTTAACATAAAAATTGGTTAATATTAATATTTCCATTCAGTAGGAAAAAGATAGCTTACATAGTAATTGATGCTGACACAACTGGCTATTTATCTAGAAGAAAACCAAACTGAATTTCTACTTTACACCATTTGCAAAAATAAATTCTGATTAGACTTGAAATGTAAATATATACTAAATAATGGAAGTCTTGAAAAAAAAAAAAAATCTAGGAGACTATGCGCAGAAGCTTGTGTGAGGGGAAACTTAACCAAGCCATGAAAACATAGAAAATATAAAAGACAGAAATAACTATATAAAAAATGTATAAATTATACAGCAAAGAAAGATCATATATAATGCCAATGAACAAAGTATAAATTTGGAAAAAAGAATTTGTAATACAGATGACAGAAAACATCTAAAATATAGAAAAATTACAAGAAAAATGTAAAACCTAACAGCTGGGGAAAGATCTTACGTAGGTAATTTATAAAAGAGCAAATTCATTTTAGCCCTGGCTGGCGTAGCTCAGTGGATAGAGCGCGGGCTGGGAACCAAAGTGTCCCAGGTTCGATTCCCAGCCAGGGTACATGCCTGGGTTGCAGGCCATAACCCCCAGCAACCGCACATTGATGTTACTATCTCTCTCCCTTCCCTCTCTAAAAAAATAAATAAATAAAATCTTTAAAAAAAAAAAAAAGAGCAAATTCACATGGCCAACAAACATGAAAGGACGTATAAATGCACCAGTAGGCAGAGACATATATTTGTATTTCAAGTGACCCAGACAGAGTAATGTACACAATTTCTGGAGGAGATGCAGAGAAAAAGCTCTAATAAATTACTGATGAAAATAAACTGGTTTGAACTTTTAAGACAGCAACTTGGCATATCTATTTTAAAATTAAAAATATATTTGCCCTTGTACCCAGTAACTACTTTTGGGAAACTCTTCAAAGCTTATTTTGCATCTTTTTGTTACCCAACCCAGCCTGAGAGCCTCAGAATTAGAAACAGTGGTAGGGACTAGGGACTGCAGACAGGACACTTTCTGAGCAGGGGTAGGGAGAGGCGAGGCAATAACAGACTCTGTAATAGAAGTTATTAAAAATCAATATAAAAGGCATGAGATTAGCCACCAGCAGAAATTATGATACTCAGAATTCATTCTTCTACAGCTAACCATTATATAAAAAATACTTGAAACAAGATAATTATAGGCACATTCCTCTTAGGCAACTGTGGATAGTTTCTGATTCTACTAAATACATGTAAGAAAGTATTTTTACATAAGCCAAGTATTACTAAAGATAGTAACAAGCACTGTGCTAATGACTTTATATGCATTCTCATTTACTCCTCCTAACAACTTCATGATGTGCATACTATTTATAGACTCCAGGCTCCAAGATGCCCCCCAATCCCTGCTCCTGGTATTTGCACATTTATGTAGCCTCCTACTATGTTATTCTAGGATTGGTCTGTGTTACTGATAGCATGTGGCATAAGTGACGGCATGTTCACTTCTGAGATTAGGTGATAAAGACATTGAAGCTTCCATCTGGTTTGCTCACTTTCTCTCAGATCGTCTGCTTTGGGGGAAGCCCGCTGCTGTATCATCATCAGTGCTACAGAAAGGTTCATGTAGTGAGGAACTGAGGCCTGTTGCCAGCAGCCACATGAGCTTGGAGAACAGACCCTCCAGCCCCAGCTGAAGCCTTCAGGTGACCTCCACTGCAGCCAACAGTATGACTGCAACCTCATGAGAGATCCTGAGAAGCAATCAGCTAAGCCACTCCCAGATTCATGACTTTCAGAACTGTGCAGGATAATAAATGTCTGCTCTTCAGCTGCTAAACTTTGAGATCATCCGTTATATAGCAAGAGGTAACTAACACACTAACATCATCCCCATTTGATAGATGAAGAAACTTGGGTTCAGAGATATTATTTGCCTTAAAATACACAAAACTAGAATTCAAACTGATATCTGAAACTTCAAAAGCCCAAATTCTTAGCTGTTCTGCTATAATGCCTACTCTATATACTCAATCTTATGCCACATAACTTACAATTTTTTCCAATTAAATTAAACCAATATCTACAGTGTGTGCCTACTATTAAAAATGCAATGCATTGTAGGTAATCTGCTAGTCCCTATCACTGGTACAAGGAGGGCTGAATAGGATATGTTCTTGTGGATTTTATTCTGCAACAATTTAACAAGCATCTAGTTGCTCTTGGGTACCTATCAGCTCTCAAGCGATCTGCGAGAGCCATCTAGTGTCAATTCTGTTTAACTGCAATCTCCACAGATAGCTGGATACAAATGTCACAATTTGTTTCTTTAATCCTACTAATTTTGAGTATTTTAAAAGAACATAAACATTTAATGCTCTTATTGTATACACAAAATGATAAATAATTCCAGTCTTACTTTACACTAGTTCCCATGGAAAATTCGGTCTTGAATTTCTTTGAATATAATGCGTTTGCTCAGTATAAAAACTGAGACTTTAGCCCTGGCTGGTGTGGCCCAGTGGTTTGAGCATCAGTCTGTAAACCAACGGTTCAATTCCCAGTCAGGACACATGCCTGGGTTTGGGCCAGCTGATGGATATTTCTCTCACATACTGATGTTTCTCTCCCTGTCTTTCTCCCTCCCTTACCTTGTCTAAAAATTAAACAAAATCTAAAAAACAAAAAAACCTCTGAGACTTTAAGTACTTTATACCAATGCTTTTCTAACATCAGGCATTTCTTTTTCAGATTTCTAGAAAATCTGCATACTTTCAGAAGTTTCTTCACTTAAGAGAATGCAATAAATGGGGATGGAAAAAGTTAAATGAGAACATAGTTGATCCTCATTAATACGAAGACTCCATATTTGCAAACTCACCTACTTGATAAAATTGAGCTGTAACCCCCACATCAATACTTGTAGCACTTTCAGTCATTTGACAGTCATATGCACACAGGTGCAGAGAAGTGAAAAACCTGAATGCTGCTACATACACACAGTACCAGCTGAGGCTGAGCACAGTGAGTGACGCTCTGTTTCCTTCTCAGCTCTACCGCTGTGTCCTTTTTACTATTTAGTGACATATTTTTCACATTCTTGTGCATTTTGTTGATGATTCTACTATTTAAAATGGCCCCCAAACATAGTGCTAAAGTGCTCTGCAATATTCATAAGTGCAAGAAGGCTGTGATGGGCCTTACAGAAAAAAATCTGTGTGTTAAATAAGCTTCATTCAGGCATGAGTTACAGTGCTGTTGGCCATGAGTGCAATGTTAGCAAATCAAAAATATATATTAAATAGGAATCTTTAAGTAGAAACACATATAAAACAAGGTTATGTACTGATCAACTGACAAAAATGTTGTAATTGGAGGTTCACAGGAACCTAACTCTGTATTTTCCCTACGAGCCACAGTTCCGTATTTGCTAATTCAGTGTTCCTGGTGACTACACAGAACGTAAGTACTGCAGAGAATGAGAATCAACTATGCTAGTAATTGGTATTCTCTATTCTATTCTGATACCCAAAGTGTAATAGCAGAAACTTTCATTAATGAAGTTCTAAAATACCTGAGTGTACTTAGCACTGAGTTAGAAATTCAAACAGCACAAAGAGTAAATGTCTATAGTATTATCTAACTTAACCTTGTCTTAAACAAAATCTGCTAGGTCAGAGTTTTGATGTGCGAGTTATACTTTCCATGTTAAAAATCAATGTATCACCATTAAAAAATTTTAAGTGTACATATGCATATTACCAAAATTATTTCATGAACCTCATGTGCCTACTGATAAATGAGTTACGTTTGGAGAAACACTGCTGTATATGCCACAGAAAAAGATGTTACCAAACTTTTCAATTATGAAGACCCTTTTTAAAAAGGAAATCTTGCAAATCCCCACCTGAAAATAGTTACGCTTTTCTCAGTTCAGATTAGGAACACTACAGTGGATGACAACACGAAACAGAATACAGCATTCAGCACAGAACAGCACAAAGGAAGTATGATGGGATTCACATGAATAGTCTGATAGATATACATGAAGAAGCAGTATTTTGGTGTATACCTGTAACTGTGTCGGACTGCTGAGATAAAGGCTTAAGAGCACATTTCTGATCCAAAGACTCAGCTTTAGCGACAAGCTGTTGCTTGTAGACAGGATGTCCCGTTAAGTTCTCTGCTGCTGCTGCTGCTGTCAGCCTGGGCCTTTGTCCTTCACCCAAACTGCCTTCCAAGTCCTGTAAAAAGTAGAAACAATTGTTAAAACCATTATGTTAAAATCAAGTCAGAACAGGAAATATTTAACACCATGTGTGCTCCACACCACCAGACGACTGAAAGGTATTTCAGAGAGTGTTCGCTATGCCACGGACAGCCCACGTGAAAGAGAGGTCTGAGCGGTGGGTTCAGTGAGGCATCTAGCCGCGGGCTTTCGTTTTATATCTTATTGTTTTATTAAGTTAAATAACCATCACCTATTTTCCCAACCTTCCAATTAGATACCAATAAAACACACATAAGAAAAATTTTATAATTTAAAACACTAAACACTAAAACATATTACATATGGTTCAAAAAGCTTAAAATTAGAACAGAAAATTTACCTCTCATTCTTCATTAATAAAACTTGCCTAAAGTTGTTAGTGTAAACTTTATAATTAAAGAACTGACAAGAGTATACCTTAAATAATAAAGATTACCCCTATCAAATAATTACATTTTTTTCTAATTATGCAGATTAAAGGAGACTATATTTAACCTTATTTAATAAAGTTCTTTCCCTGGGAAAGTATAACAGTACAAAAAGTACAAATAAACAACTTAAAAAAATTAAGACTTCTATTTTCTGTCTGTATTAAAAATTAGAATACCTAATGATTACCGCATTTTGTGACTTGGAGATATTCTAATTAATAAGTTTTTTACTCAAGAACTGAATAAAAATGTTAATATCTAAAAGCTCTCATGTTTTTCATTTAAAAGGAGTTTAATTTCAACAATGGGATGTTTTTACTAGAATATATGAAGAACTCACTGATGAAACATCTTTGATTATTATACTGACTACAAAATAAAATCTAACTTCTTAGCTCAGCAGTTAAGATTTTCAACAGCTTGCCCTAATTCTTTTCTGTGCACTTCCATCTCCCCTAATTCCCTAATCTGACTCTTCTTTAGGGATACCAATTGCCTTAAAAAGGAAAAGACTGTTTTGCAATTAATATGAAATTCTTGAAGATTCTTGGAGAAAGTCTAGAAAGATAGCAGATACATTTTTCTCTAGAAATTAATTAGAAACATTTCGCAGTACCTATATTACTCTACCACTACCATATAAAATGTGCAAAACACACTACCTTTTCTATTTAAATCAATTTTCCAGAGTACTTGTACCTGATGACACCTTGGGACTCTATGGCTACTGAAGACTTACCTTGCCTATTCACAAAATGCTCTAGTCACATAAACATCATTTTTGTATCATACTCAAAACTTATCTTTTTTTTACCAACACCCAAGGACATTCTTTCATTGTTTTTAGAGAGAAAGGAAGGCAGAGAGAGAAATAAAAACATCAGTGCAAGAGAGAAACATCAATTGGCTGCCCTCCTGTACATGTCCCAACCAGGGATTGAACCCCAACCTGCATATGTGTCCTGACCAGGAATCGAACCCACGATCTTTCAGTCTACAGACGACACTCCAACCAAGCCACACTGTCCAGGGCTACACTCAAAGCTTAGATTAATGCAATTCTAAGTTATGCTGTCTGTAATCTATAGTAATTAATGTATCTAGCCCAAAGACATAAATGTACAAATCGCAGTTTTGCCATAAGACTGCTCTTGCTGATATGAAACTCCCTCTAGGCAAGGAGTTTCAAGCACAAAAAAAAAGCACGCCACTATTTTCTTACCAAAGCAATATTTTAACATGTAAGTGTATCATTATTACTAGTTCCAATTATAAACAAATACTGAATAGTTCTGTACACACATGAAAATATGTCAAATGTCACTGTTAATCAGATTCGAGAAAATTTAAGGTTAAGAACACCATCTGTCTGGTACAAGGGCTAGGGGCTGGGAGAGTGGGGAGATGCAGTTTAAGGGCACAAACTCAAACTAGTAGGTGGGTAAGTTCTGGAGATCTAACACACAGCATAGTGAATATCATCAATACTAAATTATAAACCTCAAAGTTTCCAAGAGACTAGATCTTGATTGTTCCCACCGCAAAAAGGAAATGACAACTATGTGACATGATACAGGTGTCAGCTAATCTACTACAATATATATTAACGTATCACATTTTTAGCACAGTTGTACACCTTAAGCTTGCCCAATGGTAGATGTCAATTATATCTCAATAAAAATAAATGTTAAAAACAAGAACACCATCTGTTAAAATGGGAAAAGAGCCTCATTTAATTAGAAAGCAATTTATTAGTATCTACTGAAATTATAAATGCTTGTACCTTTTGAACCAGCAATTCTACCTCTTATCTGATCTAGAGAAATAATTCCTTGTAAGTGCAAAAAAGGAGTTTCTTCTTATCATAATTTGAATAGAATGTCAATAGAATAATTAGATTATGGTATACTATGCATATACTGTAGATTAAAAGAGTATGGTAGATCTTCAGAATTTACAGTTAAATTTAAAAACCAGGCTGCAGAATGACACATATGCATACACCGCAAATGTCTGCACATGCATGTGCACACACATGCAAGGGCAGAGATCCTTAGAAACAGATCTGGAGAGGGTCAACTCCCACTCCTGGGCTTCTGGCTCAGCCAGGACTGCACACTAACAAAGGCTGCCACGCCCCCATCCCCAAGTTGACTTTAGAGTAACTATAGAAATGAGAAGAAACTATGGATTCTGAAACCTAAGTAAAAATTGTGAAAAACCCCTGGGAAAGACTGACAGCTAACTTGACCTGCTGAGCGTGTGAAGAAAGGGGTTGAATCCTAAGGAGGAAGGTGGCTGGAGAGGTTTTAGTGAGAAGAATGACTGGAGCGAAGCACTTGCTTCTTTTCCTCATCAACCTGATCGTCAAAAACCCAGGCTGAGCCACCAGAAGCCCCAAGTAACATCAGGGAGCACAAAGGCCCAACTGGGGTAAAAAGTCACAGGTCAAATCTGACCAGGAACCCACAGACATTTATTCCTTCACCCTCCTTCCCTCCAAAGCCCACGACTATATTACAAAACCTCCACACTCCTTCTTAAATATCTAAGCTTGTAACTCCCTTGCCCAAAAATATTATAATGGGTTTCACAGTGCCCAAACCTTCCCATGGCCTAAAAGGTTCTCTAGGATTATCTGGTTCAACCTACATCTGCAGACTGATATCTCTATCTATAGCTCTAGCCACGCTGAGATTTTCAACACTTTCTAAATACACCCTAATCTTTCTTGGCTCTTGTCCCTTAACACAGTGGTCCACAACCTTTTTGGCAGCAGGGACTGGTTTCATGACAATTTTTCCATGGACCAGAGTGTGAGGGATAGTTTGGGGATGGTTCAAGCACATTACATTCAAGCTCACCTCCTGCTATTCGGTCCAATTCCTGACAAACCTGGACCAGTACCAGTCTACGGCCCAGAGGTTGGGGACCTCTGCCTTAACACATGCTACTTCGGCTTCCAAAATGTCCTTCCCCTTCACTGCTGTCTAGAAAAATTCTATTGGGTCTTTAAAAACCCACATCAATATCATATCCTGTATAAAAGGTCATCAGACTTCAAGCGGAGTTTTCTGTTCTCTGAGCTCATATACACTTGTAAATACAGCTGTATGACCAGTTACTGCACTGCACGGTAGTTGTTTAAGTCCTTTGTCCCCTATGTGACTGTCATCTACTTTTAGGCAGGAGTCCTGCCTCATTTATTTAATTTTCCCGAGGTTGCGTCTGGTATATAGTAGATACTCAGTAAATAGTTATGGAAAGGAAGAACGAATGAATGATCCTCACAAATCACTTGAAAGGGCTTCAGTTTTTTTTAGCTGTAGAACTAGAAGGTTCGAGGGGTGAGAAAAGAGAATTTCGGGGGAGAATGGGAAGGGTTTACAGGAACAAATTTAAAGGACACATGGACAAAAACTAGGGGGAGTGTAGTAATGGGAGGGAAGTGGGGAGGGATGGGTGGGTGGGCTGGAATGGGAGTAAAAGGGAGAGAACTGTACTTGAACAATGATTAAAAAAAAAAAAGAAAAGAAAAAAAAAACTAGAGGATTGGAACAGATTGCCCAAATTCCTCTTAGCTGTAAAACTGTGTACTGTAACTCTATGATTCCAGGTTAAAGTTACTATAAGGATGATCCCTGAATAAACTGAAGTAGTAGCATACTTTAGCTAAAAGTAGGAATATTTCATTATATTCTCCTGTATGTAGATCTAACAAAAAAAAAAATTACAGTTACAAAGTACCTCTAAACGATTGACACCTTGCCATGAAACTAATGGTTCCTGGTTTTCTTTAGCAAGAGAGAGAGCTGCATCTCCACGGAATGTCTTATGCGGCATTCTAATCACTTGTCCTTCACTGGGCGGATCATCTTCCTAAATGAAATACAAAGACAATAACACAACAAAAAAATGCTATCAAACCACTGGATTTTTCTCAATTTATGTCTAATAAAACTTAGCCACCATGAAAATGGGCATATTAGCACTTTATGGAAAGAAGATGGACTCTTTACTTTCATTTAGTTCTCATTCCCATTCAACTAGACTAAAAACCTTCTATGTATGCCTCAAATATAAACAATAATATTAGTTAATTTGGCTTCATTTAAACTGGAGATTTAGTATAAAAACATAAAAATTAAACCCTCTGTCATGAAACTGAGTTACAATGATTCACAAATGTTTTCTGTTTTGGCCCCCACAGTTTCCTGCTTCCTAGTTATACAGGACACAGCAGCGCCACCGTGTGGCGACGAGGCAAAGCGCTGCAGCACTGCGGGAGCCTGCGCCACGGGTGAAGACGGAAAACTGCAGAAGTGGGCTAAGGCGCCTGTAAGACCTCACAGTGTTCTCCTTTGCCTCTGTGCCGGTACTTGACTAGGGAGCAGATAACTGCAGGCCCTCCCTGGAACACCCAGCTTAGGCTTCCTGGTGCCTCGAAACAGAACTCTCCAAAAATGAGGGACAGTGTGGCCCTAAGAGTCGGAAAACCTGGGTTCCCTTGTAAATATAAGTATTAACAGGATTTTAAATTCCATTCATATTTTTTAGTTAAATAAAATTTATTAACTCTGGATTACAAGTCCTTATACCCCAGTCTTACACAGATAAATACTGGTACATGACTTCAAGTTATTCCCAATTTTTTAAGATTGTACTTCCACATAAGACTTTATTATGAATTTGTAGCATACCTGATTTAGGCTTAGTAAAAATATCAAAATTAGAATTTAGTTTCAAATGTAGAAAACGAAAGATGTTCTAATTTAGTCCTGGTTCAGTTTAGCTATTTACTTTGAACAAGCTTAAACACGCTTTGGCACCATGATCAAGTTCTAAGAATGGATAAAGATGACATAATGACATATTAAGTAGGCCAAATGTTAGTATAATGCTTCTCTGAAAATTCTCATTTATGACTTCCCTCCATTTATTTTATAAACTACGTCTATAAAAATATAATTTTTAAATGCCATGTTTTTCTTTTATAGAGCTGGATAATGACTAGGAAGAGTTAGTGCCCCTGGGTCCTATTCCAGTATTTTTTTAAGCCACTAGATTCAATTATGTTCAGCACCAAGAATTATAATCATGGTTAGGGAAAAACAACAAATGTATTATAAGAGAGTTGGTTTAAATAGCTAAGGTCCTGCCTGAAATATTGTAAAGGTGACATAATCAGGTGACAGTTTTTCACTGAGCTAGACTTTGATTACCTAGTTACATTAACTGTACTTTTCAACTACTGGAAACACAGACGTTAATAATATTCTTTTCATTCTCAGAATTCTAATTATGAGATGTATAAAAAAAGCAAACTCCTTCATGGATATTTTATTAACTTTTAGGTTTATAACTCAAATATGAGGAAAAAACCTTGATTAATAGCAGTAAGTTCATCTATATAATCGCTATGTCAGATGTCAGGATTCAATATAAGCCAGTCATTTCTTACCATATCATGGGCATCGTGCAGCGTGCTGGACAAACTGTCACTCAGGTTTGTCAGGTGCAGTCCTCCATCTCCTAACACTGGAAATTAAAATGTAAAAATTCAGAAAAAAAGAAACTTGGTAAATATACTTGGTAAATAATCTGACCATAAAGCCACAGAACATGACTTTAAACTTATACCATAAAAATACTGGCAAAGTTCATAAATAATAAATCACAAGTTAATCTCACCTTTTTTTTAAAGTGTATTGTATAGTAAAGATGAATTTTTGTTTCACCTACCAACTTGTCAGAAATGAAAAAGAACTACATCAACTGTTAGACTATGAAATTGAGAAAGAGGCACTCCTATGCTATATTGATGTAATTAATAACCAATCCGCCTTTCTAGAGAATATGTTGGCAATGTGTTGCTATTTTTTTATTTTATCTTTTATTTTTTTAAGTTCATTTTCCATTGTATTTTTCCCATTACCATTTATCTCCCCTACACCCTCTGTATCGCTGTTTTAAAGGCGCATATTTGGCTCGGCAGTCCCCCTCCCAGGCATGTACTCCTAGGAAGCTGCAAGTGCAAGGATGGCCCTGGGGGCGTTCAGTGTAACGTGGAAACACAAAGTAATCTAGATGCCCACCACTGTGGCCTGTTTTCCAGACTACACAGTCACTGCTGAAAAAATGAGGTAGAGCTCTATGTATCGATACAGAATGATGTCCACAACATATTATTAGGCTAAAAAAATTCAGGTTTCAAAACAGTATGTATAGTATAATCTTATATTTAAAGGTCAAAACAGCTACATATACAAATATATTCGGTTATCTATATATGCATAGAAAATAAAAGACTTCAAGGGAATACCTTAAACTATTAAGAGTGATATTCATTCTGGATTTAATGAGAGATATTTTACTTTCTAAGTTTTAGGTCCAGAATTGTTAACTTGCACAGAGTCCATATTCTTTTTACTATACAATGATAAATCTTAAAAATGTAGTAAAAATACTTCAAACAGAAAAGAATTATTTAGGAGTTATCAAAATATAAATATTACTTAGAAATTATCTAATCTAACCAGTGAAATCCATTTATATAAGCTAACTCACTGTTGGGAGCCACTTTTTGACTGTGGTCCAATAAAACCTCTCCCGCAGAGATGGGTCTGTCAGTGTCGGTGATGGTAATGCTCAAGGTGCTCTCTGTGGTTGAGGAATCAGAACTTGGCATTTGCACAGGGCCGGGGGCCTCGGTGCCAGCAGGGAGCGGCATCAAGGGAAGTGGCTTCGGAGGAGCAGGGTAAGCAGGGAAATCCATACTCTCAGGTTCCTCATCTTTGGCCACAGACATTACACTAGGAAGAAAAAGGTATTTTGAACTTACTAGGTCACTGAAGGCCTGTATTAATTTTGACATTCAAAAACAGATTCGAAGACTGTATCTCCTTTTAGCAAAGTATTTCTATTATCTACACTACTGTAACTACTTAACAAGATTTATTTTTCCAAGATTGTTCTCATGCCTAAACACAGATCACCTTGAAAGTCCTACCACCCATGAAATGGATACATGGGACATGTGGTACAATACTGTGAAAGTAAATTTCTCAGGTAAGTCAAGATTCACACTGGGAAAAAATCATTTTCTATTTTATTAACAGTATGATAGATATTTTTATTTTAATCTCTCCCAAAAAAATCTGTTTAAAAAAAAATGGAAGGTATAAATTTGGTTAAAGTTTTTTAAACTTAATATTTATGAAACTTCTTTCTACTAAAGTATAAAGTAGCTTGTGGTTTATAAAGCTTCATTTATCATTTCTGATGTTTTCAATGGGTCACATTAGTCAGCTTAAGAGGAAAAACACAGTTACTAAATGTGAATATGTTATCTTTACATAGCTCTCGGGTGAAGTTCTTCTTGAAGAGAGTTAGGATTCTCTTCTTCCATTGGCAGGTCTCCATCACCCCATGGCTTGGGAAGCTCTGGGCTTGATATCTTCAGTTTATCAATGGAAACCTCTGACAAAGCTGGGGTAAGAGCAGCTGAAGAAGGTGGGGTAGCAGCAGGGGTCACTGTAGGAGTGTTAACAAGTGTGACAGCAGACATGTCATTTCCTAAAAATTATTTTAAAAAGAAAAGAAAAGATAAAACAACTCCATACAAAGACAAGATATATTGTTTCAGAGATCCCATAACATTTTGGCATTCAAATAATGGCAATAATAATAATAATAATAGCTACTAGTGGAAAATCCCAAATTAATTTAGTAAAGTATAAAAAAATAACCTTGAAAATACAACACTTTTAATGCCACCATGAACTTAAAGTAGAACTTGACATAGTTTAAGTGTCTATTAGATTGGATGTTTTAAAAAATGGCAACAAATTTTTTAGTTTCCATGCAAGAACAAAATGATTTGATAAAACCTACTAAGCAACAGGTATCTGTATGCTAATCTATAAAACATTTTATAAAACAAACCATAGAATTTTATTTAATTGTTGCTACTATTAAAACTGAATTACAGAAATAAGGTGTGTACCTTTTCCAGCAAATATTTCCTTCACAGGAAAAGCTACATCATGATCTGAATCACAGGGAGAAGAATCCGGAGTTTTCACCAACACTTGCTCCTTAGGAGGTGGAGGTGAGTGAGGAGGAGTTGGCTTCGGGGTAGCCACTGGGGTACACACTCTTGCCTAAATTAATTAATAAAATGAGATAAATGGTGCTTCTATTCACCCAAGATTTAGATCTTCCCAAGTCCAACGTCCATGCCCTTAATAATTACTTATACTGCCTATTTATACTAAGTTTTCTACATTTCCTCATTGAATCACCCTCATGTAAGTATATGCAGTATATGGGCAGAAAACAAACCAAAGTTAATTAGCACAGAGAAAACGATAACCCTGACAACATCTGCACTGCATGAGTCACCAACGACCTAATAAAGCACAGACCAAGACTATGTGCTAAATCTCTGACATGCTAATCACACTTCACCCAATTATACTTCGTATTTGAATTCTATAGAGACTGGTGTAAATTTATGTTTTTGCCTCAAATTACTTTAAATGTTTCACCTATATAAAATCATGTCTTTGTGATCTATAGGATCAGAAGTAACTACAAATTTCTATTTGTATAATTTCATGTTGCTATTGTGGGATTCAGAGCAAGTCACCCCAAGATGTGCCTCTGTGGTACAAACACTGTTTTGAGATCAAGGCAATGTTAGCTGCTTCTGCCCCTTCCTTAACTAGGGGCCTTGCCCATAATAAGAGATTATCATTACCTCTTTTGACCTACCTATACATCAGGACAGACTACTAATTATACAATATGTGTTCTCCTGCTGATGACCTTCTAAAGCTTTAATGTGTCTTACCGGGAATGTCACGAATACCTCATTCTCTCTGTCTCTGAACCTCTCATGCCTGTGGGGTCTGATTCTCATATATGTGGGTCCCATACATACCTATGTATTAAAGTTGGTTATTTTCTGTTGTTAATCTGCTCATACCTATTTGATTATTAGGCCAGTAGAAAGAACTCTGAAGACAGAGGAAAGTTTCTTCCTACCCCACATTGTAATAGATTAAAAACTCTACTTACATAATAAGGCTCACTAAACAAATAATAACCAAAGTGTCTAAAATATAAAGACTACCAATATCAGTTTACATAATAACCAAAAGCAACCTGTGATCATTAGCTCTATCCTGAATTTTTTTTAAAAAGCTAGAAAGGATACACTTGGAACAACTGGGAAAACTCAAACATGAACTCTATATTATATATGAATGTCAAATTGTGGGCATATGATAATGGTGTGACTGAGCAGAAACTTCACTTCTTTAACATGACCTTTTTTCCTTCTTTCCTTTTGATTAAAACTGGCCTTGTACAGCCAAAGAGCACTCTGACTCACCTGCCTCTCTGTCCTTTACACCTCTAGTCCCTTAATCGTTAAGCCCTAAGGACAATGAGGTTCTGGTTGGTGGCATCAAATAATCTTAGGAACAAAGCCTCAGGTCTGTTGACCGACCACAGACACAGAGTTTCAGTCAAACTACAGATGACATCTAGGCCTCATTTGTGTTTCAGCTCCAGGAAGACCCCAGTGACCACATCCTTGCTAAGCCAGACAAAGTAACACTATGACTGATATCAGGACCAGACACCATGCTCAACTGCCCCCTACCCTAGTGCTGACCAATCAACAGAGACCACAACCCTAACCTTTTGGTCCCCTGTATAATCTATCCCCTGGAAGCCATTGGGGAGCCAGGTCTTGAAGCACAAGCTTATCTGTGACTCCAGGGTTGGCACCATTTCCTTAAAAACAACTTACTTTCTTGCTGCAAACTCTGTTCATCTTTGATTGGGCTTTGGGGTGTGCAGGTGAACATACCCTTTACCTCAGTAACAATAGTATTTTGGTTATGTAAGAAAGTATCTTGTTCTTAGAAGATAATGATGCTTCTTTTGCAAGTAAAATGTCATGGTATCTGTAACTTTCAAATGATTTTAAAGAAATATACAAAGACAGATAAAGAAAGTGTGTAAAAATGTTATCAAGTGGTAATTATAGGTAAAGGGTGCATGTTCATTGTCTCATAATTTTAATTTTTAAAATAAAATGCTGGGGAAATGTTACTATGATTATAACAACAAGGAATCAATCTCTGCCACAAACTGTGATGTTATGATACCCAATTTAAAATTTGTTCATTTTACTGTTCTTTAATAAATGTACCAAAAATTCCCCAGGACCCTGAGATATGAAAGGAGAGTCCCACCTACCGGCAGGCATGTTCTATGTGTTGAAGCATCCCCAGAAATGCCTGCAGCAACCGGATCTTGCCTCTTTGCTTCTCTGTTGCCTAGCATGACGGCAACAATCTCAGCAAGGGCTTCGTTCACAAAGTGGCCGATCATGTCTGAGTTCACAGGAACCCCGGCATCAACGAAAAGCTGGAGGACGCCGCCGCTCGTTCCCTCCACTACAAAAGGAAAGAATTTCAGGGTGAGTATGCAAGGAAAATGCATGCAACCCAAACTTTAATTCTTAATTTCAGAGATGCGAACATACGTGTAGAAGGAAGTGGGAGGAAAAATAAAAAAAGGAAAATAAAAACCTACTTATCATGAAAGAGAGTAAGATGATAATAAGGAACATTCTTTCTAAGCAAACAAAAAAGGGAGGAGATAGACATATGAAAATTTACTTATATGGCCTCTTTCTTACCATAGAATTTAGTGATAAAAAGGATTTATACCCACACTAAATGTTTTATCTGCAAACAATCCACATTTCCAAGAATAGGCCACAAAAAACCCTGTGATGGATCTTGGCCAACACACAAGGACCCAGTGACTAGGGGGGAACTTTGGAGAAATGGTTGCTGCTTTATAAATATGGAGACAAACCTTTCTTCCTTCTGGTTTCAGATACTAACTTTACAGGCTAATCATCCTCAAACTTTTAGTTTAGGTGCTTGATATCATAAGCTCTACAGGTGTACTACAAACATTCATATCGTAGCTTAACTTATAATAGCCAAAAGCTAAAAGACTACAAATGTCCATCAACTGGTAAATGAATTACAAATTGTTATGTCCATACAGTGTAATATCATTACATGCAACAACATGACTATCAAAGCATTATGAAAAATAATACAAACACAATAGGCTATGTACCATAAAATTACACATATGTAAAATGGTACAGAAAGCAAAAATACAGTGAGTGTTTGTTGGGGCCCAGTGGGCATGAGGAGGTTAGGAATTAACTGCAAAGTGGTATGAGGGAATTTTGGGGGATGATGGAAATGTTTTTCAGTATCATGGTTGTGTGGCTAATGTATCAATATAGATGTATTTACTTATCAAAAGTCATCAAACTGTACACTTAGAATTGGTATTATGGCAAGTAAACTACACCTCAAAAAAGCTGTTGTAGAAGAACGGGAGGAAAAGGGGAAGGGGGTTGGAGGAGGAAGAGGAGCAGGAAGAAGAGAATGATGTGGACTCCATGAAGAGAGAGGCTCGTTTATCCATCCATGACTACTTAAACTCTCATCAAGTGTCGGGACCACTGACTGGCAGTGACCACGGAACGCTGCGGATAGCTCATCGAAACATGAGAAAAACATACACAGAGACAACCAGGTCCTATGGGGAAGTAGGAACGGAATGGCCACCCTCCCTAGGGGAGAGTGTCCCTAAGGCAGAACGCCTCATTCTCCTGCCCAAGCAGGCTTTTTATTGGGTTCATTTGCATAAGAATTCAGGTAAAGCTCATTACTCATTGCCGGGAAATAAGGATCAAACAATAGATAACAAGGAACTCTGAGGGCGTATTTTGAGTCAGGGTCAAAGAGCTGTAAAAAACTTTAAGGAACAAACTTACTTCTTCCTTGGACCCTTATCATTCAATTGAGAGCATTCTAAACAAAGCAGGTTTCACAGGATTTTTCATATTCTTTTGTAGGTCTGATCACCTGAGGAACCCACCCTTTCCAGCAGAGAGTTACACCACCCTCTGTCATTGTTTCAGGCTTAGGTGGAGCAAGGGAAGTAAGGCAGCCAAGAGATTAGGAGATTTTCTCTCAGACAATGAGGACTCAGGCTATGTCAAAGCTGAGGGGTGAGGGTCCATCACCCCTTTTTGCTGTAGCACCCAAAGTCCTTCCTTGGGGGCCTCCCAGGTGATTGTGCCAGTCTTAGATCGTTCCCCCCTTGGGGAATCTTACCCATCACTGGCTAACTGACCAAGCATTAGGGGCCAGGCTAGGTGAAGTAAAAGGAGCAGAAGCGGGGCTCCTGCCAGGGAGATAAGTTTGTCTCCTTGGTGGCTTACGGTTCCAAGGTCATTCCCTCAGCCTTAGCCTTGGTGGAGGGTAACAGCTTCTGATACTAGGCAGGGTGGTTCCCAACAATCAAGTATTAGTTAAGATCTAAGTACTAAAGGAAAAACATCCTTAACCTCAAGTAATTTATAGTCTAGAGAGTGAAACAGGTATGTAAACCAATCACAATACAATGTGATAATTACTACAACAAAGATATAGACAAAGTGCTATGGGAAATGGTAGAGAGTGGGAGGGATGGAGGGTGGTATAATCATCTGAATGCTGCAGTATGAAATAGGAGTTGAGGGAGAACTAACCTCCATGACAAGGAACAGGGAAGTGATACAGAAAATAAGAGCTTATCTTGCGTCACCCAAGGAATACCTCACCTCTAGAATATATAAATCCACAATGACCTGAAAGTTTTGTCTTTTAATAATAAAAAAGTTGAAGAGATTCCATTTCACTTACCAATGTCAGAAGTCAATGGTTCACTTGCCTCACTGGCTGCAACACTGATATTAGCTATGGCTTGTTGCTGGATTGGAAAGAGCCCAGAGATAATTCTTGACATTATTTCTTGTTCTACCCTAGGGGATAAAAGTTAAGGGTTCCTAAACTTGATTGAAATGTATGCAGTTTAGACATACCACCCTTAAAAATAAGCTCTAACCATGAACACAAACATTTACATGTGAAAGCAATAATTCTAAAAGCTGAATCTGGAGAGAAGAAAAAAAATCAAATGTATACCCTAGCAAAATAAAACACATAAAACAGATTTTCCTATGGGAGGCAATTCACTAAATCAAATTAAAATCTTTCAGATTAGTCTAATGAAAAGTTGTACAGACCTAGTAAATTCATAGGAAGGTTTAGGTCAATGATTACCTAGCACATCATGAACCTCAAATGTTGGGTCTCTACTCTGAAAGCACACATATAAAGCCAACAAGAGCAGAGCTAGAGAAGAGATCCAGCTGCTCTCTCTTCAAGAAATAAACCCATAGCTGCAATAAAGGTAGGTAGTTTTCCTCTTGAAAAGGAAAGAAAATTTATTTCCAAGGCCATTTTTAGAAAGGAGAAAGGAAGACAAAAGGGAAAGAAAGGAATACAATAGGAGACTGCTTCTGTACACTATAGCAGCTAACAGACTGATTAAAAATTATTATTATTATTATTATACAAGTAATAGATGTTCATTATAGAAAACCCAGCAAATATATATAATTTTTTTTTAAATAGTAAGTCTCACTCATAATCCCAGATTCAAGGATAAATACAGTTAACAATTTTTAATGTGTTTTTCCAATTTTTTCCCCTATACGAATTTATTTTAAAGTAAGTCCTTATAAACTATGCTTAAATCATTAGTATCATGACTCATTTATACACCAGTGTATTATTAGCATCTTTCAACATCATTAAATATATTTCTAAACCTAATTGTGATAACTGTATTAATATTCAGTATAGTTTATTCCATAACTTCCTTAAGATTTCTCACAGGTAAAAACAGGGATGAAAACAGAGTTCAGGAGTTTATGTAAGTAACAACCAGAATAGTGCTTTGTTTGTAATAAGTGGTAAATCTATGAAGTCATCTATGGCCTAGTGGCAGCACTGTAATTATTTCCTTAGGATACATTTCTAGGAGTAAATCCCTGGATTGAAGAACAGGTACCTTTTTAAGGCTTTGTTACTTAACAATAGTCTCTTCTGCCATAATAACAGTTTAAGTACAAATATTTAAGGACAGAAATAACACCTCCAACAGTCAAACACTAAGCATCACATCAAATAATTCCCAGTGACTATAGAAAAGGAAAAAAATTAATAAAAGACAAGAAAGATTTTAGCCAAAACTCAGTACTTTCCATTTATATTGCTACCATGATTCTGTTAACATAAACACCACTATAAACTTACCACTGAATTAAACTATTTTCCAATGTTTCTTTTCTCTGAATTACTTTATCCAGAATATCAGCAGTGGGCTGAAAAGTAGAAGCAACTGGCGGAAATGGAGGACCAGTATATTTTGTAGGAGCAACTTGAACATTTCTATTAAACTCCAGGACTGGTTCAGAGTATTCTGGAATTTCATCACATTGTTCCTCTTCCTGGTAATAAAAGAACCCAAAACTATTACATTCGCATATCTGTTCAACATTTGCTGAGTAACAAGTACAGGTGGGGAACTTACACAGATGAATTAAGCAACACTTGTAAGTCAACAGCGTTTCAATGAGTTTGATCACATTATTAAGAATATGCGCATCTGTCTGTCTCTCACATGGAAAAATACTGGCAGAAAATGGTTTCTAAGATTTGTTACCTGTACAACATCAAGTACTTCATCAAAGTTAGTTCCTGGAAACTTCACCTCTTCTTCATCTATCTTTGTAAATTCTGGAGTCTAAGGAAACATTTTCAGAAAAGTTTTGGTTGTGCTTAATATCTTATTTATACATTATTTATAATACTTCTACCCACAGCATAAGCCTGTGATACTTGGCCCTACTTTTAATTTTCATATATGGTTCACAATTTATTTAATTACTAAATGAAATCCAAGTTAGTCCAAAAGCCATTAGGTTCTCATTTCAATAGTTACAAAAAATTGTAAGTTTTTCTGTCAAGGAGTCCCTCAGAATGCAACATAAGTCAGGTTGGTATCACTGTGATTTCACTCCTAGAGTTAAGATAAAGTGTTTGTGCACTGGCTGGTGTAGCTCAGTGGATTGAGCACGGGCTGCGAACCAAAGCATCGCAGGTTTGATTCCCAGTCAGGGCACATGCCTGGGTTGCAGGCCACGGCCCCCAGCAACCGCACATTGATGTTTCTCACTCTCTCCTTCTCCCTCCCTTCCCTCTCTAAAAATAAATAAATAAAATCTTTAAAAAAAATTCTTTAAAAAAAAGATAAAGTGTTTGTCTGTGTAGATATATAAGTATACACACACAAACACAGAAGGACAGGCAGAGAATCAAATAGTTTAGAAAGATAAACAAAACAGTTATCTTACAAATTTAGTCTCTAGGCCTTACTATATGTAACCTAGCCACCTAAAACCACAATAGTCTCTCTTCCTGAGAGCAGAACAATAAACAGTCCAAAAATTACTATTTGTAATCATATGTTTTAATAAACTTCTGGTGAAAAAAATTACTGATGAAAAAATTAAATTAGGCACAAATAATTTAGGGTCAGTTCCATTTTACTATCTTTTAATTTAATTTTTATTTTTTATGCTGTTAAGAGTTGTTCCTGCTCTCTCCCTTTCCCTACCTCCACCCAGCCCCACTTGCTTCCCTCCACAAGCCAAATCCCCATACTCTTGTCCGCATCCATGGACTGTGCACAAATGTCCCTTGGTTAATCCCTCCACTATCTTTCATCCTGCCTCTCCTCAGCCTTGCTGGCAGCTGTCAGTCTGTTTTATGTATCAAAGCTTCTGTTACTATTTTGATCACTATTCTTGATTATGAAAAATTGTTGGTGTTCTGCCTTCTCCTTAAGACTTTATCCTTGATTACCAAATTTACTCATAATACATGAAATGTGGGAAAAATTAACAGTACTATTTTGATGTGTAGTAAAGTCATAGTTTCATTACTCAGTAACAAATAAGTACTAGAAGAAAATGCATAATTGTGTATAGTGTCAATAGTATAATGGCAAAGTAACATCCCAAACAAAAACTCCAATCATCATTATAAAATTCACACTCAGAAAAACTATATTTAGTTTGCATTTAAATCAAGATTCTTCTCCAAAGAGACAGAATTTCTTTCTTCACATAGGAGAGTCTTACGACTTCAGTGACCAAAAAGTTATGCTAGGGATTATCACTTTCAAAATGCTTATAAATGTAAGAAGAATCTTAAAGTTTCTTTTTCAAGCTCATTAGTAATTCCATATTCATTCTGAATCTTCTCCTTGGAACCTAAATTATTATAATAAATTCTAATTATAATGAAAGACTTTGCAGAGAATAAAAGTTAAAATCTATAATGATAGAATAACAATAAAATTTTTAAAAAAACCTTCTGTCTAGATGGAAAAAATCTATAGTGAGACATTACTTAAAACTGTAATAAGTTTCTGAACAATACCTGTATCCAGGTGTTCAGTGGAGGCGTAGATGCTTGTCTGGGCCTGGGCGGAAATGGACTGGTGACCTCGCTTCCCTCTGAAATGCTGTCAATATCCACACTGGGTAACACCTGCAACAGAGTACGACATCTAGCTTCCCACTCACCACGTTGAACCAAATATGTGTTAATCTATATATACCAATGACATATATTTAACTTCTTATTGCAAAGTCAATGGATAACAATTTCTTAATTATTATCCATTGAAGGATAATTTACAAAATTTGGAAAATATGGGGGAACAACAAAATCCTACTATCTTAAGAAAACTTCATTTTCACTATTCCCTTTATCTTTTTATCATTCATTTGTGCACAGTTAAAATATACTTGGTTGGCCGAAAGTCCATATGGGTTTTTTCCATAAGATAGCACATTTTTTTCATTTTCACTAATAACTTTATTGATTTGGATATTTTGAGTATGTCAGCTATCTCCTGCATGATACAACATTGATTATTCTCAATTAATGTCTCTATTCAATTGCTATCAACTTCAACTAATTTACCCAACAGTGGAGCGTGATCCAGACGGAAATCTCCATCTTGAGAGAAATCACGAAACTTTGCAAACTGCTTTTGACATGTTGGATCAGTCACAGCACCTTCTCCATACAATGCACAAATGGTTTTTTGTGTTTCAGCTGTGTTTTTACCTTTCTTGAAATAATAAAGCATAATGTGCCAAAAATGTTGCATATTTTCTTCCATCTTCAATATTAAGATGGCTACACAAATATTCACCAATTTTGATTTTTTTAAAAAATTCACACTGATATGACAACTGTTAAAATCTATTATGACTGTTAAAAACTATTAACAGTTTTTAAAAGGAAGCATATTATTTTAATTTGTATTATCTGGGTAACTACCAAGATTTAAACTATTCAGTTGTTTTGTTTATAAACTGTATTTCTTCTTCTGTACAGTCTTATTCATGTTCTTTGAGTATTTCTGGAATTGCATTTATGTTTTCTTATTAATTTATGAAGGCTTTTATATTTAAAAATTAATCCTTTCTAGCATATTCCTTTCATATGTTTTCATTATATGTTGATTTCCTTTTTATTTAGCATTTTTAAAAATATTTGTTTTAGATTTTATAGATTCAAATCTATTTTTGTATCACATCCAAGTTTTCTTCTCTCATATTCAGACTTAGCTTCAACTTTGATAAAGACTCTGTGCAATTATCTTCTAATTCTTCTATATTTTTACATTTTATAGTTATCCTTTAGCTTATTACCTACTTGGAACACATTTGCTATATGCGGTAGGAGTTATAGAGTCTAAAACTGATCTATTTTCCACACTGCTGACCAATTACAGCACATATTTTTTCATTCACAAGAAGACTATTTCTCACTGATTTAACCATCACATATTACTGGTACATTCTCTTTTAAATAACCAACATGATTTCTGAAATACTATTTAAACAGGACCAGTACCAAAACACTCTTAACTAAACACTTTGTTCCTTCAAATATCAAAATGATCCTTAAGTCCAAGTTAAAGATAAGGTCATTTTTTAAAAAATTACAATTGTACTAAAATTATACATTAACTAGGAAGAATTGATTACTTGAATATTTAATCTTCACATATAAGTCCTTTCTCCATTCAAGTCTTCATATATATGTTTGTATAATGATTGAATTATTAATTGTATAAGTCACAAACACTATTTTCTAAATTAGCTATGACATACTGTTCAGTTGTTCCCTTTGGAACACCATCAAGTCACCTGGACATGAGTCATTGGCTTAGAAAAGGTGCTTAAAGCATACAAAGTGAGGACAGAGACATCACATGAATACCAGAGTTTTACAGAACAAAAGACTCATGATGAAAGCAAAGTTTTCATAAAAAAATATAATAGCTTTTTTTAAGCCTCACTGGAGGGTATGTCTTCTTTGATTTTGGAGAAGAAAGGGAAGGGGTGGGGGAAGAGAGAGGGAAGGAGAGAGAGACAGAGAGTAACATTGATTGATTTTCTCTTGTATGTACTCTGACCAGGGATAGAACCCACCCACAACCTAGGTATGTGCCCCAACCAGGAATCAAATCCACAACCTTCTGGTACATGGGTCAATGCTCCAACCAACTGAGCCACCTGAGCAGGCAAATATAATAGATTTTAAGTAGTAAAGTTAAGCCAAGTATTTTTTTTTCCTAAAAACCTTCTGTTCGCACACCATGGCATACCTGTACAGTAAGCTGAGGAGGATCCTTTTTTTCCGACTTCATTTCTACAACTGCTATGTTAGGTTTCTTTACTCCAGTTCCTGTTCTTTGAGATGACGGAGGAATAGAGGTAGTCACTGTTATAGGGTGTGGCTTATTTACAATTACTCCAGCAGGTGGCATGGAATCACTATTACTTTGGGTTTGGCCTAAAAAGTTTGGAGGAGAAAATGAGTCAACCACTTCAGAAATAAGGGGAAAAATCTAGTACACAACCTAGGTCTTCATGGTTGAATCCTCACATGAAAGGAAAGCACTATCTGCAACCACCGTTCCCTCCAGAATCTCCACTGCCAGCAAAACATGTCATCCTTTCAGCACTAACACTTATTTGGTATTCATGTACCAAACACTTCATATGCACTATTGAATTTAACCTCAAAATAAGCCTATGCCATATTAATATCCACACTTTACAGTTAAGAAAGCAGAGGTTCAGAAACATATAATTGGCCAAAGGTCATAACTGTAAGTTCCAAACCCAAGACTAAAATGTATTGTCTTATATTGCATTATTTTTATTCTCAAATCTTCACAGAGCAACAATGGACAGAAATAAAACCAACAACAAAATACTCATGTTTGACTACCAGTAAATAGCACGTAGACCAACTCTTTGGTGATTATCATAGCTGTGAAAAACCTGTTAGCTTTCAGTTCAAAAGTCCCACTTGTTTTCTATATTTCAAAGTGAAGAGAGAGAGTGCAGTGTACTCATTAAAAGCACAGACTCTGAATAAAGCCAGACTGCCTGGGATTGAATCTTGACTCCACTCCAGCTATTTAGCCTTTTGACAAATTAGCTAACTCCTCTGTGCCTTGGTTTTTTCACTTATAAAACTGGTTCATTACTATGTGTTTTATAGGGTGGATTAAATAAGTTAATATATGCAAAGTGCTTAGATCTGTACCTGGCACACAGTAAAAACTTTATAAATACTAGCCATTATATTACTGGAAGGGACGTTTGAACAGACATACCATTAACCCATAATATCAAAAATAAAAAATTCTCTCCTGTTGAAAAATACTCATATTTAAATCATTCATCAAAATTAAGAAAGAATAGCAATGACACTAAAGGAAAAAAAAGCTAACTAATGAGAGCAAAATAATTTGATCGATTTTTACAGCGATAAGTCTGAAAGAACTACCATAAGGAAATAACCAACTACTGGCTCAGGACACACAACCACACGACTTGATGTATCAGAGCCTAGTTTACAGGAACATGAAAAGTACTTGAAAGTCCTTCCCCTAAGGCATGATAATAAACATAATAACATTAAAAATTCTTGAATTCTTTAATTTTATGAATGTCTATGACATCTAAACATTTTTAAAATTTCACTTCATCTACAGCAATGTATTATAAACACCAAAAGAATGTTTCCTGAGAGCAGGAACTCACTTCAGAGACATTTAAGGCCCTACCCACAAATAAAAATGATACATAAGGAAAAAGATGACTATCGTGTCAACACCGTTTTGTAAGTTTTGCTACTGCTAATATGAATTCTAAATTTACCCATATATTTTGTTGGGTCTTACCTAAAAGAATTGCCATAGGAATTAGATGGCCTTCCAGTGTACCTGAAAGAGTAGGCATTTCTCTGCTTGGGCTGAACAAGTACTGCTGATCACCAGGAGGCAGCGTAGCAACGGAATGTTGCAGTTTAGAATCTATCTTCTTGGGTTTTGTTGCATAAAAGTCAGTTTGTGTTCTAATTGACTTTACTTTAGTGCCTGTAATAATCATTGATTACAGATATTTTTCAATATTGTTTGAACATAAACTATCCAGCTATCGAGAAATATACAACTCTTCTTCACAGAAAGATCTCACTCTATACAAGGTTACAGTGACACATAGACTAGGGTTTGGCAAACTTTTTCTTAAATGGCCAGATAATAAGTATTTTAGTCTCATGGACCATGTGGTCTAGTTGCAACAGCTCAACTATGCCACTACAGCATGAAAGCAGCCACAGACAATATACATAGAGAGAACATAGATATGTTCTAATAAGACTTTATTTACAAAACAGGCAACTGACCTATAGACCATGGTTTTTCAGCCACTGAATATAAATAACAACTTATCCCACTGCTGTGACAAGACAGATACAAGGACTAAGAAAAAGTGTTGAATAAAGGGCCCTGGCTGAATAGCTCAGTTGGTTGGTTAGAGTGTAATCTTGATATGCCAAGGTTGGAGGCTTGACCCCCGGTCAGGGTACATACAAGAATCAGCCAATGAGCGCATAAATAAGGGGAACAACAAATAGATCTCTCTCTCTCTCCCTCTCTTTCTAAATAATAAAAAAATAAAAAAATTTGGAAGAATATTGAATCAAGTCTATTATTTCCTACTATCTTGGAATTGTCTTTCCATTCTTAAACATTGTATAATTTGAACTGTATTCTCACTAATAAATAAAAAGCAAAAATTTAACTTTACATATTAAATCGATACCATAAAAAATGAGGTTTCTTACCTTGAACCCGTTCTATTACTTTTGGTCTCTGTGCTTTGGACTTAGGAGATGGAGAATTGAATCTGAGATACGGTCCTTTTTTAAGAGTGCTGCGATGGCCCTGATAAACTGGTTTCCCGTAAATGTGTAACATATGATCTTCATCTTCCATCACTGTGGTTGCTTTCAAAAAACCCTAAGTATACAAAGTTATTCAACTCACCAACCAAATAGTTATCAAACACTTAACTCATTTTTCTCAGGCCTCCTTTTGCCAGCTTAAGTACTATAACAAGTGTGATCTGGCCAGGAAAGTCCTTATATCAAATGACCCTTAAATTCTGAATACAGTTTCCATGCCATAGTTCTAAAGTTTTACAGTTTTCAATAGCATGAAAATATAAAAATCATCTACCCAAGAAACATGAAAGTTCTTATACTACTAAGAATATTCACAATGCCAAAAGGAAAGGTTTAAATGCATTTTATATATTACATTCAAGTATAATATAAGTCAAGTCTTTAAGTGATTTTCTACATTTCTGAGCCTACCCACAATCATAATCAAAATGCCACTGAAAGGTAGCATTTATTGAGCGTCTACCAAATGTTAAGCAATGAATTAGATACTTCATTAATCTGCCCCCAAAACTGTGGTCAGCATTAAGAAAGTTACACCCTAGCTAGAGCAGCCAAAACATTCCCTCCATAACACCTGGCATTATGCCTCACAATCACTAGCACTGAACATACAGTTATTAAACTGAAACATAAACAAACAAAAAACATACAAATACACACACAGTGTTAGCGTCTACCCTGTCTGGTCTCAGGAAGCTGTAACCTGCCCCCCCATCCCCTCCCATGGCTAAGGCTGAGTGAGAGACCTCCAGACCAGGAAACACTAAGAAAATAAGCTTATTTCTTTGGCAGGAGCACTGCTTCTGCTCCTTGCTTGGCCCCCCAGTGCTTGATCAGTTAGCCAATGACGGGTAAGATTCCCCCGGGGGAATCATCTAAGATAGGCATGATCACGTGGAGGCCCCAGGGAAGGACTTGGGGGGCTGTGGAAAAAGGGGGTAATCGCCCCTCACCCCTCAGCTTTGACAAAGCCTGAGTCCTCATTCTGCCTGCGAGACATCCAAATCTCCTGGTTGCCTGTCTCCTCTGCCCAACTCAAGCCTGTGACAATAACAAGGGCAATCCACACTGGGAACTGTGGACTTCCCGGGATGATCGGACCTGAAAAAGGAATATGTAAATTCCTGTGAAACCTGCTTGCTGAGGATGCTCTTAATTAGATTATGAAGGCCCGGGCAGGAAATGAATTTAGCTCCTCAAGTTCTGTAGTTTTTTAGGTGATAAGACCCCAACTCAGTGGGAAGCCCTTTTTAGTTCTTTGAACATTATCTGTTGTTTGATCCTTACTGCCTGACAGTGATTGATGAACTTTACCTGTATTCCTGTGCAAATTGGAACCCAATAAAAACCCTGTAAAGGGAGGATCGGGGCACTCTCCTTTGAGAGAGAGGCCAGGCTGCTCCGAGGCGCCCTCCCCTTGAGAGGGTAGCCAGGCCGTCCCTCTTCTTCCACACAGGACTCGGTAGTCTGTGTGAATGTCTCATGTCTCATCCATGACACCACGGACACTGTGGGCTGGTGTCTGTGTCAACACAGGATGAAATACAATTTGGAATACCATGAACTACTAATTTGTGGACTAGATGATCTCTAGATATACCTGCTATAAATAAAATACTATGGTTGTCAGTATGAGATCTCAGAAGGAAGCAATTATGTATTTTATGCAATGATTTCTATATTATAGATATCTAAAACCCTTAAGATCAACAGTTTAAAATTAATTTACATTTGTATAATCCTAACATTTTAATATTCACTTCATTATTTGTATCTTTTAAGAAAATAATCAGCCCTGGCTGGTGTGGCTTAGTGGATTGAGTGCTGGCCTGCAAACCAAAGTGTTGCCAGTTCGATTCCCAATCAGGGCACATGCCTGGGTTGCAGGCCAGGTTCCCTGGTGTGAGGCATGCGAGAAGCAACCAAACAATGATACTTCTCTCCCTGTTTTTCTCCCTCCTTTCCTCTCTGTCTAAAAATAAATAAATAAAGTATTTTTAAGAAAGAGAAAATAATCAGCTTTAATGCAACATTTATGCCACAAAACCAGAGTAGTTTCTTACTTCTTTTCTTTCTTTCTGTAAGCTTGAGGCAGGCATGGTCCTCACAGGTGGATTTTTAAAATGCTCCTCTTTTTGTTTTTGACAATGTTTTCTTGGAATCACATAATTATTTACTATTTTGTCTTGTTTATTGGTTTTAAAATCTTTAATCATATTAGGAGCTTTCTTGGTCCTTTGATTCTTCTGATCAAATCTCTTTTGTTCATTATCTTTTTTCGTCAGTTCATCCTTAAAAAAACAAAAATTAAAATAACTTGAAATCTATCCAAGCAGTAATGCTTTTACATCAAAAGTAATAGAATTTATTTTCTTCTACTATAAAAATATCATTTAGCAGTTTTAAATGCCTTATAAATAAACGATATTGGCTTACATATGAAAATTCTCAGAAAGAATGAACGAAAACCAAAACATACTGGTGTCTTAAGGAGCAGGGTGAGTGAGAAATAGATGAGGGGAAGCAGCAGGAGGGCAGCGTTTCACTATAGACCTCTTTATACTTTGTGGTGACTGAACCGTATGACTGTAGAAACTGCTCAAAAATTAAATGAAAAAACAAGTTTCCAAAAGAGTGAACAACTTTGTAATAAAACTCTGAAATATTTATAAATGAAAACTGCTTCAAGGGTTAAACAAATATATTTTGTATAGAATCCACAGTAATAGAGTGACATACATTGCTAACTGTCTGCAGAACTAGAGCTGGTCTCCAAGTCTTCTGACTCTTAGTCCAGCTTTTTTCTGGTACATCACCTAGTAGCTACCACAAATTCTTAACAACTACATTAGAAATATTAATTTATGCTCATATTCTTAAACAATAAAGTATAAAAGTATATTTCAATATTTATTGCTGTGGAAGCCGAACTGACACTTTTTTTGCTACCACTGTGTATAAACACATATATACACCTTACAGTCAGGGAAAAAATACTTGTACCCCAAGAAAAAAATAATAGGGCTACCTATTCAGGCTCTGCTCTTTCAAATATATAAAATTTTAAGAATTTCCTTTAAAGTACTGACTCCCTGATAAAAATAGCTCTCCTAGATTTGACTTCAGGTGGTGAACACAAAATGCATATAGAAATGATGTATTATAGAATTGCACACCTGAAACCTATATTTCATTAACCAATGTCATCCCAATAAATTTGAATTTAAAAAATTAAAAATAAAAAATAACTCTCTTCAATTTTTGCAATGCTAATGTCTAAAGACATGCTGTGAATGTGAGAAACTGGCAGTTTTACCATCTGCCTAAGTTTTTCCACCTTACAAATCTTATAAGTATTTTCCTTTCAAACAACTTTGGTGTTTTTTACTTTGATAAGCCAATGCTTCTAAATCTTCTATTTTGAAACATTTTTGTAAGTATACTTCTTTTTTTTCTAAACACTTTTGCTAGATTTTCTTTCAAATACTCATATTCTACAATTTGCCAGACAAGAGACACAGAATAATTTATTGTTGGGAACCGCCCTGACTGGTATCAGAAGCTGAAACCCCCACCTAGGCTAAGGCTAAGGGAACGCCCTTGGAACCGTAAGCCAGCAAGGAGACAAAAGCTTATCTCCCTGGCAGGAATGCTGCTTCTGCTGCTTTATTCATAACTGAACCCCCCAAAGCTTGGTCGGTTAGCCAAAGACGGGTAAGATTCCCCACGGGGGGAACGACCTAAGACAGGCACGATCACTTTGGGAGGCCCCCCAAAAGAAGGATTTGGGGGGCTGCAGCAAAAGGGGGTGATGGACCCTTGCTCCTCAGCTTTGACATAGCCTGAGTTCTCATCGTCTGGGAGAAAATCTCCTTATTGCCTTAGTTCCCTTGCTCCAGCTAAGCCTGAAACAATGACAGGGTGGTGTAGCTCTGTGCTGAAAAGGGCGGATTCCCCGAGTGATCAGGCCTAAGAAAGAATATGTAAATTACTGTGAAACCTTCTTTGTTTAGAATGCTCTCAGTTGAATGAGAGGGCCCAAGGAGGAAGTTAGTTTGTTCCTCAAAGTCTTACAGCTCTTTGATCCCGACTCAATAGACCAGCAGAGTTCCTTGTTTTCTATAGTTCCTTACTTCCCCCTGATAAGTACTGTACTTTACCTGAATTGTTATGCAAAATGAGCCCAATAAAAGCAGGTATGGATGGTAAATCAGTGCGTTCCCCACTAGGGGGGGTGGCCATTTCGTCCCTACTTCCCCACAGAAACCAGTTTGTCTCTGTGCATGTTTGTTTCTCGCGTGTTTTTCGGCGAGCCATCCACAGCGTTCCGTGGTCACTGCTGGCCAGTGACCCACGCACAACAATTTATAAGATAACGCACTTAAGTAAAATGATACATATTACTAAATAAATATAATGACAGAGTGAAATTAAGAATTATAAGTGGACTTATAGGTATATAAGGAATATTTTGAGAATAAGTATAATACTTATAAACTGGAAAAAATTATCCTCTGAGAATTAACTTGGTTCTGTTTTTTCTAAAATCTACCTGAATTTCTGCAGAAATAGTTTTAATCCATTCATCCACTGTCTTTTTGATTCGAATCTTCTCTGACATCTCTCTACAAAAGAGAATAATAATATTCTTAAATTATTATTTAATGTTCTGAGAACAGAACCTGGAGCAGATCTCTTATATAGTTTTGAACCTATTGGTAGCCCAATATCCTTCATCTGAAAAGAAAAAAAACAATAATATTAGTTTTCATCAAATGTTTGAAGGATGTTTGGAAAGCACATGTAGATCCTAGAAAACTTTTTTCAATATTTATGTTCATTTCTTTTTTTTTAATTAAATACTGTTGAATTTTATGGTTGTTCGAGTACAGTTTTCTGCCTAGAAGATTGGTACCAAAGAGACAAACAAAATTAAAGGGAAAATTCACATTTGTAAAAGTGATATGTATAGATCCAAATTCAACTCCAGCATAATCCTATACCAAAGTCAGTAAAGAACCTTTTCTAAACATTAAAACACTTAGCACAAAATAAAACGTTTAGAAAAAAATTTAAGAAAAGCTGTAAACTGGTGGTTTCAAAAATAACTGTGGGCTATCAATACCCTGTCTTACCGGTCACTAGACAGAGCATTGATAAACGAATACATAGCAGTTCCATCCTTTGCACGAACAATAGCTTCCAGGTTTTCTTCAAGTAGTTTTTTATTGTTTTGTACTCCTCTCAAAATCTTCTCAGCTTCTTTCAGTATGGATCTTGTACTGGTTGTTTGAAGCTTAGTGGCATTCTGTGGAAGATCAACAAGCCTTGACATAATCAGCGATTCTGTTGGCTTAAAAGAAAGGAAAAATGTCACCTTGTAAAACTCATTAATTATTTTAATCCAGACAAGTGCTATTATTCTACTTTGGGCCATATACTATGCCAATATATTCTAAGGACTCAACTTGTGAAATTTAAGAGCTCTAAAAGAATACTTGGCAGTGTAGTTTTCTTTCCATTTAGAAGTACTAATATGGATGTTAAGTGAAATTGGGCTGAGAAGTATGGACTGGTGGTAGGCAGTTCAGTGGCCAATAACAATTATATCTGGTGAAGAAAGCTTAAAAAAAAAAAAAAAGTGCGAAAGCTGGCTCTAGCTAGGCATGGCAGACATTGTGAACTGTATAAACAAGGGCCACCCACAGTTCTCTCTCCCCTTCCTTCTTCTCCAACAGAAAATGTAAATGGCCAGAGGGGGCAATGTGGCTCTGTCCTAGCATCCTAGCCTAGCAACAGGAAGTAGAAGCTACTTGGTGAGGGTTTCCAGAAAAACTCTGTGAAGAGAACAGACTGCACTGACACATCTCTCTGCAGTGCTTTGTCTTCATCTTCACTCTTGCTTTTTGTCTTGATAACTTTTCTATTTCTTCACCATTTTTACCTTTACTAATCATCAATTTTAATATCCTGTTGCCCCTTTACCTGGGGTATGCTGTTTGTTTCTTTCCTTTTTTGGCCACAATTATGAAGAATGTTATCAGACTTTTGCCCAGTCACTTTAGCTGTTCCTAGTTCCTCATATGAAGGAAATCTTTGAGAGAATAGAGAATCATTGCTGTAAAAGATTTAAAAATAAAGTTTGCTGAATTGTCATAAATCCAGAAAATATTTGAATACATAAATATTTGATACATTTTAATTATATGAATTCTACATGGTGTCCTATTAAAAGTGTACAATGAAATTAGTCAATTATATGATTAAACACATATAACACAGAGTGACACAAGACAAAATTATGCAGATCAGACTGGTTTACGTATAATAGGAAAAAAGCAGAGAAAGGTTTTACTTTGAAGAAGCTAAAATGCAGATGCACTCTCAGAATGGTTGAGTAAGAACCTCTAAAAATCCTCTTCTGCATAACAGCAAAGAGAATGAGATCCAAAATGGTCAGAACAACTTTTTCAGAACTCAGGAAATTAAACAAAGGCTTGCAAAATGCAGAAAACATTAATCAAGAAAATGGCTGATTCTCGGTGAGAACAGGAAGATTTGTGGCATTTGTAACCTGCTCCATTCCCACTGCCCTTTCCCAAAAGCCTTGGAACAACTGAAAAGGGCAGAACAGGTTTGAAGCGCCTCAGAAAGTCCCATTCACAAGGATTCTCCTTATTTGACTTGACTCAGAGCTAGTTCAGTGAGAAACCCTATCCCTAGGTCATTTTTCAAAAACAGTGGCAACTGTTTCACATCTTAGCTGCCTGAGGTAGCCATATCAGTTGAGGCAAATAAAAGGGTTGGCAATAAACTAAAAATCTGAGTAGTGAGATGTCCATTGTGTAGCTTTGAAAAGTTCCAATAAACTACTGGAAATCTAGAAGGTCACGTGCACGTGCATGCCCAAGAAAGACCTGAGAAAAGACTCATCTCTCACCTCTAGCTGACCCGAGGCTCTGCAAGTATGAAGTTAAGGTTAATGGAGACTGCCAGACTATTGAAGGTGTGCCCCAACACACACACACACAAACTGCTTGGCAAGAGAGGGAGACTTTTTTTATAGGGGGACTCTGCTTTTTTTTTATTGCTATTCTATTACATTTGTCCCAATTTTTCCCCCTTTGCCCTCCTGCGCCCAGCCCACCCCAGCTCCCGAAGGCAATCCCTACACCATTGTCCATGTCCATGGGTCATTTGTACATGTTCTTTGATTACCTTTCCCCTTCTTTCCATCATTATCTCCCCTCCCTTTTGGATACTGTCAGTCTGTTCCATGTTTCCATGCCTCTGGTTCTATTTTGCTCATTAGTTTATTTTTTGTTCATTAGATTCCTCTTATAAGTGAGATCATACGGTATTTGTCTTCCAGCAACTGGCTTATTTCACTTATTTCACTGTAGTTCCATCTATGCTGTTGCAAAGGGTAGGAGCTCCTTCCTTCTTTCTGCTGCATAGTATTCCACTGTGTAAATGTACCACAGTTTTTTGATCCACTCATGTACTGATGTGCACTTAGGCTGTTTCCAGCACTTGGCTACTGTAAATAGCACTATTATGAACATTGGGGTGCAGGTGAGTAAGTTCTTTTGAACTGGTGATTCGGGATTCTTAGGGTATGTTCTCAGCAGTGGAATTGCTAGGTAAAAGGCAGTTCCATTTTTAATTTTTTGAAGAAATTCCATACTGTTTTTCACAGTGGCTGCACCAGTCTGCATTCCCACCAACAGTGCACTAGGGTTCCCTTTCCTCCACACCCTCACCAGCACTTGTTTGTTGACTTATTGATGATGGCCATTCTGACCGGTGTGAGGTGGTATCTCATTGTGATTTTAATTTGCATCTTTGATGGCTAGTGATGTTGAGCATCTTTTCATATGTCTCTGGGCCATCTGTGTGTCCTCCTTGGAGAAGTGTCTATTGAGGACCTTTGCCCATTTTTTTAATTGTTTGTCTTCCTGGTGTTGAGTCATGTAAATTCTTTATATACTTTGGAGCTTAAACCCTTGTCCAATGAATCATTACCATATATATTTTCCCATACAGATGGTTCCCTTTTCATTTTGATGATGGTTTCTTTAGGCATGCAGAAGATTTTTAATTTGATATAGTTGCATTTGTTTATTTTTTTCCTTTATTTCCCTTGCCCTAGGAGATATATTGGCAAAAATATTGCTACATGGGATATCTGAAATTTTACTGCCCGTGTTTTCTCCTAGGACTTTTATGGTAGCATGATTTATATTTAGGTCTTTTACCCATTTTGAGTTTATTCTGGTGTATGCTGTAGGTTGGTGGTCTAATTTCCATTTTTTGCATGTACTAGAGGGAGACTTCCATTCAAGGTAGCTAGGAAATCTCTTTCCAAACATTAACAGACTTTAGTTAACCAAACAGGCTTGCTGCACATGATAAAGAATGCAGATTTGGAGGGACTTCTAGTCAAGATGGGGGCGTAGGTGGACACACTGTGCCTCCTCACACAACCAAAATTAAGGACGAGAAAAATTTAGAAACAAACAAACAAAAAAAACAGAACAGGCAGAAAATTGAACTGTACAGAAGTCTGACAACCATTCATCCATACTGGGGTACCAGAAGGAGAAGATGAAGAGCAACAAGTGGAAAGCTTATTTGAACAAATAATAAAGGAGAACTTCCCCAATCTCACACAGGAAATGGATTTTCAGGAAGTCCAGGAAGCTTGGAAAGTCCCAAAGAAGTTGGACCCAAGGAGGAACACACCAAGGCACATCATAATTACATTAGCCAAGATTAAAGAGAAGGAGAGAATCTTAAAAGCAGCAAGAGAAAAAGAGACAGAAAAAGAGACTACAAAGGAGTGCCCATAAAACTGTCAGCTGATTTCTCAAAAGAGATCTTAAAGGCAAGAAGAGGCTGGAAAGAAGTATTCCAAGTCATGAAAGGCACGGACCTACATCCAAGATTTCTCTATCCAGCAAAGCTTTCATTTAGAATGAAGGGCAGGTACAGCACTTCTCAGATAAGGTCAAGTTAAAAGAGTTCATCAGCACCAAGCCTTTATTATATGAAATGTTAAAGGGACTTATCTAAGAAAAAGAAGATAAAAAAATATGAACAGTAAAAAGACAGCAAACTCACAGTTAATAACCACACCTAAAACAAAAGCAAAACAAGCAAACAAATAGAACAGGAACAGAACCACAGAAATGGAGAGCACATGGAGGGATAGCAACAGGGGAGTGGGAGAAGGAAATAGGGGAAAAGGTACAGAGAATAAGTAGCATAGATGGTAGGGGGAAAATAGACAGGGGGAGAGCACGAATAGTATGGGAAATGTAGAAGCTAAAGAATTTATGACACATGGACATGAACTAAAGGCGGGGAATGTGGGTGGGAGGGCATGTGCAGGGTAGAGGGGAATGAAGGGGGGGAATGGGACAACTGTAATAGCGTAACTAATAAAATATATTTTTTAAAAAGAGAGAAGGGTTGGGAAATGGATAAGAAAAGAAAAAAGAATGTAGATTTTGCAGAATTAGCCCAAGAAAGAGCATGAAGAACAACAAATCCCCGGGGGAGGGTTGGGAAAGAATCTAATTTCCTGAGTTGCCACATTGGGTTATTTTAAATGTCTAATTTTCAACAATAAGTTTTGAGAACACAGAGAAACAGGAAAGTTGGATCAGTTCAGACACCAGGAAAAAGATAATCAATACAGTCTGTCCTCAAGGAACCCCTGGCACTGGACTTATTAGACAAAGACTATAGGTCAGCTATTACTACAGGAAAGCATGTTCAAAAATTAAAGCATAAGAATGAAGTCTCAGCACACAAAGAACAGCAATAAAAACAGAAACTACTAAAAAGAAAAACAAATTCTGGAGTTGAAAGCACAATAACTGAAATGTAAAATTCACTAGGCAGACTAAACAGTGTACTTGAGCTGACAAAAGAAAGGATCTGTAAACTTAAAGATAAATTAACTGAGATTATCCAGACTGAAAAACAAAGAAGAAAAAAAAGAATGAAAGGAAATTAAGAGCCTCAGAGAATTGTGGGACATTAGCAAGTATACCAAAATACAACATAGTTCTAGGACAGAAGAGAAAGGTCATGTGTATCATTTCACTATATAAGAAAATAATGGTCCAAACTCCCCAAATTCAGCGAATATTAATCCACTCATCAAAAAGCTCAACTAACTTCAAGTAGAATGATCTCAGAGATCCATACTTAGACACATCATAGTCAAACTGTCAAAAGCCTAAGACAAAGGAAGAATCTTGAAAGCAGCAAGACAAAAATGCTTCATCATATACAAAGGTTCCTCAGTAAGATTAACACTTTACTTCTCATCATAAACCACAGAGTCCAGAAGGCAGTCAGATGACATTTTCAAAGCATTGAAAGAAAAAGAAACTCAACCAAAAATTCTATATCCAGAAAACCTATTCTTCAGAAATTAAAAAAAGAAAGAAATTAAGACATTTCTAGATAAACAAACTGAGAGAATTCATCACTAGCAAATCTACCCTACATGAAATACTAGAGGAAATCCCTCAGAATGGAATAAAAGGGCAGTAGGCACTAACTTGAATCCATGTAAAGAAATAAAGAGTACTGGTAAAGGTTAACTTATAAAGGTAAAATGAAAGTATAAAATACAATTTTATTTATAACCTTTTTCTTCTCCTATCCAATTTAAAGGACAACTACAGCTCTGGCTGGTGTGGCTCTGGCTGGTGTGGCTCACTGGCCTGCAAATCAGAGGGTCACCAGTTCAATTCCCAGTTAGGGCACATGTCTGGGTTGTGGGCCAGGCCCCCAGTAGGGGGCACATGAGAGGCAACCACACATTGATGTTTCGCTCCCTCTCATTCTCTCTCCCCTTCCCCTCTAAAAACTAAATAAAATCTTTATACCATAAAATAAAATAAAAGACAACTTCATAAAGCAATAATTACCAAACTGTACAGAAGGGTTTATAAAGATGTAATTTGTAAGATAATAATAGCAAAAAGAAAGGGGGAGGAAATAAAGCTATACTGGAGCAAAATTTTTGAATCCTATTGGATTAGTATTAATCCTAACTAGATTGTTTTAATTTAAAAGTTAATTGTAATCCCTATAGTAACCACTAAGAAAATAACTCAAAAAATACAGTAAACAAAACAAAGGAATTAAAATGTTATGCTAGAAAATACCTATTTAATACAAAAGAAGCCTTTATGTTGGAAAGGTGAAATAAAAGAAGACCTCAGACATACAGAAACATATAGCACATGGCAGACATAAACCTTACTGTATCAATAATTACATTAAATATGAATGGACTAAAATGTATTGGGTTGGCCAAAAAGTTTGTTTAGTATTTTCCCAGAAGATGGCTCTAGTAGTGCTTATTTATCTTTAACTTCATTGAAAACAATTTTGTTAGATTGTATTGTGACAGCTGTCATATCAGTGTGCATTTAAAAACTTTTTTTAATCAAAATTGGTGAATTTTTGTGCAGCCATTTTAATACTGAGGATGGAAGAAGATATGCACCATTTTCAGCATGTTACGCCTTATTATTTTAAGAAAGGTAAAAACTCAACTGAAATGCAAAAAAAAAAAAAAAAAGATTTGTGCAGTGTATGGAGAAGGTGCTGTGACTCACTGAACATGTCAAAAGTGGTCTGAGAAGTTTCTTGGTACTACTGACATTTTGGCCAAATTATTCTTTGCTGTGGGGCTGTCTTATGCACTGGAAGATGTTTAGCAGCACCCCTGGCCTCTACCCACTAGAAGACAAAAGCAGGAGATAGCCAACATACTCAAAATATCCAAATCAACAAAGTTATTGGTGAAAATGAAAAATGTGTCTTTTATTTTACAGAAAAAACGCCGTAAGAACTTTTTGGCCAAACTAATACAATTTCTCCACATGACATTACTCAGAATATGGCTCATTTAGTTTTTATCACTACTGTTTTTATTACATTCAAGATAAATAAATAAAATTATGATGGCCTAGATTTATTTGATTTAAAATGTTTTTCATGTAAAATTTCAAACACACATCAAAGCAGAAAGAATACTGTAATGACTTACATATATACCCTTATTTAACCACAGTGATCACTAACTCCTGGCTGCCTTCGTTTCATTTATACTTCCAACCCTGTTTCCTATACTCTACCATGGATTATTTTTGAAGCAAATCTAAGATACCATTTCATCAGAAATGAGTAACATGCATTCATTAGAAATTAATGATCTGCATTTTGAGAAAATTAGGTATGTTCATTTTGTAACTACATTATAGAAATGGGGGAAGATACGTTAACAGCAGAATACAGCAACTAGATCTAAGATAATTTTAAAAAGCAGTGTTGAAAATTTATTAAGATTCTTAAAGAAATTTTAGAAATGTGAACAAAGCTCTATAAAATCTAGCTTTTATTCCAATCTCTTGTTTTTACCTGTCTCTCCTCTCAGGATTCCAACTTATTTTTGACCTACTTAGTGAGGTTTTGTCTGAAGATTCACTTATTCTTGTCAAAGAATCTTGATTATTCAAAATTTGTTCCAATAGTCTTATGGTTCCTATAATAAGAGAAATACAGTATCATTTTTCAAGTACTACTTCATTCATCTTTTTTATACCATCTCACACATTTATACTAAATAAGCTTCTTATGGTGATGATCAACTCAATTCACTCTGTGATGTAGGTTATAAATATACTTATCAAATTAAACTAAATTTTATAACTCATGAAAACTATGGGTATAAGTTTAGGCCTGAATTTATTTCCATTACAGAAAAAATGAATTTGAAAGAAAAGTTTTTCTTCATAGCAACTATTAGTTGAATCTTCTCTTTAGCCTCATCTTTAATGAAACTACATAACTTTTATGTAGTGAATTTGGTTTTTAAAACATTTTATTTTTTAAATTCCTTAAAACTCTTTAAATGTGTCCAAGACAAGACTTAAATGCATTTAAAGAGTACCAAGAATTGCCCTGGCTGGTATGGCTCAGGTTGGAGCATCATCCCCACAGACCAAGAGCTCACGGGTTTGATTCCCATCAGGGCACAGACACAGGATATAGGTTCCATCTTGAGTCAGGGTACATATAAGAAGGCAACCAATTGATGTTCCTCTCTCACACTGATGTTTCCCTCTGCGTGTGTCTCTCTGTCCCTTCCTTCCTCCCTCTCTCTAAAATCATTGAAAAAATGTCCTTGGGTAAGGATTTTCAAAAAAAATTAAATAATTCCAAGAATAAAAGCTTATACTTAACATTTTCACTTACTTTTACTAGAAGGACTATAGTTAAGGGTCTTAATTATTTCAGGTCAAAGTTAATTAATATATGAACACTTTTTCCAACTGAACACAGTAATTAATGTTAAATTTCTGAGTTATATTATTGAAATTCATACCTAAAAACATAAGAAAACATTCTCTAAAACGATCAGTAAAGCATTATTTTTTATTTATTAAAAGCAAAATTTGTTCATTAAAGGTTTAAGTAATAACCTGTAGAAGACAATCATAATATAATCATAGTGTATATCTCTAACTCCTTCTACAAAGAATCTAAAGAAGTTTGATTTGCCCAGGACCATCTAAAGAAAAATATTAAAAACAGAGGGCCCATTTTAGTTGCTATGATATAGGTCTAATAAAAGTAGTGTATGCTAATAATAATTGCTTTATTACCTGTATGACCTGATATTTCCATATTTTCTTTTTCTTCCACAGGATTTTCCTTCTTTGGTATTTTATCATCCTTTGAAACAGGTATAGGAGCAAACCTGCGAGGTGCTGGTGTCTCCAAAGGAGATTTCTGCTTATCAAAACCTGTATCTTCAACCTCTCTTGAAAGTACTTCAAAAGAAAATAAATTTTACTCTTTAAAAAACTATAAATTATAGAATGTTATTCTTCCCCATATTTTAAAAATAAAACCAAAAGTATACAGGACATACAAATTATTACCAAGTATAAAAAATAACTTTATCCAGAGTGGCTTCAGGGGGGTCTTTAGGAGTCAGCAGCATGGCAGAAGACATCAAGACCAAAATCAAGAACTACAAGACTGCCCCTTTTGATAGCCGTTTCCCCAACCAGAACCAGACCAGAAACTGTTGGCAGAACTACCTGGACTTTCACCGCTGTGAGAAGGCAATGACTGCTAAAAGGGGTGATATTTCCGTGTGCTAATGGTACCAGCATGTGTATAAGTCCCTTTGCCCCGTATTCTGGGTGTCGGCCTGGGATGACCACCGGGCAGAAGGCAGATTTCCTGGGAAGATCTGAACTGGCTGCTCCCAAACTGTCCTCTGTCTTCTATCCTTCTCCCAGGGTGGTGAATGGGGACCTGGGTATATCCCACCCTGGGATCCTGAATCCTGGCTTAACTAACAATAAATACTTGTTGGAATAGTGAAAAATAAATAAATAAATAAATAACTTTATCCTCACTAGAAATCAAAAGAAATACAGATATTTCATACTTACAGCTAATAAATAAAACAAATCAATATGGTATTGTTCAGCGCTAAGCTATGATGGAAGCAGCATAACCAGACACTGCTCGTGGTAATAAAAACTAATAAGACCATCTGGCACTAGGCATAGGAAGTACTAAACTCAACAGAGTATCTTTTAGTCATTAAAAGTTAATACTATGAAAATAATTATGTAAATATGAGAAATACTTTTGGTATGCTAATAAAAAAGCAGTATCACCCTGGCTGGTATGGCTCACTGGATTTACCAGTAGCCTGAGAAGCAAAGGGTCGCCCATTGAAGTCCCAGTCAGGGCTCATGCCTGGGCTGTGCGCCAGGTCCCCAGTAGGGGGCACATGAGGCAACTACATATTGATGTTTCTTTCCCTCTCCTCTCTCCCTTCCCCTCTGTCTAAAAAGGAATAAACAAACTCTTTGGAAAAAAAAGAAAAGAAGCAGTATGAAGTTATATTTATGCTACAACTACAAGGACATAAAAATGTTGTATGCCCACAAAAAAATCAGAGAAAAATAGTTTAATTTAAATTTTTAATTTGCCCATTTAAAAAAATTTTGTTACTGTCACTAAAATACACACAAAAAAATAATTCTGCATATAATCAATAAAACAAACATCTTTTTCCTTTAAAATTCAAATCTGAAGATAACAGAATTATGAACAACTAATTCTCCACAAATGAGTGTAAAACAAGTGTCTACTTCTGCCCTAGCTGGCGTATCTTAGTGGATTGAGTGCAGGCTGCGAACCAAAGCATTGCAGGTTCGATTACCAATCAGAGCACATGCCTGAGTTGCAGGCCATGACCCCCAGCAACCACACATTGATGTTTCTCTCTCTTTCTCCCTCCCTTCCCTCTCTAAAAACAAATAAATAAAATCTTAAAAAAACAAAACAAAACAAGTGTCTACTTCTATAGACAGTACATGGCTGGGTCCTAATGAAATCTTAGTTCTGGAAGTAGCTCTGACACTTTTACTGTTGAAGCCAGATGACCTTGACCAGGCAAGTCATAACATTTCTGTGCTTCATCTTCCTACCCTCACAACTTAAAAATTGACTCATTACTCCCCAGTAGTTTTGTAAGGACTGCTCATTTATTGTAAAACATAAAGCACCTAACAACTGTAAGGAATCTTTAATATGTATGTACTACAATAATGTTCTAACAAATCAAATGCTGTGGATATTGTACCACATGGATCTGTGTATCATTAAAGGGATAACGCTTGATTCTCACTAATTTATTATTCAAATATCAATAATTTGGAACACACTTATTCATTTATTTTAAATTCCAAAGGCTTAATACACACAGGCTATGTATTCTTGTTATTATAAAGAAATTTTAAAAATCCCATTAAGACAGACAAACTTACATTATTAATTCTTTGGAACTACTTAGAAGTAGTTTATAATTATATCAGGTGGTTTCTCTTCTAACAACTTTAAGAAAAATAGTAAATATTCTGTTTGTGAGAGAACTGGAGAATTGATTATGTTTGATACTAAATAAGTAAAATAAAATGTTTCTAAATTTATAAGTGCTTCTGACAATATATAAAGTTTATTAATTTAAAACCATAAAGTAGGACATAATCAAATTTCCAAATGACCTGAAAATTACATGACTTACAAAAAGAACTAATTTTATAAAACAAAGACATGACCAACAACCTAATAATACACCACAAAGGAAATTTATAGCTGACATTTTTAATTCAGAAAGAACTGCCTATTTTTACCTTGTCTGGAGCCAAGTGTGTTGTGTGAAGATAAATCACTGCCACCAAGATTAGAATAGTCTGGTTTTACAGAAGAGTTTTCCACTGCTCTAGGAGGAGGCACAGTGACAGGCGGCAAACTGCTAGTCTTGAGTGCAGCACTAATGAAATGAGTCTAGAAGAAAATTATTTTATTAATTTCAAATATTATTTGAAAGGGTTAGATGACAAAATGCGTTGAGATTTATTACAGGACTTAAAACAATTCATAAGGTTTAATAAACAATGAAAATACGTACATTGCACACAACCACCCACCGTGACAGCGATGCCACAAGGACAGAGTATCCCACAGGCCTGGAGGCAGCCTGGCTCTGTGGTGTGACCTTGATCATTTTATTTAACCATTCTTAACCTCAGTTTCTTCCTTTCTAATTCAGAGATGGCTCAGGGGGCACTGCTACAGGCTAGGAGATGACCTCTACTTCAACCATATAACTTAAAACCAAAACATCTCATCTTTTATATTCTGAATGATTTTGTTTAAAATAAAGTATTAAAAACCATTTCTTTCAAGCACTCAAACAGCAGCCATACTTAGGAACAGCAATAATATATGTGCTTATGTATAGGTGGAAACTACAGTGCTGACTGTTTTCAGCACTATTTGTTAAAATATCTGAAATGTGTAAGTATTTTACCTAATAAAACTGATTTCAAAAGAGTTTTATGTCATGTAAAAAAAACCCTAAAAATATTCACAGTTTCACAGAATTCTTATGAATGTGTAGCGATCTCACTACATAAAACAGATGAGAGAGACTCAATAAATTTCAATTCATTAAGCATTTATGAACTACCAATAAACCTAGTATGTCATTGACAGGTCAACTGTCTCTGTAATTATAAGCTTTATAAATAAAACAACTGAATTAGCAAAGATTCCAATTCTTCCAAAATCAGAAAGCCGATAAATTATGGGTTTATTAATGGAAGGATGGATGAATGGCAAACAGACATACGGTAAATAGGACCCTCTCTTTAAGAAATCAAAGTGCCTTCCAAATGTGCCATCTCATTTTGTCCAGAACAAAAATATACAATATTTTCTAGGTAAGGAAATCAAGGCTCAGAGTATAGTTATTTGTAGACTAAGAGAACTCTCAGACCCACTCCCAGACTCTCACTAGATGACATGAGGCACTCAATTTTAGTTAGGCATGGAATGCTTACTAAAACTTTATTTTGTATGCCTATAATAATTCCAATAAAAATACTATCTTAAACCACATGAAAACTCAAGACAAACTCATCAAGAAGTCTTAAAAATTACAGTAGACTAGTGTTTCTGGTACTTTGTGATAATATAAAAAGCTATAATAAATTTATTTTTGTATATTCTTCTAAATATAATATTTAAATTTAATTTTTTAAGTTTTAAAGTTGCACATTAATTAGAAAAAAGTATATTAAAACCAATGCAGTTATAATGCTGGTCATTTACTCATTTGATAATAATAAAATATATAATAATAATAGTAATCATAATAATAAAGTACACTGAGTACCTGAATGCTGGGTGCTATCCCAGGACCTGGAAATTCCACAAGAAATAAGAAACTATACTATTGGCTTTTTGTGAGGATAACTTCCTTTTATAATAGCTCAGTGCCTCATATTCAAAGACACTAAACAGAAGCAAAATGTATACTGAGTGGTTCTCACCCAAAGGTGTGCATCAGAATGCTTAGAGAGCTTTCAATCCCCAGACCCCATCTGAGACCTGTGGTCTCAGCATCTCTGAGAGGTACAGCATGTGTATGTATCTTTATAAAGTTCTCTAAGTGACGGCGATGCACATTCCCAGGCTAAGCGACACTGATGTAAAAAATAATCACAATGTGAAATAGCACTTTTAAAATGGTGTGAGGAGACATATCACAAAAGCAGAAGCCAACTATAACGAGAGGTCTTACAGAACTACTGACATTTGAACTAAAATGTGCAGAGTTTTCCACATAGAGGGAAAAAATGATGAACAAGCAATCATTGTTTAAGAACTAAAATTGTTACAACCTAATAAACTATTGCAATAATCAATGAGTATTAGCTTAGAGATCCAAATGCTAAAAGACCATGGAATACATGCTGGCCTTGTTATCGATACCTGAATATCTATTTGTTGTTGCTGTAGTTTTTCAAGATGCCTAATGTGCTGCTCCATAAACACATTCATTTGCTTCTCATGATCATGACAGTGTCGCTTCTCATGTTTGTCCTGAATGTTTGCTTGCTGCTCTGTGACACGTTGTAACTGCTTATCAGTCTCCTGTAACTTATTCAGTAATTCTGTAACAGAATTGACCTTTGCTTCCAAATCACTCTGTACCTAAGACAATAAAAATATCAAAAGATATCAAAACTATGGTCAATCACTGGAAAGGTTATTTAAAAGTAATTGGTATTGAGAAATGATCAAACCAGATTTTTACCATCTAAATCTGATGATTTAATGTCTTTATTCTTACAATCACAGAAATAAAAGGCACAACATAGCTATCCTTAAGTAGATCTTTTCTCTCATAAAAAAAATACCAGATCTGCCACACAAGTCTTATAATGCCAGAAATAAAAGTACTTAAATGGAAATTTAAAAGAAGGAAATAACAAAACAAAGTAGCTTTTGATATTTTACAAATCTCAGGCTGTGTTAGGTCAGCAGCCTGGCATTCCAATCCTGGCTCTGCCACCCAGTAACTCTGCAACTTGCTGCTGCTCTGACCTGCTTCTCAGTTTTCCCAGTCACAAACTGAGGGGGTTGGCAGGGATGATTTCTAAGGTTGCTGTTGCTCTAAAATAAGAATAGTAGAGTATCCCAGGTTGCCCAGGACTGCAAGGTTCCTGAGATGAGATCTTTTCATCACTAAAACCAGGGGTTAGCACTGGGATCTCTAGTATTTTCATAGCAACCAGGGGGAAGTCTCACAACTCCTGGAAGGCAATATACCAGCACAAACAAAAATTTTTCAAATTCAGAGCAACTAGAATGTCCCTAACCTAGAGTTGAACACAATCATTTCTAGAATCAGTTCCTAAAAATATTTCTGCATTTTACAAAGTAGTTAGGAATGAATATCTGAGAGGAAAAATATACCTTTATCAGAGGAGCTGCTGTTGCAATTGCGGCAGCAGTTGCTGCAGCCACAGTTGTAGCTGAATCGATGCAACTGGGTGAAGTTCTAGTCTCCTGAGCAACAGCGTCCTTTTCTGTGCCTGCATCCTCTAAAAGCTGTACCTTTACTTCCTTAAAAATAGGCATGCTTTGAGCTCTGTAAATAAAAAGGGAACAAAAATATATTCAGTAAGATACCTTGAACCATTTCAAGAAATATATACAGTGGTAATCTGCTAACAGTGGGTTTTCTTGTTTTTTTTAAAAGTAAATCACCTGGTTTTCCTAATCAGCATCTTTTCAGGCATTTGGTTATTGAAATCTATAAAGGCTCAGGTAAAGAAATAAGACACTTCCTTGAAGGCAGTGATATAAGACACACATGAAAAAGACATGGGCACAATAACAAAGATACATAATCAAGAAGTGCAAATTTAAAACAATGCAGAAAAGGCTCTAAGAATTCAAGTACCAAGTTTTATTCCCATAGGAATAACCCAAGGAAGATTGTTAAACTGCTGAGTTTTTTTGAATTGTAGCACCTTTAGCTTTAATTTTTCAAATATCACACAATTTCTTAAAACAGGCCCAAAACACAGACTATTAAACAGCCTGAATTAAAGATGAGCCCACCAAGTTTGGCTTCCCGGCAGCTGGGAAAATAGCACTTGAGAGGGGGAAAGAGAACATCCTGGGGTGGGCTCAGACCACCAACCTTCCAGTGAACAGTGAGCATGTTGACTGCACCCCAGTACACTTGAAACCTATATAATTTTATTAACCAATGTCACCCCGATAAATTTAATTAAAAATGAATAAAAATGAGCCCTGGCTGGTGTAGCTCAGTGGATTGAGCGCAGGCTGGGAACCATACTGTCGCAGGTTCGATTCCCAGCCAGGGTACATGCCTGGGTTGTAGGCCGTGACCCCCAGCAACCGCGCATTGATGTTTCTCTCTCTCTCTCTCTCTTTCTCCCTCCCTTTCCTCTCTAAAAACAAATAAAAAAATCTTTTAAAAAATGAATGAATAAATAAATAAATAAAAATGAGTCCAGCAAATTATATACATATTTGCAATAAGGTATTTAACTAAATACTAAAAATAAAAGACTGGTCAATTTCACTCTATTGGCCTGAACAAGACAATGAAATAAACCACTGACAAAACTGAGGAGCCCCTAATAAAAGAATCTAAGTAAAATCAGTGGGAATGCACTCCATCCCCAGCAGCTGGATTTTCCCCCTGGATTTTTAAAGGCACAGAGCAGCTCTCCAACTTACTCGTCTTCGATATTTCCTCATTTCTTCTAAGAGCATCACTTTCCTGTCTCAAAATTATGAAGTTATCTTGACTTCACTATCCTCCGCTTATCCTTCTCATACCTACCTGAGTCATCAGGCTGTGTCAATTATTCCATCACAAGTGCCGGAATAGAGTCATAGAATTATAAAAGCGGGGAGGCAGGGCAGTGAGCCAATCGGCCATCTATCCTGATTTCCCCATTTTACAGATGAAGAACTAGTAACGGCACTCAGGGCCCAACTCCCAGAGACCTTCCCAGAACACCTAGCCTTCTCCCTCAGAACGGCACTTCTCTCTTATTCTCCCTCTCCAGTAAAACATTTCATCACCTTTTGCCAACTGTTCTCATTCTTCTAGTTTTTACTTGCTTAAAAACTTCCCACACACATTTCTCCACCATTCAAAAATCTAAAATTATTCCTTATAGGCAACTGAATAAACTGATTTCTCCTGGCTGGCCTTCCACCTACTCCATGCTCTGGCCCTGCCCTTGCTTCCTAGATATACCTCCCATTACTTCACAAAAGAACTCTAGAGTCACGCTCCTCACTTACTACACCACACCATTCCACAGCTGACTCCTTGCTTTTTGTCACTCTGTTCTCTCAGTTTTCTTCCACCCACTTATTATAACCTTCTCCTTTAAGATCCAATGTCAGCCTTACCTTTTAAAATAAACTTGTCCTTATAACACTTCCTCTTGATCTCTCCCTTAACTCCTTTTGCATTTACTGCTTACATCACACAATTGATACCTGACAGTCAGCCATGCTAGGGTTTAAATGTCTGTACAGGATGGTTTAATAATATAGTGAATGCAGTGCTCTTTCCTATAAGTTCCAATCACTGATTCCTCCATTTATGTACATATTTTCTCCCAACTAAGTTCTAAGTAACCTAGGGTGAGGGCAAGGAAGGAGACTTCTTTTATGCCAAACAGCAACTAACAAAGAACTAAGCACATAGCAAGCACTCCATATACATATATTTAACTGAGTGCTATGTTAAGAAAATGTAATTCAGATATTCCCTCTCATTTCTGTGTGAATTCTGAGTATAACTTACCCTTTAAGATCTCTCATTCTAAATTAACAGGCTAACTGACCAACAAGAGAAATAACATTATAACGGTAGACATCAACTTCTTTTTAAAACATTTTATTTATTTATTTTTAGAGAGAGGGGAGGGAGGGAGAAAGAGAACGAGAGAAAGAACCATTGATTAGTTGCCTCTTGCACACCCCCAACTGAGGACCTGGCTTGTAACCCAGGCACATGTCCTGATCAGAAATTGAACCAGCAACCTTTCGGTGTGTAGGCCAACGCTCAATCCACTGAGCCACACCAGCCTGGGATAGACATCAACTTCTTTATAGGCTTTTAAATTTTATTTTTTCCAATTATCAAATTAATAAATACTCAATGTAGCAAATGTAAAAAGCTTCTAAGTGTAAAAAACTGGAAAATACACATAACTCTCCCATTCAGAAGACATCACCATATCTTGCCATGTATAACGCTCCCCTTTTGCCCAAATTTCTGAGAGAAAAACAAGGATGCGCATTATACATGTGTTAATGATTGCATACCATGGGTATAATAATCCCATGCATAATGCACACAAAAATGTGGGTGTGCATTATACACAGCAAAATACGTCTTTCCTACTAGTATTTTTTAAAATCTTTTTTCTTCATTCCTAAATCCTGAATCTGGCAATTACCCCAATAATTTGCTGAAACTTCTCTCACCAAGGTCACCAGTAAGTCTTGCTCAATTCAATGGTCACTTTTCAGTCCTTATCTTTTTTTTACCTCTGAGTAGCATATCAGACTTAGAACCTCTTTGCCCTCGGCTTTGTTAACACCATATCCCTTATGACTCTGGACAAACTTTCTGAATACCAATCAATAGCTACCTTGCTATCTCTGCATATCTCTTAAGAGTTTTGGTTTCTTCAGTCCTATCCTATGCCATCTTTCTTCTCACCCTCACACTCTTGAGTCACACCAACCATTTCCAGAGTTTGGACTACCATTTACATACTGATGACTGTGCATATGGATTTCTAGCTTAGATCCCTTTTATAAACTTGACCTTTATATTCAATTTCCTACCAGACATTTTTCACCTGTACAAGGTCTATCTGGAAAAAGTCCAGCCATTGTTACTATAATGAGAATGGTTTGCACCACACTGATATAACCTGGCAGCCAAGGAGAGTGGACTGGAATGCACATGCATGAATAATGACAACCTCACTGTACTAGTCAGTGGGGCAGTAGACATCTTTGAGTGAGCAAGTGTACTGTGTGGCTGTCATACTCAAAATGAGTGAGCAATGATTCTGCATCAAATTTTGTGTGAAGCTTGCAGCTATGGGCAACTGGTGATTGATTGGCAGCTTCACCATGACAACACATCCACTCATGCATCATGTCTCATGCAGAGTTTTTTGGTGAAACATCAAATCATCCATGTGACTCAGCACCCCGCCCCCCACAGCCAAGACTTGGAGCCCTGTGACTTCTGGCTTTTCCCAAAACTAAAATCACCTTTGAAAGGGAAGGGATTTCAGACTGTCCATGAGATTCAGGAAAACATGATGGGACAGCTGATAGCAACTGAGAGAACTGTGAGGTCCCAAAGTGCCTACTCTGAAAGGGACTGAGGCATCTTTGTCCTATGCACAGTGTTTCTTATATCTTGTATCTTCTTCAATAAATGTCTCTTTTTCATGTTACATGGCTGGATGCCTTCTGGACAGACCTTGTATGTCTCATAGGTCCCTGCCCATATCCAAAATGAAATTTATTCCTCCAAGGATTTTTTCTCAAGAGTTCCCTTTCTCAATGACTAATACTAATAACCATGTACTTACAAAAGCCAGAAATCTCGATCCGTCAATTCCTGTCAATTCTATCTCCAAATTATCTTCCAACTCTGTCTACTCCTCTCCGACAAAACATGATTCCCACCTTCATTCCACCACTGCTCAATGTATTCAGGACTAATCTAACCTACCTCTCAAAGAGATACCTGAAAAACGTATAGCCAATTGGGTTCCTATACTACAGTCCAGCCCATTTCCAATCTGTTCTTTGATATAACTACCTGAGTGAGCCTTTAAAATTTTTAAAAGATTTGCCATCTTTCTTAAAGTTCAAACTCCTTAAAGGAGTTCATAATCTGGCCCCTTGCTTACCTATGCAGACTCATTTTAGAACATTTTCCCTAGTTCTAGACATTCTGGCCAGACTCTTCAATCCTAAACGTCTCTAGTCTATTACCTTTTATTATTATAGCTTTGGAGCATATTATGCTACCAAATAAGGCAAATTTTCCATCATTCCATTTTTATTTCTCCAAAATTAGCTGTTTTTAACTCTGTATTCTATATGTATCCATTCTTAACTGTCTGTATATACATTCTCAACTGCATGTCCTTCTAGGTAAATTTTAGAATCACTTTGCCAAATTCCATTTACCATTTAAAAAAAAAAATCAATATAGCCCTGGCTGGCGTAGCTCAGTGGATTGAGCACGGGCTGTGAACCAAAGTGTCACAGGTTTGATTCCCAGTCAGGGTACATGCCTGGGTTGTAGGCCATGACCCCCAGCAACCGCACATTGATGTTTCTCTCTCTCTCTCTATCTCCCTCCCTTCCCTCTCTAAAAATAAATAAATAAAATCTTTTTTAAAAAATCAATATAGACTACAGAGAAATTTATTTCTGCCAACATAATTAAAACGTCTTTTAACCCAACATAATTCTGATTCAACTATTATTCTCCACATTTGCAATTGTCTTCTCAAAAGCCCTTCCTACACGTTTTCCCTTTATTAAAAAAAGCCCTGGCTGGTGTGGCCCAGTGGATTGAGCGTGGGCTGCAAACCAAAGGGTTGCTGGTTCCATGCCCAGTCAGAGCACATGCCTGGGTTGCGGGCCAGGTCCCCAGTTTGGTCCACATGAGAGACAATCACACACTAATGTTTCTCTCCCTTTCTTCCTCCCTTCTCCTCTCCCTAAAATAAATAAATAAATAAAATCTTTAAAAAATTGTATTTAAAAAAAAATTCTGTTCATTTATCCTGAAATGGGGAGATAACTACTGTCTGTCAGCAGATAAGAGCAGTGTTCACAGTTACCTCTTACTGTCTGCTGGTTTATGAAAACTTCTCCCTCTCAGATCTGTAAGTTCTGAGAAGTCTAAGAGATTTCAGTTCAGAGAGTTCTGACTTAAAGGCAGTAGATAAACTCCCTATTGTAGTGACAAGCAGACACTACACTGGAGCACAGCTAGATAAAAGTGGTAATCCCTTTCTGTCTGAGTTGGAGGAAGTAATCCACAATTTTTAGTTCAAGTACAAAATTTAGGAGACTGCACTACCCCTCATGCCCTTTTCTTATATATTTACAAACCCTAGTATACAATACACTATGCAAATCATTTTCCTAACCACCAAATCACATATTGGGAATTGCTGACTGAACAAATGCAAAGAGGAAAAACATGATGAGGCCAAAGACCAGCTGTGAAACTCTGGCAGGCTCACATCACACCTTTGTAGTTTAGAGATAGTATTTATTCTTGTTAGTCCAATATTTTCCAACTATAGAATGTATACTATGGATAACTAAATGAAAAAGAATAATATCTTTATTTTAGTACTTGCGTATTTATTTTAATTGTATTATTAGAAATAATAATCTCCAAGCTTCAGAACTAATACAAAATTTCCTTCCTGAATAAAGTGAGAGTTCAAAAGTAAAAAATTTTTCCTATATTCCAAAGGTTTTTCCATGCTGCTCTGGGTCAGAAGTAGAATACATTTAGCCTAAGAATATGATTCTCATTCCATCTCCACTAATGACAAAAATAATGAACACTGCCTCCAGAGTAGTGGATGCATTCTTTCATGTTTATCATGGTGCTATTGACAGGGCTGGTTTTGTATTTTACTGGTATCTAAGATAATGTTGAGAGGGAACATTTAGGCAGAATAGCAGCTATGGTCTCCCTTCCCTCCATCCAGATACTAAGCTTGTCCCTTTCCTCAAATCTTGACCAGGAAAAGTCTAAACATCCTTGGATGGTAAATAAGAGGCATGATGTATCTGGAACTACTTGACTACTGCTACAAGCGGTATAGTGATGAGATTAACAGCACAGGCTATATCTATAGCCCGACTGCCTGTGTCTGAATTCCAGCCAAGTGTCTACCTGCTAAGTGACATAGGGAAAAATCAATCTCTTTGTGCCTCAGTTTCCTCATCTGTAAAATTTGGATGGTAATGGGATCTGTTTCATTAGATTTTGTGAGTATTAAAGAAGTTAATTTGCATAAAATACTAGAACAGTACCTCTCCTATAATAACTCTTCACAGCTACTGAATACTTTATATGTGCCAAGTACAATGAAAAATGCTTTATATATATTATCATACAACACATGTTTCACGCATTGCAAAGAAAGTTTTTCCTACACCCAAAGTAAATGAAGCTGATTTTAGAAAACTATACAAAAATACAACAAATGGCCCATCTATTTTCTCTAAGTGAAACTTACTTTTGTTTTAAAACTGCTCTTAGAGCATCTTTCTGTCCCGTGTTGTACTGGGAAATAAAGATATCATTTGCTGCAAAAACAAAACATAAAAATATATTTCAGAGTCCTGAAAATGTGTTAAATTTTAATAAGCTACTCAAAAAAAAACTTTTTAACTAAAAGAATACTTAAGAATTCAGCAATAGGATTTCACAATTTAAAAAGGACAAGACACAAGTGACTAAATAACAAGTCACAGCCTGAGACCTAAGGGGGAAAATTGTATCAAAAACACTTTGGGCCAAATTAGGAGCATTTACTTAACCTCTAAAGAGAAAACTGGTTAAAACAGAGTAAAACTAACTTCTTAAAAAAAGTCATTAAATAAAGTTTCAAAGCACATTTTTAAGCTACTATTTTACCAAAGACTATCTAAAACCTGAAATCAGAATTTATAAACGGGCTTCTAGTACCAAACCTACGCAGTGGTAAAGGTCATAGTAAAATTACCTTTACAATTGCAAACCCTTTACCGAATTTTAGAGATTCTATTAATAGCTTAATTTAGAAGGAAAAACTAATTAAAATAAAAATAAGAAAAAAACTACAAGACTGCTTAATGAATGTCTAAAAATCAATGAATATCTAAAAATATTTAAAATCCTATCCTTATGAAGGAAATTCTGACATGTTACAATGTGGATGAACCATGAAAATATGCCAACTGAAATAAGCCCATCACAGAAGGTCAAATATTGGATGATTCTGTTTAAATGAAGTAGAGTGCAGTTCACAGAGACAGCTTGTGCTCAGAATGGTGGTTGCCAGGGACTAGAGGGAGTGGGGAACGGAGAGCTGGTGTTCCTGCGCAGTAAGGAATTCAGCTGAGGATGATGGAAAGTTCTGTAGATAGATGATGGTGAGAGCTGCATAACAATGTGAAAGCGCTTAATGCCACAAAACTGTATGCTTAAAAATGGTAAATATGGTAAATTTTACAATATGTAACTCAAATTTATCCTTTTACCTTTTTGTCTGCTGTTCTCTTCTGTTTCACCCAAAGGCAATCCTTGTACTGCAACATCTTTAGAAAAACCCTTTAGGATATGAAAGGAAAAAAAATGAAGGGCTAAATAAACTTGACAGTTTATTATTTACCATGTGGCCATTTAATAGCCATGTGACTACTGTTCTGGGAGCACAGGCCTGTGTGCTTTATACACTTAAGTCCCAGCACTGCCTCATTGCTTAAGTACCCTGAAGCTACTCAAGGGTTTGTTGAATGAATTAGTGAACTGTCAGGTAAGTGAGTGAGTAAATTAACAAGCAAGCAACTGTGGCCCTAAAATTCACCTTCATACCCCAATTTGCCACTTCTAGCAGAGAAAATTATGTAACATCTCAGTTGCTACTGTTAAAAGTGAAAATCTGATTCCCAGTGAGTCTAATGGAGTACATAAGGATGGCCAATGCATGGCATAAAATCACAAATTAATCACAGCATTCTTTGTCAGTGAGCTTGTGATCACTGATCTTAGAAGGCTTCCCTATATAGGTCATACCTACTGACAAATAGCTTTCTGTTCACATATGCAACTTCTTCTCTAAGATTCTATTCATTGCTGAGATACCATGACTTTTTAAGTACTAGATTCATTCAACATTGCTAATCATTTGCCTAGACATACCTTTCTTTCCCCTGCTACATCATTAAAGGGAAAGGAGAAAGTTATAAGAGAAAACTGATTCCAGTTATTGGTTGATAACAAGTGTTAACTTCCTAAAAAGAGCCAATGAGATTAACTATCCCAGTAGAAGACATCTGGGAAATTAATATAAAAAAGTCATACAAATTAGTAAGAAAAAGCATAGCACATAAATGTAATTCACAAAAGACTAAATATAGATGACATATACATCAAAAAAATTCTGCTTCATTAATAAAATACAAAATAAAACAATGGGATGCTTTTTACATGTCAAATGGCAAAGATTTTATTTTGCTTAATTTTAATGCTCTGTATTGGTAAAAGTGGGAGAAAATAATTCTACTAATGACCTTGCTGGAGAGAATATATTGGTAAAGTCTTTCTGGAGGCAATTTATAAACATTACAAAAACTGTGCATATCCTTTGATCTGATCATTTTACATCAAGAAATTAATCCTAATGAAATGATACAGGATATACACCAGAATATTCATTACATGGTTGTTTACACTATAAAAAATTAGAGAAAAAAACTTTAATGTCGAATGATAGACATGAACAAAAATTCTGTGAACCCATTAAAAGTTTCTAGAAAAAAAATGACAAAAAATACCCCTAACACTACTTAGTTAGAAAAAATATACTTAATACTACTTAGTTATAAAACAGGATGGTCCCATTTCATAATATATATCCACACACAGAAAAAAAAACCTTCAAAACGTTAACAGTTGTTGATTTTAAGTGTTGGAATTTTTTTATTTTTGTATATTGTGCAATGAATTTTTTTTCAGTCTTTATTTTCCTTCTATACATTTACAAGAATAGCTCCAAACAGGAAAAGGAATACCTTATCTTCTGGGAGTAGGGAGAAATAGGTGTGAATAGGAGCATTTATAAATGTAAACACATCACATTTTCTCATTAAAATAGCATGGCCAACTCAATCCACACTGTAGTCTTAGTACTCATTTATGAAACAAAAACATGATGCAAAGAGATTGCCGTCTGTGTTCATGACAAAATGATAATGAGCTAGGTTTGTTTTGCAGGCATATTTCACATTAGACAAATCTGCACAAAACATGCTGTGAGCCCATGTTAAATGTACTAGAATCCTGCCTGATCATCTTCAGGACAAATGACATCCATTGATCCTCAAATTTATATTACCAGTGTATCCATACATATGGAAAATTATTTAGATAATGAAATTCAAATAGCATTAACAATTAACTAAGGCTTGCTCAAAAAAGAAACCAAAAACACCAACTCCAAGCCTAACCATCAACTCAAGGACCAAGTACAACACATAATTATATATTTTTACTCTGAGTGTTTGATAAAATTGACAAAAGTTTCATTTTAATTCTTAGTTCATCAGCTTCAATTTTCAAAATATTGTGAAGCTCTCTTCTTTATAGACTTGTTAAGTTGATAATATTTATGTCAGCATTATGATTAGTGGTCAGTCTAATTAGACTGTACCATCAAAACACTGTATGTATCATCAAACATTTTCAGCATTATAAGTAAAAAAATTAACATGAAAATTTAATGTTTTTGTTTCTTAAAGACCTCTAAAAAACCCCCACAAAAGACCTCACAATAGTTTGTATGATGTATAATCATACCTCATGTTGTTACCATTCCTTTACCTTTACATAAGTTCTCTGGTTCAGACTATCTTTTCCTTAAATAATAACAGCTTTCTTTTTTTCAGTTATAGTATTTCTCTCTGTGGTCATTATCTTACTGATGTGTATTTTTGATTCTATGGAAGGCCTTCTGGTTAATGTCTCAAACACTAAGTCACAACTGCTGTATGTCAGACATTTTTCTTCATAAGTGAAATTTAAATAAAAACAAGGCCTGTTGCTAATCAAACATAATTTCAGTACACATTATTTGACAATACTGAAAATTTTAATGTGAACATAATTGAGAATCTTTTGCTTACACTTTCTGACACAGGGGAATTTTTTAATGGAGGCTGGTGATAATTTCTAGTAGAAGCTAAGTCTGATGAACCTACCAAAACAAAGAAATCAATTTTAGTGATTTTCAAATCAGAACATTACATTTAAAAACTGTACAAGCATGATTCAAGAACTATAAAGTCCATATTAATGCAAACTTAAATTGGAAGCCATTTTTCATGCAAAAAAACTTAGGAAAACAAAGTTTTTAAGCTCGTATTTTGGGAAATATGGGTCAGTACTGACAATCAAGTGAAATAAATATAAAATGTTTTAAAAGATATCATTACACTGTTAGATGTGGACTAACTAGGACAGAATCACTTGTCCTAAGTAAAATATGTACATAATATAAAAGCCAGATTTAACATGAGGCATATGATATGTACCACCATCCTGCCCCCAAAGCAGCATTATAAAAGCATTTTTGTTTTTGCACATATATTCATTAATTTGATCCTAACAACTACCCGTGAATTGGGTAAGGCACATCTTATCTTCCTTTTCACAGATCTCCTGACAGGTTAAGTGAATTGGAACGTGGAAGCCATCAAATGGCTAAGTTTACTTTTCTACTGTGCCAAACTGGATATCATAATTCAAACACAAGGTAGGGTATTTGGTAAAAAGCCCTAGTGATAAAAATAAGCTCAGCATGCAAGTAAAGTGTGTCTATCACAAATGTGAACATGAACAGTGTACAAAAGCCACACAAAGAAAAAGCACAATAGGAAATGTTCAAGTTTCATTCATTCCATCTGTCCGATACTATTAGATGCGGATTGTGCCTGGCCATTTTCCCAGGGAAAATGGTGGGTTTCACACATCTGTACAAACTAGACATACATTAAAAATCCTCTAAATTTTGAAACACAGAAAAAACTAAATGAAAATAAATATTAAAGATTTCAAACATGAAAACTGGAAACACTATTTGGCATCACATACCACGTAACGTTCCATTCAAGCTAGTTCCCGTTCTAAAAGGAAGACGTTTATTTGCAGACAACGCTGGAGGAACACAGGACGACTGCTCTTTCAGCAAAGCCAAATTATCTCCCTGATTTGGAGAAACTATCTCACGAAGCCTCTTCGCTGGTATTTTAATCTTTTTTTCCTTTTCCGGGCTAACCTCAGGAACTTTCGTATTACTGGTAATAAAACTAGTCTCGCAGTTCTGAATAGAACTTTTTCCTGGGTCCATGAAACTTCAGAACAGCTTTAAGGACTGGGGAGGAGGTGGGATAAGAAGCAAGGCGGGGGAGGGGGTGTGATAGAGAAAACTTGAATTTCAAGTAATTTTGAAATATGCAGTCATCAACTTTTAAAAAGACAACGTCTAAACAGAATATTCGCAAAACTAGACATTTTAATTTCGGTATTTAATCCAGCATAGAGACTAGAGCACCATTTTTACCCATTAATCCCACTCAGTCTACTAATGCACCATGCCAATCAATCTGAAAACGAGGATATCAAGAGAACGGCTGCATGAGCAACAATAACGGTAACAGTACATTCCCCAACCCGAGAGCTGTCGGCAAGGCAAAACCAAACAGATGTGGGGGCGGAGTTAAGATTTGTTGAGAAAAGGGAGCCAAGCGGGTAAAACCCAATTGCTATTTTTTAAAAAACATCACCCACGTAAGAAGCTTAATAGCTTTCTTCTGGAAATGAGTCTCACACAAACCCCCAGTTGCAACCGCCGAACTCATGAATTCACCCCTCCAAGTCTCCAGAACTCCCGAATACCGCACAGCTTTCAAACAACAGCTTCAGTTGCCCGCGGGTCAACACCCACTTCCTTTTAAGCCCGCCCTTTAGATGCAACACGCATGCGCACCTAGAAAATTGTCCGAAACAACCAACCAAAAATCTAAATAGTCTCAGGTGCTCCCCCTATCCCTTTCCGGGCGGAAACAAACGCCCAACGTTAGAGGCTTAAAACAGGTGTGAATTATTTTTTAAGGCAGTACATTGCCCTCCTAGACTTAAACACTGGATAAAACCCGAGAGAGACGCATCGAAGACCTACGGAGCTCCTGACCTAACTGGTAAAACCACTGGCATTGATTAGGGACTGTTTACTGCGTTATTCCTGGAGACCGTTGGGGACTGAAATTAAGTAAATTAGTCTTTCAAAAGTTTCGGCGGATTCGGGTTACTGTTGGCGAGGAAATTAGGAATGGGGAGCTCTATTTGAGGAGATAATCACAAAAATTAATTTCTGGGAATTTTAGAGTTATGGGCTAATATAGGCTTTTTTCTCTAAAGTTCCCTTCGTTATAACGAATCGGCGTCAAAGGGTCTGCGGGCTGCTTGACAACGCTGCTCCCACGTGTTCTTTGCCATCCAGCGGCTGCGCCGCTCGCCGTGACCCCGACCCTCTGCCCCTGGACTCGACTGGCAGCGCAGCCCCCCCAGCCTCGTACTGTTGTCGGAAGCGAGAGCCTGTGCTTAAGTATGGTCTCTTTTCTCTGCCCTGAGAATCCCGGGTTCCCGGGCGGGGGGCGGCAGGCTACGCTCCAGAAAGGTGTCAGGTCTCTGAATGAGGCCGCTGCATATTCGTGGGGCTGTGGAGGGCTGCGGAGCCGGGCAGCGGGTCATCCACCCCCCAGAGCAGGTTTGAGACCTGCCCGGCGACCGTGTCACTGGGGCTAGGGTCGTAATTTGAGGCTCTGAGGCACACCAACCTGGATTTGAGGAGTTGGGGTCTTGTTCTGAGACAGTGAGACTGAGAGGCATCCACGCCTTGACCTTGAGCTAAGAGGCAGGAAGAGTCTCCTTTAACTGAAAAATCTACTCTGGGTACTTACTGCAGGGCCAACATCTTTACCTGATCTCATTTTCAAGGACACACTACTTAGACAATTCCCTTTAGGCGTTTGGAGAGGCTTTAGAAAAGATCAAAGCAAAAAATGTAATCTTATGTAAAAGCTAAGTAACACATTTTATGTTTACATCTCAGCTGTCTGCTTTCATAGAAGAAATCCTAGAATTAAAAAATACCTTAAGGTCTCAGCTTTAGAGAACCTTTTAATTCTTTGCAAATTATGTCTTATTTCAGTTACATTTCCTACTTCATTACTGGGCTCTTAGTACCTGCTTGTTCACAATTTGCTTTATAATATAGGTGAATTAAAAGATAAGATGACAATGTCAGAGCTGTAAGAAACTTTGGAGATGATTTAACTCCCTTATTTTCTAGGTGTACCTTAGATGTGAAAGAAGTCTCTAAGGTGTGAGCATAGGCAGTCTTTACAACCAGTTGAATAATGACTTGAACTGGGTTGAAATCCAAGTAGTCTTGCCCCCATTTAGTCCAGTGTTCATAGGATTATCCTTTAAGACTTGAAGCCAACCTTTAAAACCGGAAGCAGTATACAGTAGTTTTTCAAAAGAATGTTTTGTTCTGATTAATGAGTTACCATTTAATTAGACATAACTTCCTAAGTGTGCTGTAAATAATGTAAAGTAAAGGGACATCTGGTGGAGTCCTATTAAATTCTATCAAGCAAACAAGTTAGTTCAGGTCAATTTAAATATCTGACTATCAAATAAAAGACACTGATAGCTCTGGAGCAAAAAACATGTTTCACAAGATTGTTTTTCTTTTTTGTTATTGTTTTATTGTTAACATTTTAACTTATTTGCTGTCTCTTTTGCACTCTCTATATATACATAGATATAGGTTTTTTTGCTGAACCATTTGCAAGTCAGTTGCAGACATGACCTTTAACCCTAATTTCTTCAGTCTGTTAAACAGCCAGGATAACGTTATCATACCTAAAATGACAACATAGTCAGATTTTCTCCAATTATCTCCAAAATGTCTTTTTTTTTTTTACTTAAAGATGTTTCTTTTTTGATTCAGGATCCAAAGTTCACAATTGTATTTACAAAGTTCACAAAGTTCTCATGACCCTTTTCTTTCCTAACCTAGAACAGTCCTCCAGTCTAGTCTTACAAATTGTCCCATATGATGGATTTTCCTAATTGTTCCCTCATGATCAGAGTCAGACCATCCATTTTTGGCAAGAATACCACATAGGTGAAGCTTTGTCTATTGTGTTTGTGATGCTAGGTATAATCACTTGTTTCAGGTGATGACTGTCTGATCTTTCCGCTATGGAAGGACAGCTTTCCTTTTGTGATAAGTAACCTCTGGAGATGCTCTGACACCATGGATATATCCTGTTTCCCAGCAACCTATCACCCAGTGGTTTTATGATCCATTCATGATCTTTGCCTGAATCACAAGATTACCAATGATCAGTACCAATCATGCAAGTACCAGGTTAGTGATAGAAGCCAAGGACATCAGAAGAATCATTTCACTATTTTAACAGAACTAGAAATTCGGCTCCAGGCCTAGTACCAATCTGCTTACGATTTTTTTTTTTTTTTGGAAAGAGGGAGGACATCTCCCCCATCATATCCTATAGTCTGTTAATTTCTTTTTAATATATATCCAGAAATTTCTGGGAATTGTTTTTCTTCTATGATGTTCACCTGAACATACTTACTACCTGGAAAGTAAGGGTATTATGTATTTTTGAATACATATAGTAACATGTTAAATATTTGTAACCTCAGAATAGATTGAGGAAACTAATTTCACTTATTGAAAAGGAAGGGGCTTTTTTCTTTCTATATAATACTGTTAGTTTCAGGTGTACAACATAATGATTCCACATCTATATATGTTGCAAAATGATTACAATAAATCTAAGGAAGAGGCTTTTTAAAAAATGATCTAGCCAACAGAAGTTTAGATTTCGTCAAATAGATATTAGCGTTTGAAGGGGTCTCCCAGTCATTGTAATCCCATCATTTTTCAGATAAGAAATCAGGCCTCACTGGAGTCATTCAAGCAAAAGTTGGACAACTACTTTTCCAGAACAGAAAGGAAACTCATGCATCAAAAAAGGTTTGAGCCTGATGGCTGATAAGATCTCCCTTTACTCTTAAGTTCCCTGGTTTTATGATATATTTGATTTGGCACAAAAGTAATTTAGCATTGCTGTAATCATTCCCAAGACCTAAGCCAGGGATTTGGGAACTTGCTTACTCCCTCCCTCCATCTCCAGGTTTCAGGAATATAATCAAAAGGTACCCCCTCAGTGCATGTTTACCTCTACAATAACAAACATTGGCTGTAGTATCTGGAAACTAGGACCAAGTAAAAGGGCAGTCACATTGCCACTGCCTGTTCTCACCATCAGTGGTTTGCTTGGCTGTTGGAGTTTGTCAGCATAATTTATGATTAAATAACTGCAAAAAAATACCAAAAGACTTACAAAATATGAAAGTAGCAAATAAATTTGCAAATCACTTCTTCAGTCATCTGCAGTATTTTCTAGGAACAGTTGCCTACCATTATATACACTGTAAGCTTGACACACCTATACTCCGGAGATACTGTGGGTTCCGTTCCAGACCTCTGAAATAAAGGGAGTCGTGATCTTTTTGCTGGTGGAGGGTCTTGCTTTGAATTTTTAAAAAAAACACATCTGTGAAGCACAATAAAACAAAGCACAATAAAATGAGGTATGCGTGTATTGATGACTACAGAGAAGAGCTTTAGAAATTTAGGCAGACTTAAGAAAATTGTTGACTTAGCTCTTGAGTTCAGTTGTAGGTCTGGGAAGACATTTGAAAAATAAAATTTATAACTGAATGATTCTAAAGAAAAGGAAACCATAATGTTAATGCAATGGTCTTTGAGTAGTAGAACTAGTTCTCTTTTATTTTCCAAATTCTCAAGAAATAGATTGTATTTTATAATTTGATAAATTTTACTTCATTTTAAGGAAATATATTACTGTTAAGAACTGTGTGTTAAAAGATAATACCAAGAAAATAATTTTAAATAAAGAATATTCACACCAATACCACTGGGGCATTCCTCATCTATGTCTTGTGAAATAACCATTATTTGTCACCCTGGGTTATATACTAAGGGGCAACTGGGCAAGTCAGTAGAGTGATAACCGTCTCTGAAACTTACAGAACGTTCAAAGATGTCATACTTTCTGCCTCCAACCTCTGGTTGTAAAAGTTGTTACATATGAATTTTAACCTGAAGAGATAGAAAGATAAGAATAGGAAAAAGAACTAGATTTTTGGCATCGTAATTAGCAAACATGTCAATTTCCTAGGTATTTATAAGTAAGGAGTCAGATGTTTTCTTTTTGGTGTGAGTTGTAGAAAGTTCAGGCTGCTACCTGTCCTGAACTACAGCAAGTACGCGGTACAGCTCAGTAATTCGGAAGGCCAGGGTCTTATGGGTGCCCTTTAAAGCCTACTGGTAAACGAAGTTCCTTATCGCCGGTGTATTTTTTTAAATTTCAAAAAACAGTGTGATTCATTTAATGCCTACTTCCACAAAAGTTATCTTACCAGTTCTTGGATCTTTTCAGACTGTTCTGAATTGTAAGCCAAAAGAACTCTATTAGTGAGTGTTTGCCAATATCTACCACACTGTATTTTACTCTTCTGGTAGGGATTACAGAGCTAGACAATCTCACTTCTTTCTTACGAAGCTTTTTGTTTTAAGATTATTGTACATTCACAGACAGTTGTAAGAAAAAATAGAGAAATCACTTGTGACATTTACCCAGTTTTCCACAATGGTAACATTTTAAAAAACTATACTACAATGTCACAACCAGGATATTGATATTGATACAGTCAAGATACAGATTATTTCCCTCACAAAAGTCTCATGTTGCCTTTTATAGCAACACCCATTTCTCTCCTACCCCGACCCCTCCTTAACCCCTGGTAACCACTAGTATGTTCTCTGTTTCTGTAATTTTGTTTATTCAAGAATGTTGTATATATTTAAAAAAGAATGTTGTATAAATGGAATTACACAGTATGTGACCTTTTGGGATTGTTTTTGTTTCTTTGTTTTCATTCAGCATAATTCCTCAGAGATTTGTCCAGGCTGCTGTGTGTATCAATACCTCATTCCTTTTAATAGCTAAATAGTGTCCCACGTATGGTTCTCCGACTTAACTATTTACCCATTTGAGAACAACGAGGTGGTTTCCAGTTTTTGGCTGTTACAAATAAAGTTTCTATAAACATTCATGTACAGGTTCTTGTGTGAATATAAGTTTCCATTTGTCTGTGATAAATGCCCAGGAATGCAGCTGCTGGGTCACATGTTAGATGTTTAATTTTGTAACACACTGCTATACTGTTACCAGAGTGGCCATACGATTCTACCTTACCCCTGGGAATATGTGAGCCATCCAGGCTTTCCACGTGCTCACTAGCATTTGGTATTGTCACTATGTTTTTTTAATGGCTAAATTAAAATTCATTTTAATGGGTGTATAATGCTCTGTCACTGGTTTTGTGTTTCCCTAACAGACTAATCATGTAGATCTTTTTATGTGCCTATTTACTGTCTGTATTTCCTCCATAGATGAAATGTCAGCTAATGTCATTTGACCATTTTCTAATTGGATTGTTTGTGCATTTATTGTTGAGTTTGAGATTTCTTTATAGTTTCTAGTTACTAGTTCTTTGTCAGCTCTTTGTCTTTGATGTCAGGTCTAAGAATCCCTTGTCCTAAAGCCCAAAGATTTTCTATTTTTCTATAAAAGTTTTAATATTTTCATGTTTTACATTTAAGTCTCTGGTCCATTTTGAATTAATTTTTTAAAGAGTTTTTGTGTGTTACTTGCCTTTGTATTTCTTTTTTTTTTTTTAAGATTTTATTTATTTATTTTTAGAGAGGGAAGGGAGGGAGAAAGAGAGAGAGAGAAACATCAATGTACGGTTGCTGGGGGCCGTGGCCTGCAACCTAGGCATGTACCCTGACTGGGAATTGAACCTGCAATGCTTTGGTTCACAGCCCGAGCTTAATCCACTGAGCTACACCAGCCAGGGCTGAATTAATTTTTATATAAATTTTCTGAAAGACCTAGTGTGAGTTTAAATTGTTTTTATAAAAAGGCTTTGTTTTTTAAGATTTTACTTATTCCTGGCTGGTGTAGCTCAGTGGATTGAGTGCGGGCTGCGAATCAGGCATCGCAGGTTCGATTCCCAGTCAGGGCACATGCCTAGGCTGCAGGCCACGGCCCCTAGCAACCGCACATTGATGTCTTGATGTGTGTGTGTGTGTGTGTGTGTGTGTCTCTCTCTTCTTCCCTTCCTTTTCTAAAAATAAATAAATAAAAAATCTTAAAATAATTATTAAAAATATGTGTGTGTGTGTGTATATATATATATATATATATATATATATATATATACAAGTTAAAAAAAAACAATTTTACTTATTTATTCTTCCAGGGGAAGGGAGGGAGAAAGAAAGGAGAGAAACATCGATGTGTTGTCTTGCCAGCTCCCCTACCGGGGACCAGGCTGGGAACCCAGGCAGGTGCCCTGACTGGAATCCAACCAGTGAACTTTCACTTTGTGAGCCAACACCCAACCAACCGAGCTACACTGGTTGGGGCAGTTTGAGGTTAAATTTTTGTCTGTGGACTGTTCCAGCACCTCTACCAAAACTAGGTGGACATATCTGTGTGATTCTATTCCTGGGTTCTCTGTTCTAATCTGTTGATCTGTGTGTCTGCCCCTCCACCAGTGGCACCACACGGTGGTGATTAATGTAGCTGAGTCTTCCCATCCATGGACCGATGTCTCCATTTCATCGTCATTTTTTAACTTCAGTGTCCATGTGTTAACTGCAAGCATATAGAAAGTGATATTTTAAAATTTATCTTCCATCCTGTGACCTTGCTGATTTTACTAGTTCTAGGAATTTCTTAAGATATTCTACGTTTGCAATCATGTCATCTGTAAATAGGGACAGTTTTATTTTCTTCCCTTAGAACCTGTATGCCTTTTATTTCCTTTCTTGCCCTATTGCTGCACTGGGTAAAACATCCAGCAGTATGGTAAGGGCAGTGACAGCCGACATCTTGCTGGCTCACAATCTTAGGGGAAAGTGTTTAGTCTTTCACTATTAACTGCAGCACAGGTGTTTGTATAGGCTCGTTGTCAAGTTGAGGAAGTTCCCCTCTTTTCCTAATTTTCCGAGAGTTATAAACATGAATGGGTGTTGAATTTGTCAGGTAGTTTTTCTGCATCAAGTAACATGACCATATGATTTTTCTCCTGTAGTCTGTTCCTTTTACATGTTTTGGGTTTATTTTGCTCCTTTTTAGGTGCTTGAGGTAGAAGCTTAGATGGCTGATCTGAGGTTTCTTTTCTAATGTATGAATTTAGTGCTGTAAATTTTCCTCTTGGTGCTGAGTTAGCTCAGTTAACACGAATTTTGATATGTTGTATTTTCAGTTTCATTCAGTTCAATGATTTTACCTTTCCCCTTGACACTTCCTCTTTGACCTGTGGATTATTTAGAAATGTAATGTTTATTTACCAAATGTTTCAAAATTTACGTGTTATCTTTATGTTACTCATCTCTAGTTTGATTCATCGGTGGTCAGAGAACACACTTGGTATGGTTTCATTTATTTTAAATTTGTTGAGGCTAGTTTTATGTAAACCCAGGATATTGGTTCCATGGGCACTTGATAAAAGGTATTCTGTGGTATTGGGTGAAACGTTGTGTAAGTATGGGTTGTGTCCTCTTGGTTGATGATATTGAGTTTTTCTACATCTTTGCTAATTCTCTGTCTAGCTGTGCTATCAGTTGTTGAGTGGGATGTTGAAGTCTCCAACTATAATTGTGGGTTTGTCTCCTTCTCCTTTCAGTTCTGTCAGTTTTCTCTACATATTTTGCAGCTCTATTTGATGTATACACATTTAGAATTACTGTATCTTTGTACTGGATTAACCTTTAATGGCCTTGTGTATCTCCAGTAATATCCTTTGCTCTGGAGTCTACTTTGTCTTACATTAATATAACCACTATTTTCTTTTGATTAATATTTTAAGTATATTTTATTGATTACACTATTACAGTTATCCCAATTTTTCTCCCTTTATCCCCACTCCACCCTGCACCTCCCAAACCTCCAGCATTCTCACTTTAGTTCGTGCCCATGGGTTATACATATAAGTTCTTTGAGTTCTGTTTCCTATACCATTTTTGACCTCTCCCCATCTATTTAATGCCTACCAATTATGCTGCTTCTTCCCTGTACCTTTCCCCCCCTTCCTCCCTTCCCCCTCTCCACTGAAATCCATGTGATGTCCATTTCTCTGATTCTGTTCCTATTCTAGTTATCTTTTTTCCTTTTTTTTTTTAGGTTCATTCGTTGATAGTTGTGAGTTTCTTGTCATTTTACTGTTCATATTTTTAATCTTCTTTTTCTTAGATACGTCTCTTTAACATTTCATATAATAAGGGCTTGGTGATGATGAACTGCTTTAACTTGACCTTATCTGGGAAGCACTTTACCTGCCCTTCCATTCTAAAAGATAGCTTTGGTGGATAGAGCAATCTTGGGTGTAGGTCCTTGCCTTTCATCACTTCAAATACTTCTTTCAAGCCCCTTCTTGCCTGCAAGGTTTCTTTTCAGAAATCAGCTGATAATGGGCACTCCTTTGTAGGTAACTCTTTTCTCTTGCTGTTTTTAAGATTCTTTATCTTTAATCTTGAGTAACTTAATGATGATGTGCCTTAATGTGTTCCTCCTTGGGTCCAACTTCTCTGGGACTCTCTGGGCTTCCTGGAAGTCTCCTTTGCCAGATTGGGGAAGTTTTCCTTCATTATTTGTTCAGATAAGTTTGCAATTTCTTGCTCGCCTTCTTCTCCTTCTGACACCCCTATAATTCAGATATTGGAACATTTCAGGTTGTCGCAGAGGTTTGTAAGACTCTTCATTTTTTTTGAATTCTTATTTCTTCATTCTGTTCTGGTTGGATATTTATTTCTTCCTTTTGTTCCAAATCATTGATTTCTGGTTTCCTTTCTGTTGCTATTCCCTGAATATTTTGCTTTATTTCATTTTGGGTATATTTCATTTGTTCTTTCATTTTTCAACCAAGCTCAGTCAGTTCTGTGAGCATTTTGATTACCAGGGATTTAAATTCTCTATCATATAGGTTGGCTATCTCCTCATCGCTTAGCTCTCTATCTGAAGTTTTGCTCTCTTCTTTCATTTGGTCCCTATTTCTTTTGTTGGGGGGCAGGGGGTGGGAGGGTGCTTGTTAAGTTGTAAGGGGGCGGGGCCTTAGGAATTCACCAGGGCAGGGCAACCCTCCTTGCTGCTCTGAGATGCTGCCTGTGGGGGAGGGGCCAGGGAGGGAACAGTGCAGCTCGCTTGCTCATCTGTAGTGCACCTTCCAAAGGACTCTAGTGTGAAACTGGGAGTTTCTCCCACAGTGGCAACCCCCGCCCGTAGCCCAGAGTCAGATCTGAGTCCCAGCTTCCCCTTCAGCCAGACCTGCCACCTTACTGCGGTTTTTCTCAGCTGGCCTGCTGGCGAGGTGCACTGCCTCACCACGGTTTCTCTCCATCTGCCATCTTACCGGTCTTCTCAGGCTGGTTGACTGTTTCTGTAATTCCTTAGTTGTCAGAGTTCCCATACAGTTTGATTTTCTGCCACTTCTGGTTGTTTATTGATTTTAGATTGGTTGTTATCCTCCTTTTGGTTGTGTGAGGAGGCAAAGAGTTTCTACCTATACTTCCATCTTGGCTGGAACTCTCCTTTGATTAATATTTGCATGATATCTTTTTCTATTCTTTTGTTTTCAACCTGCCTTTATCCTTATATTTGAAGTCAGTTTCTTGCAGACTGCATGTATTTGGTCATATTTTTTAAACCCACTCTGCCATTCTCTGTGTTTGAATAGATTATTTAGACCATTTATATTTAATTGTTTATCTGTTACAGCTTAAGTTTGCTATCTTATTTTTTGGCTCATTTTGTTCTCTGTTTTTGTTTCTCCCTTTACTTTTCCTTTCCTTCCTGTGAATTATTTAAATACTTTTAAAAATACCATTTTGATTTATTTATAGTGTTTTTGAGTGTATCTCCTTATGTATTGTTTTTAGTGGTTCCTGTAGGTATTACACGATATATTCATAGTTTATCACAATCTAATGGTGTCAACATATTACAATTTCCACAAAGTATAGAAACATTACCTCCCTTTAGCTTCCCATTTATAATATACATTTAGAACCACATTATACATAGTTTTATAATTTTTGCTTTAACTGTCAAATATAATTTAGGAAACTCAAGAGAAGAGGAAAAGTGTATTATTCTTACTCATATTTTTCTCCTTTTTATCATTTCCTTTCTGTTTAGGACTTTAAGACTACTTTTAGAGTAAATTTGCTGGCAACAAAGTCCTTGTTTTCATTCATTTGAGAATGTCTTGGTTTCCCTTTCATTCCTAAAGATATTTTTTCTAGATACAGGTTTCTTGATTGGCTGTTGAGAAATCTGCTGTCATCCTAATTGTTTTTCCCCTACAGGTGAAATGACGTTTTTCTCTCACTGCGTTCAAAAGTTTTTTATTTTCATTTTTAGATGTTTGACTGTGATGTATTTTGATATGGACTTCTTTATGTTTGTGTTCTCTGGAATCCATTCAGCCTGTTAAATCTGTAAGTTTGTCTTTTTGCTGAATTTGGGGAGTCTTCAGCCATTATTTCTTCTAATACATTTCACATTTGTGCTCTCGTTCTCCTCTCCTTCCAGAACTCTAATGACACAAATGTTAGACCTTTTGTTCAGTCCTCAGGTCCCTGGTACTCTGCTTATTTTGTCATTTGTTTTTCTCTTATTCAGATTGGATCAGTCTTGTTTCCATCTTCTGGTTCAATGATCCTTTCCTTTGTCATTCTGCTGTTGATTCTGTCCATTGAATTTATTTTGATTATTAGAGTTTTCATTTCTTACAACAGCCATTTGAAAATCTTTGTCAGATAATTCTAACATCACCTCAGTGTTGGACGTCTATTGATTGTCTTTTTACATTTAGTTTGGGAGCTTCTAAGTTCTTGGCATGGTGAGTGATTATTTTATATTGTAACCTGGACGTTTTGCATATTGTGTTATGAGACTGTAGATCTTGTTTAAACTGTCTCTTCTAGCTGGTTCTTTTTGGCACTACTCCATCAGAGGAAGTGATGGGTGCGTCACCTTGTTACTGCCAGGTAAAGGGAGAAGTCCAGGTTCCTCACTCCGTCCCTTTGCAGGGAGGATCTTCTCATTACTGCTTAGTGGAAGTAGTTCTGGCTCTGCACTAGGCCTCCATCCGTGTTTCCCTGGCTGAGAGGGACTGGAGTGCCTCATCACTGCTTCCCACATGGCCTCCACTGACACCAAAAGCAGCTGTGTGGCCTAATTAAAATGGGGCAGTAATGCAAGTCCTGAGTCTCAAACTGGTGCCTTTAGCCCTGGCTGGCATAGCTCAGTGGATTGAGCGTGGGCTGTGAACCAAAGTGTCATAGGTTCAATTCCCAGTCAGGGCACATGCCTGGGTTGCAGGCCATGACCCCCAGCAACCGCACATTGATGTTTCTCTCTCTCTCTCTCCCTCTCTTCCCTCTCTAAAAATAAATAAATAAAATCCTTAAAAAAAAAAACTGGCTGCCTTTGATACCACCACAGAAAGGAGGAAGGGGGAGGTGTACCTCATTACTGCCACTTGAGGTGGAGGTTCAGGCTCTGCTTGTGGTTTTCACTGACACTTGACTGCAGGGGTAGAGGGTCCTCATTAGTACCCCGTAAGGATGAAAGACCCTACTCCCACTGGTGGGGGAATTGGAATGCCTCACTGCAACCTGGTGAGAGTGGAAGTTTAGGCCCCCGACCTAGTTTACGCTGATGTGGGTGGGGATGGGGGCCCGTTTTTTCTGTGTTTGCCTTGAGTACAGCAGTTAATTGTCTAAAAGTTTCTTATGTGCTTCCCCTTTCCTAGCCCCTTGACCGGAGGGGGCAGGCTGATGAGGGTGGCCAGGGGAGGGAGGGCCTTTTTTTTTTTTGACTGTTCCCACTGGCATTTGGAGATTGCCAGCTTCTTTAGCTCCAAGTCTGACAGATGAGACAGCAGAGAGAATTCACCACAGTGCTGTTTGTCAGGTCCCAAAGTGCCTAGCCAGTTTGCTTTCTTTTCCCACTTTTCATGGTCTTATGTTTTATAAAATTATTGTCCAGGCAGATCAGTTATACTTAGTGAGAGGAACAGGGAAAAGCACATCCACCCTACTTTTCTGGAGGTTCAAGTCCTAAACAACCTCATTGTATACACTGACAGAATCCTCTGGTTCTTTGACTGGTTATGGTATTTTATAGCAGTAATAAAGATGCTTGTTGCCTCAGAATCACGACTGGTGTCAAAATTAGCACATAATATATTTGGTACATTAAAAATGTTTATTGAATATCTACCAATTACTTAAAATAGTAACTGCTAAGACTCCAAACTATAAATAAGTTTGATGTTGATATTCGAAGATAATACAACAATTTGGTTTGATTTCTATGCAGTTCAGTAGTTGGAGGGTATGCCATCAGTGTTTCACGACCTAAATGAGCTGAGGCAAACTCTAATGGATAGTATCTTACCTGGAGTACATAAATGATGATAGTCACAGCAGCATCTGGGAAATTGTGAACTTCAGGTGATTCTTAGTACATTCCAGGTAGTTTATGTGGTTAAATGTAAATGTGTGTGTGTATACATGTTATTGTTGTTATTATTATTATTCACAAAGCTTTGAAATAAAATAGGAATAAAAAGCATTCTTGTTAACTCTTTAAGTGTTTATGGACACTAAATTGCCTGATTGTTAACCTAACCTAAGACCTCCACTGCACTGTCTGTAGCAGATAGAAGAGTTTTAGTAGAAAAGATTATTCTGTAACCACTAAACCAAAAATTCTCACAAATGCAGGCAATTATATTGGGTTGGCCAAAAAGTTTGTTTGACTTTTTCCGTAAGATAGATCTAATAGCTCTTAAATTATCTTGAACATCATTCGAAACAATTTTGTTAGATTATATTGTGACAGCTAAGAGAGGTGAAGGGAGGGAAAAAGAGAGGGAGAGAAATATCAGTGTGTGGTTGCCTCTCACAATGGCCCCTAGTGGGGACCTGGTCTGCAACCCAGGCATGTATGTGCCCTGACTGAGAATCAAACCAGCAACCCTTTGGTTCACAGCCCGAGCTCAATCCACTAAGCTATACCAGCCAGGGCTATCAGCATGTATTTTTTTTTAACTTATTAAAATTGGTGAATTTTTAGTGTAGCCATTTTAATATTGAAGATGGAAGAAAATAAGCAAATTTTCGGCATATTATGCTTTATTATTTCAAGAAAGGTAAAAACATAACTGAATGCAACAAAAGATTTGTGCAGTGTATGGAGAAGGTGCTGTGACTGATCAAACATGTCAAAAGTGGTTTGTGAGGTTTTATGCTGGAGATTTCTCTCTGGGCAGTGCTCCATGGTCACGTCAGGTAGACCAGTTAAAGCTGATAGTGATCAAATCAAAACATTAGTTGAGAACAATCAACATTATACCACATAGGAGATAGCCAACATACTCAAAATATCCAAATTACTAAAGTTCTTGATGAAAATGAAAACGTGTCTTTTTTACAGGAAAAACATTTTGGCCAACCCAATACTTTTTATTAATCATTACTTCAAAGATAACTATGGGCAATAACGCCTCAACTGGGACGAGCATAGAAGATAGAAAAGAACTGATGTTTTCCCTTACATATGGAAAAAATAACTTAAAAATGTCAGCAATACTAATTTAGAAGAGAATGAAGAAAGAGAAGAGAAGACTAAATGCAAAAGAGCAGACAGTGTATACGTGGTTGGAGATGCTAGAATGGAAGTACCATTGATTATAATCATTAATTGAATGAGAACGTAAATTTTTTTCACAGTGGTAGCACTTTGAATTTCCTAATTAGTTTCATCTCTATAACAGCTTCATAAAAATTTTATGTTTTACAGAGCAACTTTAAAAATTGATGAGTCAATAAGAATGACTCATCCAGTTTGCCTTTTTTGCATTGGTAATCATGAAATTCAAAGCTAAATATAATGCATAGAAATTCTGTTGTCTACAGTGTACAAGATTAGTATTTGCTTATCCTATCTTCTACATGCTTTCTAATTTCTATTTTAAACAGCTTTATTTTATACAAATCTTTTATATAAGATATTCTTCCTTCTTAGAACTAGCCAGATAGAGTAAATAAATAATGGGATACATTCTTATATCTGAATTACCTGAGCCTGGGCCCTCCATTTAGGATATGTGAAATCCCAGTAATTCAGAAAGGCTTTTATGACTTCCTTATCTTCACTTCCCTGTTGCCCCCAATCAGATCATAAGTGTCACGTGTTTAGAAGTTTCTGTTACAGTGATTGCCCTTTTTGAATTGCAGAATGTACGACACCTCTAACTTCCTTTTCTAGTATATTAGAGTCTATTAGAACTCGGAATATCTTTCATTTGGGTTGCTGATTGATAACTTGGGATGGTGTTTGTTAACAATTAATAGGATTTTGCATTTGCATAGAGTAAGTGAAAGGAACATTAGTAGCATAGGTCAAAGTTCTGTTAGCAACCAGTGGAACAGTTAAGCATTTATAGGAAGACAACAGCGATCTCTTGGTTTCCCTCAGAACCCGACTAGGAATGGGACTTTAACAAGTGGCTTTTTTGCAAGGTAACAGAGCAAATTGTCTTAAAATTGGAGATTTTGATAGACAGGGTCTTTGGGTCCTATAAATAATATTAGCATTAAAAAATCTAATTCTAAAGTATGGTTCTTTGTTGTCATTAATGATGTGAGAGATTGGGGGAGTGACATATAATTACATACACAGTTAGAAATTCATAAAATATGAACAGTATTTCAGGTAGACTTGTTTCAGTTCTATTTCATAAACTATTCATGTTTTGATTACCTATTTAGCGAGCCTAAAAACATTTGTTTACAAATTGACAAACTTTTTTATGTTTTATTTTTAAATCAGGTGACTAATAAACATACCGAAAGAATATGGCTGCACAAATGCCAGAAACTGATCAGATAAAACAGGTAAGGTATTATAATTAAGGAAAAAGCATTTTGCAAAACATTTAAGGCACTGTTGGATGCAACCACGTCAGTCAGTAATCTCACAAAATAATTTTATTTTTCAGATAACCCAGGAAAAAAATATTTAGCAGGAATATCTGACTATATTTTGTAGCTCAGTTAGAGGTGTCCAAACTTTTGGCGTCTCTGGGCCACACTGGAAAAAGAAAGCTGTCTTGGGCTATACATTAAATACACTGCGACACGTAATCACTAAAAAAATCTCATAATGTTTTAAGTGAATTGATGATTTTGTGTTGGGCCGAACTCATAGCCATCCCGGGCTGTGTGTGGCCTGCGGGCCACAGGTTGGACACCCCTCGAAGTTGAAAAGAACCTTTGATTTCAAATATTACTGTATATTTTGCCTAAATACAAACTTCAGTAAAGTTTCAAAACATCTTTGTTTTATTTAAAGCCCCAAATATTAAAGAACTTTCTACTTTGTTTGTAGTTTAAAGAATTTCTTGGAACCTACAATAAACTTACAGAAACCTGTTTTTTGGACTGTGTTAAAGACTTCACAACAAGAGAAGTAAAACCTGAAGAGGTATGAAAAGTGTTGCCCACTAAAAATTCTCTAAGCTTGTGATCAACAATTTAAATGGGATTCCCCTAGGTATTTTGCTTGTTCCTAGTTATTACAGGAATTTTGACTGCCTTTTATGTTCCATTGCTTGGGGGAACTGAAGCCGCCGAGGACCCATAGCATTGAGTATAATGCTCACCAACCGAGTATGACAGTCCCATTGAACCAAGGCACACTGTTTTTCAGAGAAGATGTGTGGGGCTTGCAGAGTTACTGTCCCATTGCAGACAGTCTTACTAATTAGCTTTCAGTCAAGGTGACCTAGCTAGAGAGACCTGACATGGCTTTTCTGAGAAAATGGCTTTTTACCCTGAGAACTCAGGTTAACTTTGGAAAAGGCAAAGCTTGAATTTGGTGGCTTATATTGCATAGGTAGACTCTGAGAACCCAAGCTTAGTAGAAGTCATAACTTTTAATGTCCTCACCAGAATATTTATATATTGGCTTAAGGTGATACAACTTCTTCCACTGGAAGGTACTAATAGACATTCATGTTGAGAACTTGACGTGTAACCAGCAATAAATAAATACTTGTTAAACAAATGACAAAGTTTGATAGATGCTGGGTGTAATATTCTTATTGGTAAAAAGTGAAAGTTTGAGAATTAAGGATGGAATTTCTCATTTAAAAGGAACTAACTTGCTACTGGGCCTAGTTTAATAATCAGAATAAGGAGATGGGGATGTGGGCTTTCAGTTAATATTAAAACATACCTGCAGAAAATCTAGTCCAGATTGAAGGGACTTAGCATTGTTTGTAAGGCCTACAAACTTGTAGGTATTCCCTGTATTAATTCTTGTATTAACAGTTGAAAACTACGGTCACCTGCTACTTATTAATACCATTTAATTCTCAGGCACATTGAAAGAAAAGTACCCACTGGTTGGTCTTTTAGAATACATGAATTTTTAAAATTTATTTATTTATTTTTAAGATTTTATTTATTTTTAGAGAGAGGAGAAGGGAGGGAGAAAGAGAAGGAGAGAAATATCAATGTGTGATTGCCTCTCACATGCCCCCACTCCCCACCGGGGACCTGGTGGGCAATCCAGGCATGTGCCCCAACTGGTAATCGAACCAGTGACCCTCTGGTTTGCAGGCCAGCACTCAATCCACTGAGCCACACCAGGAGGGTCTGAATACATGCACTTTTTAAGATTAATAATTTGCATTTTTAGATTAATAATTTGTGTTGCCTCTTCCATCTTCTCTGTTTAATTCTAGACCACCTGTTCAGAACATTGCTTACAGAAATATTTAAAAATGACTCAAAGAATATCCATGAGGTTTCAGGAATATCATATTCAGCAAAACGAAGCCCTGGCAGCCAAAGCAGGACTCCTCAGTCAGCCACGGTAGAGCCCTGAAGGACAGACTGTCCATCGAAGCCTGCCAACACTGCTGCTCTGGAAATGAGGACTCATCTGACAGAATCCCCTGAAAGCAGCGGCCACCATGTTAACCATCTGTCATGACTGTCTGGCAAATGGAAACCACTGGAGAAACAAAATTGCTATTTACCAGGGATAATCAAAATAGAAGGTTCAAAGAAAATAGAAAGATGCAACCTTTGTTGAGGCCTTATTATTCAGGAGCTTAGTCACTTGATTAGAAAAATAAACCAATGTTTCTTCAGTTGTGACTATTAATTTTAAAGCAAAATATGTGTTCAATCATGAATGAGATAGAGAAATTTTTTATTACTAAAAGTAAAATAAATGGAAGTGTCACTGGGCAGTTGTTTTTACTGTATAGAACCATATTATTCTGACTGGACTGTGGATACGTTGAAATGTTTCTCAATCAGGATCATCCTCCAAGTATTCCTGTTCATTCATGTCTGCCTCAAATTGCTGGTGAACACATAAAATGGTTACTTGCTAATCATTTCAATGCACGATCCTTTTCTTGCCTCACTTCTTGTGTCAGGGTGGGCATTACACATTCTTATTCTAGCTGCATTTTCACACATATCCTCAGGAAACAACCCACCTGAGACTAGCTTGGGGATGTTTGAGAGCTGGCTGTGAGGCTCTAGCGGAGTCTGTGTTTGTGAAAAGATGAGAACGTGAATGACTGAGCCAGACCGACAACAGCATAGTCTCAGCCCTGGCATGCAATCAGTGCAATAAAAAGGGATCCAAAGTTAAAGTAGTGTCTTGTGGCTGAGTGAGTCCTAAAACAAGCATTTTTAGGAAATCCTAATTGATGCGTAAGCATAACAAGCAGCTTAGTAAATGTAAGTGGATTAATACCTATTAATAACTGCTTATGAATGGATTTCATATGATAACAAACTCAAGTTGTACTTAAGAAAACACTAATTAGCCTGTATGTTTAAATTTCCAAAGTGATACCTATGTTTTGTCATACTAACACAAAGTAGAAGTGTTGTTCTGCTTTGATAATTTACTGTTTTCTATGCTACATCTAATTTTTAAGCCATTAGGTCATTTAAGTAACAATGCCACTTAAAAGGCCTCCATTGACATGACAGTCAGCCAATAACTGTGGCATCTTTTTAAAGTGCAAAGACAAAATATTAACAATGCTATCTTTAAAACTGAAATGCTGAAACCTGTATAATACTCTACAAAATGTCCAATACATTATAGTCAAAGAAACAGGAAAGTATTGACTTGTTTCACCTTAAGGCAAGAAAAGCAATAAAAAAAATAAGAGATTTGGCTCATTTAAAACTTTGGGCCATTCACACATACTTTACTGTTTCTGTGTACTCAAGCCCAATATAGTCATTCTGTCCATTTCACGAAGGTAATTAAATATATGCTCACCTGGCAAAGAAGGGGAATGTTGTGTAACAGCATCTCAAACACCTTGGGAGGCAGTGTGTGCTTAAAGACCTTCAGAAGTTCCCTCGGTTGCCTGCACACTAAAAGGGCATTGCTGAGGTGTTCAACCCCCATTCTGTGCTCTCCTGAAACAGATTAAGTTCAGAGCAAAATTTTAATGTTCTGTAAAATATGTATTATTTTTACCAAGAAGTCACCAAGCATTAAAACTTAAAAAGCATGTCAAGATAAAGCCTAAGGAAACAAACCTCATAAAGGGGATAAACGTGGGCGGAAGTATTGAGCTGCCAGTTAGATCCACTGTGGTTGAGGTGAAATATGAGTAACTTTATGACCCAAATCACAGTAAGGAGTCTCACTGTTTAACAGTACATTCTTGCCTTGGAAATACTCTGCAACTTGGGTATTAGTTCTTTCAAAGGTTGTGTTCTGCTAATTGACATAGGCAGGTTTTCTTTACATGTGTGACTGCTAAAATTGTACATAAAACGTCTGTTTTTCTGACTAAACACTTCTTAAAAATTGAGTTTATTGTTGGAACAAGATTTAGTGTAACATGAATTATATATCTGGAAGAAGAAAATCAGAATATGAACTGTCATTTTAAAGTAAAATTTTAAAATGAGTTTTAAGATGATTCGTTATAAACTAAGAATGAAAATTTGTGAAGAGTAGAAATTAAAGAATTTCTGTTCAAGTTAGAACATAAAATCACTTAGTCTCACTTCCTTGTTTTGGGAAACTGAGGCAAAGATCAGTGGAATGATGTAAGGCTTCAAAGCTAATTAAAGCTTCAGGCCATTCACACATACTTGACTGTTTCTGTGTACTCGAGCCCACAGATCAGTAATGAACCTGGGGACTACTGTGTGCTGCATCTCTTCCAGGGTTAGGCAGTAACAGAGACTGAAATGGTGACATACATTTAATATAACTAGTTAGGAGATAGAATATATTTCTCTGTAGTTAAATATCATTAGATTCTTATTAATTGAAATGAATTTCCCATTTGTTGGTTGAAATACGTGGTTGTATGAAAAGTGCATGATGGACAGAAAGAAATGTTCCCCAAAGATTTGTACTAAGCTTAAAAACTGAGAAAGACATGACCTAACCTAGATACATAGACAAAAAGCCCTGTTGATATGTAGGTTTTATAACTTAAGGTTTTATGTCTGTAGACACCTAATTTTACATTTTTTAAAGATTTTATTTAATTATTTAGTGGGAGGGGAAACGTGGGGAGAAAAAGAGTTGGGGAAAACATTGATCAGTTGCCTCTTGAACACATCCCAATCAGGGACCAGGCCCACAACCCAGGCATGTGCCCTGACTGGGGATTGAACCGGCAACTTTCTTGGCTGAGCCATGCCAGCCAGGGCTAATTTTACATTTTCAAAGGAAGACATTCATTGCTGGGCTTTTGGTAACTTTTCTTTGGCATGTAAAGAAGCTATTTTTATTAACATTTTTAAAAGTTGAATGGAGAGAGCGAGAGGAACATCTATCTGTTATTCCACTTATGCATTCATTGTATATGCCCTGGCCAGGGATCGAACTTGCAACCTTAGTGTATGGGGACAACACTAACCACCTGCACTCTCAGGCCAGGACTAATGAAGCTATTTCTTAGATGAAGTATTTCACTGTAATGTTTATTTTAAATTAATAAAATTAAAGCTTTATGAAAATGATGCATTAAGTCAAAACACTTTGGATGTATTGAGCATTTTAAAGAAAAAGATGTAAGTGACTGCTCTCAAGTTGATGGAACTAATGTAACACAAAAACAATTTGACCAATTAAGTCGACCAACACACTCAATCAAATCCCTGGCTCCACGGCCCCATACAGACATCGCCACAATTGCAATGGCTATAGGAGAGCTGTACAACCCGACGACCAAGTACTGAAAATTGGGGGTGGTAGCAGGGGCAGGTGGAGACAACTGAAAAGGATTACAGAAAACTGGGTGAAAAGTTACTGCACTGGAATACGGGTTCTCGATGTTGGATTTGTATTGTCAAAACCTAGGGAGGTTTAACAAATAATGCTTAGGGTCCACGCCCAGAGATTCTGATTTGACTGGTTTAGGACTTGGTGGGGATTTAAAGAATAAGCAACCAAGACTGAGAACTGCATCAGAAGTAAAATACAAAAGTAACATAACCCTTAAAGAGCTAATTAATCAATTTAGGGGTTCACAGATAAAATGTTACCACCTTTGAAAGGGAAAGATTTTAAAACAAGTTTGCAAGTACTGTTTTAATCATCTCAATATCTGTAACATACTCACCTCAAAGTCTAAATTATTACATGATAGCTCTTAAGCAGTGAATAAAAATAAAATGTAAAAGAATGTTTTTTCTTTTGATTTAATATTCAGAATTTTCCTCTCCATATTTATACTATCCCAATTCAATAAACGTTAAAGCTGAAAGGTTCTATTTGAATTGCTTTTATATCCAGGGAGTATCCATATCTAGGGATTACTCAAGGTTTCATGAGGTCCTAGTTTATATAATTTGGGGGTGCCTATTTAAGAAAATATAAAATTATGAATACAAAATGGGTAGGATCCCTCCCAGCACCTTTAAAGAGGCCTGTGCACTTCATTACCTTTGTGTAAAGTCACTCCTGTTTATATCATTTAAGTCAGTTCTACGTATTCATTTTGTTGTCACTAATATTTAATAGATATTTTAGTCCATTTATAAAACTACCTAAAAGATTAGTACTGAATAAAATACTAAAATTTCAAACTATGATTAATGTGCAATAATTCTGAATGGCTGCAATATATTTTTAATTTCTCAAAGCCTTTATCATGTTTTTCATCCATTTTTTAAATTTTATTTTTAGAGAAAGGGGAAGGGAGGGAGAGAGGGAGAAACATGGATCAGTTCCCTCTCACACATGCCCCGACTGGACATGCCACAGCCTAGACACGTTCCCTGACTGGGAATCGAACCAGTGACCTTTCACTAAGTGGGACAAGGCCCAACCAGTGGGGCCACACTGGGCAGGGCCTTTATCATGGTTTTAAGCCACAGATTAAAGTAACAACCTTGGGGATTACTGTGGATTGTCCAGGATCTTAACTTCCTTTTTATCTTTACAAATCCTGGAGAGTGCTACTCTCTTCAATGCAGGTTGAAAAACAAAATCTTAAAAAAAAAAAAAGACTAAAATGTTTTGAAGCAAAAACAGGTATAGGTGATGAGAGATGCAAGAGAATTTGTAACACGTGAAAAAAAGATACATAAATGGATGTAATGCTCTTTGTCCAGCAACATCATTTACCCCTTAGATAAGAAGCCCCACCCCCAAAATGTTCCTTCCTAGTGTTTAACACCAGGATAAAAACATGGTCATTATATGTACTAGCTATAAAACACCGATATTATCTACCATCATTTTACCTGACAATACTGTGTTTTCTCTCTAATCTATCTGGAACTGGCTGGGGGTAAATTATAATTCAAAATACAGGTCATGCCATTCAGTGCAAAGTAATCCCTACAGGCATCACTACAACAGACAGGAAAAGAATGGCCATTCATAATGGTTTTATCATCAAAAACAAGTGTATTGTTAAGAATATTCTAAGAAGATAGGAAAATTTTTATAAAGCAGTAAAAATTTTTAGAGATTGATTCCTATAAGTAGTCGTTTGGAAAGTTCATTTACTCAGAATTGTACCTGACAATAGATGAGGTGTTTTTGCATTTGGCTTTGCTCCTCTGTTAGCACCTCAAGACTGCAGCATAAACTGGAGCAATAACTGACATATAACACATTGAAACTGGATAGTGTGGTGCAGTGAAGATGCTGGCACAGGTTCTCTTTAAACTGAAGTACATCAATTAACACAGCTAGTACCCTGGCTGGTGTGGCTCAGTGGACTGAGTGCCAGTCTGTGATTCAAAGGGTCCCTGGTTCAATTCCCAGTCAGGGCACATGCTGGGTTGCGGGTCAGATCCCCAGTTGGGGGCCTGTAAGAGACAACCAGCTGGTGTTTCTCTCCCTTTTTCTCCCTCACTTCTCCTCTCTAAAAATAAATCAATGAAATCTTATTAAAAAAGCACACATACTGAGTGCGGGCTGGGAACCAAAGTGTCCCAGGTTCAATTCCCAGCCAGGGTACATTCCTGGGTTGCAGGCCATAACCCCCAGCAACCGCACATTGATGTGTGTGTGTGTGTGTGTGTGTGTGTCTCTCTCTCTCTCTCTCTCTCCCCCTCCGTTCCCTCCCTAAAAATAAATAAATAAAATCTTTAAAAAAATTTAAAAAAAAAACACACATACACACATCTAGCTAGTTAACTATTGGACATAGATACCAATCAATAAATAAACATAAACTACCACAAATAACTGCTTACAAAAGAATGTTTACATTCTTACCTCTGGATAACCAAAGTTCTCCCATTAGTACCTCTTGCAGAAAAAGTTCTTGCAATTTTTCATTCCTTGCTGGATCCCACAACTAAGATTCACAAAAGATTTAACAATGAGTAATGAGTGTCAGGAATATGGTTACTAATCACAACTACTTAGTTTTTATTTTAAAAACCACATCTTGAACCTAGTTGCTAAATCCGAAGTATGACAAATGCAGTTGTTCTTCATAACATTTACACTGTTTTCTTAAAATGGAGTACAATTTCAGGTGATAAAAAAAATACATGTCATATTCAGGTTAGGCTGAGATGCTTGCAATACTTCATCCATATTTTGCTCAGCTTACTAAGTACACATAGAAGAAATCCTACCATAATTAACTATAACAAAGGTTGCTTTGTACATTGCAAAACTGCTTTCTTGCCTGGGGTATTAGCATTGCATGTTGATTTGGCAAAGGGCGTGGTGGAGAGCTGGCAGTGCGGCTGGTGTCGGGAAGGTTGCTTTGGTTTGCCGCAGCCTGGTTCATGAAGGTGACCAGGGTCACAGGACGCCACATCACTGGTCCCGTGCCCAGGGCTGGTCTTTCAAGGTAGAGTGAGCAACCCCTAGCCCAAATATCGACTCCACTGCCAGTCATTTCAGCTTCAGCCTTTTACGTCCAGAGGGTTTTTGTGTTTGTTTTCCAAGAATTCTCTTTCTAAAATGGGATGAGCCTGGGGAAGGGGGTCATATTTTAAGCTCTTATCAGCAAATATGCTAATGGTCAATAACAATCAAAGGCTTCATTCCACAGACAGTTAATGAGCACTAAAGAATGAGCCTCGCTAGAGAGAGATGGATAGGGAAGGAGACTAAGTCCCCTGTGCCCATCCCCAAGGAGCCCAGAGCCTGACCGGGAAGGGGCAAGCACATTGAAGACATAGCACATCAGCAGTGTCACCCCAATAATTTCAATAAAAAGGACAATTAATTCCATTCTTTAAAAAAGATCAATAACATAGTAACAATAAAGTCCCACATCCTCTGGCACTCAGTGTACAGAGACACTGCATCTGGTTGGAGAAGCAGGGGAAGCTTCTCAGAAAAGATAGCATTTGGGACATGAAGAAGCTCAGTGAAAGCCTGATGAAGAAAGACTACAGACCATGGAAAACTGCAGGGAAAAGAAATCAAGTGACCTCTATCTGGATTATGAGAGGGTGAATATTGCAACAATGATAATTACCATATGTTATTTGCAACCCTTAGGAAAATGATGCCCTCGGTATGGAAGGCACCTACAGAAGGTTGTGGTGCCAAGCTAAGGGGGACTGGTCTCACAGGGGCAGAGCAGGGAGCTATTGCAAAGAGTTACATATTCAGAGCTGCCATTTAGAAACTGTATCAATCACAGTGGCAGGTAGACAAGTTAGGAAATCACTACAATAGCCTGGGTAAATGGTAATAAAAGCCCGGACTAGTGTGGAGGCAATGGAAATAGAAAGGGAATAGGATGTGAGTTTAGAGCATAGAAAAATAAGAACTGGGGACTGATTGTGGAGGATGAAGTTGGAATGTAAGCAGGAGGAGGCAGGGTCACAGTAGGGAGGCTAGTGATACCAAAGAACATGACAAGTTAACCACGGGGGAGCAGGGGCAAGGGATGAGATGATGAATTTACTTCTGAACACACTAAGATGAGATGCCAATAGAGCATCTAGGCAATAGTCTGGCAAGTAGATGAACTTCGGGACCCTGGGTCTAGAGTAGTACATCTGAGGTCACCTGTGGAGAAGGGAAGGCGCTTCCAGGGAGACGAGGGAACCAGGCAGAACCTGAGGGCAGTGTTTCACAAAGAATCAGCTGATGGAGCTATTAAAACTGCAGTTTCTTGGGCTCTACCTAGACCTACTGACTCAATCTCTAGGAGCAGGGCCCAGGAATATGCATGTTAACAAGTTTCTAGCTGATTCTGATAAATTCTAAAGTCTGAGAATCAAAGCCTAAATAGCCCTTGGCCTACCCCTGAGTTCCCAAGTCAGAACTTCTGGCCCTTGAGTCAAATAATTTATATTTTAACAGACAAATCTAATGCAGATGGTCCATGGATCATACTTAGGCAAAGTATAAGGGCCTGAGAGTGAGTGGGAAGGGAAACCCTAGAAAAGATGGAAAGGGAAATTTCTCTGTGCCTTAGTTTATTCGTCTATAAAATTAGAAGAATGGCCCTGGCTACTGTGGCTCAGTTGGGTGGAGTGTCATCAAGTAGCCGAAGGGTTGCAGGTTCAATTCCCAGTCAGGGCACATACTTAGGCTGCACGTTTGATCCCTGGTTGGGGCAGGTACAGGAGGCAACCAATTGGTGCTTCTCTCTTTCATTGATGTTTCTTTCTCTTTCTCCTTTTCTCCCTCCTCACCCCCTTTGTCTCTCTCTAAAAGCAATGAAAAAAAAAATGTCCTCAGATGAGGATTTAAAAAAATTACAAGGACAGAGTTGTCATGATGATTATAGAAAGAACATTTGAAAAATCCTGCGTCTGTCTCTTCCTCATTTGAAATCATTCAGATCTTCACTATTTGTCATCTGGACTGCCACCCACAAATTTTTCCAGACTTCAACTTCCCTCCTCTACTCCACCCTCAAAAAAAAAAAAAATGCATCCATTGTCTGAAATAAAGTCACCATCATTAGTTATCCACCACAACAGAAAAATATCCAAACTTTCCAGTTTGACATTTAAAGCCCTCCACAATATGACACCAAACTACCACTCAGCTATCTCTCTGGCCACAACACCCCTTAAATATTGGGATTTCGGGATCTGTGCCTCTGCACAAGCTACCTAAAATAAACAACGGTAATCAACAAATATTTACTGGGCACTTACCACGTACTAGACACTGTTCTAGGCACTGAACAGGTGATGGAAAGTAAAAAAATAGACAAGGTCAATCAAATCATATTACAAACAAGTCGTTTGTAACTGCCTCCAGCCCCACCACCACCAAGAGCAATGATGGAGGGGGTGTGGAGCTGAACCAGGCTCGGCCCCAGTCAGAGACGTCAGGAACAGCATCTCAACTCTCAGTCCAGCTCTTTGGCAACTCACTGTCCTGCTTCCTTAACTATGTCAACTACACCTTTATTCTCTAAGTGACTCTGTCCCGAAACCCCAGAAATCTGACTCCTGCCTTTCCGTGAGCCTTTCCTTCGTCAGCACAAACTATCTATTCTTCCTGGACAATTTATCTCATGTCCTCATCATCAGTTCCACTGACACCACCGCAGCCGGGGGTTTGTGTTACCTCTCGCCTGTATCGCTGCAACTGCTCTTCCCTTCCTCTGATCCATCGTGCACACTCCTGCCTGATTAATCTAACCTGAACAATTTTTTATTTCCTTTTTTTAAAAGAATGCCTGCTCAAAAAATTTCAGTAATTCCCTCGCTGAATCTGAATTCCTTAATTTCCTTAATGCAGCCTCTACTTAGCTCTCCATCCTCACCTCCCACTATTCCCCACTGTGACTCCTTTGTCAAATTGATTTACTGAATAGACCCAGCAGACCACCCCCCCCCCTTTGCACCTTTACGTAAGGGTGCAGTTCACTCTGTTCTGAATAGTGTTTTGCCTGAAACCAAGACCCACATTTAACACATCCTTCCAGGCCCAGATCAATGCCACCTCTCCTCCAAAGTCTTCTGTGAAGAACTGCGTGTTCCAAAGACAGCCACAGCAATATTCCCAGTTCCACCTGCACTCCAGAAGCTTGCCTCCCCTATCAGATGTGGACTCTATTTCGTCTTCCCTTAAAACTGAGCAGGCCTCAAGGTGGGTGTACACACACACACACACATTTGCTTGCTCCTTGGGGGACCCATCATGAATTTTTTTGTATGATCATGTGTGACAATGTATTTATTTAATGTGTGGCCCAAGACAACTCTTCTTCTTCCAGTGCAGCCCAGAGACGCGGAAATGTTGGACACCCTGGTTGTAGAGCTGCCTTTTCATAACCCCTAAATGGTTCTCCAGTTCTTCCTTTGCCACCACATTTCAAGGAAGACCATGCCACATGGAGAGGACTTGTGCAAATGTTCTGGCCAACAGTCCCTGCTAAATGGACACCCAGCATGAAATGCCTGCCATGTGAGGGAGTGAGCCTCCTGATGACCCAGCGCTCAGTCCTGGAGTCAACCTGCCTGGAACTGAGTGGGGCAGGAAGGTGCAGTCTCTGCGGGACTCTGCTCACATTGCAAATGCAGGAGCAAAACAGATACTGTTTTAAGCCACAGTGCCTTAAAGCAGCAATAGGTAAGCAGAACTCTCTCCACGATAATTCTGCTCTGAAAATGATCCTCCTTTTTTTTGAGCTCTTGTTAACACTGGGAGTCACTTTTCCCCTGTTGCTAGGCTCTGCCACAGCTAGGACAATGCCTCACACATAGGAGGCTCTCAGCTAGGCAGGTGTTGACGGATCAACTGAATATGAAGGTTAAGACTTAACTCCTCCTGAAAATTCATAGAAGAACCTAAGAACCCTCCATAGCACTCTTAAAGCTATGTGAGTTAGTTAAGTTGGGCCACCCAAGATGATTGTGATTGATATCTTTTTAAATTATTTTATTTATTTACTTTTAAAGAGAGGGGAAAGGAGGGAGAAAGAGAAGTAGATAAACATCGATGCCAGAGACACACTGAAGGTTTCCTCTAGTCAACACCCCTACTGGGGACTGAACCCTCACCCCAGGCATGTGCCCTAACGAGGGATCCAACAAGCGACATTTCACTCTATGGTATGATGCCGAACCAATGCGGACACACCGGTCAGGGCGTTATTGATATCTTTGAAAACGACTAATCAATTCCGTTTTGAAGGAAGAGGGGATGTGCTCCGCTTCTGAGCTAGAGAGGCGCCGCGGGACAGAAGAGGGAGCACTGCCCAAGGCCGCGCGGTTTCGGTCGGGTGGGCTCTGAAGTCGGAGGGCAGAGGCTCCTCTGCCTTCTTCCGATGAAAAGCACCTGTTTCTACCACGTTTTCAAGCAGGTGTCCAACCTGTGGCCCGCCGATCCCCAGCAGCCCTGGATGGCTATGAATGCGACCCAATACAAAATCGTAAATTTACTTAAAACATTATGAGATTTTTTGATCACCTGTGGCAATGTATTTAATGTGTGGCCCAAGACAACTCTTCTTCTTCCAGTGCGGCCCAGAGACGCCAAAGGGTTGGACACCCTGGTTGTATAGCTGCCTTTTCATAACCCCCAAGTGGATCTTCATTCCTTCCTTTTCTTTTGTAAGCGAGAGTAAAAACTAAACCCTGAACTCAAAGTGGGCTCGGAAGTGTCCTCTCAGGAACCAGCCAGGGCAACCCTGAGCCACAGCCAGGACCAGCACCGGTAGGGATGGGGTGCGGGGGTGGGGAGGTGGTTACTCGCTACAACTCCACCTCGGCGTCCCTAAGCACCTCACCTGGGCGCCCTGACCCTCGGTCTTTTGCTGCTGGGCTCTTCTCTCTGCAAACACAACGTGGCACGTGCTGGTTGGCAGCCATCCGGCCGCCGGCGCGCGCCCCGAGGCCCCTCGGTGGCTGCGGCACCCGCGGGCCCGCCCGCCCGCTCCGCCCCTCCTCCGCCGGCGTCGGACTCACTGTCCCGCAGGCGGCGCCTGAACGCGGGGTCACCGCGCCGCTTCCAGTCGAAGTAAACACAGTATCCCAGGAAGGCGACGGCGCCACAGGCCGCCAGGGCCGCCAGGAGGCGGAGGAGGGAGCGGACGCAAGGCATCCGGCCGCGGGCGACCCTTGAGCCGAGCGTTGGGCGCGGGCCGGCGGGCGCGGGAAGCCGGGCCGGCCGCCAGGCAGCGGGCGTCGGCGCGGCGCCGTCCCGGGCCTCGGGGCTTCCAGCGCGCAGGGCCGCCGGCTTGCGGAGCGGCGCGTCGACGCCTCGCACCGCTGCTGGCGGACCGAGGAGGAACCGAGGACCGCGGGGCGGGCGGGGGTAGGGTACTGGGTGGGAGATCACGCCGTCACCCGGGAACAGAGCTCAGTTTGAAGCTGGGCCTCTCGCACTCCAAATACTGCACCCCATTTACCCAAACACACCCCTGCCCTTATACCTACGACTCCCAATCAGTATGTCTGCAACCTGGTTACCTGGGTAACTGGATCCTCCTTGGGCCTCTGTTCCCTCACCTACAAATCTAAGTCGATTCAAAGCTTTGGTGATCTAGGCGCTGGAGCACAGCACTCCCCGCTGAGCTCCTGAACACCAGCCATGCTCCTCAACCTGGTCTGCGTGGTCGTCACCTGAGAGGATCCAACAGTTCAAAGTACCCAACCACCTTAGCTCGGTAAAATGGAGGAAAGAGGGATTTTGAAGCAACAATATTTACCCTAAGGAAAAAGAAGCTACCTAATTTGCTGAGCCTGACAGCCAAAGGTCCCAGAGCAAACCCGCTGAGAACCATACTTACTAAACCAGAAAGGCAAGACTTTATTCCAAATACCCGAGTTTTGATTTTTATACTAAGCCAAAGAAGGCATAAGCTAGGTAAGAACCTAAAGAACTAAATAATTTATTTGTTTGGTTATACTCAACTGCTCTTTACAATGATATGATATTTCTAGTGTGTGCATAGCAAGGTACTCATCACTGCTGGGACTACTGCGGCAGCTGAGAGGCAGCCCAGGCCCTCACAATTTGAGTGAGTGGGTGCGAATTACATACAGTTGTTTTGAGTGCTGTGTATTTCTTTCTATGATGACTCAAGTCTGATAGTTGGGAACTCAATTGTAACACAGAAATAAAGGGCAACCTCAGAATCCAGTGTTACTGGTGATCTCGGAGCAGTTTTTGGTTCAGAATCTCAGTGATGGATTTAGCCAGGCTCCAAATAATCTTTTAGGCTGACTGCTCTTACCTTCTAATAAAACCACTCTACCACCTTCCCACCCCTTCCCATCCTTCATTTATGCTGAACTCATAGTTAAGCCCAATGGTACATGGAAGGGGATGGAGCCAGAGAAACTGTGGAGCAAGGTGGGTGGGTGGGACAAAGTAAACAGTTGACATGTAACAGTCTGAGAGTTATTGCAGCAATTAGAAATAAACAGATACTAGAGCTGAAATTACCACAGAGACCACGTTGGAAAGTAACTGAAAAAACTTTAAGGCAAGTTTCTATGGTAAATATAAATTTTTCTTCTCACATATAGACACCATTCTCGCTAATTTGGTGATCAGAATTCCTAAAAAGCTTTGGTCATTTTCCAAATTGAGAGAGCATTAACAGTTGTCCCCAAAGCATAGTTCTATGCCGGATAATAGCTCTCTCCTTCTTTTCAACAGCTTTATTGAGGTCCAATAGATATACAGTAAATTGAACATGTTTTAAGGTACAACTTGAAACATTTTAAGTTGTATACATCCCTAAAACCATCATCAAAATAGTGAACACATTCATCGTCCCCCAGTTTCCTTAAGCTCCTTTTTAATCCCTTCTTCCACCCTCCTTCACCCCGCACCACCATCCCCTGCTTTGTTCCTATAGATTAGTTAGCATTTTCTAGATCATTGTATAGATGGAGTCGCACAACATATACTCTTATTGGCTTCTTTAATTCAGCATAATTATGTTGATTCATCCATGTTGTTTTATCAGTCATTTTTATTGGTAGGTAGTATTACATTTTATGGCTATACTACAATGTGTTTAGCCATTCATCTGTTGATGAACATTTGGATTGTTTCCAGTTTTTGGCTGTTAAAAATAAAGCTCCTATAAACATTTGTATATAAGGCCTTATATGGGCACATCTTTTCTGTTGTCTTAAATAACAGCTGAAGCCCCAGCCAGGTAGCACAGCTGGTTAGACTGCCATCCCAAGGCACCCCTGGTTAGGGCACACACAAGAATCAACCAGTGAATGTGTAAATAAGTGGAACAACAAATCAATGTTTTTTTCTCTTTCTAAATGTCATTATCACTTAAAGTCAATAGTTTATATTAGGGTTAATTCTTGAGGTTGTACAGATATATAATGGTTTTGACAAATGTATAATTACATGTATCCATCATTATAATATTACACTGAATAGTTTTACTCTATGCAACAGATATCCAATCCCTCTCCCAACTCTTGATCTTTTTACTGCCTCCATAATTTTGCCTTTTCCAGAATGTTCTATACTTGGAATCATACATAATGTAGTCTTCTCAGATTGGCTTCTTTCACTTAGTAACATGTATTTAAAGCTCTTTTAATGTCTTTTCATGATTTGATAGCTTATTTCTTTTAGTGCTTAATATCCCATGGTCTGAATGTTCCTCGGTTTATTCATTCACCTGCTGAAGGGACATCTTGGTTGCTTCCAAGTTTTGGCAATTGTGAATACAGCTGCTGTAAACATCTGTGTGCAGATTTTTGGGTGGATGTTAACTCATTTCTACACACACACACACACGACCATGATTGCTGGATTATATCACAAGAGGATGTTTAGTTTTGCAAAGTAAAGCTCAAGTCTTTCAAGTTGGCAGTACCATATTTGCGCTCCCACAAGCATTGAATGAGAGCTCCTGTTGTCCCGAGTTCTCACCAGCATTTGGTATCATCAGTGTTTTGAATTTTTGCATTCCAGTAGGTATGCAGTGCTGTTTTAGTTTGCATTTCCATGACATATGTGTGAACCATTTTTTCATTTGCTTACTTGCTGTGTAACTTGAAGTGTCTGTAAAGGTCTTCAGCCCATTTTAAAATTGGATTGTTTGATTTCTTATTGTTGAATTTTGAGTTTTTTGGGGGGCTTTCTGGTGTATTGCATATAACAAGTTTGCTGTGGTCTGACTGTAGTTTGTCTCCTCCTTCCCCACCCCCCAATTCCTATGTTGAAAACTTAATTCCTAATGATGATATCAAGAGGTGGGGCTTTTTGGAGATGATTAGGTCATGAGGATGGAGCTCTTCTGATTGAGATCAGTGCCCTTACGAGAGGCCCCATGAAGCTCCCTACCCCTTCCACTGCAGAAGGCCCCGACCTGACCATGCTGCCACCTTGATCTTAGACTTCCCATCCTCCAGAATTATGGGAAATGTTTGTTTATAAGCCTCCCAATTTATGGTCCTTTTGTTATAGCAGCCCAAACAGACTACAACACAGTTCCTTATCAGATGTCTTTTACAAATATTTTTTCTGGTTTAAGTCTTGTCTTCTCATTCTCTTGATGAACACTGTTTATAAATGCTAATTTGTGATCAGTGTATCTTCTTTGGTGAGGTATATATTCAAATCTTTGTGAAAAGAACCCCAAAGACAACTTTTAAATGTCTGGCTTTGTACACAATGATCCCTAGGTAAAAGGACAACAACAACAACAACAACAACAACAACGAAACAATAGTAATTCAAAAGTAATTTTTCTTAATATAAGTAAACATAGTTTTTGACCTTTTTACTAGGTTAGATGCTAGACCAGGCACTTTGTGGGACCCAACGGTGACTAAGGAGTATGTAAGGAACTGAACATGTAGTAAGTAGTAGACACATGCATAAGTAAATATAATACAAGGTTAAGTTGTTAAGAAAAATAATACCGATTGAAAAGGCTACCAGAGCATAAAAGAGGGTGATATTTTGGTAATGGTAAGTCACTAAAAGCTTCATGGAAAAGTAGCTGCTGAGATATCTCTGGAAAACTAGGGATCAGAGTTGTGGGGGGAAACAGAGGAAGCAAAAGGTAGAGGTGGCTGGGTGCAAGGTCTGTGCGCTGCCTAATAGTTCTGCTTGACCTGGCTCCTGCCTCAGGTCTATTCTTGTCCTGGCTTTTTCTACCAATTTCTCCTCCCTCATGTGCTTGAAGCACTTCACTCTCTGTAACCTTTCTCCTCCCACGCACCTAGCCAATTCGTAATTGTAATTGAGCTCAGTTTTACTGCTCCACAAAGCCTTCGCAGACCACCAGTACCTTCAAACTCGGGCTCTGTATTGTTAACTCACGGCGTGCCAAACTTCATATGTTTATCACACCTGCAGTAAAGAATTACATGGGTTAAATGTGTAACATCTACCTCACTGGATTATCCACTCCAGGAAAATACAGGGACTTTTTTCTGTCTTGTTCGCTGTTGTGGCTCCTGGGCCTTAGCACAATACCTGCCACATAGAAGATAACTAACTATCGATGCTGAATTCTGGTAATAGTTTTTATGTGTGGTTGAATATAGCTTCAAATACTTTCACAATGTTTATAGCTATGTTAAATTACAGCGCTTATAAGAAAGGAATATAAGCAAATTAATAGCTTAATCCATATAGATTTCCATAATTTAAAGAAGACAGTATGTATGTGCTAACATAAGTACAAACATCTTTGAGTAAAGGACTGGAAAACTCGAACTTTAACACAAATAACAAAGAATGGAAGTACACAATGAATACTAAAATAGAAATCTCCATAATCTTTAGATAACTTGATTTTAATAGATAACACCTTCCATTTTAGATATTAAAGTGCTTGTATACTTTTACTGTTTTAGTCACATGCCAGACCTATCTATTCAAAGTTTAGCTAAATTCAAAATATGCCCAATATTTGAATTTAATACCTAATCAACATTCACTTACTTTCATAAGCCTTTCTAGCCCCCACACAAAAGGATTTTAACAGTGTCCATATGCCCATTCAATGAATATATAATTTTGCTCTCTGTAACAAGGTTCCGATACTTTATTACCAGATTTGTATCAATTAGAAGGGACAATATTCAAGATTTACTAAATTGCTACTGAAGGAAATCATTAAAAAATCTAATGTATGAATCGAAGGTTAGCTTCTTCCTACTTCCAACTGGATTTGAACGACACACTTTTTCATTTTTATAATCAAACATTAGAAATATTTTATTGTGAAAACTGAAGGATATATTGAATATGTTCTGTTTTGTGAAGTCTGCTTTTCCAACTGTAAGTTACTGGCACTCAGGAAAACAACAATCACTTAAATGAAAACTAAATATATAAAGCCTATGTTTAAAACATGGCCTTTATTAATACTGCCCGCTGAGCTCCATTTTTATTTTACATTGAAATACTTCAGCTTTGCAAAGAAAAGACAGAGAAGTGCATTTTACAAGAGTACGTTTTTGTTTTTAATTCTCTGCGAAAATGGAAGGAATCTGAATCACAAAGTCACAATGTGGTAAATGAAATTAAGAAACAATGATCTTAGTAATGCTATGCCATCACTAGGGTTTGGCTCTGACTTGGTTCTTATAAATCAGATCCTGACATACAGTCTAGAGCATCTATGTTATTACTCTACAACATATTAAACACAGAAAAGGAGGTTTTTAAAAAAACCCTTTCAATGTACAAACATGAATTTAAAAACCGATTTTAAAAAATCACTTTTTTACATAATGTATATGGCAAAACTGCTTTAAATACATGATTTTGGAAGAATTATTTACAAAATGTATCAGTCTGTGGAACAATTCACAGACATGGCATACATAATTGCTTTACCTAGTTGTTGCATCTCAACTTTGGGAGATATAAATTTATTCGGCAGTATAGCAAAAATAAAAACTGTGACAAAGTATCTTAAGGGCAACCAAAAATTTGATCCTCAAAACAGTTTAAATACTAGGACTGCCAAAGTGTCTAAAGGAGGACATGCTTTGCTGATCCAGATGCCCATTTACAGCTCCATACTGCTGGAAGGACTGAGTCAGACTCCCCTCAACACAGGCACAGCTGCGGGATGCAGCCTCCGGGAAAAGGGACAGCTAGAGTCACTGTCATCCAAAGAGTGAATTAACCTACAATTTTCTTTTTTTCAATTTTATTAATATTTTAAAAAATACATAAAAATACAACATCCAATGTCTGAATAAATATATTTAACAAGTTGCAAGATAATACCTTATTTTACACAAAATTTTCAGCTTTAGAAATCTTGTTAAATAACTTCATTGTTGTTATATATTTCATTTTTGTATTTTTGTAACAAAATAAAAACTCTGAAATTACATAGAAAAAAGACAAAATATTTTTGTCAAGGGATAAGATAGTCCACTGAAAACTTATTCACAATTCCACTGTAAACATTAATAAACATTAAAATATTTGCATAATCGTGTGCTCAAAAATACTATAAAAAGTGGAAGACTTATTACAACTGTAGTTTTCAGTCAACTACACTTCCTTTCACAATTTATTTTGTCCCATTTACACCTTTAAGCCTGGGCACACTGCTGAACATATACTTTGGCAGTTCTAAATAGCAAGTGCTTCCACAAAAACAAAAAACACAACACAACAAAAAAACAAAACCAACAAAAAAACCCCCCAAAAATGACAACAATAAAAAAACACATACAACATAAACCCCCTACTCACCAAGTGTTCAAACACATCTTAGTGAAAGTGCAACAGTAACTATTCAGCTGGATATTTTGATGTTTGTCGTGTGCACTTGTCTATGATTTCTATTAACACCTGAAACTTTACTATACAAATTCAAATTTGCTAAGTGCCCATTTTCTATCTTCACAAAATAATGAAAAAAAAAGAGGAAAAATTATGAAAAATATGCAGGCTGCCTAACCTTCCGTTATTAATCAGCTTATTTTTTTGCAACAGAAAAAAGAAAAGAAGGGAATAGATACAATCCAGCCTGGAAGAGTAGACAGGATATACTTAGTAATGTCAAACCAGTTGAGTGCTTTCTGTGGCTGTATTTCAGGATTTTGGGATTTATGTCCATGGCAGCAAACTGCTGGGAAGGCAGAGAAAATGAATATCACCTGCATTCTACAGCAAGTACATTTTGTGGTGGAGATGACGATGAAGGACTCATTCCAGTGTCTGACGACGCAGATGACATGGAGGCTCCTGCGTGAGACACTGTGGAATCAAAATAATTGTATTAGACTCAAAAATTCTCATGCAAAGATACTCAGGTACTGGCAAGTTAGAGAATCTTAACATTATTCACTTCAGTTATCATCTTCTTAAATGCCGCATGAAGGAATAACAAACTGTCAGCAAAAATTTTGTTTGGCTCAAGTGAGTGGAATTAGCCCCTGGTCAGTAAAGTCACTCAGTTAAAAAAAAATGCCATAAAATTTAAAGACTAAAGAGATAAATTTTATTTATTTATTTATTTATTTTTAGAGAGGGAAGGGAAGGAGAGAGAGAGAGAGAGAGAGAGAAAGAGAGAGAGAGAGAGAGAGAGAAACATCAATGTGTGGTTGCTGGGGGTTATGACCTGCAACCCAGGCATGTACCCTGGCTGGGAATTGAGCCTGGGACACTTTGGTTCCCAGCCCGCGCTCAACCCACTGAGCTATGCCAGCCAGTGCTGAGATAAATTTTTAAAACTCCTTCTTAACAGATCCCTGGAAGGAATTCACCTTGCTGCAAACCAGAAACAAGATCAACCAGAGAATGTCCCACAACCAGCTAATCACTGGTCTCCTAGCTTTGTCGTGTCCCAGCACACCTGATGGACACAACGTTCCTGTGTAGGTAACAGAAGTTTTCTAGGTCAGGTATCAAATCCTATGATTTAGGAATTGAATTTCCTGACCAGATCCAATACTTCTCGTTCTTCTCGCCTAATCCTCTTTTTGATCTACTGGGATTCTTTAGCTTTGCTATCACTTCTACTAGATTTGTAAAAATTCCTACTATCATATACATCCTATAATACATATATCATGTAGGATATATATGTGATATATACACATACATGTATAGCATATATATTTTTTAAATCCTCACCCAAGGGTATGTTTATTGATTTTTAGAGAGAGAGAACAGGGGAAGAGAGGCGAGGAAAGGAAAAGAAAATGTTGATATGACAGAGAAATATTGATTGGTTGTCTCCTATAGGTACCCCAAAGAGGGACTGAACCCACAACCTAAGTATGTGCCCTGACCGGGAACTGAACTGATATCTTTTGGTGTATGGGATGATGCCCCAACCAACTGAACCACCCAGCCAGTGCAATCGTATTTTTTTAATTTGAATAGATCTGTGTTATTCTCTGAATTTTATTAATGCCATATTCTTGTTTCAAGATTAGATTATCTTCCCTACATCTCTGGATATTAATTATAGTTTGGTATTTTTATATGGTACATCATCTGTTTTATTCCACAAATTCCTTTTTATTTTCATTTTATACTTTGGTTTCTGTCTTTATGTATGTAGAAGCCTTCCTATCTGGTACTGTGGTTTCAGTATCCTTATCTACCATGACAATTACAGTAGTTATCTGATCCTCACAAAAGACAGGCTGTTGACAATTCTTATCTGTCGGTCTGCTGTCCCTTTTTCCTGTCTGTAGGTATGGGGCTTTTGATTTTCTTTACTGTCATTTTATTGGGGATTAGAGATAGAATAGATATGACTATGTCGATATTTAACTAGAAGTTAATCCTACACAATTTTAAGGTCTAGGTCAGACACTACTCTCTCCATGATTACTCCAGAGTAATCTATCCTTCTACCAATTCCTAAACTTGTTAATATCACTCTTGAGACCCTCATCACACAATGTCCTACTAAACTTCAGTATCTTTTGAGATCGGAGTCTGGATCTCATTCATCTTCATACCTCCACCACCTAGCAGAGGGCCTAGCACATGGCATGTATGCACTAATATTGTTCATCTGAACTATCTTATACAGTAGTTGCTTAGGAAATGACTATCCCAAAAACAGTCTCCTCGACGATAAGCCATATGCCTATTCATTTTGATGAACCTCTTAATAGCAAATATAGTACCTAATAACAGGCAGCCAGTAAATATTGAATGAAGAATGAATTCAGAGTGAGTAAGCTGTTCTTGAGAACCCACCACATTTAGTAAAATCACACATTTTGTAAAACAGTTCATAGTCTCACTCTGATTAATTCAGTTGTTGAATCACCTCAACAACAGCAACGAAGAAAATACTAGGAATCAAAAAACAACAATAAATGTATACTATATTCTAAGAGTGATAAACCTGAATCTTCTAAAATGATAGTACATTTGAAAATAGAGGAGAGGAAAATTATAATCAAATTACCTTCTCTGTCTTTCTTTTTTAATCTTTTTCTCCTCCTGTCAATAGTCGCAACTTCAGACTTCAAAGACATGTAATATTTTCTTATTTCCTGTAGTTTTTCTTGGAGAAAAGAAATTCTCTCTGTACTGTTCATATTATCTAGTTCATCTAAAAGGGAAAAAATTTAATTAGCATTTTAAAATAATTCAGAAAAATTATGGCGGTTTTATCAGAAATCCAACTCATAAATCATCAAAACCATTCGTTTATTAAAATGAAGTTAATAAGTCTCTGTAACAAGGAAGACACTAATTAAATTCAAATAAGATTTCATTATATATCCCAATATTTCTATACTAAACATTACTTGATTATTTATTTATTTTTTACTAAACATTCTTGATTCTTTAAATGATCAGAAAATCAAAAGACATCAACACAGAGCAACTTGGATTTACAATTGTAGTTACTTATTGAAATTGTTTCTCCATATTGATGGTTTCCTCATTTATCTGTTATTTCCAATTGTCAATGCTAGAAAGGATGTTCTAGTTTCATTGATTTATGTAAATCCTACATGTCTTATTTCATAATTGGAGGTATTCTTCCAGTGAATGTTTATCAAGTTAGTATTATGAAAAGACATGGATTTATATTTAAAGTAACAAGTGATGATTACTGGTAAGGTAATATTTAGAAACCTAAATAAGTAGGGGGGAGAAAACTGTACTTGAACAATGATTGAAATAAAAAAAAAAAAAATGAAACCTAAATAAATGAACTTGCTAATCATTATTCCTTTGGCATTTAAAAAAATATTTTTTTAGATTTTATTTACTTATTTATAGAGAGAACAGAAGGGAGGGAGAGAGGAAAAGAAACAACAATGTGTGAGAGAAGTATCAATAATCAGGTGCCTTTCACACGCCCCCAACTGGGTACCTGGCCTAAAACCCAGGCATGTGCCCTAGATTAGGAGTTGAACTGATAACCTTTTGGTTCATGGGCCCGTGCTCAAGCCACTGAGCCACAACGGCCAGAAAATTCCTTTGACATTTTAAGGTATATATATATATATACACCTTAATATATATATATATATATATATATATATATATATATATATATATATATATACACACACACACACACATACATACATACAGTGCTTTACAATATACATTCAAGTTTTTTTTTAGGTTTCTTACTGAGTTGAAAGCTCCACTTGTATGTCCTAGGGGATGAATTCGGATGTTTTTCTCTGTGTTTATCTTTTTCTCCATCTTTTATGTGAGGGGATATTCTTGCAGGAGATCGTGCAAGCTTCTGTGGCTTAGATACACTAAGATGTTTTACTGGGGTACATTTACTTGAATTGTCCAGGACAGGAAGATCTTCACTATCACTGCTTTGTCCTAGAATAAAAAAATGGACTCAGATTATAAATTATAAAAATCTCAAATATCAATATGCAACAGACACAGAAATCACACATTTTGGTATCCTACAGAAATGAGGGGAGGGAAACAGAAAATTTAAGTGTTTATCAACGGTTAGAAATTTTATATTACTTTGCTCAAGTGGTTAAAAAGAATGAGCAAATTCATAAGAACAAAATGACAAAATATCCTATACTCTTAAATGAAAAAGCAGTTATAATATACACAGTATTGCCCCATTTATGTTTAAAACAAAACCTAACTACCCAAAAGAGCACCAATCCAAAAAAAAAAATATATGCACAAAAAAGACCTTATGTACACATAGCCTGTAACCCATAATGAAATGTGAGCAGATACTTGTTTGTAACTTTATGCCTCCTCACCAAATTTGTACTTAGAGATGCTTTTGGTTTTCACTTAATAACAAATAAGAATTCTCAATTTTATGTTTTTCAAACTATACTCTACTTTCACCCTACCCAATCTCAAAAGCAAATCTTGCTTTCTACTGAAAAGACAAAGTTAAGGGTTACACACTCAATTTTACAGCTCCTCCCCTACCGGTATCTGTCCTTACTGCCCTTTTTTTGGCCTCAAAAAGAGTGTTTCTGGCCAAGATCATCTCTTCAGCTACTCTTAAAACCATCTACTTCTCTGAAATTCCTAATGTCAATTAACCAACCTCTTTTATCTTCAACTTCTTTTCTCAGAGTCTACAAAGTTGCTTAGATGTTTCCTACCCTTAGAAGAGGGAGGGAAGGAGAAGAAAACCTATCCCTTCAGCTGGCACCTCCTTCCTTCTCTTTAGGATCAAATTTCTTCAAAGACATTCTTTGTCTACAGATTTTCATACCTTCTGATCACATCACTGTGCTATTGTTAGGGTCCCAAAGAATGAATACACAGAGCCTGGCATAAATAATGCCCCTATATATCATAAAATCTTTTATCACAAAATCATCAGCATGTACGTAATTCTGTAACACAACAATATCACACTCAAGCACACCATATGATGTTTTAGATGAAATGTTCAAATTAAAACTATAAATTATTACCTGCATATCATTCTCCTACCAACCACACTCGTACAGGTGTTATTTCTACCAGACCCTGTATTTTAATCCTATTGAATATTCTATAGCATTTGAAACTTTTTTTCTTATTCAAATCCACTAATGTTTACTGATTTTTATTTATCGCCAATCAGTTTCTACTCTAGTCTTCCTGGCTATCCCATATAAAGGGACATTCTGCATAATTCTACTGGTCCTTTTTCTTTGTTTTTCGATTACAATTCACATTCAATATCATTTTGTATTAGTTTCAAGCATACAGCCTAGTGGTTAGACAAGCATCTACTTTGCATAGTGTTTCCTTGATATTTCCAGTACCCATCTAGCACCATACAGTTATCACGACATCACTGACTGTATTTCCTATGTTGTACTTTACTTTTTCTTCTCATTTTACTGATAGCAATCTCATCTTGTAATACTTTGACAGCTATCTTCTAAAAATAGACTTTCTTCTAAGCTCCAGACCCCACTTTTCCTAATACTGGGACATCTAACACAACAATCCCTATGTTAGTCTCTCAACAACCCACTGGTATTCCTGTAGTCCATGTCAGTTAACCAATTCCTCCTAACTATTTATAATTGAGTCTTAGTGATTTTATATCCTATTTTTTTTTCAATTCATTCCTTCTTTCACGGTCTTAGTTAAGCCAAAGACTCTTTCCAAAAAGTAAAACTGATCTATTTCCTTTCTTTCTTCAGTCTTCAAACTTACAAAAAAGTTATGAGGACAGTTAGCAAAAAAAAAAAAAAAAAAAAAAAAAAAAAAAAAAAAAAGTTTTTCTGACCCCTTGGAAGGTAAGTTGCCTCACCATACTTGAGTACTTTAGAGCTTTTTTCTTAGAAACAAGAATATTCTCCTGTGTTAGTTATCTACAAGTTACCCCAAATCTTAGTTTAAAACTACAAATGTATAACTCACAATTTTTGAAAAATATATTTTATTAATTATGCTATTAGAGTTGTCCCATTTTCCCTTTATTTGCCTCTGCCCTGCACCCCTCTCACACCAGCATCCCCCCTTAGGTTCACATCCATGGGTCATACATATAAGTTCTTTGGCTTCTCATTTTCCATACTATTTTTAACCTCCCTGTCGATTTTGTACCTACCATTTATGCTTATTCCCTGTACCTTTCCCCCACTCTTCCTTTGCCCTACCCTGCCCCGACTGATAACCCTCTATGTAATCTCCATTTCTCTGATTCTGTCCTAGTTGTTTCCTTAGTTTGTTTTACTTTTTGTTTCTTTTTAGGTTCAGTTGTTGATAGTTTTGAGTTTGTTGCCATTTTAATGTTCATAGTTTTGATCATCATCTTTTCCTTAAATATGCCCTTTTAACATTTCATATAGTAGGGGCTTGGTGATGATGAAGTCCTTTAACTAGACCTTATCTGGGAAGCACTTTATCTGCCCTTCCATTCTAAATGATAGCTTCGCTGGATAGAGTAATCTTGGATGTAGGTCCTTGCCTTCCATGACTTTGAATATTTCTTCCCAGCCCCTTCTTGCCTGTAAGGTTTCTTTTGAGAAATCTGGTGATAGTTTTATGGGAAGACCTTTGTAGCTAACTGTCTCCTTTTCTTTTGCTGCTTTTAAGATTTTCTAATTTTTAACCTTGGGCAATGAAATTATAGTGTGCCTTGGTGCGTGTTTCCTTGGGTACTTCTTTGGTACTCCCTGAGTTTCCTGGAAGTCTATTTCCTTTGCCAGATTGGGGAAGTTCTCCTTCATTATGTTTTCAACTTCTTGCTCTTCCTCGTTTCCTTCTGGCACCCCTATGATTTGCACTTTGGAACGTTTAAAGTTGTCCTGGAGATTCCTAAGCCTCTCCTCATTTTTTTAAATTCTTGCTTCTTCATTCTGTTCTGGTTGAATGTTTATTTCTTCCTTCTAATCCAAACTGTTTGAGTCCCAGTTTCCTTCCCTTCACTGTCAGTTCCCTGTATACTTTTCCTTATTTCACTTTGCAGAGCCTTCACTTTTTCCTTTATTTTGTGACCATACTCAACCATTTCTCTGAGCATCCTGATTACCAGTGTTTTGACCTCTGGTTGGCTATCTCACCATTTAGTTCTATTTTTGGAGCTTTGATGTATTTTTTCATTTGGGCTATATATATATATATATATATATATATATATATATATATTTTTTTTTTTTTTTTTTTTTTTTGGTCTCAGTTTCTCTGTTATATAGTGAGGGGCAGAGCCTTACGTATTCGCCAGGATGGGGCAACTCATGTTGCTGCACTGTAGCGCTGTACGTGGGGGAGGGGTCTGAGAGGGAACAATGCCATGTGCTCTGCTCTCTGCTGGGCTTCAGTCACTTCTCCTGCTACCCAGAAGCAAATCTGGGTCCTTCTGGTGCTGATTCCCGGAGGGGTGGGTTTGTGTATGTTCTAGGACCCTGTGGGTCGTTCCAACAAACTCTCCCTTGAGGCCGGGTGTTTCTCCCACCACCACAAACCCCACAGGTTTTCCAGTCAGAGGTTTTGAGGCTCTCTTTTCCCATGCTGGAACCCTGTGTTGTGTGGCTCTCTTGCTCCCCAATTATTCCTCCTGGTTTATCTACATGAAAATATGGGATTGCCAGTATGCCAGCCACTGCCTTGCCACATGTCCTCTCTGCCCCAGATGCCCATCTCTGCTCCTCCTATCAGTCTGAATGAATGTTTCTTTTTTAACTCCTTGGTTGTTGGACTTCCATACAGCTTGATTTTCTGGTCATTCTGGTTATTTTTCGTTTTTAAATTTGTTGTTCTTTTGGTTGTGTGAGGAGGCAAAGTGTGTCTACCTACGCCTCCATCTTGGACAGAATTCTTAATAGCTCACACAGTTTCTGAGGGTTGGAATCTGGGAGCAGCTTGTCTGTGTGGTCTGGCTTAGAATATCTTGTGAGACTGCAGCCAAGCTGTTAGTTGAGGCTGTGGTCTCTGAAGACTTGACTGGAGCTGGAGGACATGCTTCCAAGGTGACTTACTCACGTGGCTGTGGTCAGAAGGTCTCAGTTTCTTGCTCACTGTTGGTAGGATATGCTCAGTTCCTCACAACATGGGCCTCTTCCTAGCCTGACTGAGTGTTCTCACAACAGACAGCTAACTTCTCCCCGATGAAGTTCATCCAAGGATGAACATGCAGGAATCTGCAGTGCCTTTTATGACTTATTCTCTGAAATCATGTTCTATCACTTCCACTTTGTTAGAAGTAAGTTACTAAATTCAGCTCCCCTAAAGGGAAGGGAATTAGGGTTTGTCTCTTCAAGGGAAGAATATCAACAAATTTGTGCATATCTGTTTGTAAAACCACTGTACTCCTACAGAATCATAATACAACCATCAAAACCAGGAAGTTAACACAAATATATTACCATCATCTAATCCTCAGATCCCATGCATGTTTCCCTATTTGACCTGATAATGTCCTTTTACAGCAATAGGATCCAGGTGAGAATCATATATTGCATTTAGGCGTCACATCTCTTAAGTCTCCTTCAATCTGGAACAGTTCTTCTTTCTTTGATTTTCATGACCTTGACAAATTTTTAAACTGCAGGCCAGTTATTTTATAGAATATTCTTCAGTTTGAATTTGTTAATGGTTTCTAATGATTATATTCCGGTTATGCATCTTTGTGCGGAAATCACTGATGATGTACTACTATGTTTATATTGCATGCTGTCAGGTGTTACATGATTTCAATTTGTCCCATTATTAGTGGTGTTCACTCTGGTCATCTAAGGTGGTGCCCACCAGTCTTATCCACTGTAAGGTTATTCATTTTCCCTTTGTACTTCCTGCTGCCTTTCTAGTCTCATCTCCCATTGCTTTTTCTCAGTATCTAGTCCTGTACTGTTCAGCCACATAATGGCTACTGAAAACCTGAAATGCCTTTTATCTTATATAAATTATATGCTCCTTCTTTGGTACTTCATCTGCACTATAACCTAGAATTTCACTTTTAGACTTGTATGAAGGCAGGTTTTGAAAGTAAAAGTTTAATTTGTCAAAATCAACCATGTTTATTTCTACTATATTCTATGACTTAATTTTATTCCTTATTGTACAGAAGTCTGTTTTTTATGTAATCTACTCATATCAGTTTACTGTTTTTTTTTTTAAATAAAAATTTTACTTCTCCATGTTTTAAAATTACCATATCACTTAGGAGTCAGCTTTTCTAGATTAAAGAAAAACATTCCATTCAGAAATGTAAACTTAATCTGCTTGCACCATTACAACAAATGTTGTTTTTCTTTCATTCAAGTTTCCCAAATATGTTCCTCTAATATTAAACTACTTTACATAAAAAATACGCATAAAAATAATCACAGCTATCCCAACTCTAAATAAAATTGACAAGAACTTCAGATTAAAAATTAATGGAAAAACTGCTATTTCAGAACATAATAAACCAAGTTTATTTTTAAACTGACCCAAATGATCAAGTCAACAAACTGCTGAAAATATTAACAGTGTACTAAAACCAGCATTGAAAAGCACCAACCTGTCCCATTTTTTTCATTTTTGGCTACAGCACTTGTTCGCTTTGGGATACGCTTTTGCTTTTTTGCCAATAATCCACCATTTCCATCACTTGGTCTTTTCTGACCTGAAGGGGAAAGAGAGAGATCTTGAAAAGTCAATAGCAAGTATATTTATTCACCTGTCTACATAAATTTCTACATATACATTTTTAAACGGGTGGGGGAAGAGGGAATAGAGGAAGGAAAGGTAGAAAAAAGGAAAGGAAAGAAAGGAGGAGGAAAAAGTACTTTACAGATCAAAAGTTCATTTACTAATTTTTAGTTTTAATATAAAGTCTAATTTTCTCCCTATAAAGTCCTTACCCTTCTCTCTGATCTCTCTTTCTTGAACAATTATACTACAGGTACCAGAGGCAACGCTGGCTTCGAACCCATTTGCTGATTCCCTCTCACAGAGGCCTTCTTGAGATTCTTCAGCAATACTATCAACTTCAATGGTTATGTCACTCTCACTTTTTATACTTCGAGACTCATCTTGACTGAGAGTAAGTGGTGAAGCTACTGAAAAGTTATGCTGTACTACAGGAGGTAGGGCAGGTGGAATAGAAACAAGAGAGTTAGATTCAGAGCTTTCCACTACTGCATCCTCAATACTGGTCTTGTCCTTTTCATCCAAATCATCCAAATCTACTTCATGGCAAACCAAGGTTTCAGGCCCAATCAGAGGCATTGCATCCTCTTCTTCTTTCAGTGGAGTATTTACAGTTTCTTCAGCTGGACTATCAGACTTCTCACTAGTCAGTTCTTGAATGCATTGGTTTGACTCTGCTATTAATGATGGCATTCCTTCATTTTCTATTTCAAAATGTTGTTCAAAATTTAAGTTTTTCACTCCCTCAGATACAATACAGTCACTGGTCCTTTCTTGAGATATGCTATTTATCATTTCCACTCCATTCTCAATTCTTATTTTTTTCTCTGGTGATGATTGTCCCAGTATTTTCCGTTTCAACTTTTTTTCTTTTGCACATTGGTCAATTTCATTTTCAGTAGCAGAAGAAAAGTTTTTATTGTCTAATGAAGGAAATTCTAGACTGTGAGTTTCTATACGAGGTTCACTTCCTGCTTCATCTTGGCTAAATGAAGAAATCTTTATAATTTCTAAAGAAAGATCTTTTGTCTTGCTTCGTCTTCCCTTTCCTTTAGGGGATTTTTCTGCCTCTTTCTTAATGTCTTCTACTTGTTCTACTTTATTTCCAAAAATTTGTACTATTTGTTCATTCTCTCCAACATCTAACTTCAAGGTCTCTAGAGGCTGCATTTGAGTCCTTTCATTTTCCTTTAATATATGTGCAGCAATCTTTGGATTTTCTTCATCTAGTTTATCATTTAAATTTTTGTTTTTTTCTAGTTCTTCTTTAATATCAGGAGAAAGTTCTTCATTCATCAAATTCTTTTCTAAAAGGTCTTCTGTATCACTATCAGATGAACAAGAGTCTGCAAGAGGAAATGTTACACAGGTTTCTATCTTAATTACTAATGTAATTTCACAATAAAAATTCTGCCAAACACAAAACTCTTAATCATGAACCTTGAATACCTCTCTATAGAAGTTTTTGATATAAAATAAATCATACACTTGAGCCAAAAATGTGTGGGGAAGATTTCAAATTAAACTCCATGTAAGAATACATTACATAGGAAGTATTACTATCATAATTCTGTAAAAGAATTATTTTGCAATTTTCACTAGTATCATATTTAGGCTATGATACTTCTTAGAAAAGCAAAGGACTAGTACTGAGATATGATATTGTAAAGTGGTTTGATCTGAGATCTAGTAGGTAGTGATTAATAGATGTGATGGCCCTTTTGTGTCCTTAGAAAGGAATCTGACATTCTACTTAAAATAATTCTGGAAAGGATATACAAAAGGAGCAATTTGAATTCTTGAAACTTTAAATACTCTTCTGATTAAGAGACATGAATGTATAGGCTATCTACCATTTTGCAAAAGAAATCTTTCACTTTAGTCAGATAATTTTTAAATTAAAATCAAGTAGAGTTTTAAAACTGTATAGGAGCTGTAAAATATAAAAATTTGGCTCACATGCTGCTTACATTTTAAATAAGTTCAAAAGAGCAAACTTACTTAAAGGTATTTTGTAAATGAAAAGGTACATAGTTTTTGTGATTTTAACACATACAGAATTTAGAATTCATTTGTTCTTGGGTTAAAAAAAGAACTCCTTTAGTTTAGCAAGACTAAATATATATAGTTTTGTAGGTGGTACACTGCACAAGGGTATGGTGTGCAAGAGAGCATCTTTCACTTTGTGGGTATCTTGCAATTATGTAATATGGCAACCTTCCAGCAGATGGCAGTAAAGAGGAAGAAGAATGCCCTTTTGTAATTTGCATACAAGCAAACATCCTATGGACTAATAGCAATCCTGTACATTCAAAATAACTTTATTCCTAGAAGGAAAATTTTTATAAGGCTAAGGCAACTATTTAACGTTTCTTAAATTACATGGAAAAAATACAAAGATAGAAAAGTGGCAAAAAGTGAATAAAAGCAGAATAAAATATGTTCACCTGTACTCATCATGAAACATTTCCATACCACATTAGTTTTTGCTCTCTCTGAGCAACACAGTCTCAGCTTTGCTGAAATATCCTACAGGACAGCACTGAATGACAGGAGACACTGGTGCATGCTTTGAAGGACAGTGCAGCACACAGATGCATGGCCTGTCAACCCATCCTCTATTTAAAATAGAGTATTTCTATGATATTGACCAAAAAAGGTATTTTAAATTAAAGTAAAACATCACTGAGTTTTAAGTAACCATGATATACTAAAATAAACATCTTATTCAAATCAAATTTTAGTTTAAGTTATATATGAGATTAAAAACTTAGATAACTTTCTACAAGTCTCACACAACTGACGTTTTATTATTTACGTTGGTTTTTAAAAAATCAGTGATCCTCAAAATTGTGCACCTTCCATTCTATTTGACAATGGTGAGCTGTCTGCCATACTGCTGTGAGCACTTGTGATACCTGATTTTCCTTCACTGTTAGGAGTCTTAGACAAACCATATGGCATGTTTGATGAAAGGTTAGATCTTAAAGGAGGTCGTCCCCGTTTTGACTTCTGCCTCTCTTCATCCCTCTTTTCATCTTTTTCACTGTCTTCTTTATTCTAGATAACAACAAAATATATATATGAGAAGCGCATTCCTTAAAAGAAAAATCGACATTCTACTTCTCCAAGGAAAACTAGAAGTCAAAAAATGTATTTTATATATCAATTCCTAATCTGTGCTTACAGAAAAATTATAAACAAATAGTTTGTTGACATTTTTTACTTGTATCAATCAATATGATGGTCTACATTATGCAATACTGCAACTGTAATTGTGAAGGTCAAAGTCAGGACATTACAAAGCTATGCAACTACTTAGCACTGCTTCCCCTTACTATTCCCTGAAGAAAAGAAAGATATCTACCATAAATAGACAAAACATTAAGTGACTCTCTACAGCAAAGGCTGAAAACCGAGGGTGAGGATGAGGATACAGAGGGCCAGTAGATATGTGTTTTAAAATTTAGTATTAGATTCCAACACATAAAAATCAGATTTCACATTTTTAAAAAATGCTGTGTTGAAAAATCCTAAAATCTGGCAGCCCTGATTGCACCCCACAACAGTGTTTAGCCCCATCCTCCCTAGATGAGAACATGTCGTCGTGTTGGTCCCGATCAGTCCTATTTCCCCTTTGTCTACGCTACAGCCGCTATAGGCATATCAGTTTAAAGCCTATGTCCCAGGAATCACTGGTTTTTATCTTTCTTGAAACAATGAGTTAATGTGTTTATATTTTTTCACTTTTTTTAAGCTTCCGGTTTATAAGAGAGAAAACCACAATTACCTTAAAAGAATCAATATGATTATCACAGTGAAACAAGATTTAGAAAACATACAATATGAATAATTCCTGGATCTATCATAAACGATATAAATCTGTGAACATACTTTAGCTTTTTTCTTCTGTTTTTTCTTTGGTCCACCTTTGTCCAAAGGCCAGATTATCCTGTCAGCCTTCACCCATTCATCATACCTTAAAATAAAAATATATTTAAAAATTCACAATAATACCTTATTTGAAATGTATTCATCAAATAAAAACAAGAGTGGCATAAACTAAAGAGCTTGTTTCTAGTATTGGCAGAAATGTGAAGGGCACAGGGGCTGATTTGTTGGTAACATGTGCCAGCCACTGTACTAATGAGGAGCTTTGTATACCTGCCACCAATAAGGCAAAACAAGACAATTTCTTAGGGCAAACAGGCTTAAAGGGAGAGCTAGGTAAGCAAATTCTAAACAGATTCAAGACCATCTGAACTGCTTTGTTTTCTACAACTCTCACAGATTTGAACATAATGAAGTAAAATGATTCTGCACTGGCAATCATTTCATTTACCAAATAATCTAAAGAGAAGTCAGGTAAATTCAAACTTGTAATATGATCAGTTCCCAATGTATTTTATGAAGTCCTTTTCAACTCTCTTCCTCACAGAATTCTCTAACCTCTAGTACTTCTAGTAATATTTTATTCTGAACTATATCACCAACAAGACTCTGACATTTTTAGAGATATTTCATTTTCTTTATCTAAGTTTATTCTGTTTAGATCAAGTTGAAAACTCCTCATATCCCCTATACCTTTTTCCAAAACATTGACATCACTTTTCTTTTTAAAAAAAATCTGCACCTGAGGATATGTTTATTGATTTTAAAGAGAGGGAAAGGTAGGTAGAGAGAAAAAAAGTGAGAGAAACATCAATGTAAGAGAGAAACATTGCCCGAGGATACATTTACTGATTTTTTTTTTTTTTTGAGAGAGAGGTATGATGTTAGAGAGAAACATCAACTGGTTGTTTCCCCATACATGCCCCAACCGGGGGTCAAACCCACAACCTAGGTATGTGCCCTAACTGAGGATAGAACCTGCAACCTTCTGGTGCATGTGAGGATGTGCCAAACAACTGAACCACCCTGCCAGGGCTATTGACATCACTTTTCAATTTCAATATATTCAGCCCAAGTTACTAATCAGGGCCAAATAAGAAATTAAACTTTTAGAACTAAATAGAACAGTTCTTCATTATGTAAATACCCAAGTATTTGGAGAGCTCTATCAGAATCTAAAATCTGAACATTTAAGCAAAAGACTATAGGCAGTCCTTGCTTTGAACTTGCTTTGCATCATGTGAGTGGAAACCATACCCTTATTTTGTAACCTAGTTACCACGAAAATATGCAAAGCAAGGACATGGTTCCAATACCCACAAGTTTTATTTGACATGTTACCATGATTACTTATACTATGGTTTGAAAACTATCTCAAAAGTATATCCTCCCTAATCAATCCAATATCTTTGTTTAACCAGGCTAAGTACATTCTGAATATATTTAGAAGTATTCATTCATTTGGATATTTCCTGAGGGCCTGTCTAGGATGCAGAAGTATAGACAGAATAACAGAGAAAACAAGGCAGGCCCTTGCTCTCATGCAACTTGCAGTCTGGTGTGAAAGACAGATATATGGTAAAACCAAGTTAGTCTGGTAAATGCAATAACAGGGTTATTATATATTCACCCCAGGGCTAACAAAGGAACTCTGTTACTAGCAGAGTAACCCCGCCCAATTCCAAAATTCCATAGGACATATCAGACAACCAAGAAGCACAAGCCCAGAAACAACAAACAAACAAACAAACAGATAAATGGTGAGGAAGGAAGCAGCACAAGTCTGATCTGGACTATACTAGTCCTGGTCACCATGGTATGTCACCTAGGCATTCCCAGCATTAATACTGCCAACCAAGGGTGGTCCGAAGATTTCTCAACTGAAGAGCAGGACTTCCCTCACAGTTTTACATGCAACCCTGAGTTAGATATTCAACTAGATTCTCTATGAACTATAGTGGCTCAATGTCAATGAGCAGGTAAGAATTATACCAGCCTTTAGGAGTATGGAGATACAACAAAATACCACGAACCATGTGAGTAACCAGTTAAATAAATGTTTAGGAGCTTAGCTAGTTAGGAAGAATGTGAGCATATGATAAAATGACTACTGAGAAGAGTCATAGAGTAAAACATTAAACAGATGAGAAAGAGGGATGACAGCAAGAGAGAACTCCAGAAAGCAGAACAGAGGAACAGATGCACACTAATAAGTGAGAATGGATGACTGTGAATGGAACAGAACCTAAAGAAAAAAGAAGATTCTAATATACCGTAGCTGCAAAGATAGTTACTCAAAGTTGGTAAAAGTAGTCCTTCCCCCTTGAACTCAACAACATGTATATATATATAAAAAAACAGCAAGACAGATTAAGTTTGTTTCTAATGTTGGCAGAAATGTGAAATATGAAGGCATGGACTGGTTTGAGAAAAAAGAAAAAAGTTAAAGGTTTATATGCAAAACCCCCATACTTCTAAAATCTTTTATATGTGATTTAAGAGTTTATAAAGTCAAACTCTTTTAAAATGATGTGAGATGAAAGACACCTAACTGTCCCTCACTTAAACAAACAAACAAACAAGCACAGCCCTGGCTGATGTGGCTTAGTAGGTTGAGTGCGGCCCTGCAAACCAAATGGTCGCCAGTACAACTGCCCATCAGGACACATGCCTGGGTTATGGGCCAGGTCCCCAGTTGGGGACATGTGAGAGGCAAGCACACATTGATATTTCTCTCCCTTTCTCCCTCCTTTCCCCTCTAAAAAGAAATAAAATCTTTTAAAAAACAAAACAAAAAACAGTTAACATTTACCTGAGCACTTACTAAGTGCCAGGCATTGTTCTAAGCACTTTGCATGTTAATGTAGGTATTACTACTATTTCTCAAAACAGCTCTACAAAATAGGTACCTTTTCTTCCCCAATTTAGAGACGAAGGAATCCAGGTATAACAGACTACACTTAAGTATGCAGGGAAACCTTGGAGGACTCTGGCTCCAAACACAGGGCAAGCAGAGGCATTACACACACAAGACTTTCTAAAAAAAGAGAAAAACAGTCCCTGACATTCAGTAACTAGCCTGGTTATGTCGGGAGGGACCTAGTTTTGCTACAGAGATGATGTGACATCACATCTAGGTTGTTGTCTTCTGTTGAACATGAACCATTTCACAGAGCATCAGACAATTCTTGCAATGTGACCAAGATGTATTAAGACAACAAAGCCACTCCCTAATCAAGTATAAACAAACAAAAAACAGGAACGTTGTCCAAACCACAAGTATGACCAAACATCTTTCTTTCCTGACTGCAGCTTCTTTACCAATTTACAGCATTAACACTGGTCTAGTATTCTTTCCTTGTAGATAACTTTTATTTTTTTTTTTAAGATTTTATTTATTTATTTTTAGAGAGGGAAGGCAGGGGGAGAGGGAGGGAGGGAGGGAGAGGGAGACAGAGAGAGACAGAGAGAGAGACAGAGAGAGAGAGAGAGAGAGAGAGAGAGAGAGAGAGAGAGAGAGAGAGAAAGATCAATGTGCGGTTGCTGGGGGTTATGGCCTGCAACCCAGGCACGTACCCTGGCTGGGAATCGAACCTGGGACACTTTGGTTCCCAGCCCGCGCTCAATCCACTGAGCTATGCCAGCCAGGGCGATAACTTTTATTAAGATAACCAATCACTGAATTAACCCTACATCTTGACAGCATCCAATCTACAGCAAAGCCCTTAAACCCTCCCCCAAATCACCTAACAGATGCTCAAATCTAAGTCCTTTCTAACATTCTTTTTTATTAATAAATTTAGAGTTATTACAATGCTTAACATAGTTTTGATTTCTAATAAAAGTAACAGACAAAAAAAAAAAAACAAACAAAAAAAACCAACCAACAAACAAAAAAACACTTGCACTGTTGGTAGCTATGGTCCTGGCTCTTTGTCCATGTCCTGTATGATGTTCTCACAGAATCCTGGGCTATGACTGTTCCCAAAGCTGGTGCCTGGGCTTTAACTGATTGTTTAACACTCTCTTACTGAATCACCCTACAGTCTTCCACACTGTACACTCTGCCTCACTGCAAATGAGTAATAAATCCAACTTGTTAAACTAGTTAAACTACAGGCATGATCCAGGTGACTTTTGGCTGTAAGTATTGACACAACTAGTAAAACTGGGAACATTGGAAGTCTTAGAAAATTAGGATACAAGGTGTGCTTTGTAAATACACATATACCATTTGCTTTAGTTCTTCACAACATTAATTGTATCTTTTTGAACCACTGAGAGAAATTTCAATGGAAAGAAAACACATTTCTTGCTTACCTGACATTCCATCCATAGTAATGTACCAAATATAAAACTTCTCCATCATCAATTTCAGTGCTTTTAATACTGGCTTCATAGATTTTCTGTGTTTTCCCTCGTCCATATTTCACTTTCACTTTGGTTCCTGTTAGGCAGGGTTCCGTGTCTTCCTCATCTTCCTCCCCTTCAGAGTCACATTGGTTTCAGTTTCTTCCCTGCAGTAAGTTATAACATTGATAATGCTACTAATAACTTAATGGAGAACAAACTAATATATGCAAAAAGAATCCAACATGTAGAATAGTCACAACCTAAGGATTACCTTAATAGCATGTCAGTGGAGGAGGAGAAGAAGGAGGAGAAGGAGAAGATTTTTATGGACTACTTACTATAGAATATATTTATTATATAAAGGTACACTTTACCAGAAGTACATCCAGACTTCTTAAAGGCCAGTCAAAAATCAGTTAATGATGATGTGGAGTCAAATAAATCACTTTTGTTAAAACAAAATGAGAACCATATGCTATGAAAAAGTCTTTAGAATTCTTACTCAAGTGTCACCTTATATGCAAAAATTATCTCAAGAGTTTGTAACCTGCAACTAAATTGTCTTACATCTACATTATTACTACTTTGTACTTGATTTTAGAATGGTTCTTAGAAAACTACTTTTTGGTGGATAAAATAATGAACAAGAACTATCTACCTGTGTAATCATATCTTTTACACTAGTTTATATTTTAAAGGTTTCCTCATCCTAACAAAGAAACAATATTTCAGTATCAGGTCACTTGTTAAACTGTGGGAGAGCACCAAGAGAAAAGCTTTGTGTATCTTATATTGATTTATTTTTACTCATCTCCCAATAGTTTTCTTTGTTCTGATAATCAGTTATAAGGAAATTCACATTGGGTGGTCCAATTATATTTTTAATATTTTTACAAATGAACATACTGTGTTAACCCTGCATGGATTCAGGAGAGATTTGCATCAAAGGCCATTCTACTGTCACAAGAGTACTGAACACTTAAAGGGCCCTGGGCAGTGAGGCTCACTTGGTTGGAGCATCATGCCATAAATTGAAAGGCCGTGGGTTTGATTCCCAGTCAGGGCACATTCTTAGGTTGAGAGTCTGGTCTGGGGGCAACAAGAGGTAACCCACTGATGTTTCTGTCACATCAATGTTTCTCTCCATCTCTCCCTCCCTCCCTTCTTGTCTCTCTAAAATCAATAAGCAAGTCCTCAGGTGAGGACTAAAAAATTGCTTCAGAGGAAGCATTGTGATCTATAATAAACATAGGGCATTATTCTAGGAACCACTAGGGGACCAGACATGAAGAGCTTTGACAACCCATTTGCCTTGGGAATGTTTTTTTTTTCCAAGGTGGGTACCTTCCAATTATATGCTGAGAGAGTAATTTCAAAACACTAAGAGAGAAACTACTTAAAACAAATTTCTATAGATAGAAATATCTCCCATTTCCATTTCTGCTATAGAATGAGAATACAGACTATATTTGTCTACATATCCAATTTTTATTTAATAAAAAGGGACTACTGTTCTTCGCATTATGTCTCTTATTTTCTCTAAAATAGTTCCTCCATTTATACATCAATTATAAAGGTTTTAAAAACCACATATTTGCCCTGACTGGTGTGGCTCAGTGGGTGGTTGTCATTCCACAAACTGAAAGGTCACTGGTTTGATTCTTGGTTACGGCACATGCCTGGGCTGCAGACTAGGTCCCCAGTTGGGGGTGTGAGGGAGGCAACCAGTCTCTCACACATCAGTGTTTCTCTCCCTTCCCCACTCTCTCAAAAATACAGAAGTAAAATCTTTTCTAAAAAACCCACATATTCTATATTGTAACTTTTATATATTACATATTATATTTTGATGCTTATTATTAACAAAACTTCAAACTATAATTAAGCCCTACTTTTAAAGTGGTTCACCTTTGCTTAGATTTATTGTTCAAGTATTTGAAATATCATTATACTTAACTCCAATTATTTCTCCCACTTTTCCTATCTTAATTATATTTCACTACAGAACTTTCTTTGTTCAACTAATCTAATTCACATATAATTGTGATAGCTCCCATACTTACTTTTATTGAACCATAAAATTTACCTCTCCCACTCACCAATCATTCTTATTTTTCTAAATATTCTGTCAATAGTTAACTTTCAGATGGATGTTAGCTGCTAGTTGAATGCAGGCCACTTTTCCCAAACTTTGCTCAACAACTCCAATTTCTAGAAAACTTAGCATTATATAACATAACTGAAAAAATAACTATGGAGGCGAGCTTACATTACAAGTGTGTTATGCTCTTGTTGCTGAATTAAAATTCATTTCTTAGTAGTATATAAAAATTAGTAAATCTATTTGACAACACAGAAATGGCCAACTAAACACTGTTGGATATTACTTTGATCTAGCTGGACTGCCTAATTGGTTATTTTTAAGTCAATTCAGTCCAAACATGTATATAATACACGGAAAAAAAATATAGTTTTCACTAAACAGCAAACAGGATGGACATTAAAAAGCTGAAATTTCTTGGTGTGATGTGGGGCAAGAACGTATTTTCCAAACAAGAATCAGGGGTGCATGCCACTTAATCTAATACAGTAACTTGAAAAAGAAAAATGTCTTAGATAAAGCTAACACACAGAAACATCTGCTAGTACTGTGCACCCATGTGTTTGTTAGCTTTCCCACATTGTACCTTTTTTAAAATGGAATTTTTGCTGTCGCTGTTTCCTCTTGTCCACTTCCTCCATTTTTCTCCAGCTCCCTTCCCTGCTGTCAACTGCAGGACCTTTCTTTTGACTGGGTGACGCAGCCTTCTTTGAGGCCACTGTTTAGGGCACAAGTGCTATTAAAATGGTGCGACCAGTATATTCTCCAATTCCGAAAGGCGATACACATCATCTTCACAATGTGTTTCACCTTCATTAGACAAGAGGAATGGAAGTCCCAATAAGAAAACATTCCCTCAAACCTGAATATCTAAGCAGGAACAGAGTGCTGCTGTGCCCCAGACAGGTGCTTCTGGAAACAAATATAAGATAATGTACCTCTCGTGGCTTTTCTCTTCCTCTTCATCTGAGTCTTTGTCAGAATCCTCCTGCTTTTTAATTTTCTTCTCCTTTTGCTTTGGTGTATTTTTTCTCCCCAGTAGGAGCTCATTTTCTTTTTTCTCTGCACTTTCATAGTCATCATCTACATCCTTATTTTCTGTATCATTATCTTTTAATTTGTCTTCTATTTTCTCTTCTTCAATTTCCTTTTTAATAGAATTTGCATCTCGAGCAATTCTCCTTCGTCCCTAGTAGAGGGGACAGAAGCTTTAAAAAAGCTATCAGTTTAAGGGGGCAGGGCGGGGATGAGGACAGCGACAGAAAAATGTATCTTTTTCTTAAACTGTCATAGCAATGACTAGTCTCTCTGGCTTGAGACATGACAGTGACAACTCTTGCATACTTTTTTCTCTTCCTCTTCAAAGTAAAATACTACCTAATGTAAATTAGTTCATTAAGTCCAAATCTACTATGACCCTTGGCTACAGCCTACTCACAAAAGAAAAATGTTTGGCCTTGGCTTGGTAGTTAGAGCATTGCCCCACTACGCAAAGGCTGTGGGTTTGAGCCCCCGGCAGGGAGCACACAAAGAGTAACCAATGAGCGCGTAAATAACTGGAACAATAAATCCGTGTTTCTCTTTCCCTTCCTCTCTTAGATCAGTAAATTTTAAAAAATCTTTAAAAAATAAGAAAAATATTCTTTGTTCATTATATTATTTATCTCACTTTTAGTATCTCTTGACTACAAGTTTTAAAAGCAGTATTTAAATGTCAATGATACAAGTTGTTAATAATAATAGTAATGAATCAACCCCCTAAAATTATGGACTTTAAAAAAGCTCTGTGGCCCCGGCTGGTGTAGCTCAGTGGATTGAGCTCGGACTGCGAACCAAAGTGTCGCAGGTTCGATTCCCAGTCAGAGCACATGCCTGGGTTGCAGGCCATGACCCCCAGGAACCGCACATTGATGTTTCTCTCCCCCCCCCCCCCTTCCCTCTCTAAAAAATAAATAAATAAAATCTTAAAAAAAGCAGCTCTGTGGCCTCTAATTCTGTTTTTCTAAGGTAAAATTTATTTTATCATTATATTTCTGTGTGACTACATTAAAAGTACTGAATTATATCAATGGCCAAAAAGTGAACTGATTTCTTGAACTGAGTACCTGGAGAGCTCACTGGGCCTACCTACAGTGCACTGTTCTGTCCCCTACAGCTTTACCCAGCCTCTTGCTGCATGCTCAACTGTGCGGAAAACTGGTGAGCCATTTAATTATTCCTTAAATTCTCCTTCAAGTCAACCTCCACACACTGGCAGGATTTTGGCCTGCTTGAAGTGAGCACAAAACCCCAACAAGTTAGGGAGCACTAAAACACAAGTACTACTTCTGTATAACAAATGTTTCTGTAACTATGTATTAGTTTAACTTCAGAAGTAAAAAGAAGAAGAAATTTATTTTTCTTATCATAAAGTACTAAACTGTAAGTTCCATGGGGGCAGGGACTTTTGTCTCATGCTTACTTTTGTGTCCTCAGATCTAGACAGTGCCTGGCACATAGGAGGCGCTCTTTAAATATTTGTGTGGCATAAATAACAGGTGTCATCTATTAAAATTTAGTTCTGTATATCTTTGTCCCAGAAATCCCATTTTTAGAAATCTGCTCCCTATATTCAGCTACATTAGCAGGACATTTTTACAAGACCATTTATTGCAGCACTTCTTATAACTGTAAAAAATTGGAGAAAATCTTGAGAAAAGTAAATTTATGGTACTTGGGACTCAGACAACATAATGCAGATGTTTTACTAAGATGAGGAAAGTCTTTATGTAATGACAAGGATATCTACACACATACAATGGGGATATTATTCTGTCTGAAAAAGGAGAGACATTCTGACACAGATGTGGATGAAATTTGAAGACATTATGCTAAGTGAAATAAGCCAGCCACAAAAGGACAAACACTGTATAATTCTACTTATATAAGAAATCTAGAGCAGTCATTGTCATAATGACATAAAGTTGAATGGTAGCTGCCAGAAGGTGAGGGAGACAGGGATGGAAAGTTATTTTTTAATGGGTACAGTTTCAGTTTTGCGATGTGAAAAAGGTTCTGGAAATGTGTGGTAGTGGTGGTTGCACAGCAATGTCAATGTACTGAATGCCACTGAACTGTGCATTTAATATTGGTTATGATCGATTTTGTTATGTGTATTTACCACAATTTTTAAAAGTTAAAAAAAGAAAAGAGACAAACCAATTTGAATGTTTCACAAAATTCACTAGAAGATGCCATTTATCATTTATTAGATGACGGAAGGGACAGTTCAAAAAGTGGTTAAGGTGACTTCAAACACCTCTTTCACTGAATATGATTTCACTGAAAAATAAGATGTGTGGTAGTAACTGAACTTCTTCGAAGATAGTGTGATAAATTGTCTTTCTCCTAAAATTTGACAAGTTCTATTATGTAGACATCATTCCACAATGATCAAAATAGCGGATGACAATTCTTAACATAACACTTATATAGTAATGGAGAGAAAGAGCAGAGTTAAAAGATAAAACCAGTGTGTACATCATTACAAAATAAGTGAGAACATGAAAAAAACTGTCATAAGAGCTATGCAGGCTGTTATGGGATAACAGAGAAAGAAAAGATCCCAGCTGGTTGGGAGCATGGGTATCATTAATAAAGAGGAGGTTCATTCACACAACTACTATTTAACAAGTGCTTACTGATAGTGTCAGTCACTATTCTAGATGTCTGGGAACAGTCAATGAACAGAATAGACATTAATCCCTGCCCTTGTGAGGTGTGATTCTAGTGCAGGCTAGGGTAAAAGAAACAAGATATTGTATAGTAAACAGAATAAATAAGTAAATTATTATAGGAAGAGTGACATTAGAGGGAATATGCAATGAATATTTGAGACTGACCACAGAAGAGAATGATTTGAACAAACATAAACAGGAGGAATGATTTTTCAGGTAGAGGAAATAATATGTGATGCATTTAAAGAAAGGTAGGTAGCATAGCCTGGTTAAAACATAACTAAATACTAGGAAATAGACTAGGTTCATCGGAGTACTTTTGTATATATGTATCTGAAAATATCATAATAGAAAATGTTAAGTAATACTTAAAATAAACCAGATAAAACCAGTTCAGTTACTTACCCTTGGAGACTTTAATTCTATTTCTTCTCTTTCACTTTCACTGTTTGAATCAATATTTTCCTCAGGTTCACTCTTTACTTCTACTAAAGGCATTTCTTGGTCTAGTTTTAGAGTTTCTTCCATTGATTCTTCCAAGTCTTTTTTCTCCTCTTTTACTTTTGGTTCATGGTGGTGAATAGTTCTGAACTGAATATTTGCAGAACGGCAGTACTCCTCAAAACCATAGAGATATCTAAACAAATAATATTCCCATTTAATAAGTATACATCTTTACACTTAAATACTCTATTATTAAACACATACATTTCAAAAAAGTAAAACTTAATCCTTTCTTTTTTAAACTACTTTTTCTATGTTACTAATTTCTTGGTGTTTTATATAGAATTATAAACAGGAATTTCGACTTTCGGCCAAGATGGAGGCATAGATAGAAACACTGTGCCTTCTCGCACAACCAAAATAAGGACAACAAAAATCTAGAAACAAAATAACAACCAGTACTGACAGAAAGTTGAACTGTGTGGAAGTTCAACAACCAAGGAGTTAAAGTAGACACATTCAACCAGATCTGTAGGAGGGGCGAAGTCGGGTCACAGCAAAAAAAAACGTGGTGGCTGGTGGCCCTGGGTGCGCAAGGCGGCAGCAGGCAGACCCAGCAAGGCGTAGGATTGTGGAGGGGCTTGGCGTGCAAGGTGGCTTGCGGACCTGGGCAATCCCACATTCATGAGCACATAAACCAGGTGAAACTGGGGAGCAAGACGGACCGCACAACCCAGGGTCCCAGCTTGGGGAAATAAAGCCTCAAAACACCAAATGAAAACACCTGTGGGGGTTGAGGTGCCGGGAGTGGCTCCCAGACTTACAGGAGAGTTCGTTGGAGAGACCCACAGGGTCCTAGAACATACACAAACCCACTCACACAAGAATCAGCAGCAGAAGGGCCCAATTTTTTGGGGGGGGAAGCTGAGGAAGGGACTGAAACCCAGCAGAGAGCGGAACAAGCACCATTGTTACCTCTCTCGGACCCCTCTCGCACATACAGCATCACAACCCAGTGACTGGGTTGCCCCACCCTGGTGAATACCTAAGGCTCTGACCCTCACTACATAATAGGTGTGACAAGACAAAAAAATGGCCCAAATGAAAGAACAGATCAAAGCTCCAGAAAAAACACAACTAAGTGATGAAGAGATAGCCAAGCTATCAGATACACAGTTCAAAGCACTGGTGATCAGGATGCTCACAGAATTGGTTGAATTTGGTCACAAATTAGGTGAAAAAATGAAGGTTATGCTAAGTGAAACAAAAGAAAATGTACAGGGAACCAACAGTGATGGGAAGGAAACTGGGACTCAAATAAATGGAGTGGACCAGAAATAAGGAAGAAACAACCAAACAGAAAAGAAAGAAGAAACAAGAATGCAAAAAGATGAGGAGAGGCTTAGGAACTTCCAGGACATCTTTAAATGTTCCAACATCCGAGTCATAGGGGTGCCAGAAGGAGAAGAGGAAGACCAAGAAATTGAAAACTTGTTTGAAAAAATAATGAAGGAGAACTTCTCCAATTTGGCAAAGGAAACAGACTTCTAGGAAGTCCAGGAAGCTCAGAGAGTCCCAAAGAGGTTGGACCCAAGGAAGAACATACCAAGGCACATCATAATTACATTAGCCAAGATTAAAGAGAAGGAAAGAATTTTAAAAGCAGGGAGAGAAAAGGAGACAGTTATCTACAAAGGAGTGTCCATAACACCATCAGCTGATTTCTTAAAAGAGACCTTACAGGCAAGAAGGGGCTGGAAAGAAGTATTCCAAGTCATGAAAGGCAAGGACCTACGTCCAAGATTGCTCTATCCAGCAAAGCTTTCATTTAGAATGGAAGGGCAGATCTAGTGCTTCTCAGATAAGGTCAAGTTAAAGGAGTTCATCATCACCAAGTCTTTATTATATGAAATGTTAAAGGGACTTATCTAAGAAAAAGATAAAAAACATGTACAGTAAAATGACAGCAAACTCACAATTATTAACCACACCTAAAACAAAAACAAACTAAGCAATCAACTAGAACAGGAACAGAACCACAGAAATGGAGATCACATGGAGGGTTAGCAACAGAGGAGTGGGGGAGAGGGGGAAAAGGTACAGAGAATAAGTAGCATAGATGGGAGGGAGAAAATAGACAGTGGGAGGGTAAGAATACATGGAAAATGTAGAAGCCAAAGAACTTACAAGTATGGCACATGGACATGAACTAAAGGAGGGGAATGTGGATGGGAGAGGGTGTGCAGAGTGGAGAGGAGTGAAGGGGGGGAAATGGGACAACTGTAATAGCATAATCAATAAAATATATTTAAAAAAACAGAAATTTTAATCATGAAATAAAATTTCTTCCTAAAAAATCTGAGCTAGTACCCTGATCTATGTGGCTCAGTTGGTTGGAGAATCATTGTGTAAACCGAAAGGTTTCAGGTTCAATTCCCAGTCAGGGCACATCTAGATTGTGGGTTCGATCCCCAGTGGGGTACGTATGAGAGGCAACCAATCAATGTTTCTCACTCACATGGATATTTTTCTCCTTCTCTCCATCCTTCCCTTCATCTCTCTCTAACATCAGTAAGCCCGTCCTCGGGTGAGAATTAAAAAAAAAAATTGAGCTTGTGATATAAGTGAACATAGCTATCATAGTTTTGATGTAAAGGTTGTTCACACAAAAGATAGAGCTCCATAACATGTATCATCATTTCATACTATAAAGGCTGCCTGCATCCCTGATTTTAAAAGGAAATTAGGACAACATGAGAAATGTAGCACAGCAAAGTTGGTGCACTGAAATAACTTTCAATCACAAGTATGTATTAACCTATGCCTTTTAATATACTCTCTAATTTTAATGTTCTTTGATATGTTTTGTTAACAAAAATCAATGGAAAATATTCCCTGTAGATATATATTCTTTAACAAATAAAATATGCTACTTACTTTCTATAAGCAGTTTTTACATTGTAGGAAGCAGCTGAATTCAAAATAGGAATGCCAAGGTCCATATAAATTTGCTTCCATACGGCACCACTATCAATCTGGAAAATTAAGTTTTTATTTGTTAACATTTGCAAAGGGAAATAATCTTTACATTAATCTTCTATGTTCACTAAGAAAATGTATTTATTACCTAAAGTACATACAACAATGAAAGATTAGATGATTCAATTTTTCATCACCTTCTTACTTACATTGTCACATCCACCTTGATGATAAACCAGTCTAAAGAGTTTGAAGAGATTGAGATCTTTATAGCCCAAAACAGGTGGTTTGTTGATTGGAGTACCTATATTTAATACCAGAGGGTAAAAATAACATGTTTATTCAAATGAGAAAATACTAAATTAAAAAAAAAAGCTATCAACTTCTATTTTCTCAAAGTTTATTAATCAGTGGCCTATATTTAAGGAACCTTAAATTCTTCAAATACATAAGACAACTCAAAATATTCTCTATATTCTTTATACTGCATTGTGGTGGTCCTTAGATTTACTTCTACAACCAATAAAATCACCTCTCTAACTACAACTGAATTGGGTAAAACTAAATTAAAGCTTAGAACTGCATGGTGTATCCAACAACACTGTGGACTGAAGAAGCTGGGGCAAGAGAATACACGCAATGAAAAGGGTCATTATTTAGGCTGTGGTTCCATTTTCTCTGCTTTATCACAAATGTTAACACTGTTAACAATAATCTTAAGGATGATTTCTGAATGCTACAGAATGTCTAGGACAATTTAAGGTTTTCCAGGACTAATGTACTCTCAGAAAGTATGATGATCTATAAAGGTTCTACTTCTTTTTTTTTTAAAGATTTATTTGTTTATTTTTAGAGAGGGAAGGAGGGGATAGAGAAATATCAATGTGTGGTTGCTGAGGGCCGAGGCCTGCAACCCAGGCATGTGCCCTGACTGGGAATCGAACCTGCGATGCTTTGGTTTGCAGCCCACACTCAATCCACTGAGCTACGCCAGCCAGGGCTTAGGTTCTACTTCTTATAACTCTAAAGCTTTTATTTCTTCTAACCTCTAAACAGAAACCTGATTCTATTTAGATAGGAACTAATCTATTATGTTCAATTTGTTGAGACCAAGGATCAAACTAGTTTACTTGCCAATAAGACAAAATTAGTTAATCATTGGGTATGTACATTAACATTACAACTGTTCATTTTCTATTACTGACATATTATAATATGTTTTGATTTTACAATTCCTAAGGGAAATTAATTTAGGTATACCAAAACTATTTTCCTATATATTTCTACTAAAAATAGGTATTAATAATGGTTTTTATTGCAAGTGCATGAAAGTACCTCTGTCTTCCATAAACTTATAAAGCTGTTGGAGGAAGTTGTCCCTCTCTTCAGGATCAAGTTCTTCCTCAGGCTGTAGAGGTAAAACATACAAATACATGAATGGGATGGGATACATTGTCTTTTTTGTTTTCTGAACTCAATGTAAGGGGATACAATTTTAATGAAGCTGGAAAATATAAATTTCCTCAAAATTCAATTCCAGATTTTAAGTCATAGTTTGATGGAGCTGATTTGATACACCTGTCAAAATATACAATCTCCACTCTTCATCCCACTTATCACTCAATCCTGACCCTTCACTATCACCACTAGACCAAGAAAAAGGCTCCGGAATGAGGTGAGAGTGTTTTCATCTTTCTTGGTATTTTTTTTAATCCATTAAAATACCAATTGGTTTGAATAAATACACTGATAGAAGAGCACAGTAATTACTGTATTTTGCCATGTATAATGCACACGTTTTTGCCCCAATTTTTGAAGGAAAAATAAAGATACACCTTATACATGGGTGGTATACAGATACTAATTCTGTATCTATATAAATGTTTTAAATTTTTCTTTTTGAGCTTATGTGTTAAAAGTATAACTAGAAAGCAATAATGATATCTGTATGCAAAATAATACCCTGGAATACAATAATAGGTTTTATTTCTAAATATAAATAAATAAAAAATTAAAAAATTTAAATGAAGGATTTTTTCCCCGAAAGTCTGAGCCAAAAACTTAGGCGCACCATCACACACAGCAAAATATAGTACAATGTATTTATTATAAAAACAATCCACATACAAACATTGAAATTTTGCTATTATAGCATAAACATTAACCACAGGTTGCAAAGTCACATGGCAAAGAATTACTTATATAGCACACACACTGTTTTTTAAAAATTTAAATGCCTTTAAACGAGTCATATAAATTCCATTTTGTCCCAGATCTACCAACCCCTGCTTTTCTCATTTGCCTAGCCTTAAAAATTGATTTTGTGATCCCCCAAAATAAGACAATAAAATTTTTCTTAGGAAAGAAAACTATATAAGTAACTAATATTTTAGTTGGGGGTGGGGTAGGACAACTAATGGAAACATTCATGTAAAAACAACTATTCTTACACCCATCTGTTACTTTTTACAAATTATATAAACCTAATGATTTCTCCTTACGCAGCCAAGGTTTTGGCTCTAATCAAACAAACTGGTTATGGGTTTTAGTAAGATAGTCCCTTCTCTGACACACTACTTCACTTCTAAATTAGTATTTGGGAAAATTCTTACTAAAAATTCATTCAGAATGATATATAACACTGGAGTAGTTTCAGTTTTACCAAATATAAAAAATGTAAGTAAAAGTTCTACTACAGCTCAAAAATTAGCAATTCACAAAGTTAATAGGGGTCATCAGATTGACAGATGGCAGTTTTAATATAAAATTATGTTAACTGTAATTGAAAAATAAATTTTAAAAATTAAACATTTATACAAAAAGAGGACAGTCTTTTTCTTCATGTGAGTTAAAACATCTTGTTTTTGCAAGGGTATTAAAAATAATTGCTTATTAGGGAGAACACTTTGTCTAACTATGCTGCTGTACACCTGAAACTACTACAAAATAATATTGAATATTAACTTTAATTGAAAAAGAAAACAAATTGGAACTTCTGGTCAAGATGGAGGCATAGGCAGGTACACTTTGTATCCTCACACTACCAAAAGGAGGTCAACAACAAATTTAAAAACAAAAAAAATAACCAGAACTGACAGAAAATCAAAGTGTATGGAAGTCCAACAACCAAGGAGTTAAAGAAGAAACAGTCATCCAGATTGGGAGGAGGGGTGGAGATGGGCAGCCAGGCGGGGAGGACTCACAGCAAGGCAGTGGCTGGTGGACTGGGTGGTCCGACAATCGTGCGCAGATACACTGGAAGGAACAACTGGGGAGTGAGACGGACTGCACAACCCAGGGCTCCAGCTCAGGGAAATAAGGCCTCAAACCTCTGATTGAAAACACCTGTGGGGGTTGAGGCGGAAGCGAAAAAAAAACTCCCAGTCTCACAGGAGAGTTCGTTGGAGAGACCCACAGGGTTTTAGAACCTACACAAGCCCACCTACCAGGAATCAGCACCAGAAGGGCCCAATCTGATTGTGGGTAGTGGGGGAAGTGACTGAAAGCCGGCAGAGAGTGGAGCAAGCAGTACTGTTTCCTCTCTGACTGCACCCCCACAAACCGCGTCACTACGCAGTGACGTAGGTCCCCCCGTCCTGGTGAATACCTAAGGCTCTGCCCTTCACTACATAACAGGTGTATGACCCAAATGAAAATGGCCCAAATGAAAGAACAGATCAAAGCTCCAGAAAAAACACAACTAAGTGATGAAGAGACAGCCAACCTATTAGATGCACAGTTCAAAACACTGGTGGATCAGGATACTCACAGAATTGGTTGAATATGGTCAACCAATTAGATGAAATTAGATGAAAAAGTGAAGGATGTGCTAAGTGAAATAAAGGTACAGAGAACCAACAGTGATGGGAAGGAAACCGGGACTCAAATCAATGGTGTGGACCAGAAGGAAGGAAGAACCATTCAACGAGAACAGAATAAAGAAACAAGAATTCAAAAAGATGAAGAGAGGCTTAGGAACTTCCAGGACACCTTTAAATGTTCCAACATCCGAATCACAGGGGTGCCAGGAGAAGAAGAGGAAGACCAAGAAATTGAAAACTTGTTTGAAAAAATAATGAAGGAGAAATTCCCCATTCTGGCAAAGGAAACAGACTTCTAGGAAGTCCAGGAAGCTCAGAGTCCCAGAGAGGTTGGACACAAGGAGAAACACATCAAGGCACATCATAATTACATTAGCCAAGATTAAAGAGGAGAGAATCTTAAAAGCAGCAAGAGGAAAGGAGAGAATTACCTACAAAAGAGTTCTCATAAGACCATCAGCTGATTTCTCAAAAGAGAACTTACAGGCAAGAAGGGGCTGGAAAGAAGTATCTGAAGTCACCAAAGACAAGGACCTACGTCCAAGACTGTTCTATCCAGCAAAGCTTTCATTTAGAATGGAAGAGCAGATAAAGTGCTTCTCAGATAAGGTCAAGTTAAAGGAGTTCATCATCACCAAGTCTTTATTATATGAAATGTTAAAGGGACTTATCTAAGAAAAAGAAGATAAAAACATGTATAGTAAAATGACAGCAAACTCACAATTATTAACAACCATACCTAAAACAAAAACAAAAATAAACTAAGCAAACAACTAGAACAGGAACAGAACCACAGAAATGGAGATTACATGGAGGGCTAGCAACAGGGGAGTGGGAGGAGGAGAGAGGGGGAAAGGTACAGAGACTAAGTAGCATAGATGGTAGGTAGGAAATAAGGGGAGGGCAAGAATAGAAGAATAGTATGGGAAATGTAGAAGCTAAAGAACTGATATATATGACCCATGGACATGAACTAAAGGGGGGAATGCGGGTGGGAGGGGGTGCACAGGGTGTAGGAGAATTAGGGGGGGGAAATGGGACAACTATAATAGCATAATCAATAAAATGTATTTAAAAAAATAAATATAAAATTTAAAAATTAATCCAGTAGCCAATTTCAGAAGCTGATTTTAAGGACTTTCAGTACAGGGAAGAAAAACAAAAACATCTTATGCCAGATTGGCTCTATGCTTTGCTTGGCCCTCATAATCACAATATTCTCTCCTCAGGCTAACAACTTACTTCTAGTATTTATGATCATACAGATTCAAATGAGACCATTTTATCTAATATATGTAAAGGCAATTTTTTAAAAGGGCACTGATTTGAAATCAAAGTTTCTTTTCAAACAGGTAAGCAAAATGAAACTGTCAGCTGCAGACTTAGTATTTATTAAGATTATATCAACCATTTAATAAATCCTTAGTAATTAAGAATATAATTTTATAGATAAAATTGTTAATTTAAATATATATAATTTAAAAGTCAGTGGATATCCAAGAGTATATTAAGTTCCATGAGAAACCATGGCCATAAAATTTTACGTTTAGGTGTAACTAGCAGGTATAAAAATAAGATATAAATGAATAAAGAATTTTACTTATAAACAAATGTCTGCTTGAGATAAAATTTACTTTCTATACACAAAGAAGATGAGGCTATCAACAAAGTTTTAAGTTGACCTGAAGGTCTCTGCAAAAATTAAAATTGCTTAATGTCTTTCCATTAGCAAGATTTACAATCTGTTTTTGAAATTAGCTGTGTTTTTAGTCACTTTGGAATAGATCGTATATTTCAGGAAAGATCTCCAACTAGAAGAATGGGCCTTCATGGCTTTTGTTTGGGGGCTCATATTTGCTGTGTACTTTGTCTGTTCATGGTATTTTCACACCTATAGCATGTCTTTCCTCACTGATAGTTAGAAGGTCCTACATCTCTCAAGGGTTTTAGAGCGGGAGACGGCTGTAATAATGGGAGGAAGGGAGTATACTAGACTGCTTATGAGCCTTCTTCCATTCATTCAGTCGAGCACATAAAGAGTAATTATTCTCCTAGTAAAATGGCAGGGAAGGGGGTTAAGGATATAGAAGAGGCATGACTATTTCAAGAAATTTACAATTTTGGTTAGCATCAGTATATACCACTGAGTATTACAGACAGTTGTGTATCTATCTATCTATCTATCTATCTATCTACACTACTAGACTATGAATTTTCTAACTTAGGAAACTACCATATTTTGCTGTGTATAATGCACTATTGTGTATAATGCGCACCCACGTTTTTGGCCCAAACTTTCAGGAAAAAAATCTCTCATTTTATTTTTTTGATTCAATTACTTATTTATTTATATTTAGATACTTTTTTGCATTATAAAGGAATTGCAGCATTTATTTTTGAACACACAGATATCGTTATTGCTTTCTGGATTTACATTTTTAACGCATAAACATAACACACACCCTTACTTTCCCCTTAAAAATTTGGGCAAAAGGGTGCACATTATACACAGCAAACACAGTATATCTTCACTCAGGTGAAACATCCATTGACAGTTACCATGAGTCAGGGACTATGCAAAAGCACTGCAATTAAATGAAAAAACATAGTATCTTCCACGTTTGCCCTTCTGAGTCAGACAGGGGGTGTTGAAATGTAAAACAATTCAATTCAGTGCAATATGGCAAATGTTGTAATATATAAAAGAATACAGGAGGGATGAATACTTCTGCCGGGGATAGAATGAAGGTGGGGATATTAGAGAAAGCCTCCAAATGTGAAGAGGAGACAGCCCAGGAGCTAGAAGCAAACAGCATAAACATGAGGCTGGCAAAGGCAGACTGTGATTAGGAAAGAGTTTGTGATGATATACTAGAGAATCAGAACTGGGTACTCTGAGTAGCTATGAGGCCTGAGAGAGCTGAAGAGAAATTAGGTCAGATTTGTTTTTAAAAGTTCTCTGCCAAGAATGAGTTTGATGGGCTAGAAGGGAAAGGGAAGCTATTATAGCAGTCTACAAGGAGGAGGATCAATGCCTCAACTAGTCTTGCCACCTGATGATGGAAAGATGATTCCTCCCCTGAAGGGGAAAGGAGGGGGCAGAGAGAGAGGGAGGGACGGAGGAAGAGAGAGAGAAAGATTAATGCTGATTTTTTTTTTATTGTTTAAGTCTAAGTTAAGTTATTCATGTTTGTAGTCCTCATGTTCCAACATACTGGAAATGCTTGATAAGTTTTATGATGCTATTTTTCTCACAGTTGTTATCACCAACAACTGGCATTTAGGTTAGACACTCTATTATTATGTGAATGAAAATAACGTCTGTGAAAATGAACTGAGGAGCTTTACTTCAGCTCTTTCACATTCATTAAGTTCCAGGGCTAACATTCATGATAATATAAATGCAACAGGAGTCACAGAATAGACAGAAAAAATAAGAATGAGGATGTTCGTGGTTGTGGCATAATACTTGCTAGCATACACACGCCTTTCTCAAGTACATTAATGACAAAAGTGAATGATTATTCACTCAGAAAACACAAATTCTAGTGAAAAATGGACTTCCATCATTTTAATAGTATAAGAAATGAATGCATTTTGTTATTTTTTAAGTAAGATAATAACCTTCTTTTTGCCAAGCTACTAACTTATCTAGCAACTCTACTCTCTAAAACACAAATTAAGAAGGTGAATGTAAAGTGTCCAAATTGCTGAAATATACGAGGTCTGCCCAGAAGATATCCACATGTAATACAAAAAAATAGAGACCTTTATTGAAGAAGATATAAGATACAAGAAACATTGCACAAAAAACAATAATGCCTCAGGCCCCTTCAAAGTAGGAACCTTTGGGACCTCACATAGTTCTCCCAATCGCCATCAGCTGCTGTGGTGTATTTTCCTGAATCTCATCTACGGTCTGAAATCTCTTCCCTTTCAAAGGCTAATTTTAGTTTAAGGAAAAGCCAAAAGTCTCAGGGTGCCACATCTGGGGTGTACGGGGGCTGAGTCACCAGGATGATTGATGTTTTCCCAAAAAACTCTACACAAGATGTGATGCATGAGTGGGCATGTTGTCATGATGAAGCTGTCAACCACCAGTTGCCTATGGCTGTGGCATTTTGAATCATTCAAATAGTTTTCACAGAGGAATGTTCAAGCTTAACACAAAATCTGATGCAGATTCATTGCTCTACTCTCAGTCATTTTGAATGTGATAGCCACACAGTACACACGCTCACTCAACAGCACCTACTGCCCCCACTGACTAGCACAGTGAAGTTGTCATTGTTCACACAGGTGCATTCCAGTCCACTCTCCTTGGCTGTCAGGTTATATCGAAGTCATACAAACCATCCCCATTACATTAACAATGGCTGGACTTTTTCTGGACAGACCTCGGATGTCAGTAAAAGATGATGCATTCTACAACAAAGCACCTAGAACCATATCACATACACATAGTTCTAATGTCAGTTAGGGTAGTTTCTTTGTACCTAACAGATTAGGACCACAAAGACTGACATTTTGAGGAAGGGTGTAAATAAACTTATCTCTGTGGTTTCCCTGTATGTGTATTGCATGTGAAGGTATATATCTTTTGTTGATGGGCATCTTGGCTCTCACAAACTTCTACAGGTATCCTCAATAAATGAATGATTACATAACCCCCTCCTCTTTTTTGGTATTCAGTATACCATGCTGATTTTCAATTCCAAAATACTGTTTTTGTGAATTAAAGGTATTTTGAGTAACAGTAGATTTTTTTTTCATGCTGTCTACAGCATTTCCTCTGGTCCTCTCTGCTGGCTCCCCCTTCTCACCCCACTCCTGGAACTCCATCACACATTCTCTCAACTCCTCAATCCTTTTAATCCCCTGCCTCTCATCCACCACTACTTTAAAAAAAGAGAGGCTGAGCCTGGAGTCCTCTAAAGTGGGCAGATCCCTCTGCTGGGGAGGTGAAGGTGTTAGAACAGCACCCTGAAAGCTCCATTCTGGGGAGCCAAGCACTGCAAGAAAAGTGTATCGGCAGCTTTGAAGGCATCTGTGGGCTGGAAGACTAATGTAAAAAAAAGGCAGCAATACCAGTAGCTGCTTATGTTTTTAGTATACAACGTTAAATTTGAAACATTAAAAAGCCTCACTGATCTTTTACAACTATGAAATAAATACCAAAACAACTTACTAAAGTTAATGCATATAACATTTGTAAGTCATACTCAACCACTGTAATTCAGGCAGAGGTCTCTTTATTTGGTCATAAAGACTCTTGGACATTGGACTCTTTAAATCTCATCTATTGTTCATTATTTTTTGAGCTTTTAAAAGCTCATTTTATTTTCCTAGTATATTTAATATGAATAAAGGAAATGGGCAGCACCAAGGTGATACTCAATGTAATATACCTGACAGTAAGCAGCTTCTGAGCAACATCTAAGAGGTGGTGAGGGGAAGCTGTAAGAAGTTCCATGTTGTTGGAGAATAGTGGAGGAGAGAATTAAAAGGTGGGCATGCATCAGATCATGCAGGGACAAACTTGTAAAGGGCTAAGACAGAAGACCTCAACTTTATCCCGCAGGCCAGGGTGTCAAACTCATCTTCATGGGGGCCACATCAGCCTCATGGTTGCCTTCAAAGTCCCAAATGTAATTTCAACTCCTTAACAGTTAAGGAGTAGTTATTTACACAGTTCTAAAATTATTTTGGTCCTTTGAAGGCAACCGCGAGGCTGATGTGGCCCCCAGTGAAAATGAGTCTGACACCCCTGCCGTAGGTGCTGAAAGCCATTAAAGGGTTTCCAGCACGAACCATTTATGTTTTAAGAAGATGTCTATGGACAACTGATTGGAGGCGAAGAAAGGAGGGAAAAAGACTAGACAAAAGATATCTGAAATAAGTGGGGGCAAGATACAGAGGAGTATTATTAATCAAGAACTCTTACTGTTAGTGACAGAAAACCATCCCAAATTAGCTTAAGCCAAAAGGAATTAATTTATAAACTCACAACATTATATCATCAGGAAATCAGACTGCCTACAGAGTGCATTGCCTGATAAACGAAATGTTATGAAATACTTATCCCATAGTTCCTTCCAAAGTAAACTTTTTGGAATCTTAAAACAAATCTTCCAACTCTTTGTTTCAAATAGAAATTTGTTAGGATAATTGACTGCACACCACATTTATTCATTTATTCTTTATCCAGAGCCAAGCTTTGCACTGCTAGCTGGTGGACATTTATATTGGTGGAAAAAGGAAAAACAAAAAGAAACCTGACAACCTCCACTTTCATAGATCTTAAATCCACAAAAAGACAATTTTCTTAAAAGTTTGTGAAACCTTCTGTAATCTCTCTAAGTCTCAGTTTTCTCAGTCATAAAAAATCCTGTTGTAAAGATTAAATAAACAATCTTACTTTTAAAATCACTAAGTCTCCAAGAATAAACACAGAACACTGGAATACTTTTAGGTTTCCATGAATTGAAAATCTCAAGCACTTACGATTTTATAATAGCAGAATATAATCCTGGGCATTAAATATAACACATCCCTGGACAATTCAAAGACTGGAGAAATGGGAATCAATACTTCTAAACAAAAATGAACATTTCTTATAGAAATTCACTAAATTCTAATTTCCATTATTAAATATGAAATCAAGAGATTTTTGAAAGGGCCCAACACATAAGCCTACCTATAGCAAACCGAAAGGATAAAAAAGCTAACACTAGTTAAATTCTCCCATTATTTATTTAGTCTTCTGAACAATCACCTATTTATTTTATCCTTAGAAAAACTTTCCCACATTCACCCAAAGTGACTATACAGCAGGAGTTAATAAATACCGAACATCATTACTTATGTTTACATTGACTCTCAACCAATTTCAAAACTTGAAAGAAAATTCAGCAATATCTTTTGTAATATAAAATGTTCTTAACAAAAGACATTTATGTAGTACCCACAAAAATACTTTCCATTTACCAGTGCGTTAAAATTTATAACCACCAGGAATAGATAGGATCTACTTCCTGTCAGACTGTCAAGTCTTCTCCCACCCAGTAACAGTATGAAATACTTGTTGTACTTGAATCCTGAACTACCAATGCTTAGGAATTCAAATAATTTTGTTAAAAGATCTTTCTCCCTGGTAAAGCCATGGAATCTCAAATCTCCTCATTAAGGCTACATTACAATACTCAAAGCATAAAATATAAAAACAATGTCCAATACCCATTAACAATGCAAAAGTGTCTAACACTTGTATGATTCCAGTGCATAAAATTTACAAACATCAAATGAGAGGCTAAAGTATTGTAACTGTGGTTTACAGAATGCCATAAAAGATCTTTTTGATCCTTTTAAAGCAACATTAAACCTTCATGAAAAGTGAAGCATAATTGCATTTTGAGAAGAATATGATCTGTAATGTAATACAACAGCTTAACGTCACTTACATAGTGAAGGCCTGTAATGACTAAGCCAGGTAGGCCCTGGCTTATCAGACTTTAATTTATTTTATACCATACCCGTTTTTCCCTTTGTTAAGTACAGATTCACCAGCTTTTCACTTTATCAATATATTAATTTTTAAAAAATTACTGTTTAAGTTAGAATGATTCAGCAACTAAATCTAAACCCAAGAGCAAAAAATGCAGCTAATATTGTTTCTAAAGCAACCAAATTCTCATTCAAGAAAATCTAACTGTAGAGCCAAAGAATAATTTGTTTCTATTAAGGAATTCAATAAAATATATGTTATGAAATTGACCATTTGAAAAATAATTTAAAATAACCATATAAATCAGTTCCCACATTTTATAATTTTGCTTTTATTTTTTAGTACATGAAAACCATTCTGGTTCACTTAATTTTAACAGTTTCATAATTTAAATAATATAAGAAGATACTAGCCTTCCTAATCCTTACCTTTTTAAATTTCTTGACTTATTACCTGCAAACAATAGGGAACAGAGCTTGCCTCTACTCTTCATTCCTTTTCACTAACATTTACTCACAGCTTGAATAAAACATTATGATTTTTACAAAATTAACAGCTGTAATAAGAGCAGTACTTACTATTTTATAGCCATTCTCTCTCATCTTAATACAAAGCTCTTTTAACCCTCTTTGTTTAAAATTTCAGAGGTTTTGGGGGTGGGGAGTAGGTAAAATGCATTCTGAAATGGACACCAATTAAAAGTATGAGCAAAAATAGACTAATCTTTTTTCAATATTTGGTAATATAAGATCCTGAACTAATGTTAATTGAAAAAAAAAATCAAAACCAGACTGTAACAGTTCACACCCTGAAAATGTGGCCTATATATCCTAAAAATATATAATCTATAAATAAATACATATAAAATACAAAAATCACACTTGACATTTAGACTTTAAATCCTGAATTCTGCCAACTGTCTCATCATTTTCATTTCAAAATCTATTTTATGTTTCAGAAAAATAGCCTTCATCCTCTGTATTCTAAAAATAGACTCCTACTGTCTCTCTTACAAAAAACAATTACGTTTGGTTACGAGACCTACCATATCAGTCACATCGGCAATACCTAAAATTCCTATTTAACCTCATTTTTGGCAATCAAAAAGGTAACTAAATATAAAGAAAATCTTACCTATATGCTGCATTTTCTTTCAAATGCAATATGGTTAGATTCCCCTTCTACTTAATCAGTACAGTGTCTGAACATTTTTCAGTCTGACTTGCAAATATTTGCTTTCCCTCTTAGGGCACAGCATCCGCAGGGTTATACAGCACTACTTACATTCTCTTCCACATAAAAATCAGACATTACATGAAAGGAAAAGAAAGACAGCCCATTTCAAAGCATCTGGCAAACCTCCATTGGCAACCTGCCAAGCCTCTGCTAAACCTTCCTGTCTTTCCGAGCATGCTCACTTAAAACCAACAGCATGTTACTATGGCAACTCTGTAGGCAGCCTCTAAGTATGAACCGCCATTCTGATTTCAGAGTGCATAAAACCAAGTACTGCAGGGGAAGTAAAAGGTGAGATGTGTTGTATGTCTTTCATCACACACAACTATACTAATTTTATTTCATAAATGCATTTTTACATATGTAAAACAGAAACACACATTCCACATTTTTCAAGCAAATATTTTTCATGTTCAAATAGGTCGTCTTTTTCAGTAAACTCATTCTCTTTGTCTGCCTCTAAGCCTCTTTACCTCATAACAACCAAAATATACAGAACAATTAATCCCATTTGACAAAACACTGCTGAACAGACAACAATATTCACATAAGTAATTGTGAGGAACTCCACAAGTGATTTCCTGCAATTTACAAATATACTCTAAATGACATGTTAATATTACAAAGAAAACCATCAACACTTAAAAAAACACAAGCTAAATCTTTTCTATGATTTGTCAAACTGCCAAAAAACATATTCTTTCAGTTTAGACAGAATTTTTTTTATACCCATTATGCTTGAGATACTGTGAAAGGTATGAGAGATGATTTTTGGAGTTAGATCAGACCTAGGTTCCAGTCCTTGTTCTCCACATTTAAGCTGCGCCACCTTGGGCAAGTTACTTAACTTTATGACCCTCACTTTCCTCACCTTTAAAGTAGGATCATACCAGTTACTTTCCACATGGTAAAAATTTAAATAAGTTAACACATGTAATATACCTAAACGTTACATTTCTTTCCTCCTTGGTTGTTTGGGAAAGATACTAAACAAACAAACATACATACATACATACATACATACATACAAACATCAAAATACAAGTTTACACTGATTAATCTGTAAAGCTGTTCTTTTTAACCTCTTACAGCTAAAAATTAGTTCTGATTTACTCACTACTAAGCTAGAAGCAAAAACAAAAACAAAAGAAAACCCTTTCCCCTAAATTGAGTAGAGCTAGAAAAAGACAGAAACAAATAAATACAAAAACTCTGAACAGAGGGGAAAATATACAAACGTCTAATTTTTAGAGTATTAAAATGTTTTTATATGTCACAAACACAAAATTTCACCTACCACCTCTTCTTCTTCCCTTTTGGTCTCCTTTTCCTTCTCTTCTTCATTTTCTTCAGCTGGGCCATCTTCATCATCACTGCTGGATGACTCAAGGATTTCACTTATATCCATTTTCCAATTATCAGGAACAACTCTAGCTTTTAAGAAGATGCTTGCTTTCTGCAACCCTAAGATTAAAAATATACTTCAGCAGTTTTTATTTGCTAAAATAAATAAGCAGCACAGAATAAGAGACAGGCATTAACATTTAGTCAGAAGATCTGGATTTAAATTTAGTTGTCACTTATAAAACAATACAATAAACTTGAACATATAAGTTATAATGTCATATTAATACTTATTACTATAAAAAGTACTTTTAGAAATCTGAATGGTAAAACATGAAAAGTTATACTTATCAAAAATTATAAATCATATGTTCTTTCTAGACATTAAAAAAATAGCCATCAAATAGAATGGGTATCAACTCTAAACAGTTAAAATGACAGCAAAGAATACTCAGTCTTGCTTTACTGACTATTTGCCATTTAGAGCCACATCATGAAATAATACATTGATTCATCCTTGTTTTACCTGGTTTAGCAGAGAGCTCAGATTCAGGCAGATTAAGAATGTCTACTTCCTTGATATCCTTTCTTGCTATAGAATAACTAATTATAGAGAAGGATAAAAGGGAGGCAACCATTATTAAGTAAAAATCATCACTTAAATAGTCCATGTTAACATAGAAAAATACAAACCTCAAATTCAAAATTATTTTGTCTACCAAATGTTTTAAAAAGACCACATATATCCTAATCCTTAATAAAGAGAAAAAGTAATAGAGACAAAGCTAGTATCTTAATTCTGATGATTCACATATTCTAAGTATATTAATGAGAGCCACACAATTGTAATATTTCAACCTATGCAGCTCTCCTACACACAGTATGGGGTACTTTATATCAGCATGATGTTTTCCTTACAGAAAACAACAATGTCTATTTTGTTCTTTAATATTTCTTATATTTACTATTCAGTTTAATAAATAGAAGGTAATATTAAAATACATTTATCATTGTAAGGTACTATGTCACTAAATTTTTCCAAGAATTACAACTCGTGTGTGTGTAATTTTATATCTTTTTTGGAAACAAGGCAAAGCTAAGGTTAAGAAAAGCTTCTAAAAGTCTGACTTTCAATCAGAAAAAAGTCGAAGTAATTATTCCAGTAATATGTTTTATTTAAAAGTTTCATAGTTCAAGTGTCGCATGTTCCATTCCCAGTCAGGGTAGATGCCTGGGTTGCAGGCCATGACCCACCGCACATTGATGTTTGTTTCTCTCTCTCTCTCTCCCCCTCCCTCCATTCCCTCTCTAAAAATAAATAAATAAAATCTTAAAAAAAAAAAGGTTTCATAGTTCATAATATATTAACAGTAAACATGATACACAGAATATTTAAAATTAAAGAGAAAAATCAATATCAATAGTGCTCTATTAAAAAAGTGTTTTTACTATTATTCTTATATATTATTTATTTTTATAGTTTTCCAATAAAAAATAAACTAAATTATGAAAAATCAAAACATATTAAGTAACTCAGTTCATAAAGTGATTATACTTATAAAAATAAAGTGTTGGAGCTGGGAAATTTCTATCACTGTGATTCCATTTTTTTCCCTCCCAATGTAACACAAGAAGAGATTCATTACTCACAATTTAGAATCGACAAATGATCGAACTAAACATTGGTCTTTTTTCACTGTGATGTCATCATTGCAGCTGGGAGATACTACCTAAAATATAAAATAAGAACACATTGATTCTTATTTTCCTTGCTCAAAAAATATATTCTCAAGTGGATTATATTTTATAAGAAATAGCTTCACTATCAATACCTTCCATTATTAATGAATGACTTGTAAAAGATCACCTTATAATTTTTCTTTAGCATATTAATTTTTTAGATATTTAATTTATCTGTTCATTAGATTACAAAACAAATAATTAATGAAATATAAATTACAATGCAACCACCACTTAAAAAATATTAGAATTTACCCTAAATCAAATAGTAACTCATTTATGGTCCAAAAATAAAATGATGAAAATTTGGCATATTATAATTTTTAAAAATATACCTGAATCAGAATCTATTTTGAAATAAACATCTGGCTTGCCAGAGTTCCGGCCAAGATGGAGGTGTAGGTAGAAACCCTTCACCTCCTCCCACAATCAAAAGGAGGATAACAACCAATCTAAAATCAATAAACAACCAGAAGTGCCAGAAAATCAAACTGCATGGAACTGTAACAACCAAGGAATTAAAGAAAAAGTCAAACAGAACCCCAGGCAAAGCAGGGGACTTGCAGTCAGGGCTGGCTGCAGCGAAGGGGTGGACCCCGCAGGTGCAGCTGGGTGAAGGCGAAACTGAGACTCAAGAGCTGATTGTGTACTCCAGAGGTTGCCGCAGTGGGAGAAGCTCCAAGTCTCACATGAGAGAGTTCATTGGAAGGTGCACTACAGACGAGCAGGTGACCTGCACTGTTCCCTCTCTGGCCCCTCCCCCACAGGCAGCATCTCAGAGCAGCAAGGAGGGTTGCCCTGCCCTGGTGAATACCTAAGGTCCCGCCCCCTTACAACTTAACAGGGGCCCTGAGAAAAGAAATAGGGCCCAAATGAAAGAGCAGAGCAAAACCTCAGAAAGAGAGCTAAGTGATGAGGAGATAGTCAACCTATCTGATGGAAAATTTAAATCCCTGGTAATCAAAATGCTTACAGAATTGATTGAGCTTGGTTGAAAAATGAAAGAACAAATGAAAGATACCCAAAATGAAATAAAGCATAATATTCAGGGAACCAACAGTGACAGGTAGGAAACCAGGACTCAAAGTAATAATTTGGAACAAAAGGAAGAAATAAACATCCAACTGGAACAGAATGAAGAAATAAGACAAAAAAATGAAAAGAGACTTAAGAACCTTTGGGACAACCTGAAATGTTCCAATATCTGAATTATAGGGGTACCAGAAGGAGAAGAGCAGCAGCAAGAAATTGAAAACTTATTTGAACAAACAATGAAGGAAAACTTCCCCAATCTGGTGAAGGAAACAGACTTCTAGGAAGTCTAGGAAGCTCAGAAAGTCCCAAAAAAGTTGGACCCAAAGGAACACACCAAAGTACATCATCATTAAGTTACCCAAGATTAAAGATAAGGAGAGAATCCTAAAAGCAACAAGCGGAAAGGAAACAGTTACCTACAAAGGAGTGCCCATCAGACTATCAGCTGATAGCTCAAAAGAAACCTTGCAGGCAAGAAGCGGCTGGAAAGTATTTGAAGTCATGAAAGGCAAGGACCTACATCCAAGATTACTCTATCCAGCAAAGCTTTCATTTAGAATGGAAGGACAGATAAAGTGCTTCTCAGATAAGGTCAAGTTAAAGGAGTACATCATTACCAAGTCATTATTATATGAAATGTTAAAGGGATTTATCTAAGAAAAAGATAAAAAATATGAACAGTAAAATGACATCAAACTCGCAACTATCAACAAATGAACCTAAAAGAAAAACAACAAAAAAACTAAGCAAACAAATAGAATAGGAACAGAATCAGAGAAATGGACATCTAATGGAGGGATTTCAGTGGGGAAGTGGGGGGGGGGAAGGTACAGGGAAGAAGAAGCATAATTAAGAGGCTTAAAATAGGCAGAAATAAAAAATGTTATAGGAAACAGCAAATTCAAAGAACTTATACATACAACCCATGAACATGAACTAAGGAGGGGCAATGCCAGCGGGTTGGGGGGTGCAGGGCAGAGTGGGGATACAGGGGGAAAATTGGGAAAACTGGAATAGCATAATCAAGAAAAAATACTTAAGAAAAAAAACACCTAAGTTCCCTTTCTTATCAGGGCATGTACAATTTTTGGTAATTAATTCAAATCTGAGAAAATCTGAGAACTTTTTAACTTAACCTAAAAAATAACAAATGCCTTAACATTAGTAAATAACTATTCATATATTTTATATATAATTTAGTATTTTTAAGAGATTAAAGTCTACTGATAAATAGCAAAAATGTATCTGCTCATTACCACCCCTAACACTAGTCCCTTTACTACAACCTAGCACCATTCACAAGACTTTGTTCAGTGATGAAAATCTTCTGTATCTGCATTGACCAATACAGTAGCACTGAACCACATGGGGCTAAGTGCTAGAAATGTGGCCAGTGTAACTTAGAGATTGAATTTTTAATTCTATTTAATTTTAAGTATTACATTTAAACTTTAATAGCCATATAGGGTTCATGGCTATCATATTAGACAGCATATACTCAGATACTTAAAAATTTTTGGCAGTCACATCAGCTGTCTTAACATCAAATGAAAGTAAATGTTTGTTAAATGCTGGTATTTATTAGATTTAATGTATTTGTGTGTCCTCAAGGAGTTAAGAGTATGATAAAGTGGTAAACACAAAAAGAACACAACGAAGGGTAAACACAGTGATACTCTAGGCTCAGGATGATAGGAAAACACTGTAGGAGGAAGATGCAACGTAACCTGGGAAAGGAAAGGGTGTGTCAGTAAAGGCTTAAAATAAATCTTAAAAGATGATTAGGCACAGCCTAAAGCTTAATTACCTCACCTATGAGCCACTCTAATGGCCTCCAAATTGATTCCTGTCATCTCCAGTCTTTCAACAACAATTTAACGTGCCATTTCCTCATTAACATTCTTAAACATGCAGCTCAAATAAGGTCACTTTTCTGTAAAATTCTGTGCAGAATTATGTCCAAATTCCTTAGATGAACTTTTTGTTTTAAACCCTCACCCAAGGATATGTTGATTTTTAGAGAAAGAGAGGAAGGTAGAGGGTGGGTGGAGTAGGTGGAAGGGTGCGGGGGGAGGGAGGGAGAGAGAAACATGAGAAACATCAATGGCCACCTCTTCCACACACCTGGATGTGGACTCGAACCCACAACCCAGGTATATGCCCTGACTAGGAACTGAACCCATAACTTTTTGGTATGCATGACGATACTTCACCAATTGAGCCAACCTAAATGAATTTTCAAGACTCTTCAGCACTATATCCAAACTATCTTCCCATTCCTACTATTACTCCCATACTCACAACGAAATGGATTCTGAGATCAAACAGTTCCATGAACAAACCCCTTGCTTTTTCACTTTTATGTTGTTGCTTCTAAGGAAATCCTCCAGTGAGGCACTGCTTACTAATTTTAAATCCTTCAAGGCTCAATTCAAAAGTACCTGATTCATAAATGCATTCTGGCTTTTCTTTAAATAGATGTAACCTCCCAGGACAAATCATATTATGGAACATATAGTATTTTATATTGTAGTTACTTGGATTATTCTCTGTATTAGACTATAAAATCATCAAATTTAGATTGTTTTACTCATCTTTTATTTTTCTATATCACCCGATAAATGATAAATTTGTTGATAAAAAAATTTTTTTTCTAAATCTCGTGGCAAATTATGACCTGAATATTCTGAATCCAAACCAATTTCCTTATTTGCCTGTACAAGTAAATGATTCAAAAGATTTTCAGACTTTTCCTATGTAAAGTAAATCTATTACATAGGAACTGAGTAATGTATTTACATGTACAAAGAACCCTAAAAAAAAATGGCCTAAGTTCTTTGAAAGATTCTAATCTAATTTGGGACACATTTTTGTGCCAAAATTATTACTAGAGAGGTGAATGACATCAAAACTCAGAGAAGCCCTGGCTGATATGGCTTGATGGGTTAGGCATTGTCCTGCAAACTGAGGGGTTGCTGGTCCAATTCACGATCAGGGCACATGCCTGGGCTGCAGGCTGAGCACCCCTATTGGGGTCGTGCCACAGGCAACTAGTCAAAGTATCTCTCCTTCTCTTTCTCCCTTCCCTTCTCTCCAAAAATAAATAGACAAAGTCTTAAAAAAAAAACCCAAAACTCAGAGAAAATGGGTATATTTATGTTAGTGTTTAGGGGAAATTGCGAAAAAGGTCAGACTTGAGTGGGATCTTAAGAAATATTTTAGAAGGGAGAAATAAGAAAAGTGTAGACAGGTTATTACCAAGTGTTAATGATGCTTCTCATGAAATGAAATCTCTTGTCCATCCATTCTTCTTATTCCTTCTCCCCATAACCAGAAGTAAGTTTTTCCTACCACCCCATCTAAGACTTGCATTTCCAGAGCCTGGGTGTACCTTTTCCTTCCCTAGTACTCCCTGTCTTGTTCTAGTGTCTGCACCACGTTTTTAAAATTACAATGTAATTGCCCTGGCCAGGCAGCTCAGTTTGTTGAAGCATTGTCCCAATAGTCAAGGTACAGGTTGTACCCTTGAACAGGGCACATACAAGAATCAACCAATGAATGTATAAATAAGTGAAACAACAAATTGATGTTTTTCTCTCTCTTAAAAAAAGAGAGAGAAAAAAAAAACCCCACCACCAACAAAAAAAGATGCTCATTGCCCTGACCAGTGTGACTCAACTGGTTGTTGTCCAGTAAGGCAGAAGGTCACTGGTTCAATTCCCAGTCAGGGTACATTCCTGGGTCGCGGGTTCAGTCCCTAGCTGGGGTGCATGTAAGAGGCAACCAATCCATGTTTCTCTCTCACACCAATGTTTCACTCCCTTGCTTCTCCTTCCCTTCCTGTCTCTAAAAATAAGTAAGTATCTTGAAAAAAAAAAACTTCATTAATTTAAAATAAACAAATTTACAATATAATTTTTATTTACTATGTAAGTTCTTTTAGCATATAGTGAGCTTGTGTTACAAGTCTCATGCCTCTCTCTCTTGTGGGGAACTTGGAATAAACCTGAACACACTGCAGATCTTCAGTAAATACTAGTGCTTTAAAGAAGGGGTAAAGGCTTGGAGGAGTGAAGTATCTTACAGAAGGAGCACTTAAGAAAGAACATGCGTAAAAGAGAGAGTTTACTCTGGGAATGGGAACAAACCAAGGGCTACAGATGGCCTCAAATATTAATTTAAGAAAGCATAATTGATTCATTAGGCAGTCAGTGAAGGTTTTTTGTTTTTTTTTTTAAAAGAATGGGACTATCATGACTAAATCTCTAAAGAAGTTACTGCTAGAAAACTAATCTAAATTTAGTAAAAAAATAATTCAATAATTAAGTTAAGGGAATTTGGAGGGAGTTACTACAGATCAGGCATAAAGCAGTAATGAAAATAGGAAAAAAGACCACGAACACATTTTAAAGGAACAACCGAAAGATCCCAATAGATAACCCACTACAGAGAATTAAAGAAAGGAAATAAAAGAAGAAAGTGAAGTATGTGGGACCTAAGTATGGTTGCTAATTTTGCAATAAAGTCCAAAGTAAGTTTGTGTAATACTTTCAAAATATTTCAAATGCTTGCTAAAAATCCATGTAAAACAAATACATTAAATGGTTAACTTTAGAAAGAAACCTTACTTACCAAAGCAGGATACCATTCAGTCTTCTCAGAAGCAGATACTACACTTACAACTTTTCCTAGCAGTTCATCATTGAGACGTCGTTTATCTTCATCCTCCTCTTCACTAGTTTCTTCTTCTTTTTCATCTTCATTACTAAAGTTAGAATAACTTCATCATGATCTTAACACAAACCATTTTTGATACCGTCAGAATGGTATAAATTTAACATAAATAGTGTCATTTCTAATCTGGATTACCCCAGAATAGAAGCCTTTTCATTCTTATTAGGACTGAAGAGCTGGATAATTTTTGGCCCCACAGAAGTGGTCCTGAGCTGTCCATGGTAACCATGAGTCCATTTCACCAGATCAGCGAGGACACAGGCTCTCCTGCCAACCACCCTAATTATGTCACCATTAAGTACTTACTTTACCATATACATTTTTAAGAGACTGCCCTTCAACTTTTTAATGTATGCCAGATGACGTAACTCTAATTTTCTAACAGGTTATGAAAAGATCTCATTAAAATACACCCGAGGGTTTATTTAGACAACATCTCTGGATAACTAAACAATCAGACAAACCTGTGCTAAGGAACAATGTATAGAACAACTGGCCGGTACTCTTCAAAAATGTCAGTGTCACACACACAAAAAAAGGCTGAAGAACTTTCCCAGATTAAAGGAGAATTAAAAATCATATAAACTAAATGCAATGCATGATCCTGGATTGCATCCTGGAATCAGGGGATGCTATATTTGAGGCAATTGGAGAAATCTGAAATATATATTATTAGATAACAGCATTATATCATGTTAAATTTGCTGAATTTGGTAATTGTACTCTGGTTATATAAGAAAATGTCATTGTTCTGTCACAGGTAAAGTATTTAAGGGTAAAAGGTCATGATGCATGCACCTTCCTCTTAAATGGTTCAGCCAACTAAAATTAGTATTATTAAATAAAAATAATTAATACGTATCTATAAAGAGAGGGGATGATGACACAGATATGCCAATAATGTTAATAATTAGTGAATCTAGATGAGATATGAAAGTTTATTGTATATTCTGAAAAATTTTAAGTTTGAAATGTTTTTGAAATAAAAAGATTAAAAATATATATATATACTCATTTAATAGGGGAAAATCGTCATGTCGATTATATGTTTGGCAAAGTAACTCAAAACAAAAATAACCTCTTTGAAAAAGGAGTTGTGATAATCACTGGACAAAGCAATGGGAAAAATTAAGAACACGGTGGACTCAGTAATATGTCTAACATAAGAATACAAGATACTATTGAAAAGTTACCCAAACAGATTTAGCCATCCTAGAAAAGTTATCTGCTTAATGTTATAATAACTACTGTAATTTTACTGTATATGATAATACTCACATAGGAAGAGAGGACCTCCTTCCTCTATTCGTCTTCTTTGCAATTACTGGAGTTCCAAAATGCTCTGGATTTGTTAATGGAAGCTGGTCAAGTGTCTAGATAAGAAATAGATACATTAAATCACATTTTGCTCTACCTGAGTAGCCTTTGTTCAACCCAAAAAGTCCATGTTCCCCTACCTCACTCTCAGCAAAGTGTCTCTCTCCTTTTAGGCAAAGTGAGGTGCGTCTCAATGTTCTCTCATCACCATCATCAAACACTACAATAAACAAAAGAGAAAAAAATTATGCCTACAAATAAAAATTTAACTGCACAGAATACTATTATTGCTATTTATCTAGGGTTTAATATTTGCAAGAACCATTATTTGTTATTTTTCAAAACCTTTAAAAATGTACAAAGCACATTTCATTCTATAACAAACAAATAGGTACTAAACAAACAGGTTAAGAGGCTGCCCCCAAATACTTAAGTGTCTACATCCCCTTTTCAGCTTCTAACACCACAGAACCACCTTCTTAAACCATCAGCAATATATTCGAAGGACAGATATTAAATTACCTCTACTCCTAGATGAATGAGCAAAAACTTGGTTTAAAAAAAGAAGTATTATGGGTTTTTTCTCAAGTTATCAATGGAGTATCTCTAACTTTAAGAAACTTTTGATAATGATGTTGGATTATTCTACTGCTTCTACTTATTTGTATGATAACCTGCTATCGCAGATTCTAAAGTCATAAGATTCAACTTTTGTCTTTTAGTAGAAGAGGATGTAAGAAGTTTAGACATAAATGTTAAAATGAGGAAATAATCAGAAAGATGAAATTTTAAAAAAAATTAAAAAATAAATGAAAATTACACGCAAGTTTTCTCTAAAGCTTTTACTTCTACTATAGTTTTTAGCTTTGGCTGATGTGGCTTATTGGACTGAGCACCCGCCTGCAAACTGAAAGGCCACCAGTTCAATTCCCCTTCAGGGCACATGCCTGAGTTGCACACCATAATTGGAGGGGTGCAAGGAGCAACAGATCCACGTATCTCTCCATCTTTCTCCCTCTTTTCCCCCTCTCTAAAAATAAACAAATAAAATCTTAAAAAAAGATACTTGACTGCTCAGCGCTATGAAGAAATAAAATATAAGATGGAATCCTCACCTCAGAAACTTAAAATGCACAGACATATCAACAAATGTTTGTACATTTTATGAAAATAACACATACATGGGAAAGCACACATATATACAAAAATGTTTAAGATTTAACCTTATTTTCATAATTCTAGATGTTTTTCCATTCTAACAGAATAAGTTAGCATTAAAAGAAAATTTTACATTACCTTGATTTAATAATATCTTACATCTTTTACCTTGTTATCTATACAATTACAATACTGGATTTTTAAAAAGGGTTGTTTTTATTGGCACCTTGCCTTCAAATCATAAACTTAATTTTTTACCCTAGAAACTTAATTATGTAGCAGCACTCAACTTCCTCATTATTTATCTACCTCAGTCAGTTTTTTTTAAACTAAAGACATCTAGTATAGATTCTCTTACATGCAGCAGATAATGCAGAGACAAAAGCTCCTGAAGCACATATTCAAAGTAATAATCCCACAAACGTGGCTGTTTTATACACTATCAGTGATGCAGAAATTAATGACCACCTACAGACACCATGACAGTATAAGACAACACGCTTCAACAATTACATCATTAATCTATACTTAACAGTGCTCTAAACATTTGGATCAAAATTATGAGTTGCATGGTGTCAAATCTAATAAATAAATCATTGTTCTTTGTAAATCTCAAAATTGTAAAATTATCATACCAAACAAGATAATTCTTTTTTTAAAAATATTTTATTTATTTATTTTTTAGAGAGGGAAGGGAGGGAGATAGAGAGGGAGAGAGAAACATCAATGTGCGGTTGCTGGGGGTTATGGCCTGCAACCCAGGAATGTACCCTGGCTGGGAATCGAACCTGGGACACTTTGGTTCCCAGCCCGCACTCAATCCACTGAGCTACGCCAGCCAGGGCTCAAACAAGATAATTCTTCACATTAGTGTTAATGTCCGTAAGTAAAAATCTTACATGTTCCAGTTGTCTTTAATGCCTACAATACTAAAGATGGTGACACTGGACATGGACATACATACTCACATACACACATTTAAGTAGAGGTGTGAGGAAGGAACATGAGAATATAAGACCAGTTAATAATATCAAAGCTATACAACAAATCTTTACCTCATTTTTAAAAAAGATGTTATTTATTTATTTTTAGAGAGAGGGGAATGGAGGGAGAAAGAGGGAGAGAAACATAAATGTGTGGTTGCCTCTCATGCACTCCCAACTTGGAACCTGACCCGCAACCGAGGCATGTGCTCTGACTTGGAATTGAACCAGCGACCCTTTGGTTCACAGGCCGGTGCTCAATCCACCGAGTCACACCAGCCAGGGCTTTACCTCAGTTTTTTTTTTTATCATTAATCATTCCACTGGTCATTTTTTACCACAAGTAAAATTAATGTTAAGAACAAGTGGAATTTCTCAAAAAGGGATTGTGGTACGAACAAGAATTTTACAGCTTTATATAGGAACAAAGAAAAACAGTATGAGACTTTTTTTAAAATTCATACAACTATATAAATTGTGCATTTGAGTACTTTATACAAGTCTGTTAAGCCATGTAACTTCTCAAGATTTTCTGCAAGACAAACAGAAAATCCAGCAACATAGGGGACCAATTAATCATGACATCCCTGGTTATCAAAATCATGCAGTTCCATCTACAAGAAGTTTTCCTCATAACTTCTAAGAATCATTTAAAAGAATATAAAATTTATTGGCATTGAAGAGTGACTCTGGCATTTTGATAATAATTAACTGGTTTCTATAATAAATTTCACTTAAGTTGAAGATGTATACCACAGCATACCAAGAGAATAAAAGTAAGACTATTAGGATTTAGTAAGTCTCTGGAATTGCTTACTCTTGCAAAAAGTGGTATTTAAATAGGTTATTCATTGAGTGCAACAGAACAGATACAATATAACAAAAGTAGTATCTCTGTTATTATGTTACATATAAACACTAAAACCTAATTTGAGAAAAATGATAAAGCCCAGACTCTCTTGATTAACATTAATCATTCTAGGCAAAATAATGCTAATGCAAAAAAATATACAAAGCCTAACCCTAAAATGTTAGAATTCAAAGAAAAAAACAACAAAGATCTGATCTAACTACTAAATACAAAAAATCTACCTGTTATCATAATGCTGTTAGATGCGGGAAGATAGTAACAGAATTACAGTAAATTAACTTTATTTACCCACTATATAATTGGCTATCACTTATTAGCTGCTTCTATGTCCTGATCCTCACAGCAGCCTCTGCAAGATAGGAATCACTATCTTTTATAGACAAAGAAACGGAAAAGCAAAATGTTAATCAATGAGGTACAATTTAGTTAAGGATGATCAAAATGCATAATAAATAGGTATGAAGGAAAGGCATAAAATGAACATGAAAAGCAAGAATTCTGACTTTGGAAAAATAAGTATTATCATTATGTCTGTATATTTTGATTACAATTAAACTATTTCACAAAATGGAATAAAAACTTTAAAATTAAAAATATACACACAGCCTGTTACTCATAAAATCATGAACAAGAACTATACAAGTCCCTCAACAACTAAGGTCAAAAACTTCAGGAACCTGGAAACTTAAGAAATTAACATTAAAATGTCTAATTAACAAAATATGGGAATGCTAAGTCTTATGGAAGGATATTTAAACAATGAGTTAAAGCCTATCACAGGATTGAATAGATTTCTTTTGTTGTTTAGTATTTTTTTCTTATTTAAGTCACTGGAATAACCACCTACTTTTGAAAACGATTTATGGTTGATTTTGGTTATAAGAAAATTTGTCAGAAGAGGCTCCAACTAAATTAAAAGCCTTATAACTCTGCATGCAGCACATTCCAAAAAAGTCAGTCCATTCACCAGTTTAATCTAAACTAGAAATTCCACGAGATGATACAACTGATGTGCAAAACAGTAACTATAAGGCATGAAAAAATTAAGAATTTAAAAAATAATTTGTCACAAAAATATATAAACTCTCAAGTAGATTTCAGTATTGGTTCACAATGGTCTAAACTACATATTCTAAACTACAGTATTTAAACAGCATTTTCCCTTATTTTTCAAATTCGATGTTATTTTCATATTCAAAAAAGTAAAAGATGAGCACTTTTAGAATGTCTAATTGACAGTTGTATTTACCAGATGTTAATGGCAACGTTCAAGTGTAGATATAAATTCTATTCCCAATTTTGATACCTTGGAATGACAGGAGCGGTAACAACACACTTCCATACACTACAGATTCCTTATCTTTAATGCAAGGAAAAGAACTGCCAAATGCATAAACCATGCTAGGATGCACTGTTTTATGATACGAGAGAGGAAATATTTTCAAGGTTCAAAAAACAAACAAAAAGTCCAGTGCTGGAGCTATTTATTGCTCAACATTAGGAGGTAAGCTACTATTAAATTTTTTAAAGTTGAGTTATAGTAGTTCTAAAACCTCCTCTAAAATTGATTATTCAACTATAATAGGAACAATTAATAAATGTATTACATAAAGTTGATATCCCTGACTCATTGCTAACTTTTGATCTCCAGTGATCATTAATTTGTATTTTATCCAAACCAGCAGATATCCTTTGTTTTGTTTTTAATAATCTGATATAATTTCAAGATCTCTTTTTAAAGTCATAATGAACATTTATACTTTGTGTAACTTTCTGTTTCTACCTATACAACACTATGAACTAGAAATCAAGAAAAATTGCAGAAAAGAGCAATTAAACCCAAGAGGTAGTAGGAACTCAATTAAAGAAAAATATAGGAAGTCCACGACCTCTAATAAATTATTCATTATATTCAAATCATTCTTTATGTGGTCTACATTCCTCAATACTTAAACATTCTTTACAGCAGAGTGCTACATTGAATATACTTAAGTAAATAATGCCTCTTAATGCCTTAAATTGTTTAGGTCATTCTCTCTCATTAGACAGGTACAAAAATTTAAATATTTTAATTTTTTCTCTTGAATAAATATGTTTGTCCAAGTATGGTTTGTTTTTCTAAGTGCATTGTAGCTACATTAAATTCAGCCATTGTGCATATAAAAAGAAAATGTCTTGGGTTGCCACCCCCAGATCTACTAAATTAGAGATTTGGGATCCTCAAACCTCATTTTTTAAACAAGCACCAAGTGATTCTTATGTACACTAATGATTGTGATATGTGAATTATATGCAATTACAATTCGAAGCTCTTTGAGAACAATTATACAATTTCTTCTGTAATTACTCATCATAGAAAATCACCATAGAGAATGCTCAGTAGCAACTAGTTCTTAGAAATGCTAAAATGTCTTTCATGTGAAGAGTAGAGATTGCTATTCATAATTTAAGGATTATTGTAGGGTCCAGAAACCAAGAATATGAAAACCTGAAAAGTATTGCTTCTGTAGAAGTGTGAGCACTGTTATCAGTAAAACTACACAAGTATGGTGAATGCAACCTTGATATTGGGTACCAAATAGAAACCAGTATTAGTATTTTAACTTTCCTCATATAATTCCCCATGATTCTGAACATATCAACTCCTGTAAATTTTACCACTGCCTTTTTTATATAGCAAAACTGTATTTAATCTAGAAAAGTTAACATTAGCTTAATTTTTAAATCTCTAACAACTACCAATAACCACAACTAAGCTTCCTAAAAATATGTAGTTTAGAATAATAGACCATTGTGAACCAATACCAACTTCTAGGTACAAGAATGAAAATGTCAGAGGCCCTGGCCAGGAAGCTCAGTTGGTTAGAGCACTGTGCTGATACACCAAGGTTGTGGGTTCAATCCCCAGTCAGACAGCACAAAAGAATCAACTGATAAAAGCATGGATAAGTGGGAGAACAAATCAGTGTTCTCTCTCTTTAAATCAATTAAAAAAATTTTTAATGGATAGAAAATAGTAGTTAAGTACTGTAAATCACTAGTAATACTAAAAAATCCCGAAGCAGTACAATTTTTAACCAAAGCGTGTTCTTCAGCTTTGATCATGAACTGGAGATGAAAAAAACTAAAAGTAAAGCTAAGGGCCACTTCTCTTCCTTCTACAAGGAAACCACAACACTATCATTACTATTTATATCAAGACATAATGTAAAAACCAAACAGTGCTATACATTTTCAGTGTAAAACCAAGAATTGGATGTTATCCACAGGATTGTGTAGTTTGAAAGTAGAGAGAAAATTAGAAATGTTAATAGTTGATATTTTCATCACCATAATGACAGCAACTATGGAACTACATTTAGGTTTTAATTTATTTGTATCATGCCACTTGTTGCTACTCACTATAGTAAAGTATTTTTAAAGCTAGTATAAGCTTATGTATGGAACATAAGAGTACATTCACATTAGTGGCATGTATCTTCTGTTTCTTTTTCCATGTCATCCTTGCACAAGGGCCATGCTAATATTCTTTGTACCATTCCAATTTTAGTGTATGTAATGTGCTGCCAAAGTTATTATGTATATATCTTTCTTGAAAGGTATTAGTAAAGGCCCTCACTATACCCAATTTCAAAAATTAAACTACAATTACCTAGGCTTGAATCTACTCTGGTCAGAATATTTTTAGTCTTTAAATTCTATGTTAGCATCTACACTACCCTTATATAAAATAGGCCGCAATACAAAAAAAGATAGCAACTATTCAATCTTAATTGTAATTACAGAAAAAGTTAAAAAGCCTGATTATTTATAATACTAAGTTGTATTGACTTTTCTTATGGAACAAAAATAACCATACTTTAACTTTTAGTTTCTTTTCAATTTAACTTTATTGAAAAGAAATATCAAGATAACCTGAGAAGTATATTCTTAGATGAAACAGCCACAAGTGGCCAACTTATTATGAGATTTATTTTTGTTACTGGAAGGGTGCCAAAATTTTAGCCAACTATATCAAGTAACTTGATAGGAAAAAATATGAATTCTTCTGCCAACAGAGTGATTCAGTGTATTTACAAAATAGAGGTATATGCAACTCCCAAATGGTTAAATTACTACTTAACTACTTACCCACAGTGTACCAACTAGCATCTGTCAACTTGCTGATAATAGCTTCCTGAAAAGATCCATCAGATGTCCTTGTTTCAACAATAGCTCCAACCTACAACACAAAATCAAAATTTCATTACCAAATTTAAACAAACCAAATCACTATTGTGTGCGTAACCCCCTCCCCTAAATCTTAGAATAATTCTAATTTTCATTGGCTTAAACCTTTATCACTTACAGTGCTCATGTATTTATTGTGCAATTTAAGCCCCTCTTTGGTATAAGGAAGGAAGATATTATTACCCACACTTTACACACTGAAAACTGTGACTCAGAGAAAATAATTTGCAGAGTACAGGGTAGAACCCAGTTACTTAAGTCTTACTTCAGAGCTTTTCTACTATAATCCACTGTCTTAAAAAAAACCAACAACTGTGGAATATAAGAACTGAAAAAACCGTATGACACTGCAAAATTAGCTCCAGTTTTCTTTCATAGAAATATTAGATTCAGCATTTGTATTTAAGGGACCTTTTGTACTAAAGATTCACCTGGAAAGAGCATTGGACCAACTGAACTTCTTTCAGCTTCCAGACCTTTGTATACCAGATATTAACCAAAGTAGTACTTAGATATAACAAAGGTTACATAAACAAATGGCCAGAAAGAAACAGAAAACATAAGTATCCATTCAACTGAATTAAGAAGTCAACATAGTTTACTTGGTAAGGTGGAAAGAAAAACACTAGATTCAGAGTTGTAATATTTTAGTATATTACTTTGCAAGCTAAACATATATGACAACAATATAAAAAACAAAATAGAGCATTCAATCTAAGAATTAAAAAAAGGCGGCTCAAAAAAATCATGTTTTTATATATTAAATTATTATTTTGTAAGATGTTTAACATTCTTAAGGACATAGCCATTGTAGTATCATAGTTTATACTAATTATACAACATCACATTTGTATTTTTGTTCTCTGGTTAACCTTACAAAAATTTCAAACTGTTATCTACAGATGTAAAAAATCTCTAAGTAATGTGTGAATTCACCATTTCAGATTTTATTGTTTTTTAAAGATTTTACTTATTTTAGAGTGAGAGAAAGGAGAACAGAAAGACAGGGAGAGAAACATCAATCAGCTCTCACACACCCCCAACTGGGGAGCTGACCCACAACCCAGGCATGTGCCCTGAATGGGTATCAAACTGCCAGCTTATGGTTTGCAGGCTAGAGCCCACCTCACTGAGCCACACCAGCCAGAGCTCATCATTTGAGATTTTAAACTGTAGAACATACATACTCTTAAAGGACCCTTTACTTGGTCATCTTGCACCAACTGTGTAGTATTATCCTGTTTCAGGAGTACCTGAAAAACATTTTTACACAATTCATGTTACTTCTAAAACAATAAATACATTTATGGTAACACTGTAACGTGTTTAATCTATGCTTTCTTAGTATCCTGTGGTTACTCCTATTACAATACTTATTACATTGCCTTTTATTGATGTTTATTATCTCTCTCATTAACTGTGAGCTCCTTGAAGGCTAGAGTCCTCCTTCATCACTGTGGGCCCAGCAGTTAGCAAATGTCAATGCATATTACAGGCATTTAATAAATGTTTGTTGAATTAATGAACTATAACTAAGATTATTAAAAACATTTGTATAGGAAAATTACTATAAGGAAACAAAAATTGTGAATAGTATTTCTGAGAGGTAAGCAATTGGCATTAATCCTTTGGTACATTGCTATATTTTAAATTGTGTACAGGAATAATATGTTAACTTTTTTTCTGGTTATAAAAATGTCTTAAAAATAAAATTTCTAAATCATTTTAATGCTTTCTTCAAAACACAATTCCCACTGTATTACTTTTCTAATCACTTGAAATTGTCTCAACACAGACATTATGAAAAAGGAGAAATAGGTTATAGTCTAAGTAAGTACGATACCACAAATAGGAAAGATCCAAATGACAGGAAGCAACACGAACACGGCATTTTCATGCAAACATTTTGGAATAATTTCTCATTTTGAGTTCTTTATTTCTCAAATTCTAATGTGCTTTTCCTGTAGTTTTATATATAATGGTATTTTCACACAGTAATGAATTCAGTAAGTGAAGTGATGATTCAGTAAATAAACTGTTGATTTGCAGTTTCCCACCTCCCTGATACTTTTCAATCCAGACTTAATAAAGCTGTTGCATAAAAAGAAAAAAAAATTACCTTAACTTTTACCAGCCTTTTCACAGTCTTAATTTTTGCCTCACAGAAGGCACCTCGGTACTTGGCACTTACATCAGTTCCCACTGTCAGGTAGGCAGGCTCATCCGCCGCCTGATGAAAGGAAGATAAAAAGTGAGTTTCACTACTATTTTCCCCTACTCCAACCTCAAGTCTCATTAAAAGGTTGTGTTTAAAGTAATCAAAACAATTAACTCTAATTATTTAATATTACTGATAATTTGAAAATATCCCAAAGCAAACACTTTATTAACAATCCTCTATTTTATAAACTATATCCTGATTACATAAAACATTTTACATAGTAACTGAGTATCAGTAGGGAAATACAATAATATTTTTTCTTCCAGAGACAAAATATTTCAACCATTTTACAATTTACTTAAGAAATTAAAAATAAGAAAAAACAAACAGAAACATATATACATATTAGGTACCTTGTAAAACTTTAAGTTATTCAATTACAGCTATAATACTTTGTTATTCAATTACGTCCTCTGGAAAATTTTGTTTCCAAATTAAAATACAATGCTATTAAAATTAACACCAACAATACATAATTAAATGTTTATTAATATAGTTACATAAAGGCAACATCTTTCTGGATACAGTATAACTGTAGAGATAACAAATGAATTCAATCCTTTTGATAAAGAGAGCATTATTTGAAAAAAAATCATTGGCTAAAAGCTGCATTTTAAAGATTTAAGTCTGATGAATACAGAGACATAAACAGATGGCTCAATACTTGCAGCCCTACCAGTTTACCACACTACTCTTTTTGATATATATATATATGGCTTTGCTAAAAAATGTCTACTCTTAGTCAATCACCATAAAATACATTGAAAAGTGTGAGAAATTTCATTCTATGATTCATTTTGATCTTAACAATAGCAGAATGACTGCTATCTCAATCTGTCATTTTCCCTGTTTTTTTTTTTCTTCAAAAAGTATACTCATACAATTGTGATTCAATATTGCTAAGTACAAAAGTTACAGTGTACATTTTAGAGATATACTTTTAAGTAGAAAATAATTTTCATTTTCCAGTAAGGTTTCGCAAGTAACATTAAAGGTTATATGGGTCACTTCACAGAGATAAGAAAACAAGAGAAAATTTGGAAAAGAAAATGCTGGATTTTAGAGCTTACTACCCTGAAACAGTAAACGACTAAGGAATCAAGTATCTTTTAAAGTTAATGTACATAAAGACTATACTTTCAGGGATCATCTCTACAGTTCGTTACTATAGTTAGTGTATTTACAAATAATGCAAATTGAAAAGGAGTATCTTTAGCAAGTGAACACTGAACATCTGAGTTGAAACATTCTATGCTACAACACTACAGACTGTTACACCTTCCTTTCTCTTTAAACCTCACATATGTTTGCAAGATTAGTTGTCTTCAGAAGTATACATATATTTATTAGGTTGGCTATATTTAAACATATTTATTATAACAACTGAACTAGAACTACTAGTTTTAGTTCACCTTCAAATATTTTAGCCACAGAATTTCACTTTATCCCCAACAAGAATGATACCTCCCTTACACGATCACATATTGTTCCTTAGAAAATCACAATGACACTGGGGAAGAATAAAAATTTCAAAAAACTACCCCAAAGAACCAAAGCAGGACAAAAGCTTTACTTCTGCAAAGGTTGCTGCCAACACAGGAAGTGTTTAAAAATACTAGCCCAATGGACAACAATGGAAAGGCTGCAACAGCCTTTCCAAAGTGCTAACTGCTTCAGAGAGGGGCCGAAATGACTGCATTTAGACACAACGATCATTTCTCACCCATTCAATACGTCCTCCTTTTCAGAAAGCGCTGCTTAGTAGAGGAATCAATTTTGAGCAGCAAAAAAAAAAAAAAAAGGCATTCCACACAGCACTAGCCTCTATACAGGCTGTGTCCAGGGCACGAGGTTCACAGCGGCGATGACTCCACTTACCTTCATTTTATTGGTGACCTATGGGGTTCCAGCTCAACCAGCTAAGTACTCCGTCGCTAGAACCATGGTAGGGGGGGGGGGGGGAGAAAGACAAGCCAGAATCAGTCCACAGAGGGGAGCGACTCGAGGAAAGAAAGTAAACAAATGCCAGCGGGGAAGGGCAGAACCCTCACCAGCAATGGGATAAGAAGATCCCCTCCGAGGGTAACTGGGACACAGGGGCGGAGGGTGCAGCGAGAATGCCGCGGGCGCCCGTTCCGCCCTGGACTTCGCCAGCGGCCCACCGCGCCCCCGCCTCGCTCGCCACTTTGACCCGGAATGCTCAACTCGGATCCCCAGGACCGATCGCTCAGGAAAAGGACACGGCACTGTCTGGGCTTCCCGTACTCCCCGATAGGCGCGGTCGCCCAGTCTTTGCTCGGCCGTCCCCCGGATACCCCGACTTCGGCCCGCGCCCCGCCTCCGCCGCTCGGCCCCCTTGGCCCGCCCCGGGCCCGCGGTGGCGGCAGCGGAGTGTCACGGCGCCATTGCTCTCCTTCCTCCGCTCTGCACCATGTCAGAAAGAAGCGCTTCTTCACCCGAAGTGGCACGGGCCGAGGCCTTCAGCGGGAAGCGCGAGGGTGAAGGGAGACCCGCGCAGAGGAAGGGGGCTGGGAGGGCGGAGAGGAGGAGGGAGGTGGCTCGGACAGTGTGTGGGAGGGGAGGGGAGCCGCACAGCGGCAGCCGCCGCCTCCTCCCAGCGCCCGCCTCAACTTTTTGTACAGCCCAGAGAGGTACCTGCCCCCAGCCTCTCGGGTCCTGCTACGGACTCCACACTGGAGGACGCACCGCGGAGTTGGGGGCCAGCTCCCCAAAGCAGCCCGCTCTTCACGGCACGGAAGCAAACTTAGCAGCGCAGCCAGCCCCACAGCCATTTTCCCGGGGAAGCGGCCGAGGCTGTGGCGGTGGTTCCCGCACTTGCTATAGCTGCTCCACTACTTGCTCCTTCCCCGGCGCTCAACGCACCGCTTGCCCAGCACCTCCTTCCCCACCTCCAAAGCTTCCGACTGCACTGGGACCCCAGGCAGAAGCAGCAGCTGCTACTGCCGTTTGGTCCATTCAGTATCCCCCACTTCCCTCCTCCCCACCTACCAACTGTGGATGAAGTGCGCGCTGTCAGCTCCCGAGGCCTCCGCCCCACTGACCACCGCGGGCCCCCGGCTAGGCAGCACCACTCCTGACCGCGGCGGCAATTCCTGCGCCCGGTTCCCCACTCGTCCGATTTACTGCCACAATCCACCAAATAACAAGCTGTTGAGCAGGCTCGCTTCTACACGAACTCTCATTGGCTGCTCATGACGCCGAACCGCTTCGGATTGGAGATCGCTACCTGCCTTCCTCATTGGATGTGACTCTGAAACTTCACGGATTGGTGTGAAAAACAGCAGGTAGGACATCTTCCACTTATGATTGGCTGCTTCCGAGGTCTAACATTACTGGAGAATCAGATATTGAGTAAGCAAGTACTGAAAAAGGATTGGTAGAAAAGATTCCGGATGTGCTTGATTGAGCACTGATTGGTAAATTGAGGGGTCAGGAAGAACAGTTCCGCACAAGGATTGGCACTGGAGTGTCCCATGGAAACCGAACCCAGAACTGCGGCCAGGACTTGCACGGGGGCGGGACAGAGTCTTTCCAAGGCGCATGCGCTAAGCCTGTTTCTCGGCGCCATTTTGTCTGGGCTGCGGTGGCCGCAGATCTATCGCGTTTCATGTTTGTGGTGAGACGATAGGGAAGTCCTTCTCCCGTAGATTCTATTTAGTGCGGCACCCGTCAGCGGTTCCCTCCAGAACAAGACCTAATGAAGATCGGAGGAATAGCGGGTCTGTTTGAAAGGTCAGTTGGAACCTATGGTTGTCCGATTGACTGGGGGATGGCGCAGCTTTAGCGGCACCGGAAGTGAAGGGGCCACTGGGCAGCCATGGCAAACTTCTCCTTGAGGCGGGGTGGGAAGTGGAGGGCGGGATGAGAGGGGGCGAGGCTTTCTCTCCCGCCGCGAGAGAGAAAGAGGCGCGGGGGAAGTCTCTTTTTCTGGGCTGGTCTTTGGCATTATCTAGAGAACACGAGAGGTTTTCCGGGGTCTGCTGCTCTCGGAACAGCTCATTCTCCCTTTGGAAGTGTATTCCGGAAATTTGTCGCATTGTCAACCAAGTGCCACTGGCTGTGGGCTCCTTAATTAAGACTGGGAAGGAAAAGATTCTTAGACACAGTGCGTGGGGACTGGTGTTTCCGCGTGCTCCTCACGGGATTAAGCTCTGGGTTTCGGGATGCCGAGGAATTCATTTGCTAGCACAGACGTTGCTGTTCTGACCTTAGTAGCTGTTCCCCACTCCACGAAGCTTATCCTAATTTTTGAAAGGAAAAAGCAGCGGTTTTGCAGGAACAGAAAGCACCTTAGTTAAAAAGGACCTCCCGGTAGGATTCATTTCAGGACAGCCATTGGTGGTGGTCTCTTAGCAAAATCCAGTATTCCGTTAAGTGATCAAAAACACATTTGGAATGGTGGAAATGGAGCAAGTTGTTACAAAGAATGAAGTAAGGAGATTAAAAATACCGTTAATGGTGTACGTTGAAGAAATTTACTTGAGAACAGCTTAAATAAAGCCGAATCAGTTTTTCATTCATAACAGTGATTTTTCTCAAAATTAAGAGTGAAATATGTTAGTATTTCTATTGAGTAATCTAGTGGCACTGATCTCTGTCGCTTTGTAAAAAATTATCCTTATAATACCTGTTTTGAACGCTGTGGTTCAGTGATTTAATAATTTACTGAGTTTTGTTGGCAGTTGGTCTGAAGATAACAGGACCTCTCAGGAAGTGTTACTGAGGTGAGTTGTAATATCTGTAAAACTCTAAAATTGGGGAGGGTGCCTGGAAAAATTTTTTGTGGACCAATAAATTAGAGCCGTAAGTAGCAAAATGGAAGGATGGTCATTGAAAGGTGTTCTGTTTTGGTGAAGGGTTCAAATGAGTCTGTACAATTAGCTACCAGGTGTGGTATTTTTTTTAGAATGAAACTCAAAAGTGAGGACATGTGAATTCGTCTACTCATTCATGTATTTCCCATTTCTGGATTTTTAAGTACTTCGTATTTTTATTATGTAATAATAGGAACATTTTTATGATTTTTTTGTCCCAATTTAAAAATCTGGTATATAAAAGTGATATTTCAGTAAGAGTTTGGAAGTGATTTTTTTCTCTTAGGGAAGTTATAAACAGTACTGCTGAACTTCCAGAGGTAACCACCTCCAATTCTACTACACAACTTCGAGCTGTTACTATCCAATAACACATCAGTGGGCATTTGTAAATTTCTAAAAAGCAAAAAAGTATGTAAAAATCTCTTGTATTCCTTCTACCAAAAGGTAATTATTTTTTATACTATACTTACATATTATAAAAAGGGGTTTCATTTTTCATTTGTATTACCAAATAAACATCATTGGAGCTCATTTTATCACCCATGTTTATTTCTTTATAGAAAATATTGGGAACATAGGAAATACTTTGTTGTTAAACCGTTTTCATGGCTGCATAGTGTTCTATAGAAAAGGTATGCAATAATTCATATATCCTGATCTCTTGTTTTTTATTATAGCAATATGTGTGAATATCTAAGATTTTGACTAAGAACTGATATCTATGGCTAAAATTCCTAGGCCTCAAACTTTTCCTTCACATCCCTGATTTCTTTAGACTCAATTCCTGGAAGTGGAAGTATAAGGCCAAGGGGATTATACATTTAAGGCTTTTGATCCTTGTACAGTTTTCCATCAAAAAACTTTTGCTTTGCCCTGGCTGGTGTGGCTCAGTGGACTGAGTGCAGGCCTGTGAACCAAGGGTCTCTGGTTTGATTCCCAGTCAGGGCACATGTCTGGGTTGCAGGCCAGGTCCCCATTTGGGGGCACCCGGAGGGAACCACACATTGATATTTCTCTCCTTTTCCCCTAAAGTCTTTAAAAAAAAAACTTTTGTTCTTACTGCACTTACATTTTTTGTTGTCCTTTTTGCTTTTACTACATTTTCTCCAATTTTCTGGGGTTTTTTACTAGCTTTACTTTTTTTAAAATTTATCTCCTTGGTCTGTGTTTATTCAAGTAGAATTATTACAGCCTTTAAGTCACACGTGTAGTAAAATTTGAGAATTTTTATTGGATCTTAGGAATAATTTCTTAAAACTAATTTATTTTTTTTACTCTAAATAGTTAGGCATTTATGCAATGAAACATTCTTCTACACAGAAATGGGATTTAGAGGTTGCCAAAAACATGAGTTTAACTATTTTGTTTCCTGTAGCCCTCCCTAAAATTTTCCATTCTTATGTGCATTCTCTTGTTGCTTTTGTACCCTCGTAAGGACCCTTTACATGCCCCTCATAATCTTTACTTAGCAGTGGTTTGGCTCTTCCCCAGTTTAAGACACTACTTCCAGAGGACAGCAATAGGGGTTTTAATCACTACTATGTTTGCCTGCCTAGTGCATGATGGATGCTCTGTCAATATTTCTTATAAATCTGTATGCACTTTCATATACAAAATATGTAAAATAAGCTCTTAGGTTTTCTTTAACAGTAATTCGTTTCTAAGAATTCATGATGTTCCACAGATGCTGTCTTAACCTTCAAAATATTTTTAGTGGTCCAAATATTTGATTTAATACCAAATTGATTTGTAATTACTAATGTAATATAAATTTAGAGAAGTCATTAAGAATACGTGGCTGATGTAGCTCAGTGGTTTGAGCGTGGGCCTGTGAACCAAAAGATTGCTGGTTTGATTCCCAGTCAGGGTACATGCCTGGGTTTTGGGCCAGGTCCCCATTTGGGGGTACCCAGGGGCAACCACACATTGATCTTTCTCTCCCTCTCTTTGTCCTTCCCTTCCCCTCTCTCTAAAAATAAATAAAATCTTTGAAAAACAAAATCCTGCCCTGGCTGGCGTGGCTCGGTGGATTGGGCGCAGGCTGTGAGCCAGGCATCGCGGGTTTGATCCCCGGTGGGGGCGCATGCCTGGGTTGCGGGCAGTGGCCCCCAGCAACCGCACATTGATGTTTCTCTCTTTCTCCCTTCCCTCTCTAAAAATAAATAAATAAAATCTTTTTAAGAATAGTTAAAAAAAAAGAAAGAAAACAAAATCCAAAAAGAATAGTTATTTAAGTCCTGACTGGTGTGGTTTAGTTGATTGGGCATCATCCCAATCAACTAAAAGTTGTGGGTTCCTTTCCTAGTCAGGGCATGTGCAGGGTTGTGGGTTAGTTAGTCCCTCCGAATGAGAGGCAACCGCTTGATGTTTCTCACGTAGATGTTTCTCTCCCTCTCTTCCCCTCTCTCTAAAAATAGATTTTAAAAATCTTTTAAAAACAAAAATTATTCAAGATTTTGTTTCCTCAGTTTTTTAAAAGGGGATTTTATGATCTGTTACAAGCAGCTGTAATTAAAGTCACCAGACCATCTCTTAGGTATGAATGAAAAAAAAGTTGTGTTAGAAATATACTTTGTAACCAGTTTCAACAGGCCCAAATTAATTTATAAAATAGTTTCCTACAAAATGAAAATTGTGAGATTCTTAATTGCTTCTATTGATGAAATGCTATTTTAAATGCAGAATGTTTTATTTATTTGGTCAGAAGTTTTGATGAGTCTATATAGTCAGTCTCCCAATGTAGTATTTTAGACTGAAATTGCAAAATTGGATCATCCCTGTGAATTTGTTTACCTATACACATGGATTTCATTTCTGGATTCTTAATCACAGAATACTGTGAATACTTTCATGTTTTTTGTTTGTTTGTTTTTACCTCTGGTAAAATACTTGACATATAAAGATCTCATCAGTGAAAGTGTTTAAAAGTGAAGAAATTTTTTTCTTTAATGGAAATTTTAAAACTGTTCTGATTATGTGGGCTATATAATACAGCATACTCAAATCTAAAAGAAGTTTTTGTCTTCTAGAGTGAGTTTAATTTTTTATAACTCTTGAAACATTGCCGTGTTGTTTTTCAGGAGAGTTATAATTTACCCTGTCATTGTCCCTATAAGTTTAACTACCACCTTTGGGTAGTCTAATCATTTTTGCTAATTTGATAGGTGAAAAGTATGTTGCATTCTCTTTTTCTTTGTTAACTACTGAGGTTGGACCATTTTCTATAATTTCACTTACTGATGATTATTAGTAGTAGATACCTTGTCTACTCAAGACTTCTGTCCATTTATGTAGAGGCTTACCACTTTTTAAAATCTTTTGAGTTTATTAAATACTATTCAGTAGTAATTTGGTGCAGACACTTTTCCATTTAGAATTTCTGTTTAACATTAGATATTTAGTTGAGGGTTTTGGAACAGACACAGAGGGGTATGATGTACACAAAATATATTACTGGAAAATTATTTGGAAACTGTGTCCAGTGTGTCTGAAGAAATGACACAAGAATTGGAGGTAGGGAGACAATTAAGATACTGTTGCAGTTGTGTCAGCCTAAGATGAAACTGGAGTAGGACCTGGAGAGAGGAAGGAAGAGGTGAGCAAGCAAAAGAGTTGAGAGCATTTGACCTCTAACTGATTATAAAGGTAAGAAGGAAGGAAACAAAACACTCAAGATTTTAAAGAGCAGGGAATAGATGGTAGTATTAACTAATTTGGAAAGTCAGGAGAGACTTCTGGTCGGTAAGAAAGATGAAATCAGTTTTAAACATACAAGTTAGAGTTTGGAAAGTCTAGTAAGCATCTGTTGTTCTTTTGTCAAAGGGTTTATGAGGTCCCTAATTGGGACAAGGCATATACTGAACCTTATGTTGTTTTCTGTATTTTGACTTTTTGTTTTGTTCAATGGGGTGTCCAACCTTTTACCATCTCTGAGCCACACTGGAAGAAGACTTGTCTTGGACCACACATTAAATACATTGCAACATGTAATCACACAAAAAATATCTCATAATGTTTTTTTTTTTAAAGATTTTATTTATTTTTAGAGAGGGAAGAGAGGGGAGAGAGAGAGAGAGGGAGAGAGAAACATCAATGTGCAGTTGCTGGGGGTTATGGCCTGCAACCCAGGCATGTACCCTGGCTGGGAATCGAACCTGGGACACTTTAGTTCCCAGCCCGCGCTCAACCCACTGAGCTACGCCAGCCAGGGCTTATAATGTTTTAATAAAATTTATGATTTTGTGTTGGGCAGCAAAAGGCCTGTGGTCTGCAGGTTGGACACCCCTGCAGACTTTGTTGCTTTTATCAGGACTTGCTTATTTCTGATTTTTAAAGTACTATTTGAAAAGTTAAAGCAAATTAATAGTAAAATGTGTTCAGGGAAATATTTTTAGAGAGGGAGAAGAGAAGGAGAGGGAGAGAAATATGGATGTGTGGAAAAAACCTTGATCAGTTGCCTCTTGTAGGTCTGCAGCCTGGGACCTGCCCTGCAACATAACCATGTGCCCTAACTGGCAATCGAACCAATGACCTTTCAGTTTGTGGCAGGATGCCCAACCCATTGAGCCACACCAGTCAAGGCAAAGCCAGATGATTCTTAAATTAAACTAAAATTAAGGGGAGGTTAGTTGTTCATGATTTTTAAAAATAGTGTTAACAGAGCATCTTACAGAATATAAGGAAGCTTTTATTTGTATTTTATTACAATTACTAATTTTATCACCCAAGGACATTTTTTCATCGCTTAAAGAAGGAGAGAGAGATACTGGTTGCCTTCTTATATGTGCTCTGACTGGGGCTTGAACCCGCAACCTGGGTGTGTGTCCTGACATGGAATAAGACCTGTGACCTTTTGGTCACTGGGACAATACTCCAACCAACTGAGCCACACCAGCAAGGGCAGGATACTTGTAAGCTGTTAAGATATGTGCGGTGAAATATCTTTCCTTTTCCTCGGTGGATTGAGTTTGGTGTGTTCTTTCAATTTTAATAAAATGTAGAGCAAAAACAGATGTAATTCTATGAAACATGAATGCTTAGCCAAGATTCTTTTAAATATATGAAATACAAGTAAAGATGTTAATTGTCTTATTTTTGTAAGCCCCTTTTATTTCAACAGATGAAATGTAAGTGTTCTTTTTAAGGAAGGACTTTGACAACTACACATGTAAATATAGAGTAGGCTGTCTTTTAAGTGTTTTTCAAGAGGCAGCATTTAATTTAGCTGGTTAATTTCCCATGTTCTGTTCCTTCCTTTTCCCCTAAGACTTCAAAAAATGTGTTCTGCTAATTAGCAATGAAAAGGTTACTTTTTTGTTTTAGAGAAAACATTTTTCTTTTTGACTTGGCTTTTTAATTTGTATTTATAAAACCTAAACTTTTAGGGTTAGTATATGTATGAAATTTGAGCTATTTTGTTGTTTATATCAAGACTCTTTTTATCTCATTTAAATAATTACGTATAAAAAGTTTTCCCATCGTGCTAGCTTTGAGTTACAAAGATACATGCTATTAATAAACTGAGGAAAAAGTAATTAATACATTTAGAAACATAACATTTGTGCATTAGTTTTTCTGCATTAGTTTTTAATGACTGTGTATGTTTAATTGCTTCTCTTTCCTTATTTTAATTTTTTTTTTTTTTTTTTGGTGCTTCCACTGGGACACAAATTGCTTTTCTTTTCATTAACCCCTTTTCTCTGGTACCGATTATTTTTCAAAGACTGTCATTTGAGTTACACCATGTCTTCTCACCAGGTCTTCTCCATACCTCCCATTAGAATGATAGCTTTTAAAAAAATGAACTAACAAGCAAAATAGAGAGACTCAGAGAGCAAGATGACAACTGTGGGGGTGGGGTTATAGGGTGGGGGGATTGAGCAAAAAGGAAAAGGACTCATGGATGTGGACAGACTGGTGGTTGCAAGGGGCAGGGGTTATAAGAGGGATAAATAGTAATGGGAAGAAATACAGTAAAATAAAAGGAAAATAAATCATTCAGTGGGTAGCAAAGATACTTCCAGCTTTAGACTGTGTAGGTGCGGCCAGGCATTTTGTGGGAGGGGTGATTTAGAGCAAATTTCTTAACCTCTGCTCCATCTGTGAAATGGGGATCTTAATAGACCTGATCTGACAGCGTTGAGATTAGTATTAAATGAGTTGAGACATGTAAAGCACTTAGACTAATGATGCCACGTATTTAGGAAGCACTCATATATTGGTGGTGGTAATGTATATGATGATATGATATAGTGTCTGTCAGTAGTGTCTTGTCATTCAAAGGACGTTTTACAATGTACATTATTGTATTTACATGCAGAAATAAGGCATCTAGACTCTGCCTCACATGTAGTACCTTCTCAAATGCTCAACCTCCAAACTTTCTGCTTCTCTTTAGGTATTAGTTGCTCTTGTTACACGAAAGCTGTCATGGGTTTTCCCAGGTTTTTGTTTTTATTCATACTTTTCCCAGTATCTGGAATGTTGCCCTCTTACTACATTGTCAAAAGCTACTTGTTGGGGGTTTTTTTAAATATTTTTTTCTTGTGGTGGGGTGGGGGTGGGCTACTTTTTTTTTTTTTAATCTTCACCTGAGGACTTTTTTTTTTTTTTTTTTTTTTCATTGTTTTTAAAGAGAGAGGAAGGGGGAGAGAGAAACATTGATTGGTTGCCTCTCATATACACTGCAACCTGGGTGAAGCTTTCCATGATATCTCTACAACTATGGTAATCTGTCCATGTGAATTTCATGTATTTCCTCTTACATAATTCCTACCACTTTCTATGTTGCATTTCAGGATTTTTTGCTCAAAGTTATGACATTCTTACATGCAGAGAACTATACCTTATTTACCTTTGTAATGTTAGAACCTATCACAAGCCTTGGTACTTTGTAGGCACTCATTTGTGGAGTGAAAGTTTATAAAAGGTATAACAAGCTAAAAGATTATGTTTAACAAATATATGCCAATGAAAATGTGCTTTGTCAGTGTTTGTACACCAGGAGCATCTTGCCTGATCAGTTACTGAAAATGAGATCACTTGAGGTTTTAGAAATTGGGTCAGAATCAAGAACATGTACACCATAGAGCATAATGGGCATTATCCACAGGTCAAAGATTTTCTTTAGAATATTTTCTTGATTTTTGTTTGTTTGTTTAAAGATTCTATATCTGATCAACCACCAAAGGTATTGTTTTTCTGAGAGAAACTGATTTTTTCATAGACCTGCCCACCCTCTAATCTTCATTATCAGCAGTGATCCAGATTTCTGAAAAGTTTGGCTAGTTCTGCTGCCAACACAATATACAAGCAGCCTGGCTCAATCAGCTATTGAACCCATACTTTCACTCTGCGTGTACGTTTTTCTTGTCACAATGCCGTAATGCTTCAATGCATAAAAGTAGGGGTCCTCTGAGAATAGGAACTGGGTGAGAGATGTTGTGAAGACATTGACTTGATCCTTGATTACTATAATATTGATAAGGTGTTGGCCTAGAGATTTAAAAGAAATGGGAATGGGATTTAAAAGAAATAGGGAGGTAAAATACCCATCACAGCCCTGGCTGGTGTGACTCAGTGGATTGAGCGTGGGCCTGCGATCCAAAGGGTCACAGGTTTGCTTTCTAGTCAGGGCACACCCTGGGTTGTGGGCCAGATCCACTGTTGGGGGTGCACAAGAGGCAACCACACATTGTTTCTCTCCCTTTCTTTCTCCCTCTTTTCCCCTCTGTCTAAAAATAAATAAATAAAATCTTTAAAAAAAAATACCCAGCATTAATTTATTTTTATTTAAAGAGAGGGAGAGAAACCTTAGTGTGTGGTTGCCTCTTATGTGCCACCCCCACCGGGAACCTGACCCCACAACTCAGGTATGTGCCCTGACTAGGAAACACGGGGAACCCTTTGTTTCACAGGCAGGCTCTCAGTCTACTGAGCCACACCAGCTAGGGCAAGATTGCATCAATATCTTAATACAGAAAACACTGTATTTGAAATCCAGATGTTCTGTGCTCTGATCATAAGCTTGTTGTCATTGGTTGTGACCTGGTGTACATTACTCTGCCAGAGTGTTTGCTATTAGAGTGTAAGTGGCATGGTGCTAGGCATCTATAGTTCCTAATACTTAACTGTTCCAATCTAGTACAGTGTACAGTATTTTTTCAGATAAGAACTCCTGTAAGCATACTTACAATATTAATGTACTTCCGAAAGGTTAATTGATGTTTGAACAACCCCTGAGAATCAGGAAGTATCAGAAAATGTCTTGATAATTTTAGCCCTTAAGGAGAGTTGCTGCTATTCACTACAGCATAGGATCAAATTTCACGTCCTACCTACCTCACTGTTTTGCTTAACAACTGTTGTAAATGCTTTCATTGGCTGGTAAAACAGATATTTGAAGTAATAGTTAAGCAGGTTCACTGATTAATTTCACTGTAGTTAAGTTTCTATAGGCAAAGGAGGGCAGCTGGAAGATGTCAGGGAAAGATTTGTTTTTTTTCTTTTTTTCGGCTGGCTTATGGTATGTTTGGTAGTATGTATTGAGTCTGCTAATCCTTAATTGCCCCCTTTTATCAGTTTATATTCATATTTATTTGTATTTAGCTTTACCTAAAATCCTGTGGCAAACACAAACAAAATTTTTTTCCCTAAGAAGGTTCCCTAAAACCAAATCAGAAATCTTTTCATAAATATGCTTACAGTGTTTGTATAGTATTGATGGCCTAAACAGGACAGAGATGAGAGTTTTTATATGAAAGAACATAACAAAAAGAAAAGCCATCTTCCTGTTTTTTATTCCTCTGTGTATCATGTGACACTGTCTTTAAGGCCTTGAAATTGTCAAGGGAACCCTGGTAACCAAGACAAATTTTTGCTGTTTTTTTTTTTTCCTCTCAAATGTGAAGTTCTGCATTTTATTACATGTCATGAAGAACTAGTCTGTTACCAGTAAATAATACGTAAGCCACAAAACTTGCTTCTCTATGCTTCCAAGTGCTTCCTGTTTTGTCAGATTTCCATTTAGGGAAAAGAATGGGTGAGCCTGGGTTTCATGTTTAAAGCATCTCTCCTGAAATTGTTTGGAAACTGTCCAAATATCAAGATGAGGGGGAAAGTAGCACATCCTGTGTCTACTTGAAGACATTTGTCAGAAAGCTTCATTTGGCTTTGAGTTATGAAAGAGGGTTGTCAGGAAGAGAAACTTTTCATTCCCAGAAATAATTAGTATATGACTTGCTGATACTGTGCTCCTCTTTAAGCTTTCCCTATCAAAGGTGTTTTCATTTTGTGAATGAATCATTACATAGCCTATAAAGAAAAAAATATCTTCATTTCCATTAGATTTTTCCTCTGCAAATATGTATTCAACCACATATACTCTGTTTTCAGTAGCGATGGACGATAGGCCAAAGCTGGTTACAATAAATAGAAATAGACTGTGGACTACATTGTTATCTTAGAATATCTTTGGGGGAAAGTTTACAGTAAAATGATTCATAGAATCTTTTGCAACTAAAATAGTGAAGTAGAACATTTACAGATGATGAATTACTTGTCATGTTTTCTATGAAATCAACTTTTTTTCCCTTCAGCATTTTAATTTATAATCTCATTTAGGCATTTATACAGTAAGAATCATGTCTTCAGTAAAAATCTTGTACAGGTATATTTTTATATTTATTTATAATTTGTTTTTATATTGTTTAAATTTCTCTGATTCTTCAAAAACAAATACAGGGAATTAAAGACCATAGTATAAATACTTATGTGTAAGTATTTGTTTCTTCTTTGGATAACCTTGTTTGCATTGCACTCAAAAGAAGCACAATTTACATTTTTAACATGTATTTATATTTTTAAATATAATGCTTTTTTACTTAACTAGCTGATTTTATAATAATAAATGTCCATATTTTTAAACAATGCTACTTATTTTCTTTTCACCATTTATACAAATGAACATTACAAAGCTTGATATCTTCTTCCAAACTTTATAGCAAATGGCTGTCATAGTCTAGTGAAAGTGTTCCAGTTACTATAATCTCCACTTTTAATCTTTAACATTTATTTATCATTAGTTACAATTTATATTTCAAATCCATGGATTTATCATTTCAGGAAGTAATTTTTAGGAACAGTTTATTTTCAAGCCAAAATAATTTGTTGTCTGCTTTCTTTGGTGGTATGTTTTTAAAGTTGCTTTTATTTTCAAAGTAAAGGTATACTGCTCTTGGTCTTTATCTTGGACTTTTATTTTTATATTACTTGATATAAAAACTTTATAATTGCCAACAGTCACCAATGAAATTCCATTTTCTCCTTCCCAAAGAAATCTTACTAAACTGATATTCAGGGTAGGACAATGGAAATGATAATTATATGTACAGTTTAACGTTATTACTACTTAAGGATCAATGCAGAATCTTGCTCACCCTGTAATTATCATCTGAATGGAACCTAGACTACATTATCGAAGTACAGATAAAGTATTAAATTTTTAATACGCTCTTTATACATCTTCAGAGTATACCAGGTTATTTTATAGAATAAAATATTTTTCTAACGGCTTGTGTAGTTTTTTCATTTTATGGAAAGTGTACTTGGAACATGAAATCAACTAATCAGGTAATACCAGTAGAACATAAGTTTCAGTGTAAACTTGAATCCCCTCATTGCTGGTAAGAGAATCTTGTGTTAAGATTCTTTTGCAGTAGTAGAACCAAACATTAAATTGGCCTGGCCTTCCTTAAGTTAGAGCCGTTTTTCTCTTTTTTGACTAAAATACAAAAGGTACTTTTTAATTCCTGAATACTAGGTAATTTCTTCCTTATCCGCTCCATGGCATTTTGGAAATTTTCAGAAAACTGATGCTGAATAATGAGATATTTGAAACCAACTTCTATAAAGTTTCTACCAAATACTTCCCTTTTCATTATCTCAGAATGTGCTCTTATTTCTGATACATGTGTTTCTTTAAAAAATTAACAAAGTTTTCCTACATACCCATCATGACCTAGTTTCATCCTCCATTTTTCCATTGTGACAGAAGTTTCTTTTTAAACCCTTTTGGTAATTGTTCCTATTAACATGTTCACCTTTAATAACCTGAGTCCAAATCAGTGAATCTCAAATGTTACTGTATTCATTAGCATTATGTTAGGTAACTTGCTCACAATATAGATTCCGGGACTCACTTTAAGACTAGTGAATTCATTCTTTGGGGGATTCTTATGCAGGTGGTCTTTGAATCAAATGGAGAAACAATTATCTACCACATAGATTCCCACTGTCTAAATCAGGGGCCCCCAACCTCCAAGCTCTTGACCAGTACCAGTCCTCACCTCACCTTGTTAAGAACCCAGCCACCAGCAAAGCTTGCCTGAGCACTGTCTCCTGTCCCTCTTCCCCACTCTTAGGTGAAACTGGTCCATGGTGCCAAAAAGGTTGGGGACAGCTTAATCTAAATTGTTCATGAAGATTGGCCTTTTTATTTTGTTTGAGTTATCGCCATCTCAGAACTATTTTCCTACTAATTGTGGACATCCTTAGTTTTTCTAAATTCGCTGATTAGAGAGCTGAAATTCTCTTGCTTCTTAATTTATCTTGCCCCCCTTCCCAAAACACACATTTGTAGTTCAGTTTGTACATGCAGTATATGTATACATAGTAATACATATTTCTAATATGCCTTGCCTAGTGATTTTTAAATGTGCCTTTTCCCACTGAGGAAATAATTGTATTTTTTTTATTTTTAATATTTCCTGGCAGTGTGGTACATTGTAGGCATCCAAATGTTTGCATTGATTGTTTACTGCTCTTATTTGGTTGCTGCTTACTCTTAATCCAGTCAGTCTGCTAAAGATGACAGGTTATCATGTTTATACCACTAAATCTCATATACTATTTCCCTTTGTTTTAATTATCAGTATTTCCTTGGTGCTATGTTAATAATTCTCCTATACTGAACATTGGTCTTGAAGTCTTGACTTTTCCTGTTTTTAACAATTCCCATTCCCATATGGACTACATAGTTCAGCTCTTTTAATGAATTCTTCTAAAATTTCACATTGTGTTTCCACATACAGAAGTCCGAGTCATATACTTCAAACACAAAATGTGCAAGGACCCTTGCTCTTCAACATCTGTATATTAACTACAATACACCAGCATATACTTTTTTTAAAGAGCTGTTATTTATGGACTGGAGGAATACATAAGGTTATATTACCTTTTGAAGGGGTTAGATGGTCAAAGAAGGAACATCAGTTATTTGTAATGTGAATTATCTGTATCTTTCGCCCTTTTAAAAAATTGGATTGTTTTCTTACTGTTGAATTTTGAGAGTCTTTGTACGGTTAGGTGATTTGCAATATTTTCCCTCAAGTTTTTTGTATCTTTTTCAGTGTTTTTAGGAGAGCAGACACTTTTAAGTTGGGTAAAATTAAGTCTGTCTGTTTTTAATATAGTGAAACATTTTTAAAACCAAATTCAGAGATCTCTTTTCTTCTAGAAGTTTAAGAGTTTGAGGTACATTTTGGCTTATGATCACTTTGAATTAATTTCTGTATCTAGTACCAAGGTATGGTTTGCTTTTGCATTGTGGATGTCTGTCCAGTTGTTCCAGCAGTCTCTGAAAAATCAATATCCTCCATTGATTTGCCTTTTCATCTTTGTCGGTCAATTCACCATATTTTTTAGTCTATTTTAAGACACAATTCTGCCCTGGCTAGTGTGGCTCAGTGGATGGAACTCTGGGCTGCAAACCAAAGGGTCACTAGTTCAGTTCCCAGTCGGGGCACATGCCTGGGTTGCAGGCCAGGTCCCCAGTAGGGGGTGTGTGAGAGGCAACCACACATTGATGTTTCTTTCCCTCACTTCCTCCCTCCCTTCCCCTCTCTCTAAAAATAAGTAAAACTTAAAAGTAAACAGAAAAACTCTAATAAAAAAGACTCTTCTGTTCTGTTAATATGTCTATTAATGGATCTTTTTTGCAGTTGTTTTGGCTGTTTTAATTTCTCTTCCATATAAATTTTAGTAACAGCTTGATTTCTTTCCACTCCCCAACCCCACCTCAAAAAATAGCCTCTTGTGAATTTCACTGGCTTTACATTCAGTCTATAAATCAGTTTGGGAGGCCTGATGACTCAGTCTTCTGACCAGTTTGTTCATTTTTTCTTCCAGTTTTATAATTTTCAACATAAAATCTTACACAAATTTACATTCATACCTAAGTATTTGTTTTTATGCCATTTAAATCATATATAATCTTTTTATAGATGAGCAAATTAAGTAACTTGCCCAAGATGACACAATTATTAAATGACAAAGCTGGTTTGAAACCTTTATGAGCTTATAATTCTGGCTTTAATTATGATGTTAGTTTTATTAAATTGTTACGGTTACAGTGGTGGCAGAAAGGAAGCCCTAACTTATTTTAACGAGAAAAATCCCATTGTGCTTTTATAAAGGAATTGATTCCCCCCAAATTTATGTATTTTCCGAGCTTGAGTTTTCCGTATCTTCACAAGTAATAAACCATGCTCACCTTAATTTACAAGCCTCTCTGAATACAGTAGTGAACCAGTGTTTTTTCAGGGTACTTTATTTTTTCAATTAGTTTGCATTCAACACTTTTATATTAATTTCAGGTGTTCAGCACATCACGTATATATTCACATAGGTTACAAAGTGTTGCCACTGATAATTCAAGTGCCCCCTGGCACCACAGATAGCTATTACATTGTTTACTATATTCCCTATGCTTTACATCTTTGTCTATTTTGTAATTACCAATTAGTAGTTCTTACCTTTTTTTCACTCTGCCCCCCAACACCCCTTCTGGCATCCATCAATCTGTTCTCTGTATAAATCTGTTTCAATTTTTTTCTTTAGATTCCACATATGGTACTTGTCTTTGGCCTGTCTTAGCACAGTACCCTCATTTTTTTTTTTAACAGCTGAGTAATACTCCGTCTATGTATGTACCACAGCTTTTTATCTTCTCTATTGATGGGCACTTGGGTTGCTCCCATATATATCTTGGCTATTGTAAATAATGCTGCAGTGAACATGAAGATGCATATATTCTTTCGAATTAGTGTTTTGAGTGTCTTTGGATATATAGCCAGAAATGGTATGCCTTATGCTGCAGGTCACTAGTATGAAATCTTACAAATTAAAAAATGTACCGTTAGCATTTGAATGCCTACTGTTCACCAGTGAAGACAAAAACCTGACTTGTTTTCTTGAATAACTCCTATCTGTGGGAGGGATAGTAAACAACGTAACATGCGTAAACAGCAGAACAAAAGTTTTTACTTAGCTTGACAACTACTTTAGTGGGAAACATGTAAAAGACTTGGAGAAGGGGAAATCATTTTAGAAGGCTTTCTTTGGGAGGTGGTGAGTCATTAGGAAAAAACCCTTAAAATAGCCTAGGCATGGTAAATTCAGTATAGATATGGTAGAGTGTAGGCAAGTAAAATAGAGATCAAGCCTGGGTTCTATTTCCAAAGGTAAAGAATTCAAAAAGCTAGACAAACAATATTAGGAGTGTTTTACATCAAGTTGTGGTTTTTGTTTGTGGGTTTCTTCTGGTTTTTTAACATTTGGTAAGTGGATAGTTTTACATAATAAAAGAAATGTTAATTTGTCATCTTAATTTGCTCTTCAAGTTGAGTATTTTGTTTCAGTAAGTTAAGAATATTGATGACCTACAACTTGATTTTTCTCATTTATTTTTCAGGTCGCTTTATGAATGATAGAAATAAAAGCAAATAAGATGGCTCTAGTAGTGCTTAGTTGTCTTGAACTTCATTTGAAACAATTTTGTTAGATTGTATTGTGACAGCTGATACATCAGCATGCATTTAAAAAAACATCTAAATTGGTGAATTTTGTATAGCCATTTTAATACTGAAGATGAAAGAAAATAAGCACCATTTTCGGCATATTATGCTTTTTTATTTCAAGAAAGGTAAAAAAGCAACTGAAACACAAAAAAAGATTTGTGCAGTGTATGGAGAAGGTGCTGTGACTGACCGAACATGTCAAAAGTGGTTTGCAAAGTTTCGTGCCGGAGATTTCTCTGTGGATGATGCGCCACGGTCGGGTAGACCAGTTGAAGTTGATAGCAATCAAATCAAGACATTAATTGAGAATAATCAACATTATACCACACGGGAGATAGCCGACATACTTAAGATATCCAAATCAAGCGTGGAAAATCATTTGCACCAGCTTGGTTATGTTAATCGCTTTGATGTTTGGGTTCCGCGTAAGTTCAGCGAAAAAAACCTTCTTGACCGTATTTCTGCATGTGATTCTCTACTTAAACGTAATGAAGATGTTCCATTTTTAAAACAAATTGTGATGGGTGATGAAAAGTGGATACTCTACAATAATGTGGAACCAAAGAGATCACGGGGCAAGCGAAAAGAACCACTACCAACCACACCAAAGGCTAGTCTTCATCCAAATAAGGTAATGTTGTATATTTGGTGGGATTGGGAGGGAGTCCTCTATTATGAGCTTCTTCCAGAAAACCAAACAGTTAATTCCAATAAGTATTGCTCCCAATTAGACCAACTGAAAGCAGCACTTGATGAAAAGCGTCCAGAGTTAGTCAACACAAAACGCATAATCTTCCATCAGGATAACGCAAGACCACACGTTTCTTTGATGACCAGGCAAAAACTGTTACAGCTTGGCTGGGAAGTTCTGATTCATCCACCGTATTCATCAGACATTGCACCTTCAGGTTTCCATTTGTTTCGGTCTTTACAAAATTCTCTTAATGGAAAAAATTTCAATTCCTTGGAAGACTGCAAGTGTCACCTGGAAAAGTTCTTTGCCCAGAGAGATAAAAAGTTTTGGGAAGATGGAATTATGAAGTTGCCTGAAAGATGGCAGAAGGTGGTGGAACGAAAGGGTGAATACGTTATTTAAAAACCGAGCGAACGTTTTGGCCAGCCCATTCTTTAAACCACTTTTCTTTTGTAGATACCAAGGTTATTATCAAGGTATCACTGTTTTTATAAAAATAAATTTGTAGCCTTGTCCAAAGTAAAATGTCCCAGCTTTTTTTTTCCTCAGAGGCTAATCTGTCTCAGTAGTGTAGTTGCATAGTGCACTACAAATTAATCTAGATTATTAAATCTGTATGTAAGAAAATGCTGGGTTTATCAGCTTTTAGGTTTATCTGATGTTATGGCATATAGACTAGTTTTCAGGTGCCTTAGGTTCTCAAATTCAAGTTTCTTTATAACCACTCTTTTAAAACGGGTTATTAGTTACAGTGATATGAATAAGAATTCATGTCCTCACAGCATAATAAAAGATCCATATAGTAATCTTACTTTGGAAGTTTGCAAAAGTAGAACAGTGGGCCATAGGTTGGCTTTGGGATAGTCAGCTTAGTAATTATCTCTCTGTAGATAGATCCAGTTTAAAATTGTGTAGGTGTTTGGCCAAGGCCAGCACTGGTGTCATTCTGAGTTAAATGCATGAGTTGTAAAATGTAATAGGCAATTTTATATAAAATAAACCATGGCAATGAGATTTTTGGGGGCTTATTTGTATAGTAGCTATTGAAGCACAATGATTGGCTTTTTGAACTACTCAAACCAGGAAGTACCCTGCTGCTAGACTCAGTAACTAGATTACCTTCCTAGGAAAGCATGACAGTTGAATGGAGTAATACTGGCATGAGCCCAATGAAGGGTGTTTACTTAGTATATAGGCCTGAATTCAAATAGTTTCTTCCTGATATAGAGGATACTATTCGGGTTATGACAATTGTTCTCGCAGGCTTTGATTCTGAATATTCCCTAGTAGCAATTCTTTTTAAAGAGCACTTACACATAGATTCTCATTTATTTTTTTAGCATAAAATACGGGCATTTTTATTTTACAGATTGAGAAATTTAAGTGACAGAATAGCAATTTTGTGGATATTTAATCTACAGTAAAATGGAGGAAAAACATGTTCTTGTGTGTCCCTGTGATTTAACAGTGGCTGATGACCAACAATCATTTTACTCAGTACAAAACTGGACAATGGCATCAATTAATTGCCTATTTACTACATTGGTAGGTTTCTTTTTACACAACATCCCAGCAGGATATGATCTTTAAGTCCTAGCTGAGTGAACGAATGGAGCTTTAAATTTAATCTGATTCCAAAGCCTCTGCTTGCAGTATTTTAACTAAGGAATTTTTAAATAGGCATAAGTCTACATTTCAATGCTAAGTAAATACGTGTTCAATTACCCCCACCAATTTTGTCAAGCATATATTAATCAAACTTCAGTGATTACAAGACAAAAATTTAATGAAAATTGGTCAGTGGGTACGTAATAATCCAAGAGGCAAAATAGTTACATGGGGACTGTATTAGAAATTTAAAATAAATGCTGAAGTAAATGTTACATATTGTCATCATCTGATTCATCTTCTTCCTTCAAAGATTCCTGTTAGGAGAAAAAGTTTAAAATCATTTTTTAATTTTTTAATATAACAACCTAACCCTAATCAGCCACTTACTAAAATTCTTTGAGGCTTTGCCCTGGCTGGTATGGCTCAGTAGATTGACTGCCAGCCTGTAAACTGAAAGGTCGCTGGTTCAATTCCTGGCTGGTCCCCAGTTGGGGACACGTGAGAGGTAACAGATTCATGCATTTCTGGTACATTGCTATTTCCCTCTTTTTTTCCCCTCCCTTCTTCTATCTCTAAAAGTAAAGAAATAAAATCTTAAAAGTTTTGTAAGTGAAAAAATGAACACTGGGTTAGAACAAGGTACCCAGATAAAGAAAAGTGTAATTAAATATATCTTGTCTAACAGTCAAATGACTATTTTTGCCATTTTCACCCCCAAAAAATTAAAAAAAAAGGAATCAGGGCAACTTCACCCCATTGAGAATAACCTAGAAAATTTCTATCTTTAGTTTAACTCAATTCTTGTTATTTAATATAAATCATTAATATATATTTATTTCCATGGAGTTTTCACGCAGTGGACTTACCTTAGCATATTTCTCCGCCTCTTCCCTTATATCTTTTGGGACAATTTCATGTCTTCCTTTAGTTACTAGAAATGAAGCCACATATTTAAATGAATCAAAAATGAAGACTATATTGTGATTTTGTGATACCATGTGATATACACAATCCATAGTTATGGTTCATCTAAGATTAATGTTGTAAAGTTGTACTTTGAGTAATATCAGGTGCTTTGAATTCACTTTTGTGTTCTCTCCACACCCATAGAAATTAAACCTCAAATTTAGCTCTTATGGAGACAATAATTATGCTATGACTTATCCTGAGTATTCAGTGACTAAGTTTTTTAAACTGACTTTGAAGCTCTATGGTTACCATGCTAGAAAGGAAAAGTTGATTTCTCAGTAGTATATTTCAAAAACATGAAATGTATATTTTGAAAAGTTAATAAACTATTCACAACTTCAGTCAATTATTAGGCAGAATGTTCCCTTTCAAAAGAGACTACCTGGTAAATTTGTTCAGGCTTTCTTTGTTCCGTGTCCATACACACTTTGGCAATAACTACTACAACGGAACATATGCCTATTTAATGACCCAGCAATTCTACTCTTAGTATATTTCTAATAGTAATGCTAGGTTGGTGTACCAAGATAATTGTACTCAGTGTCCACAGAAGAAGAAGAAAACAAGAGCTGCTGTCCAGCAACAGAAAAAGAAACAACTGGGGTAATTTAAACAAGAAAATACTGCTCAACAAGGCAAGTGAACAAATACTAAATACACAGCCACACAAATGACTTACAAAAATATAATGTTGAAGAAATTGGGGACAAAGAATACATACTGTACAATTCCATTTATATAAACTTCAATAGGCCAAACGTGTTAGAATTCAGGATAGTGGTTGTTTTTGGGGGGGAAGATACAGAACTGATTTCAAGGAGGCCTAACATGTGACCTGGGGGCTAGTGTTAGGTGTTGACCAGAGCAGTGGTTACATGACTGTACCCATGATGTAATAATTAACTCATTTATTTGTATAATTTCCTATATGTATGTGTCATTAGCAAATTATTTTTTTAAAAAGTTTTAAAGGCACCCAGTAGTAAGTTTGGTACACACAAATCAGAAGAAAAGAAATGCACAACAGTAACTTACTTTCACCAACCCAGCTGAGCTCTAGTTCAAAAGCTTTATCCTTAACTTCATCATGCACTATGTAAATTCTAGAACAGAAGAGGGAAAATTATTACAATCATTTGTTATCTACAAACACTGTAGTTCATGTACCCAGTCAGCACAAATTAGAACACCCATTCCTTGCATAAAATTATACAAACAGTTTATATTTATGAACACTAGAAAACAAATTACACGAGACTGATGAACACTACAAATGACTCAATATACCTTTAAAACTCAGTTGTGTATTTTGATACATTGCTTTGGAGACATAACTAAAAAAGATAACTCATAAGGAACACAAATGGGAGAAGGCCATCATCTCCTATGTCTTTCAGGATATTTGTTTTCTCCATTAACTGATTTTAAGTTTTGCAGTTGTCCGTGGTCTTTTATCTGCAACATCTTGGCAGGACTCTTTTCTTATATCTTTGTGCATTTTCCCCTTAACCTGGCCTTTAAACAACAATATGTGCCAAATTGCAGCAAACAAAGAGGCTCTCACATAATACATTCAAGTAAAAATTTCAAAAATTAAGTACCAGAGCAAAGCTTTCCTGTTTTATACTTTACACCATCTTACACACTTTACTTTTAGAGGGCATTCCTAACACCTTACTATAATATGAGAAATCTTGCTTTTCTGAAACTCCATTTTACTAAACAATGAAGGGATGGCTTTCCTACATGGAACTAATTAGTGTGTACTGTTAGAGCTAAACATAAAAGGTCTAGTAAGGGCTAATTTCCAGAATCACTTTTCAGTAAAGAAATCTGAAATTAATGAGGATTAATTACTTTATCTTTTTTCTTTTAATTTTATTTTTAGAGAGGGGAAGGGAAGGAGAAACAGGGAGAGAAATATCATGCGGTTGCCTCTCACATGCCCCCACACTGGGGACCTGGCCTACAACCCAGGTGTGTGTCCTGACTGGGAATTGAACCTATGACCCTTTGGTTTGCAGTCTACACTCAATCAATCCTTTGAGCTACACCAGCCAGGGTGGGTTACTTTTTAAAAAGTGGGTTCTACTTCACAACTAGAAAGGGGAGGGTTCCAGTTTTGAAGAGATTAAGGGGATCATTTAGTATACTTACTGTTACATAAAAGAACTCTAGGATTTTTTTCCCTTGCATGTATTATTAGATGTAAAACTTGAGACACTTTTACAAAAAGCTGACTGACTAGACCGTGTTCCTGTTGACAGTGAGAGGTACTGTGAATTCTCTGGAGAATTATGTTTATGACTAAAATCTGAAAAGCTAGCTGCAGAACCAGCATTTTACTGGATTTTTTGGATATTAAATGCCTGCATTCCTTGACCTAGAAGAATTAAGAAGTACTACCAACTCAGGTTTACTGGCTTTGTTTTTGCTTGATACTAATTATTACATGGCATTTGGCCCTAGCTGGTGTGGCTCAGTGGATTCAGCACCAGCCTGCAAACCAGTTAGATTCCCAGTGTAAAGCACATGTCTGAGTTGCAGGCCAGGCCCCTCAGTGGGGTAGTGCATGACAGGCAACCACACGTTGATGGCCCTCTCACAATCTTTCTCTCTTCCCCTCTATAAAAATAAATCTTAAAAAAAAAAGTTAAAAAAATTAGTACATAGCATTCTATTCCATACCTGTAACATGAACCACTTCAGGCTTGCTTAAATTCTTTTAAAATGTTTGAAATACTAAGTTCTCATCTTGTTACAAGAACTTTTATCATTAACATTATCTTACCCAAAGAAACATTATGTAAATGAGTCAATTTTATGGGTCACATACAGAAATAATTAGCTGTAAACCAAAATAAAGCCCTGGCTGGTGTAGCTCAGAGGACTGAGTGCAAGCTGTGAACCAAAGGGCTGCCAGTTCAATTCCTAGTCAGGGCACATGCCTGGGTTGCAGGCCAGGTCCCTGGTACAGGGTGCATGAGAGGCAACCATACATTGGTATTTCTCTCTCTCTCTCCTCCTCTACCCCTCTGTCTAAAAATGAATAAAATCTAAAAAAAAGAAAAAGAAAAGTTTGTAAGTTAAGATTATTATTATGACTTCTCAGAGTTGGGGGGTTGGGAACTATGATATGAAGTACCTAGAGGTCCACTATGTCCTCCTACCTTAAATTCTATCATGTAAGCAGGAGTTTATTTTGTCAAAAGGTATTTTTTCCCATTTCATTCATTGTCACTTAACTTGTGAATATTCTCTTTGATTTTCCTTCAAATAGTAAATTCACCTTCTAAAATTATGCCCTGTTATCTTCAAACAAAACAGCCTTTTTGAATTAATGTATATGGTAAGGTAAAGTGAAATATTTTTGTCAATAGTAAGAAAAATTTCAACTTACATTTTTGCAACTTCTTTAACAACATCACGACACGTCATTTCTTTCATCTACAGAAAATAAAAATACATATATATACTCACACAGTAAGTTATGGGTTACAGAAACACTTTCCACTTGTGTAACTATTTTCTGATTTTTTTATAATCTCTATCAACAACCCATGCTCTTGAGATAGATTCTCAGATATGAAACCAAGGAAAATAACCTAAAATCTCAAAAGACCAGAACCTGTTTCTTGATTCAGTATAATGTTTTTAAATTGTGCCAAATCATATTCTGGACAAACATGATGCTGAGTACCATTAATTTTGTGATAAGTATTAAAATTTATAAAAATCTATACCCTGCTAGTCCATTCACAAGCAGATACTGGTATTTAAAAGACTGTTGTTTTTTTTTCCTTTATAACCAATCTAGGAAAATAAAATGCAAACAAATCATGCATACTTACTATAAAGACATGCAGAAATGTGTAAGATAAAATGTTCCCTGTGGAATTATTCAAGACAAAATTCAAAACAAAAAATGCAAAATATTAGGGAAAGCCTTATAAAACCAAGATTTGAGTGGGTTCTTAGGACATAGTTGGATTTGGTTTGATTTCAAGGAAGCAAATGAAATGGCAAAAGTGGGAAGCCAAAATCTTATTAATATTAAAATTAGCATTGTTATAGTGAACATTTGGAATCAGGGTAGAAAAAGAGCCCTTAGGTGCCCATCAGAGAAGTTTATATATGGTAGGTACTGGAAATCACCAATGCAAGATTTTATTAGGCATGTGGGTTTCTGAACACATGTTGACAAGATTTAAAAATGTCTGAGCAAACTGGCATTCCTATTCTGGATATGGTGGGAAGGATGGAAATGGTGAAGAAAATAAAGCATATTCACCAAGCAGACCAGACTTGAGGTGATTCAGTTACTTTACCTCTAAACTGGGTTCATTAAAATTTTTGGTATTTATTTAATTTAAAAAAATCTTGATGCTCTGTGCCTGCACAACCATATGAGGAAGCAGGACCAACAACAAAAAGCATAATACTGAATTAAATTGGAGAATGCCAGTCTTGTTAGGAAATAGACAAATCCAATATGTGGAACCAACTACAAAAGCAACTGCCATGGGCTCTTCAAAAAGTTAATATTGGAGGAGGAGAGGACTTCAATTAGGAGAGGTGTAAGAAACAAATTCAGCCCTGGCTGGTGTGGTTCAGTGGATAGAGTGCTGGCCTTCAAACCAAAGGGTTGCCAGTTCGATTTCCAGTCAGGGTACATGCCTGGGTTTTGGGCCAGGTGCCCAGTAGAGAGCGTCTGAGAGGCAACTACACATTGATGTTTCTCTCTCCCCTTCACTCTGTCTAAACAAAAATAAATACCTTAAAAAAAAATTCAGTGTGTGAACCTTAATTTTATCATGGTTTGAAAAACAGTTTAAAATGACATTGTTTCCTAAGCCAACTCGATTATGGACTGCATATTACTTAGATGACATGTTAAGTGTGATAATGGTATTATTCCAAGGATTTGTCAATCCTGAAGCATTTAGGAACACAATGTTATGATGCTGGCAAATTTTGTTTCAAGGCATATAAGCGGATAAAATGTTGGAAAATATTAACTGCAATCTAAATGCAGATATGTGTTGTACTATTCTTATCTTTCCTGATGTTTAAATTTTTTCATGTTACATTGGGGATGAAATGAAGGAAAAGAATACCAATCTTTATACTTCTGTCCTTATAGGTTAAGTTCTATATTTAATAAATTATATCATACAAAGGCAAACTTAGGTAAATGTGAAAAGGCACATTTTAAATGACAAATACACTTTTACATATGTTTGTGAAGTTTTTATTTCATTAAGTAATATTTTTGGTAAACACATCAGAAGAAAAACAGGCCAGAGCAATGATTTACAGCACTAGTTGACAAACTCTGTAAAGGGCCATACAGTAAAAGTAAATGTTTTGAACTTTATGGTCCATATAGTCTTTGGTCCCTGTTCCAACTATCCAACTCTAATGTTACAGTGCAAAAGCAGCCATAAACTGAATGTGACTGTGTTCCAAAAAAACCTTTCAAAAGTGTACCATAGTTTGTTGACCTGAGAGCATGTTTTTGTCATTTAGGTATACATTTTTCTCAACTGAAGTGATCTTGCTCAATTCTTAGCTAGGAACTAATCTCAGAAAGACAAAGGACACTTGATTGCTCTAAATACTCTCTTCAGATTTCTACACAAGGTAAGGAAAGATGAAAGCAAAAGGGAAATGAGTAGAAGATGGGAACTTAGTGCTACATCAGGAAGTGTATGTACGATGGAAAAAAACACTGGTCTAAAAGTTGTAAGGTCTAGGAACTCTTCATAACCAATGTAATTCTATGGTTCTAGCCAGTGTGTTTAACCCAGGGTTGTGTTTGGGCTAAGTGATGTCTAAGATCCTTTTGTCAATTTTACTAAAACATCAAACATGAATTAGGCTTATAGGTATAGGACGTGGCATTAAATTCCAAGTGCTAAGAAGATATTCTATAGAGTCTGGCCTTAAATACATTGAATGAGTAGTTGAGCAAAGTCCCACATTAATAGTAAATGTATACAAAGATTTTCTCATTGTAATTTACCAAAATACTGATAAATCACATGCCTCCCTTTTTGGGAACTTTCTGATAAGCATTAAGGTTGATACTGTTTTAATATTAAGTTAATCAATTTGGCTAAAAGGAAAACCAACATATTTTTAAGAAGGCGTCTTTACACTATTATGAATTTTTGGCTCTTGGAAGAAGTGGGTAGTTGGAACAGGACAGGGTTTCATGCTTTCTATGGATAGGAACAAAGGAAAGAGAAGCACTGGAGCACTCAGACTCTTGTAAGACCTCCACAGACAAAGTTGCTCTAGAGAAGAGATGATATAATGAAACACCAAAGTTCTCAACCTAAGGCTCACAGGGCTCCATGAATGGGCTTGAAGGATTTTGTAAAATTATGATAATTTGTATCTGGATTAAGTGTTTATAATAAGCACATATCAAAATCATAAAGGGATCCATGATACAATTCTACAAGTAATATGTTACCAGCTTTCCTATTCAGCTATTTAGCTTCAATAAGCTCTGCTCCAAACAGCAAACCACACTATATCCTTGGTCAAAAAGGTTTAGTTTGTGGAGGTAAAACTTCATTACATGCAGATAATGTTATGGCAAAAATTCAAGCATTAAGTATGTATTACCTGAAGCTTTTCTATTTCTGTCTTTGCAGCTTGCCTGGCTTTGCCAATAGCACAGCCCCAATAACCCTATTTAAAAAGAACACACACCAATATATATATACATACATATATCATTCAACTAACATACTATCATAAATCACTGATGACTACTGTTTCTATTTAAAGTTAATGAAAGGATATTAAATGACTTTCAAAAACAAGTATGGAGAAATACAGTCAAACACATCCTAATGAATAACAAAGGGCTCAAAAAACTTAAAATATCAAACTTAATTCTAGAATAATATGGATTATTTTTAATAAAGGTATATCCAAAGAAAAACTAATTATATCATTATATGCACTCATGAACAAGAGACACTTTTGAGTAGGAATGAAATTAGCATTATAACAATGAAAAAAGTTATTATGAAAGAAAGAAATCCCTGAGTTCTACACTCTAAATCATCATTCTTTTTTATATTATAAAGGTTATTTTTTTAATTAAAGGATGTCCATTTATACTTGTGTATAATGACAAACTATAAAGTCTTCACTTATTTTTTAATTAGTAAAAACCATAAAAATCTCAGAAGACAGTTAAGATAATCAGAGAAAGGTTCAAGAAATCCCATTTAAAATCCTTTTTAAAAGGGAAAATAACAGTTTCAAGACACTGCTAATAGCAACAATAATGAAGAAAATATCACATACTGAAAAATCTATGTTCACTATGCAGTTTTTATAAACAGCATACTAAAAACCACAAATCTTTCCTTTGCCTCATATTCATAGGTTTTTGTTATTCATGATAACAAAATGTTACTTTCCTTGAATGAATAAATTTTAAGCAAACTTCATGTAATCTAAAAATATATGATTTCAATACTCATAAATTACCATTAAACTAAAAGAATTCCTTATGATTCAAAATTACTCACATATGAAACACCTGATGGGTCAATCATGTAGAGTTGTGCACCGTCATTCACAGTGTAAGACCCTAACATGAAGCTGCATAAAAGTAAATTAATTGTTTAAACCATGGGTCTTAGTATCATAAAAGTATTTTAAAAACAGTGATAAAAACGAAATTATACTAAAACTACTTTTATACATGTAACTCATTATACAGTTTGATAAGGTAGTTTCAATAAAAACTAGTACATTTTTGAAACTTCAAAATTCACGTGGCTTTGTTTGCTTAGTATTAAGCATTCTGATGCAACTTTCCTGGAAGGATAAGCAGTGTAGACAAAGGAATACTGATAGATGGAAAACTAGTTAAGAGGGCTCAATAGGTAAAAACATAAATATGAAGAAGCCAAGATGACAAAATTCCTGATGTGAGTACACTGAATCTACCTCAAACTCTTCATTCTTTTTTGGCCATTCCTCCATATTCCTCCAGTCATTTCTCTGAAATCTAAATCAGTTCAATGCACTTTTATATGCTCAACAAATTAAAATTAGGCCATTAAACAATCATATGAATTACTGATTTCCTGAAATTGTGACTTACTTTCCTTTAGAAGTAGAATAGAAACCAGCCTCATCTTATAGATCATTTTGTGTTCGAAATACTGTTAACAGCCACCAGTCCAATTCCCTACTATCACTCCCTTCATCTTCCACATGGCTATGAGCCTTATCTTTCAGAATATATAACTGATTATCATTATTTTAAAATCTTCAATGTTTTCTTAGTATGGAGCAGACTTCTCTATGATCTGGCTCCTTTATCTTCAATATTGTATAAATCTTACAGTCTAGACACCAAGTATACTTGACTACTTTCACATTACCTGAAATGCCTGTGTAGTTTCATACCAGTTCCTCTACTTGAAATACCTTTATCAATCCCCCTACATTTCACACCTTCCTTTCCTTGCCAACTCTCCAGAAAGAGGTCATTCCCTAACTGGGTATAGTGCTCCACTATACTCATTATATACATTTATCATATCACCTCTGAAATTCTATCAACGGTAACTTATCTTTGTGCTCCCCTATCATACCAGCATTCCACCTTAACAACAAGAAACTAAGATTAACAGAACTTAAAATGTAATTTTGTATGGATTCATTAAAAAATTCCCATTCAAAAGCATTTTACCTAATTGCTTAAAGTATACAGACAAGAAATTAATGAGAATACTGATGTGTCAGTATAGTTGGCTACCTAATAATGACAATACAGAGTATCAATTTGCAATTTCCTGAGAATGTCAGGATTTAACATCAGATTTATTTTTTGTTTTATTGAAAAATAAATTTTTTTTCCTTGTGATAACTACACAGATTTTACTCTCTTAACTTTCCTATATATATCATACATCAGTTTTAAGTATAGTCATTAGGTTGTAATTCTTAATTAAGAATGTAATTAACATTCTTAATACTATTTATTTTATAACTGGAAGTTTATACCTTTAGACCAGACCATCTTCCTCCAAAAATTAATCATAATCAGATTAAAAATATATGAGTTCTATGTTTTATCATCAGTTCAAGTCTGTATACCCCGACAGGGTAGCTCAGTTGCTTACAGCATCATTCCAATATGCCAAGGTTGCAGGTTCAATCCCTGGTCATGGCACATACAAGAATCCACCAATGAAGCATAAATAAGTACAACAATAAATCAATGTCTCTCTCTCCCCCCCCCAACCCCTGTCTCTCTAAAATCAGTAACAAAAAAAGCCTGTACAGTGTTTTTCACTATTCAAAGTCTTTATTTTCATGTACAGTGTTGTAGTTAATCACTGCCCTAACATTTCTTAATAATAGTTCATATTTTCAGGGGTATAAAAGGTTAAAATGCTGGAAAAAACAGATACCTATAGTATAGATCTTACTGAGTATCTCAGAAAATGTCATACCTGCAGCCAAAAGGTCTAACAGCACTGTAGAGTGTATATGCATGTACATACATGGCCACTCTGTCTGCAAGATGCTGGAGGGGAGGAAAACAGAAAAGCTTATTAATAAACTTCTATTATCATTCAAAAGCCCCCTCAACATGTCGTCAACTTACTTTTAGTGGAATGTCATAGCCAAAGTTAGACCTAAAGTTGGAAGCTTCTTCTCTTGCAATGTCTGCTAAAGAACGAGCATCTGCCAACAAACCGGCTACTGCCTGAAAGAAAGTACCAATTTAATATATATACCTATCATATGATAGATCAAGGAAAGTATGTAATTATTATAGGCTTTAAAAATATTTAGCCCCTGGCTGGCGTAGCTCAGTGGATTCAGTGTGGGCTGCGAACCAAAGCATCGCAGGTTCGATTCCCAGTCAGGGCACATGCCTGGGTTGCAGGCCATGGCCCCCAGCAACCGCACATTGTCGTCTCTCTCTCTCTCTTCCTCCCTCCCCTCTCTAAAAATAAATAAAATCTTTAAAAAAGTAAAATTATCCATCAAAAAAAAATTTAGCAAGCATCACCATTAAAAATAAGTTCTTTTGGTTTAAAGTCTTCTTCATAAGACTTTCTGGCATTTTGATGCTTGGGTATGGGATTACAATTTAGAAATTTACCAAGCAGTGACTTCACTGCTTTGTCCAATGATCACATTCACAAGAAATATTCCTATAATAAATCCTACATGTCTCTCCACTTACCATTTCAGTATGAATAAAACAACAAAAAATTTAAAAACTACTGGTCTTGGTAAGGATTTCTCTTTTCTTTCTTTAAAGCAGTTCTATAAGTTATTAGAACTTCCAATAACTTGTTCAAAAAGTTATTAAAAGTTTTAGTTTAAACAGCACAAATTCAAATCTTCCTTTTCTGCCACCTGACTAATAAATTGTAGTGACAAACCACTGTCCTCTAAGATTGGTGGCTTACAACTGCAGTTACCAAACCATGTACTGAACTATCTAGGGCACTGCAGTGAACTCAAGAGTTGTGAGACTTTAAGTTTGGGAGAAAGATTCATTCAGGCAGTTCATGTTCAACATTAGATCATTCATACTCCTTTTAGTATCATCATATCACTCAGAAGCTGGGTTGCTGTAACAAAAAATAAGAACTGTTCAAAAATCAATATGGAACAGGAAATGAGGGGGGCAGCATGTAATCTGATTCCAAAGTTTAAGAAGTTGTGCACATTAACTGTGATTGTTTAAAAATAAAATAAATCTATTTCTTTCATGCTATGTGTATTTTTATATAGCTACTAAGTTTTTAGGACATAAGCACTAACTTGTTTGGACCTAAATATATAACAGAACAACTGAGTAGGTATTTTTTTTTTGGCCTAGGGAAGCCTTGAGAAAAAAAATTACTAGAACATAGGTACTAGGAACCAAAAAGTCTAGGAACTGCTTGGTTAGGAAATTTGCAGAATTTAGAAGTAATATCAGAACTTTTAATAGCCTTTTATCTACTGCTACCTACTAATAGCAAGGATGGTGAAAATTCCTAACACAAATTGAGCGCTCATAACATGCTAAGGATTTACATGATCACTTTGAACTTTTCCAGTAACTGTATACGGTAGGTATTATATTACCACTGTAGTTTTGTGGGTGAGGAAACTAGTGTTTAGAGTAATTTCCCCAAGGTTACCCAGCCAGTAAATTTCACCACTTAAATTAACTATTGCTTTGGAGAAGGCTTCTTGTGCAGTCTTAATAATTCTCAAATCATGTGAAGTTGACAAATGTAGAAACACAACATTAACCCTTCATTGTTCCCAACCCTCTTCAATGTGCATCTAATGTTTTACCTATTTCTGGCTATAAGGAATGCCGTCAGTTTCCTGGCTTTAAATAACAAATGTTAAAAATTTGAAAATTCTAGAGTAACAATTTTTCTATGACTAAAGTGCCTATAAGCATATATTATTTTTTTCAAAATACCCCTATGTAAAGTAGTATTTACTGAGTGAAGGACTGCCTGCTTCACTAGTTCCCCTCCTATCAGCTAGGTTACAATGTGCCAAGTTTCATAAAAACTATCAGTTTCACTGGCAATAATAAATTTATTCAGGAGAGAAAATATGTTCAGAAACAATCACTGAAGAGGCAAAAAAAATTATCTGTAGATTTACAGTCAACTGGCTATACGTTAGCAGTCCCTTTGGTGTTTGTGTGTAACCCATCTCATTTGGAAATACCAAAGCTAACAGCATAGTGTGTTCTACAGGATCTCTCTCTGCAGACTGGGCTCTGGAGTAACATGTAAACCATGCGAACCCAAAAGTCTGAATCCCAGCTTATATCTTGACCAGTTTTAGAGATCTGTTTTCTGTAAAAATGGGGTTAGTATTACTTTCACTGGGTTGTCAGGATTAAACAAAATAATTTATACATAAAGAGACTCTGGCCCAGTGCCTAGTACACAGGTTTTCTCGTTTCTCCCTAGCCTTTTCAGTAAGCAGGGTTAGAAGCCTTTCTTTCTTTCTTTTTTTTTTTTAAGGTTATTCTCACTAAAGAAAGTCTGATATTCATATAGGATGACTTCAGTCTATATCAGTAATGTATTTATTACTTGCCTTGCAATTATGCAAAGTAGTCACTCAAGACACCGGCTGCATGAAATAAGTTAAACACGGTGATACCTATGAAACTATTAAAAAGGATGTGTTCCACTTTTCCTTTCATTAAACATCCTTTCCTGGTGCTCCACTTACTATAAAGGTATTCTCTATCTGATTAACATCTTCAGTATGACAATGACTCCCACAAGGGATATAAAAACCTCAAGATTCTTTGACACTTCAGAAAAGGCCCTAATCAGTGATCTATGTTGCCAAGATTTCTTTTCTAGACATATTTCTCACCCTTTTCCCTTCATCCTTTTCTTAAGGCATTTGGTTTTTCATATCAATTTCTAATCAAGTTATGAGAATGGTACCTTTCTTTTAGATAGTGAACTATTCACAAACCAGTAACTCTCTGTAATTACTTCTGTGGCTGCTCTCTAATCTGTTTCTGCCTCAATGCTGAAGTAAAAAATGGGTTCTTATAATCACATTTTAATATATTCCAATCAGTTACTTTACAAGAAATTGGAGAAGGCAAAACAAACCTTTTGAAAAGTGACCTTACCATTCCAACATGCCGATCAACATTAAAAAGTCGTTTGTTGGAACCTTCCTCATAAAGTTTAGAAAGGACTAATTTTTCTACCCCAAAGACAACGCCATCTTTACATCTGATTCCAATAGCTGTACTGAAACAAGCAGAAGAAAATAAATTTTTTTAATGAAAATAAACCTCATAAACTTAAGTCAAAACACAAAAATAGGTTAACATTTGGTTTTTTGAGCATGGCAAGTACTTTAAAATAAATACATTTGAAAACTAGAAGGGGGTAGTAAATTATACCCATATAAATACCATGTGACAAAAAAAAAACTACCATACTGTGCCATAAAGATATTAACACATAAGTAAAAAGATGCCAACAAAATATGTACAAAAATGGCAACTTACAGTTACACTGTAACAAATCTTGACTAAATTCATGTCCATTAAAAACATTACATAGTATGCATAGAAAAAACAGGCTATACACAAGCTAAAAAGTTAGCTGTGACTAATTTGGGTAGAGAGATTATGATTTTTTTCTTTCATTTGTTCATTTGCTTTTTCTGCACTCACCACATATTTTTAATAATAAGTATATAAAAGAATAAAATACAAAAGAAGAAAGAGAATATAAACTGTACAACAGTTTAAAACAAAGTAGATCTTAAAGTAATCTCAAGTTGTAGAGAAATTATGTTGCCATTTTAAGATGAAAATACATTAATTACTTTATTCTTCCAAACATTTTCATAAAGGGAATTCTGATGGGAAACAACCAAAAACATGAACAGAGCCACATATACATATTGCAAAGAAATGCAGATACTCCTTCCCTGACACGTCCCGTATCTCGAATGGTTCCCCTGTCAAGTTTAAACTTCTTGGCCCACCTTTCAAAAATCCTGAGAATCTGCAAAGCCCATCTAGCTTATTCAGTTTCCTATTATAAATCCAGTGCTCTCCTGAACTCAACCTCACTATCACCCGACAAACACTTCATGTTAATTTCTGCTGTTACATCTTCATCTTCCTCACTGATCAGTTCTTTATTCTAATCTAAAAGTTCGGTCTGAGCCCTGGCTGGCGTAGCTCAGTGGATGGAGCGCGGGCTGGGAACCAAAGTGTCCCAGGTTCGATTCCCAGCCAGGGTACATGCCTGGGTTGCAGGCCATAACCCCCAGCAACCGCACATGGATGTTTCTCTCTCTTTCTCTCCCTCCCTCCCTCTCTCTCCCCCCGCTTCCCTCTCTAAAAATAAATAAAATCTTAACAAAAAAAACTAGTAAATTGAAAATAAAATTAAAAAAAAATTAATAAATAAATAAAAGTTCAGTCTGTGAACTCCCTTGGGAATCCCTGAAACCCTTTTAAGGGGACCTGTGAGGTCAAAATTATTTTCATAGATATACAAAGACATCAGTTACCTTTTACACTATGTGGATGTTTTACACTAATGGTACAGAACAGAAGCACTGGTGGATAAAACTGCTGGCACCTTAACATAAATCAAGGCCATAATAACAAATGCTAATATAAACTACTTATTGCATTCTTCACTGCTATGCTCTCACAATTTAACAAAAAATAATGGAACTTTTAGTTTAAGAATGTCTTTGATAAAGCAGTAATTTTATTAGATGACAACCCTTAAGTACCTTTTTATTATCATACTGAAATGGAAGGCACTCAAAAGTACTTCTGTATATCAAAATAGGATGGCTTCCTAAAGGGACAAGCACTGGTAAAATTGTTTTTGAGTTGTGAATTTTCCCATGGACACCTGTTTTTACCTTCAATAAACATCAGACAAACTATAGTTATTTACACTTAAGTACACGGCAGATTTTTTCTAAAATGAACAAGTGAGCCTTTCACTTAAAAAAAAAAAACAAACAAAAAACCAACCCCCAAACAACCGATCATATTGTATTTGTCAGTGATAAAATTCAAGTTTTTTCAAGCAAAAACTGTAATTTTGGAAAACATTCACCCCGTGTGAGCTTGTGTTTCCCAATACTTACAATCTTATATGATCAGACTGATAGTAATATTAATAAGTGTGATGTTTCTGATAGTTTACAACAAAATATGTCAAATTTGGAAGATCTGTTATAACTCAGTTAACCAATATTTTCCAGGTGACCAACACACAATGTTACGGATCATACATGGGTAAAACATTCAAAGTGCAAGACAACCCAACAGATTTTAATTTCCAAGTACAAAAAGTTGATTGTTAAGTATTTAGACAACACACTGCAAAAACAAACAAACAAAAAAAACCCTTAAGAAATTATCATTTGTCTATTTTTGGTGTAATATCATAGAACAACAACTATAATTATCTGGAAAGGCTATTAAAATACTCATTTTTCCAACTCCATATGAGCATGCAGACTGATTCAGTTCACATGCTTCAATAAAAGTAACAACATATTATTGAAGCAGAAGCAGATATGAAAATCTGTCTTCTATTAAGCTTCCATTAACTACTGAAGAGTCACAAAAATGTAAAACAACACCACTTTCTAGCTACCTTTTTTTTTTTTTTTTACATTTTGGGTTAAGTTCTTTTCATTAAAAATGTTACTAATATTTTTAATAATATTCATTTAAATCACTTATGTTAACATGCAATTGTGTTGTAATTTTGATTGAATTAATATTTTGTTTTAAAGCCTAACATGGTAAATATTAATAAAATTAATAACCTGAATAAATAAAAGATCTTTGGGGGTCACAGTAAATGTTGATAGAACCTATAGTCTACATTAAAAAAATGCTCTTTGAGATCCTGTGATTTTTTTTACAAGTATAAAGAGATCCTGACACCAAAGTTTTACTTATATTTCTGTTCTAAACAATCTAGTCCTTTTGTTGTATTTCAATCTTCTTATCATATCCTGATTCCTCAAGGAAGCTAACGGGGAAGGTTATAATTTAACCTTTTACATATTATGATCATAGTGTACATGTTGTAATACAGTGTTTTTAAGTATCAACTTACAGGTCATTATTTGTGTTGATAGTTCCTATACTTAATAGGCAGTCAAAAAAATCTGATTTTTAAATTCCGAAGGTTAAATTTCTCTCTTTTAAAAAAAGTAATCATCGTTCAGTGCAGGAATATAATCTTAAATCAAATTACTTAATTAAATGGTTAAATGTTTTCTAACTATTAGTTTATATGTCAGAGTCTTAAGAAAATTAATATACAATCTAATTTTTCTGATTTCCATTTTTGTGCCCACACAGCACTTAAAAGATTTTCCAAAGGTTTTTACATATATTTCATTCTTATTGTAAGGTATGTGAAGTAGTTAGGGTAGATGTCTCCACCCAAATTTTACAAACAAATGAAAAAAAGTAACATTCAGAGGACTGAAAAGAGGAACCCTATATAACATCAAGCAGCAGCGAGGAGGAAAATGCACACCTTGTGATCCTCATCCAATATCCTATCACAGATATCTTTAAAAGAAGTACTTTCCTAGCATTTTTTTCTTTATGCAGGAAAAAAATACATTTATTTTTAATGTTTTGATTTTTAAAAATTCCAATTTTACTTAAATGAAACTGTTTTAAACCATATTTAGATATACTTAATAAAAACAAATTACAAGATACACAGATCCTCATAACCTAGACTCACTTTTTTGGATTACAGATGGTTTTATAGAATGCATTTCCAGTTTTTCTTAGTCAATATTTCTCTTACCAGTTTTTTATACTCAATGAAAGTGCAAGAATGCAGAGGAGGAGAAAAACAGAAATTTCCTCAAGTCTTTCTCCAGCTCCCTGGTCTAATGGCCTATCTTCCTTCGTCATAAGGAAGAAAATGTGTCAACGTTTTTCTTGAATTTGTTTCTCTTCTGAACTCTATTAGACTTCATATACAATGAAAAATATGTTTTAGTCTAAAGTTTTAACAGCCTTCTATTATAGCATCAGATAATGACAGTTTTTAAGTATCAGTATGTCTAATACAACTTTAAACACAAAATAAACTAACTTCGTTCATTTTAAATCCTGTAACAGGACTTAAAATGTATTTTTGTTCAAAAAATTTTAACTATTTCATAAGCCATTAGAAATCCACATACCTTCTTTCTACCACTCAGAAGATGGCACAAAAAAATGACTATTTATTGATGCAATAACTACAGAGGGCTTGCTAGGTGACAGCACATGCAAAAAACAAGTAACAGTCTCCACTCTCATAACTTCCTTAGACATATATTATTAAAAGTACTTAGTAGAAATCTGAATAACTCAGTATTTACATGTAGACTTTTCTAAAATTCTACAAACATTTCCCTATTCCACCTCTATTCCAAAAGCTTTCATTATGATGAAAATAAAAAAATAGCTGGTGTGTCTCAGTTGATCTGAGTACCGGCCTGTAAACCAAAGGGTTGCCAGTTTGATTCCCAGTCAGGGCACATGTGTGGGGTGCGGGCCAGGTCCCCAGTGTGGGTGCATGAGAGGCAACCACACATTGATGTTTCTCTCCCTCTCTTTCTCCCTCCCTTCCCCTCTCTAAAAATAAATAAATAAAATCTTTTTTTTAAAAACTGAGCTTAAACACCATTTGTTTATTAGGCCTGAAAGTCTTTGAGATCTGAGTGAGATGTATAAAAGAAATTCTTTTTTAAACGTACTTTAATTCATCCCAAAGCTGCTTTAGATTCAAAATACAATGATCATGTAATTATAACTGATAAAATTTCTCCAATTAAAGAAATTTTCCTCATAAAATTTGTCAGCCAGCTAATAATTTAACCAAAGTGTTATAGCAATGCCAAGAAATCATTTTATTGCATGATTCTAAACAATAAAATACAGAGTACAGTCAAATAGAAAAATATCTTACTAATCCTACATCTTTCTCGTTCTCTCTCTAAAAATCAATAGAAATTGATGAAAATGACCAAAGATGAAAATGATTAAGTTTTATGTATCTCACTTGAAACATGGTAAGATGTCCAAGTGGGTTAACACTGGAATCAACTGGGAACAAAGGACTGGGGCTCATGAAGAGATATGACCTAAAAAAAGAGATCTGGAAAAACTACTAAAAAAACAAACATACAAATAAATTTTAAAAAGAGAAAGAAAAAATCTGGCTATGACTAATAAATTAAGATTATTTTACAGCACATATTATTTTGTGCCAAAGTAACAACAAAGACTAAGTACCAGGAATATATAAAAGGAGATACTAATTAACTGGTTAAAATATGATAATTTTAAGTAAAACAATGTTTCTTACCTACTATTTTCCACAGCCTTCATAGCATATTCAACTTGAAAAACTCTTCCATCAGGAGAGAATGTAGAGGCTGACAGGTCATACTATGAGGAAAAGGGCAATAATTAGCCTCTAATGATGTATCCTGGCCAGTAATAACCTTACAATTCTTTTTCTAAATGACTTAAAATATCAGAAATTTGTGTTAAATCTCAACAAAGACTCTGTTTTAACCTGTCAGAGCAGCAACAGCAGCGAAAAGTTATACACTTTAGATTTCTCCTACTGAAATGCAGTAGATACAACTCCTAGATAAAATAAACTTTTTTCACACAAAACACAAAGCTCATGATATGGCATAAACAGCACTGGAGTCAGACCACTCTAATTCACAGCTGTGGCACTAACAAACTGAAGGACCTTAGACAAATTATTCAACATTCAAACATTTAATAAGCATATATTAGTCACTATAAGGAAAAACAAAGAATACTCCATCTTTAATTCCTTTATTTTAAATCAGACCAAGCACAAATCTAGGTGCTGGAGAAACAGTAGTAACCCAGAAAAGAAAGGACTAATGAAAATAAAACAGCATGAAGTGATTAAGTTGGAGGAACTACTATAGACTACTTGATCAAGAAAGGTCTCACTGGGGCAGTTTATATCTTGTTATTTAGAGTGAGTCACAAATAAGGAGTAACTAGCCATTTTGGATATGGAGGAGCCATCCTGGCATTTGGCATAAAGACCTAAAGGTAGAAATAAGCCTAGCACAATCAAAGAAAAGAAATAAGGCCGCTGTTTCTGCAGCACTGCAAGTGGTAGAGAGAAAACTGTATTAGAGACATGTAAGGAAGGGCCAAACTATGTTGAGTCTTCTAGGCTGGAATATGAAGTTTATATCTTATTCTAAATGCAATAGGAAGCCATTGGAATTTAAACGGGGCGGGGGGGGGGTAATATGATTTTTTTAAAAACATCATTCATCTGAGAAATGAATTGCACAAGAGAAGAGTAGATGCAGAGATCAGGTATTCCAAGAGTGGTACTTCAAATAAAGAAAAAGAGATGCAAGGCAGTATCTTTTGAGGTAAAGACCACCTCCCAGCCTCCCCCAACCTCAAAAAACCCCTGCTAATTGACTGGCTCTAGGAATAAAGTAAAAAAGAAATTAAAGGCAAATCAGATTTTTTTTTTTGAGTAACAGAACTGGACCATTCACTGAGCTCAAGATTGTAGAAGATGCAAGTAGTATGTAAAAAAAGAAAAGAAAAAGAAAGAAAAGAAATGAAAGGTCAATTAGGTTTTTTTTTTTTAAGATTTTATTTATTGAGGGAAGGGAGGGAGATAGAGAAACATCAATCTGCGGTTGCTGGGGGCCATGGCCTGCAACCCAGGCATGTACCCTGACTGGGAATCGAACCTGCAAACACTTTGGTTCGCAGCCCGCGCTCAATCCACTGAGCTATGCCAGCCAGGGTTCAATTAGATTTTCATTTGAGCAACTAGAACTGGACCATTCACTGAAGACTGAAGTTGTAGGAGATGCAAAATGGTAAAGAAAAAGGAACTCCGGAGCTCTACTTTGCACATATAGTTTGAAATGCCTATTGAACAATAAAGTGGAGAGAAATGTCGAGTAGACAGGCCTCTTTTTTTTTTTTAAGATTTTATTTATTTTTAGATACAGGGGATGGAAGGAAGAAAGAGAGGAAGAGCAACATCAATGTGTGGTTGCCTCTTGCAAGTCCCCCACTGGGAACCTGGCCCGCAACTTAGGCATGTGCCCTGACTGAGAACTGAACCGGTGACGCTTTGGATCACAGGCCGGCACTCAATCCACTGAGCCACACCAGCCAGGGCACACAGGTCTTCTTATCCGAATTAGAAGTGAAGACAGGAGATAAGCCCTCAGGTGCTTCCTGAGTCTCAGTTTTCTGATGTATTCAATGAAAATCCTTAACTCTACCACTGTAATGCCAAAATACCTCATATGGTTATATTACCAAGTATCTTAACGGTTTGTATAATGAAACTACCAACGGAAGGTAACAATAATGCAGTTGCAAAGTCAATTTGCTACATTAGGCATTACTGAGCAACTACTTTTCCTAAAAAGTATAAACGTGACATAACTTTAGCATGACTAATCCATTCAGCAAATGGATCAAACCATTCCAAACATAAGTTACCTGTTATCAAACTCGGAAAACCAGTATTTGGGCTTAATGCTGAGTATTAAAATGTGAACTGCAGAAACAGATGAACTAAGAAAGCCATTACTCTATACCTTAAGGCCAACAACCAATATATATTTCTAAAGAAAACTATACTTTCTGTATAGAGTAACACATAAAAGGAGTAAGCAAAATACTGTAGCTATGCAGTACACTTAACAAAGGAAGGTAGTAAGTCGAACATGTGAGGTCCAACTTCAAAATCCCCAAGAACGGTTAGGTCCCTAGCTAACCGCGGTAGTGTGGTGTTATGTGACCTGTACAGGAAAAGCTGGGACAGAGGTAAAATGAGAAAGATTCTTCAGATTCCACTTTTCAGACCAGTTTTCTTAGTTCTGTCCGGACAGGGTTTCCGAGGGGTCATACTGAGTGGTCGATCACTACACTCGCAGGGGAGATGGAGAAGGCCCCGTGAGTCAGCAGCACCCTAGCAACAACTGCATGGAACTGTCCCATGGAAAGCTGGGTCTCAGACCTTGGAATCTCAAGCCCCCTGGCCTCAGTGGTTCTCACGAGGGGCTGACGCCCAAACCCTTCACACTAATTCAGGCCCCACGAGTTTCCACTTTCGGTTTCCCTGAGAGGCTAAAGAAAGTGACTCAGCAATCCAAAGTGTCTCCAAATCTTACTGCTCCGCTGCCAGCCCGCTATAGCTGAACTTAAAAGCTTCCGGTCACCGTCACCGCAGACTCGGGCCTAAAAATTAGCGTGGGAAAAACACCTGAAAGAGGCCCACTTGGTCGAAAGCAGTCCCTGTGCACCCCAAACTGGTGCACCCTAAGCAGCGTGTCCGACCTCCCTCCAACGCTAATCCTTTGACTAGACTATCACACCGAGAAAACGAACTCACCCCGGTGCCGATTGAGCTCATCCTGCTAACACCAGCCGAACGTGTAGGGCTTCAGGGCCTAAAGCGGTACCCCTACTCCGCAGCACGCAGACTAGTAACAGGCTCTCTCATTGGCTATTTTTTCAACCAATAGCCTTCTCTGTGGCTCGTTCCTTGGTTATTTGCCTGGGGAACAGAGGATTGTGGGAAAAGGTGGGGACTAACGAGGCGGGGGACTTGCGTTTGCAGAAGCGGTGGAGGTTGGTTAGGGAAGAGGAAGGAGTCCTTCCTCTTCAGTTTTGGTTGTGAGTGTTTTTGAGCTATTTTGAGTCTTCGGGTTGATTGAGAAGCTGTTCTATTCTATTTCCTAGGAATTATTTATCTTCTGTATTACTCCTCTACTTTGCAACCTTATTCTTTCTGTAGTAAAGCGGAGACCTGTTCTAACCGAGACCTGAGAAAGGTGTAGGGGAGAGGTTTCTCTTCGCCCTTGGCATCCTGCTTCTGACCCAGTATTTTGAGGGCATCTCTGTCACCCACCTGTCCTCATAAGGAAACAAGTTGCATTCTAAGGGTATCATCTTTGAGCTCAGGGATTTTACTGAAGCATTAGAACCCTTTTTGTGAATACAACGATTTAGTAGAATTAATGTTAAGACTAATTAAAGGTATTTGCTGAATTCTGATGTGTCCCGAGACCTCCGCCCCGTCCCTCATGGAATTTACATACAATGGGAGGAAATAGACAACAAAGTGTAAATATGCAAAATGGTTGGACTTGTGGTAAGAAGGTAGAAGACACAATGGAGCTTGAGGCCTACTTAGAAAATGACTTGGGATTGTACCGGAATATAAACTTAGTATGTTACAGGAACGGTCAGGTCAGTGCGGCCTGTCAGTGATTAAGTCGGGGAGACGACAGGAAACGAAATCAGAGAGTTGGACATGGAACCAGATCTTGTAGTGGTTTGTATTTTAATCTTGATTATTAATGGAAGGCCATTAGCATTTTTTAAACTACTAAATACTTCATTGTGTATTTTCCCCCAAACAATATTATTTTAGTCACAATATAGTTTTGAAAATCAGAAAATTAAGAATACTATTTTCTAATATAACAGACTTGTATAGATTTTAGTAATTTTCTTAGTAGTGCCCTTCATAGCAAAAGAAAACCCAACACCACATATTGCATTCAGTTGTCATGTCTCTAGGCTCCGGTAATCTCGGAAATAGTTGCTTAATGTAAATAGTTGCTTAATAATCTCCATAGGAGATTGTTCCATTGTCTTTGTCCTAATTTGGTCAAAATCAGTTTTTCTTCTTTCCTCTTATAGTTAACATTCTTTATCATAATATTCAATGACTGTAATTCTTTCCTCCCAGTTTTTGTTATTTGAGCTGGATAATAATAACTTCTCAGGGTCCTCTCTCTCAATTGTTAGTTACCCGAAAGAGGCCTTATTTTAAGTGAACCAGAATCCCCTTCCTCAATTTAACTTTCCTTGACTAGACCACATTAAAGGAAAAGAGCTAACCTCCGCTGTTTTTTCAGTGTCACTTATCTCTTAAAGGTTGACATTTGTTTTTTAATACTGACCCCCCACGTTGTAGGAATCCACTATGTCATTTGATAGAAGGCGGAAAGCCTTGATACAGGTTTTTTAAAGATAACTTGACGTGCTCACTTGGGTAGCACATACACTAAAATTGGAACGATACAGAGATTAGCATGGCCCCTGTGCAAGGATGACACGCAAATTCATGAAGCGTTCTATATTTTTCATACCTTTCAAATGCTGCAATTTTAGAAAAAGAACACATTAAGCATTCTTTTAAAACATTTCAGAGAAAATATTCAGTGAACCTGTAATTATAAGAATTTGCGTTGTTTTCAGTGATCTTGGTATACGCACGCAATAGGAATTCTTAAATTCAAGTAAAATTAAATGTTTTAAAGAGTGTTTGAAAATAATTCGAAAATGCACATTTAATAGTATGATACAATTTTTATGAACAATATTGAAGAATAAAACCGAATGTACTTAAGTAATGATTAAGAAGTAAAAAAGTAAGGCAGTTTTCCAGGCGCCCGGCTAGCTCAGTCGGTAGAGCATGGGACTCTTAATCCCAGGGTCGTGGGTTCGAGCCCCACGTTGGGCGTGCTTATCTTTTTGTAAATTTTTCACATTTTGCTTTAAAGTTTCTCCCAAAGATTGTAACTAAGAAGGGGGTCTGTAAATCTAATTAATTTAAGTATTTTTTAATATTAACCAGATCTCTGGAAAAAACTTGCTAACGAGACAGGTCTTAAGAGTGCGCCTGCGCATTTGAAAGCACAAATTCCTCTTACTTTCTGTTATTCCTCCCCAATTTTCTACTTAAAGCACGGAGGAAACTGAAAGGCCCCGTTTAAAGATGAGACTAGTTTTCTGTGTGATTGCGCTATGCAAGTATGGCCCCTTCTGGTAGAGGACGATTTTTGTTTCTGTCAGAACAAAATAAAAGCACCGATTTTGGCACCTTTTCCGAAACGCAAAGATCTCATGTAAAAGCAGCTAAGGAGGCTGAAGGACTTTGAAGAAAATGTGTTATTTCTTTTTCGTCTTACTTTTTATTACTTTCATTATAGGGCCTGTCCTTGGGTCGGGGGTAAGTAGGGGAATTTCCCCTGTAGAATACACAGTGAGAAATGTTTCCTTCTGTACAACTAGTCAGATCTGTACAAACAGTACAGACAAGTTATCTGCCATTGTTCTTGGGATTATATTTGGGATCTATCCATCCAACTGGGTGGCTCTTTGGAAGTTAATATTCTGGTAAGGGCAACTCTTTGAAACAGCAGCACAAAAAAACGTAGATATGAAAATTCAGATGGACATTTAGGTATTTACAGGAGGCAGGGTTTCTGACTTCTCATTCCACTGACAATTCTGAACTCTGAGAAAGAGGACGTTTACATACGCCAGGACCACCACCACATCCAGGCACATTCCAGAATCTCACTCACCAGATAAACAGGTGAACTATCCATGCTCCCACCTGAAGGCAACCCTCCGTAAAGCACTAATTCCTACACCTCTGTGTTATCCACCAGCTTTCCTCCCACTTAACTATACAATTTTCTTGTTTTCTTCAACATGCAAACATGCTGTTAGTTCTCCATCTTAAAACAAAAACTTTAACCCAATTTCCCTGCAGGCTACTGTTCTATTTTTCTGTTCTCCTTTGGAACAAGTAATCCCCTACCAGTCGTCCGCATTCACCATTCCTCTCCTTACATCTCAACCCTGACAATGCCCTTCTGCCAGGCCAAAAAGTCAACTGTAGTTGCACAAATTTGGTCCATTATTCATTGCAGGTATAAAGCTGAAATTAGTCAAGTAACAGTCACTCATTTAGCAAGAAAGGATGTTTGATGTTGAGTTGGAAAGTCCACTGGAAGTGGACTATAAGTCAAGGTTTCCAGCAACCCCCTCCTCAGATTTGGCGACTTCCTAGAATGGCTCACAGAACTCAGACTTTTTACTTGATTATGGATACAACTCGGGAACAACCAAATGGAAGATATGCAAAAGGCAAGGTATGAAGGCAGCTTCCATGCCCTCTCCTAGCAGCTGGATATGTTCACCATCCTGAAAACTGTCCGAACCCTGTCATTTACGTATTTTCACGGAGGATTCATCACGTAGACATGATAGATTATTAACTCAAATCTCCAGCCCCTCTCCGCTCCCTAGAGGTTGTGAGGTGGGGCTAAAGGTTCTAAGCTTCTAATCATGGCTTGGTCTTTCTGGTGACCAGCCTCTGTCCCAAAGCTACCCAGGACCCCACCAAAAGCTGCTTCATTATAACAAAAGTCACTCCTGTTACGTAGGAAATACCAATGGATTTAGGAACTCTGTAAAATGCTCCTAACACCCCTACCACTCAGAAAATTAAAAGCGTTTTAGCTCTGTCAGGAACTAGGTACAGAAACCAAATATACTTATGTCACACCTGCCTAATTTGTCTTTTTTCGATCACTAAGAAATGACACCAACCCCAATCACCGTATTCCAGCTGGCAACTAACCCATCATCCACATTACCATCTGGTATTTTTCCCATAGATATCACCTCTAACTTATGCTATTGTCTCTTCACTCCTACTCCATTGGAATGTAGCTCCATTAAGGCAGGATTTTTGTCTTCGCTCACTAATATTTCTCAAGCACCTAAATTAGCATCTGGCACATGTGCAAAAATGTGTTGAACTAGTGAGTTAAGAAATGGGTGTATTAGATTTGTAGGGCTGTAATAACAAAGTACCACAAACTGGGTGGCTTAAACAACTGAAATTTATTCTGTTCTGGAGGCTAGAAGCTGGAAATCAAGGTGCAGGCAGTCATGCTCTCAAAGGCTCTCTCGAAGAATCTGTTCTATGGTTTTCTCTTAGCCTTCTGATGTCACCAGCAATCCTTGGTGTTCCTTGGTTTGCAGCTGCATAACTCCAATCTCACCCTTGGTTGTTACATCTTTAAGTATCCCTGTTGCACATGGCGTTTTCCTCTTCTTATATGGACACCAGTCATATTGGATCAGGGCCCAACCCAATGACCTCATCTTAATTGGATTACATCTGCAAAGACTTTATTTCCAAATAAGGTTACATTCACAGGTACTGGGGATTAGGACTTCAAAATATCTTTCTGGAGCACACAATTCAACCGCTAAGAGCCGGCTCCATTTGTTAACCTCAGCCACTAGGTGTCTGCCACTTTGGAGCTAGCCAGTGCTCCATTTCAGTCAGGGGTCTTATTTTTTTGTATTATTCAAATGATGAAAAACTTCTTCTAAGTAATCCAGATTCAGCAAGATAGAATTTTAGAAACTGTTTATTATAAAAAAGATGTTAATAGTAAATCCATATAACCGACAACAGTACATCTATCCCTGACAATCTCACCATGAGGTTTCAAAGTTAAGATATAAAGGGGCTTTGTTCTTATGGAGCTTACATTCCTGAAAGGAAGAAAAAAGCTGTGCAGAAAATTACATGGTGAAACTGTAGGTGCCTCAGGTACAGACAATGTGCTTATAGGAAAAATCACTACTTTGGGGAAAGGGTGCTATGGAAGAATGCTAAGCACAGAAGACACAGGAATCTCTTTTAGAAATGAGTATATTAGGAAAACAGATGGCAATTTTGAACTTTTATAGTTTTGTCCACCAGTTTAACATGGTTTTCAAATTCTTCATGATCTAGTAAATTATAATAAATCATGCCTAATCTCAATGCCAAATGCTGTAAGATTTCGTGTAGTGAATTCAGTTTGCACAGCCTGCAACAACCCGTTATTGAAATTCTATTCATCCCTCAGGAACAAGGTCAAACACTCCTCTATGAAGTTTTCCTTGACTCCTTGGTCAACAGTAACATGCAATTGATACCCTACCACATTATGGCTTTATAATCAGTTGTGGATACAACCACATCTAACCTGTAAATTCCCCAAAAGTAAAAGTTCATGACTTACTGTTGTGCCATTTACAGTTATCTAAAACTATTCTAGGTGCACAGCAGTCAATAAATACTGAATGAGTCCTAGTCTTGGGCTACTAAAGCAGCAGAACACGGTGACTGTCCTACTGCTAGAGGTAGAAATACTTTAAAAAGTAACACAGACACATGCACACATATAAAAATGAATCCTTTCCTATTCCGAATGCCAGGAACCAGCTCTTTCAAGTGTTAGTTTGCATTTGTATCTTCATACAAAAAAGCAATTTGGCAGACCAAGGCAGGATCCAGAAAAAGATGAGCAAAATGATTAAGTAAAAATAAACCTGGGATATATAGTCCAGAAAATATATTAATCCCTACTCTCTCCTCAGGAATGAGAATCCACAGGTATAGAGAGGAGTAGTTTACAGTTGTTTGTATGGAAAATAATATAATAATAAATAGCACAAGAACAAACTGTGTTTTGCATACTCACAACTGTCAATCTATTTCTGCCCGCCCTGTGTTTCCCATTTTAAAGGTACCCAGGAAGAATGAATGCAGCAAAATCTCAGCAACAGGTAGTTCATTAAAAACAAATGAATAAAAACAAACAAAAATAAAAATGAAACGACTAAGTACTTTATTTTAAAAAACTGGTGTCCTGAGATGAAAAACACATCAAAAAAGATTAAAGATGTTATGATGCATGTTTATGAAGCAGTACATAAAAATACATGAAATATCTTTGTATAACAAAGAAAAAATTTCTTCTTAGAAATGGAGAATGGTTGACAAAAGAAACTATATAGTTGGTGAATATTTCCACACTTTGTTTAACAAATGCTTACCTATGCTCCCAAACATACTTAGTCCAAAGAGTTAGATATATTGCATGGATATATAAATACCAAAACAAAAGGATTTTTAAGAAATAGGCCAATGTTAATATTGTATTTGAAGTAACTGGTAATGGTAACATTATTTGTTCTTTAAATGTAGTAACTGCTAAAAATAATGAAATTAATGGAATCTCCAATGCCCAGGACAGATTATGTGAATAGTGGAGTAAATACTCTTAAAAAAAAAAACAAACAAAACAACTATGTAACAAACTTCCAAAACTAAACTGCTTTGCTATATTTTATTGATATAAATACAACACATTTCATAAGCACAGCTACCATTTTACCACTACATAAAAGCCAAAATAATTAAATATTGAAAATTACAGAAATGCTTTCACTTCCACAAGTTGTCTCTAATAGTGTCTCACATACTTTGTACAATTTGCTTGTAATCGATATGATATTTGAAGTGACACCATGTTGAATTTATTCAAATTTTTATTTCTCAGTGGAAAATGCTCTTTTCATTAGAGGTGGTTGAGCTTTCCCAACATCAAACATCATCTCCAAAGGTGGGTTATTGAGAGAACACCAGTCAGGAATACGACCTGTCTGATTATAATATTCCTTTGAGATGGAACGGCTCCCCAGTATGTCTTGCAGTGCTCCAAAAATAGCTCCTGTGTGGTAAAATATTTTTATAAGTAAGATGAAAGCTTTTACCAGAAAATTTTAGGTACTCATACATCCACTTCATTATATGACAAGACAGAACAGGTAAAATTCAAGAATGTATATTCACACTCTTAAATTAATTCCAGTTAGGCTGTTCTTTATCCTATATTTTAAATAACAGGGTAAGCCATAATCACTGTGTAATGGACTATAATAGATTATAGTGAAAATGATAACAAGTATTACTGTATCTAAAAGCAAGAGAGGCACAGCGGGGTGGAAAGTATTTCTAACTCTGTAAATACAATAAATACCCTTAGTTTTCTTTGCCACCACTCTAAAATTGTGTTTTTGAATAAAATGGCACTGCAAACCCCCCAAAACATAATACCATAAGAATCTATGCTGAAGACCTTATAAAGATCCCCACACGGCAGACTTCACAAAGTAATTTAGTAACTAAATCCATTTGTCCTAGATCAAAATTATATTTTGACAATATAATTTTCTTTACATAACAATAAAATTCTACTTTACTAGAGATACAATGACCATTTAAAAATGTCAATATTGCCCTGGCTGGCGTAGCTCAGTGGATTGAGTGTGGGCTGCGAACCAAAGTGTCGCAGGTTCAATCCCCAGTCAGGGAACATGTCTGGGTTGCAGGCCACGGCCCCCAGCAACCACACACTGATGTTTCTCTCTTTCTCTCTCTTTCTCCCTCCCTTACCTCTCTAAAAAAAAAAAAAAATAAAATCTTTAAAAAAAACTCAATACTTTGTTTTTCTCTCAGAAAGATACTGATACCTCTTAGCTGAAACTGCATCATTAAACATGTATCAGAACGTACTCAAATATACATATCTGTGATTGTTTTTCTCTCTCAAGTAGTCTCTTTATTAGGCTATAAACTATTTCCTCCTTTCAATGAAACTATCATTTTCTACGTCACAGAACTCAGTCTCTCAAAATAAAATTATAAAATAATAAATTTTCATATGGCTGACATATTAGCTTTGTAAGGATTTAAAACATGTTTTAAGAAATGGTAGCATCACTGGAATAAATGAACAGCTATCACTATTATGAAGGATGACATCAATTGGACAAAGAAGCTTATTTTAAAACATCCAAGTGTAAATGTTGAAACAGGCATATAATTCTGAAAATTAACAATTTAAGAAAAAGTTAATATTCAAAAAATTCTTTAATAGTTCTATTAGTTTATTAAGTGGGCAGATCTGGACACTGAATCATCTACTCTAGTATACCATTAAATACTATTCAGGAATCAATTAGTATACAATAATTATATTTTAAAAACTAAATTCTTACCTCCCAACCAGGCCACACAATTAGCCTTTGCAGGTGGAGTATGAATACGGAATGTCTTGGTGCCAAGTGTTTTTTTATATTTTGGTTTTTCTACCAAATACCTTATTTCTGCAAGCAATCTGTGGAGAAATCCTGGTAACATAGATGTGCCACCTATGACTACCACATTCTCTGCTAACTGCTTCCTGGTGTCTATTGGGCACTGTTACCAAAGAGAGAAAAAAAAGGATTTATCCTTAACAGTATAAATGATGCTTGAATGGACTTAAGAAAACATACAGCTTAAGTATTACAAATTAAATAGGTGATCATTTGTATGACAAAAAGTGGCCACAGCAAGGTTTCTTTAACAAGGGAGTTTTCACGTAGTAAATATGACCACCACAATAATACTGCCATATACTCACAAAGAACTTTAAAAATGTTTAAATTTAATAATATAGAATTTTAAATTCTATAGGGCATACGGTGATAACATGTGAGTACTCTCATTTTCAGGACAGAATGACTGAATTAAGTAAAGAACACGAGAAGAAATAACTTCTCATTTCTTTTCAGTAAGGAGAGTGTGAAAACTTAATTCTTCTAAGGTACTACCTTCACAGTATGATATCTAGAGCAGGGCTGTCAAACTCCTTTCCACCAGGGGCCACATCAGCCTTGCGGTTGCCTTCAAAGGGCCAGATGTAACTTTAGGGCTGTGTAAATGTAACGAGTCCTTAACTAGGTGCAAGGAGCTCTGTGCTGCTGCCAGACAGAAACAAGGTGCCGGGCTGGATTCAGCCCTGTTTGACACCTGTGATCTGGAGCCAGTCATTGAGTGGGAAGATAATATTCTTAGAAATCCCTCCCCATCAGTGCTCTCTAAGAAATAGAAATGTTAAAGTCTTTCATTAATGCTACATTTTTCATTGAAGTTTCTGACTGGAGCCATGGAGACAGACAGCATCTTCCAAAGTGATGTATTTCCCATGAAGTTCTGTGACTGCACCGTCATTAAACAAGAGAGACATATTACCATATACCCACAGGAATTTGAAATTCAATACTGTACAAACCAGCATTTGAAGAAACTATAAGCCACATTAGGTACAAAATAAACATCTGCTATTGCTGCTATGGAAAAATGCATCCCTAATTTTGAAATGTGGTAGTAAGTGTATCTTAGTGCTAAAGTAAAATCGAACACTATAAAGTTTAACATAAAAACTAAAAAATGTAACCAATAGCTAAAATAAAAATAAAGAGAACATTTTAAAGTGCTGTAGTCATAAATTTAAATATTTTACAAAATAAAAATACCTGCATGAGGGAATCCAATATTAAAGTGGCAACTGATTTCTCTTCGTTATCTTGTTCAAAAAGAATTTCCACAACTGAATCTCTAATGAGATTAAAAAGAGAGTGCTTTGTTGGTATCACATAATATGCATAATATACCATTAGTTCTACTGACCTATTTTTAAGTACCAGTACCACGTTACTGTAAAATAATTGTTAAAACACATGTTTGCATTTGAAACAAAATAGCACCTGCCTTACAAGCGTTGAGGTGAGGATTCAATGAGTTAATAGAACAGTGCCTGACACATGTATTAGCTATAATTATTATTATGTATAGATTTACATATATTTTGTCCAGATATACTTCCTTAAACTCAGTAACAGGAAAAAATGAGAACTCTGTAAAAGTTAGTAAGAGTTATCAAGCAGATCAGCAGTGATAGAAGATTTAAAAACAAACATCCTCTGCCCCCAAAGCATTTCTTTGTTTTTTAAAATAATATAAGGCAAACACTGCTAGTTGCCTAATAAAATATTCACTTTCCATTTTTCCCTTCTTGTTCCCAAATTAAAAGAACCCTAACTTGTAGTAGTACCAGGAGGACCCTTGCAGCAGTGGAATAGACACACACCTTGACTGTGGTGGCGGTGACTGCAGGAATCTACCTTATGGTAGAATCACACAGAACTATCTGCATACATTACACCAGTGCCAATTTACTGGTCTGATACTATACTACAGCGATGTAAAATATACCTATGGAGAGACACTGGGTGAATACGTGGGTTTTCTCTACATTATGTTTGTAACTTCCTGTGAATTGTTTGAAAATTAAAAAAAGATAGAACTCCATTTCTCAGGTGAACACAATGCCCTACCGTGTTAGAAACACTCTGTCAGCCTCTCTTACAGCTAGGCATCCCCTAGTACCAGACAATAAAATGGAGGCAGACATGGTGTGTGGAACTTCTAGAAAGTCTCCTTAAAAAGAAGGGGAAGTGCCTTTTTCTTTCCCTTCCTACGACTGCTTGCTTTAAACACAGATGTAGCTATAACTTCAGCAACCATACTGGACGCCAAGGAAAAGGGCTACACGCTCAAAACAATAAAAGATGTTGGGTCGCTGATGGGAGTCGTCACACCATCCCAGGACTGTCTCCGTCTGAACTTCTCTTAAATGAGAGACCAGCTTCTACCTTGTTGAAGACCCTCTTTTCAAATCTGTGTAACTGGTGGCCCAATGAAATCCTAACCAATGCAATACAAAATTAACTGTACATGTGTATATAAAACACTATTTAAAAAATTAAATTGGCACCATACTATGCACACTATTTTAAATCTTTTTCAAAGCATAAAATTCTTTTCATGAGACTTAGCCTACAGTACTGTCTGTGGCTGGTGTGGCACTCCAGCTGCAGAGCTGAATAGCTGCAACAGAGACCATTTGACCCACAAAGCCTAATCTATTTACCATTTGGCCCTTTACAGAAAAAGTCTGCTAAATCCTATTTTAAAGTATCATACTTTATACTCTACCTCAAAGAATGGTTAGTTTCAGTAATTGAATTCTGGATTACTTTGATAAGAATTTTTTTATAGTTTTACAAAGTTAAAAGGCTGAATAATGAATTTATGACTGATGACACCTAATGAAAAAAACACATAACTAATAATACTAAATGTTATATGCAAATATTTTTAAAGGCCAAAACTTTATTTTAGTTATTTTTTTTTGCTCATAGAAATTAAGGTCAAACCTGATTGATCCAAGGACATGTAGAATCTTCTCTCCATCTAATGGGTAGTCAACATTTGGGGGTGGTGAGGGACGCTGAAATATAAATATACATAATCTAATTATAATAAAAATGTAAGTAAACCTCTGAAAAAAGAATGTACTTTTATTTTGAACTTACCTCAGTATTCCCATCCATATTAAATTTTGCTGCTTGGATTTTCAGTCCACGTTTCAGATCACTTACAAAGCAAGTGCGCACTTGAAAGAAAAGTTCAAGTCTGTTATGGTCTGATTTAGTGAATCTATGTCCCCCTTTAAAAAATCCTATTCAAGTAGACATATTAATCACCCATTGCTTCAAATTTCACAAACTACTCCTTTCTTTTGTTAGCTTATGACAATTTATTCACAAATAGAAAAACCTTTTCATTCATCAAGGAGTCATAGGACATGTTGTGTTCATCTTCTGTAAAACCACATTTTTAAAAATACCACCTTTGAGGACACTATTCTGTTTTGATATTATTTTATATAAAGAGTACCATAATAAAAATAAATTTTAGCATCATGAAAATGTGTAATAGAATGTTTCTTTGACCAAGATTGATCTATATCTCTGTATCTAATCTTATATATCCATCTATCTGATTCTTTGTTTTTTTAAATCTTTGCTGGTCAACACAAAGCCAAATTTTACTCCTAGTTACAGTATCACTCCTTAGTTTTCAGTTTTTTGGCATGATTGCTTTCTACCTCTTGGCACACTCCAACACTACCACTTTCCTCCTCTTATATCACCATTTTTGGTTTTATACTTTAAAACTTCTTCTTTTAAAGATTATTTATACTGCAAAGTACCTTTTATAAAAAGCTGTTTCAAGTTATTTTCAGAAATAAGTAAAGAATAATCCTGTCCAAGTAACTCTGTTGGCTAGAGCACCATCCCTATATGCCAGGCTGTGGGTTCAATCCCTGGTCAGGGTACATACAAGGATCAGCTAGTGATTGCATAAATAAGAGGAATGACAATCAGTGTGTCTGTCTGTCTCTCTCCAAAAATCAGTAGTAAGTAAGGAATAAAACAAAGTACAAACAAAATTGATGTTGAGTGCAAAAAAAAAAATCTACTGACTAGGTTACTTAGAAAACATGCTAGTTAAATCTATATGGACATATATAAAATAATTTTCATTTACTAATTCAAAATATATTTCAGAATCTGCAATATGCAAACATGCTATATAGTAGGCAAGGTGCTCAAGTTACTTATAAACTTTGTATTTTATTCAAGTCCTCAGAACTATCTAAGGTAATGCCCAGCCTGCAAGATCATATATACTTGGCAGGGAAAGGGGCCTTTCTCTAAAGAAACAAAATTCACTAAATTTAAAAGCCAAGAATAGATGAATTCTACTTAATAATTTTAAAGTAACTGAAAATTGCCCTGGTTAGTGTAGCTCAGTGGATTGAGTGCCAGCTGGCAAACCAAAAAGTCACAGGTTCAATTCCCAATCAGGGCATAAGCCTGGGTTGTGGGCCAGGTTCCCCAGTTGGAGTGCGCAAGGCAACCAACCAATCAATATATGTCTTACACACTGATGTTTCTCTCCTTTTCTTCCTCCCTTCCCCACTCTCTAAAAAGTAAATAAATACAATCCTTAAAAAAATAAAATCACTGAAAATTTAGGTAATTAAACTACATAAGTAACAAATATGAGTGTGAGTGCTGCATGTTTAACAGAAATGGGTTCCAACTGTACATGTTATTTAGCAACAGCTTTTTCCCGTAATACGGACAACCTTCCAAATCAATACATCTAGATCCTTTTTAATAGCCACACAGTACTCCTTATTATGAAGTTACCAAATTTCATTCAATGTTCCCCTCTTGGGTGGGATGCCCACTTTCAATTTTAATATGCCAGATGGCTCTCCTAAAAGGTTAGTCTTTAATTCTTATTAATAGTAATATATAATCATTTTCCCACAATCTCACAAATATTGGGTGTCTAATTTTCAAGTTTTTACCAATATGATGTTTCTCAGACAAATAAGAAAATTAAACATTTTATAAATATACACACGTATGTTGGAGCACACATAGGAGGAAACACTCCAAATCATTAACAACTGTTACATCATGGGGGATAGGACTGGAAAAAGGAAAGGGAAACTATTAACTTTACTTGAGATATTTCTGGTATTATTTGAGATACTGTAATTAGCATGTACAAATGACTGAAATTTTACCAGAACTGAAGAGATTTTAGGTAATTATACCACAACAGTAAGCAGTCTAATAAACAAGATCCCTTTTGCAGCCCTAGCTCTAACTCTACCTACTGTGTGGCACTAAACAATTCCAAGGCAAAGTGTGCCAGATGATCTCCAGATTCCATTTAACTCTGAAATCATTAAGGTCCAATTCTCTATAAAATGTTCTAGAATATTAATTTTACATGACACTCTCAGCACTAAAGAACATTGAATTATATTTTAATTCCCTTCCTTTTGGTGAACCAAAATACCAGGAAACTCAATTTAAACATTATCATAAAAATGCACTTTAGCAAAGGAGAGGTAATATACCTTATTAAAATGAATCTAATATACTTTGGCCCCAGCTGTAGAATATCTGAAGTCAGTAAAATATCTAACCTTATAAAATATATTTTAAAACTTCAAGTAAAAAACACAACATGATGTAAAATCAGTAGCTTCTTTTTTTAAGCAATTTGACTGTTATTTCACACTGTGCAAATTACTAATTCCCTAGTAACCCTGCATCCTAAATCTACAATTGAGAAGTTTCTTCAATAACACATCATAAATAATGCCAAAAACTTACATAATCTAAATAAAAAATTTTATTTTACATTCTATAGCCTGCATATAAAATATTTTGGGTATTACATAATAAATTTAATATACAAGTATTTCATATCTGTGTAAATATTTTAAGACACATGCCACCCAAACCAACACTTAAGATTCCAAGGGACAAAAAAAACTTAGTTTACCTTTAATGTCCTCTAAGACACCTTCTGGAATTGAACCTAAAAAAAGAAAATTTTTTTAAAACTATAGAACTTTAATAATAAGTAAAAATAGTCTCTTATATTGTATTCACATTTCCAGTTCAGCAAAAATTTAAAATATATAAGTACTATAATTTTTTTAAAAGCCAAATGATAAAATTAAATTGCTTCTGGGGAAGAAACTTCATCATTCAAAACCAAGCCAACCACAGAGGTTAAAGCCAGATGTATGCTAAGCACTACTGGATGTCACTACTTGTAAGTTTGATGAAAACAAGATACCTTAAAAATGGAGTCAAATAACTGACATTAGATAGAATTACCTTTTCTACCATAAAAATATTTGTTGGTTATCTTGTGGTACTTAGAAGAAATATAAGGCTTAATCATGAGTTATTTTTCTTTAGAAAAAAAATGAAGTCTCAAGTTCGATTATCTTTCCTGTGAATAATCAGTGACTGTTAGTAACATGCTAACCTAATATGTATATTTTTAAAAGGTTCACATGCAGACTTTTACTTTTATCCTTCAAGGTAAAGGTGATATTTTAAAAAACTAGTCAGAAAGTACCTAGTCCAAGAAATTTATACAGCACAGGAAGCTTTTGGAAGATGGATGTTTGGAAATGTGATTTTGTTACCAAAACTCTTGTTTTACAAATCAGATTCATAAACAAAATTTTCTAACCTAAATACTAAATCTTCTAAACTCAGAATTTTTAACCCACTATTAAACATGTAAAAATATTCTGATTTATAAAAACAAAGTATTTATATCAAACAAAACAAAAATATATAGTTGAAAAAAGGAATCATGATTTAGTAAGGGTAATCGTGTACTTCTTTCATCTAGATCTACATATCTTGTCAGCTATATTTTTAAGTTGTGGCAGCCACTGAAAATAAGTATTAAATCCAATTAAACTTAAAAACCACACCTTTGCCCTGGCGGGGTAGCTCAGTTGGCCAGACCTTTGTGCCAATACCCCAAGGTTGAGGGTTTGATGCCTAGTCAGGGGATCAACCAATGACTACACCAGTAAGTGGAACAACAAATGATGTTGTTGTTCTCTCTCTCTCTTAAAAAAACCAATGAATAAAAAATAAATACTATATAATTTAGAATTTAAAAAACCATACTTTCATAATGTTAAACCATGAACTTAAAAAATAAACAACCACATTGCAAAATTTTTAGAATAATGATCACTTTAAAATTATTTTACCTTTATTATCTCACCCTTTCCAAATTCTTACTTTTGTTTTTACTATATAGTAATAATAGTGCACATATCATTAATAAATAAACATACATACATATTGAAGGTACACATTCAAAATCTTTTAACTGATGGGGTTAGTGTATCAGTTAGGGGTCAGTTTTAAGATTCCTGTTCTTAAGTGTTAAAATTTATCTCACAAGAGGATAAATATTCTCCAAAAGATTTAAATATGGCTATAAATAGATGAAAGAGGTGTAACTAGATTACAAGAATTTACAATTTAAGAAAAGTGCTAAAAATGGTAACATTCCACATACTATACTCTCTCTAGGAATACTCAAATAAATTCCAACATGTGCCAAAGACATTTGGTAATATGAAAAAGTTTTCTTTAGGCAACATGTAAGGAAGGCATAAAAATAAAGGGCTTATTTTAGCTGGGTGTAGAAGCTGCTTCGGAAAGGGGCTCCTTTATCTTACCAAGTTATCATAGCTATTTAAAGTTCGAAAATGAAGAGTACAAACAAGAGGCACTGATTAGCTCTGAAAAATCGTGTTTAATTTTCAGTTAACTTAGGAGAATAAGAAGCATAATATTCTGTATATAATTTACTTTTAAACTGAACACTTTCAAATCAACATAGTTTAGCTTTTTATAAGTTTAAGGTACTTTATATATTCATTCTTTTTTGAACTAGATTCTGAATACTAAACAAAAGAGGCTCATTCAAAGTTCAGGTAAGGAAACTCAAATATGTGTAAGACTTGCATTTAACCTTTACTAAGGATTTCACAAGAGAAATCTTAAATGTATTTGAGTTTCTGATATTCCTAAATGGGTTCTTCACCAAAGAGTGATACATTTGTTTGTTAATTTTTAATTCCTCAATTATTGGGCTGTAAGGCTTACTATCACAAACACAGATCTGGGGGACTTTGAGAAGGAAAGGTTAGAGTCCAAGACAGTTGCTTAAAGAATAGGTGTCTAAAACCTACAGCTCAGAATTTTAAGAAAATGTTATATATTTTAAAGAAGACCTCTATTAAGAATATCTTATGTTGCACTAAACTCATGATCTTTGGATACATTTTATAAATTGAATGTCATCACGACATACTAGAAGGGTAAGAAAGTTTATCTAGGATAGAAAAATTATACTCTGATCTATACAATGAAGAATGCTATCATCTTAACTGCCAAAGGAATGGAAAAGAAATATATGCAAAGACAAATGTCCTAAAAACCTGCCTTTCTTTTTCCAACATTTACTCTGTGCCCAGGCACTATATTATGTGCTACAGATTTAAAAATAAGTAAGACAGGAATCCTCAAAGCCTACTAAGGGAAACCAGTAAGCTAACAGGCAAATTAAGAACATGTCATATGTGCTAATCAATACTGCTGAGGACTTAACAGATAGGGCTTAACAATTTTTCTGCTTAGGGCAAACAAAGAATGCTTAAAAATTAAGATGACATTCTAGCTGAGTCATGCAGAAAGATAAAAAACCCAACTAGGCAAAGAAAAACATCCCGGGTAAAGAAACAGAAAAAATGAAGACACAGGGATTGTAGAAGGACTATGGTGCCTGGGTGACATGAAATTTACTGTAGCAAGTATAAGGTGCAAAGGGTTAATTTAGATTGTTAATTTATTTAGATTCTTCACAATCTTCACAATCTAAATAAATTTAGATTGTGAAGAAACACGTATTATCTAACAGATAATTTGGATTTGAGCCTGTGGGAGCCGGCAAAAGTTCTCAGGAAACAAAGCAACATAATCACAGTTGTTCTGTGCAAGTTCTTCCAAGCAACAGTGTAAACTAGTCTGAATCAGTCCAGAGAACAGGCTCCGATAATAACCCAAGCAAGCAATAGTGAGAGCCTAGTTTACAACGTCCATGTTTTCAGATGTTCAGTGGTGTGGATGGCTGACAAAAAGTTACCTGCCCTCCAAAAAGAGAGAGAGAGAGAGAGAGAGAGAGAGAGAGAGAGAGGGAGAGATATGAAATTTGAGAGATTTCTAAGAGAAAACCAAAAGGACTTGATTAACTCTCAGTTTTCCAAAATGGGAGATAAGAAAGATGTTATCTTTATCCAAAAATGATTCACTAAAATGAATTTAGAGGCAGAGTTAAAGTGTTCACTTAAGTTTGAGGTGCCAGGAGACATGCCTCGTTTATATCCAATAATCTATTGGAAATATGAAATCAAGTTTAAAAGAAGGGTCAAGCCCAGGGATACATTTGAGAATCAACAGCATTCCTGAAAACCAAGGAAGAAGATAGTATCAAGAGTAAGTTGTAATCAACAATGTCAAAAGTTCTAGGAAAGATGACTAAAATTAAACTACTAGATTCGGTAATGAAAAGCTCAATCATAACCTTATAATTGGAACAATGTCATCAGAGTGACATGCAGAAAAAGAGACTAATGGTGAAATGGGATTAAAAATGAGTTGAAAAATGAAACGGGAATAATGTAAACCACTCGTAAATAGTTTTAAATGATTTTACCCATAACAGAGGGAAGGCTCTGTTCTTTAGCAGCACTTGTGTCAACAGTACATTGTTCCAATAATTGAGTTTCCAACTCCCTGAAAGTATTAAAAAAAAAAGAGTTACTAGAATTAAAATACTGCAACGGATATCCTTTTCTTATTTAATACATTTACTACATAATGATGTCGTTTTAAGTCAAATGATAACCTTTTCTTATTTAATGTTTATTACATACTGTATTATGATGCCTTAAGTAAAAGCAGTTTTATACTTTAAAGATGAACACACTGAAGATTAATGGAATATGAAATAAATAACATTAAATGTCCACACTATATGTCCCCTGTTGAATACGTCAAAAAATTAGCACTGTTTTTGTGGCACAGGTAAAGAAAATATGCCAAATTCCAAGAAACTTACCTGTGCAGAGCTTTTCCTCCTAGGGGGAGTGCTCCCCAACAATTAAGTACTGGGATTCCTTCATATATCTATAGGGTAGTCAAGGATATTACTATTTTAAGAGATAAAATGTGGTTTCCTTTATATTTTCCTCACCTTCTGCAGTAGCGTTTTAAATTAGATTTTTACTTATTTTTAAAAGTTACAGAAAATCAGTCTTTTTTAATATTCTTCTCCATAGAAAAAGGTTAAATATACAACACACAGGATTCATTAGTTTATGCTAGGGTATCCGATAACATAGCCACTGGCCAAATACAACTATTCAGTACTTGAAATGTAGCTAGTTTAATTTCAGATGTGCAGTAAGAATAAACTCTATACAAAATCACCAAATTTAGACTTAATACAAAAAAAGCTGCTGTAAGATATCTCATTATCAATTTTTATACTGATTCTCTTTCATTTATATTTTTAAATAGGTAGGACCTGAACAGACATGTCTCCAAGGAGGACATACAGAGGGCCCAGAGACATACGAAGGGATGCTCAGCATCACTGGCCATCGGAGAGACGTAAATTAAAAACAGAATGAGATACCACTTCACACGGGTCGGAATGGCCATCATAAAACAATCAACAAACAAGTGCTGGCAAGGTTGTGGAGAAGAAAAGGGAACCCTAGTGCACTGTTGGTGGGAATGCAGACTGGTGCAGCCACTGTGGAAAACAGGATGGAATTTCTTCAAAAAACTAAAAATGGAACTACCTTTTGATCCAGCAATTCCACTGCTGGGATTATACCCTAAGAATCCTGAATCACCAATTCAAAAGAACCTATACACCCCAATGTTCATAGTAGCATTATTTATAATAGCTAGGTGCTGGAAACAGCCTAAATGCCATCAGTAAATGAATGGATCAAAAAAACATGGTGCATTTACACAATGGAATACTATGCAGCAGAAAGAAACAAGGAGCTCCTACCCTTCACAGCAGCATGGATGGAACTGGAGAGCATTATGCTAAGTGAAATTAGCCAGGCAGTAAAAGACAAATACCATATGATCTCACCTATAAGTGGAACCTAATCAACAAAACAAACGAACGAACAAAAAAGAACCAGAGAAATGGAAATAAAGAACGGATAGGAACCAGAGGGGTGGGATGGGGGTAAGAGGGGAAGGAAGGGGAACACGTACAAAGGATCCATGGACAAGGACAATGGGGAGGGGACTGTCTTTGGGAGAGGGGTTGGATGGGGCAGGGGACAGTAACAGGGGTGGGTGGGGTGAGATGAATGGGGACAACTGTAACTGAACAACAATAAAGAAAAGACAAAAGTTCAATCACAGCAACCAAGGTACATTCTTAGGAAGACAGATTTGGAATACAATTCATATAAAAAAAACTACAATTGTCTTTGTCTCATTCTTAAAAAAAAGGTAGCTTAGAAAATTTTAAATTACATATATCTTACATTATATTTCTACTAGACAGCAAAGAGGATAGTGTACAATACTGTACCATGGGTTTGCTACCTTACTTTGTATGTTTTTGCCGATGTCGTGTAAACATAAAATTTATAAAAAGGAAAGGGATACTGGTGAAAGCACTGGCTTTGGCAACAATCATGGGTACATATCTTGGCTTTATGCTTATATAACCTTAAGTGAACTATGTATCCAAACTTTCAATCTTCTCATTTATAAAATGAAAATAATACTTAAGTTACAGCATTGTTGTAACACTTACAAACAAAACACTTTATATTTAAAAAGCTACTGCCTAATTTAGTTCCTTAGAAGTTAATGATTCTTGATTTCCTTCCTATAAGTATTCCTTCTAATAAATAAATATAGATCTCACAACCTCCTTTTCAATGTAGCCATGTCCATTGTGATATTTCTGAGCAACATATATTCTGCTTAAATGCTTCTAATGACAAGGAATTTACCAGTTTATAGTTAGTAATCCTATTGTGTTGTAACAACCCTGTAACTTAAGTATTATTTTCATTTCATAAATGAGAATATTGAAAGTTTGGATATGTAGTTAACTTAAGGTTATATAAGCATAAATCCGAGCTTGAATTACTAGAGATGCTGTGGGTGATATAAAAACTACAGCACTTATTGAGCAAGTTAGTGTGTACCAGCTCCTTTGCTAACACTTTACATACACCACCTCGCTCAAGTCACTCAACACCCTCTCCGCTGGAATTACTGTGATTCCCATTTTATGGATAAGGAAACTGAGGCTCAAAGAGATTAAGTTACCTGAGCAACATCATACTAGTAGGAAGCATAGCTGAGATTTACACTTATGTGTATATTTTATCCCAAAACCCAAACTCATAAACCCTATACCATACTGCCACATTGATGGCCTCTCTAGAGAGGACAGAAAAAACACATCTTCAGCATTCCACAGTGAGCCTTCAGCTATGTGAGGACACCGTTAACTTTCAATTTTTCTTTATTTAACTTTCTTGTTTTAAGTTTCTTCAATTACTCGCTGTATGATCTTGTCTTAGAAGTTGACCATCCTAATCAACTTCTCTGACATGTCCAATTAGCTGATGTTCCTCTTAACAACTGAACATAAAATTCATGAGGTCTGATCCCTGGAGTATATACTGGGACCAAGTCATAATAATAATTTCTACAAAAAGTAAATTTAACCCTCACAATCCGGAGAATTTTTTCCACATTGTAATTCATATTTGTACATGGTAACCCAAAATAGTTTGATGCAATAAAACCCATTTGTAATAAGCCCAATTATTTTAAAATAGAGTAAAAACTGCAAAATTAGCTGGCTGACAAAAAAAGATACAGGCAACACCAGGCTTTCCCTGTATCCGCAATCCAGGACCATGGCAGAGTTTATCCCAAGTGTCAGAAGTGCCATTAAATGGCTTGGAGCAAGCAAGACAGATGGAACCTAGAAAACCAAAACAGCAGAATGAGCCAGCAGTTGAAAGGGTTTAACTTACATTTCAAATATATTTGAAAAAACTCCCAGGAATGTTATATTAATTTATATTATGATACCTATTCATCAATTTTATGGCACTAAATTAACAACTAGTTTGTTGATTTATTTGAATTTACAGGTAATCAAAATGTGTTGAAGTAAATCAAAACATTCTAAATTCTCCAAGTTGTTTTGTTCCAAAATAAAGCATTAAAAAATACTGTTCTCTTTCTCAGAGGAAAAATTGAAGGAGATAAAAGAAGAGGTCTAGAAACATAAAATCAAAAGAAAATGCTACATTTAAAAAATACAAAGATGCCTTTGCCATCAAAATGAAAATACACAAAAAGAACTGACTGTCCTTTTTTCACATAGTGTAATAAAACCTGTATTTTTAAAAAATTGTAATATAGCAGTTAGAATTAAATTCAAGAACTACAAAAATCCTTAGTTCTCTGTAACATTTTTCAGTGAGAATTTGCCAGATCTGGCGACACTCCAAATATCAGATATTCAATCAAAACATGAAAATCCATTAGAACCAAATGACAAACAACATAATGGCTGTATTTCCCTCATCTAAGTAGATATAGCAGGTGCTCTAGTCATAGACAAGGAGACACAAACACAACTAAAAAGCTAAGTGTAAACACAGAGATTTGTGTATTTTATTCAGGTAAGAGCTTAAGTGACTTCTTGTCTGTGTTCTCCCTACTGCAAACCAAATTCCTAAATCTGTACCATCAGTAAGTACAGGAAGCAGGAATCTGCTTCTGCCTTAATAAACTACAAGTCAGATATATTAATTGCCCTTATCTCCTAAAGACATGAGTTTTGATACATTTTGAGTTCAGTAGAATGTATAAAAAATACATTTATATGTATTTATATGTGCTTAATTTCTGATATGCTGTATACATTATACAATCTTCTAGCTTCCCTTGCTGGAAAATCATCAATTCCTAAGGCAGAGACTAAAAAAAATTTTAATAATAAAGATTAGCCATATGATCTTTGCTTAGAGTATGAAATTTAATCATCTTCAATCATAATTTTGCTCTTTAAAATAATGTTGACTCCAAGAAAAATTACTAACATCAAGACATAAGAGTCATTCCTGGCACTGCCTGCCTAGTCTAAGGGAAACAATACTTAAATATTCCATTTAACAGGAATTTAAAGCCTAAAATGAAAGAATTGAAGAATTTAGAGCACTCGACATAACTGAACAATAGCAACTAGAAAGACCTGGAAGAAACACCTCATAATCTCCACAGTACCTAATAAACCTTTTAATTCTGAAAGGAAAAAAAAGTCCCCAAACAAAAAAACCTATATTAAAATAAATAACAGAAACATCAGTAAGAAGAAATCTTCATCTATCTAAGCGGTCGATGAAATGCTAACTACGCATGAAATAACTATATAAAGAAAGAAAATAAACAGTCAATTTCAGGAGGCTTCGGTTTCCTCTGTCACCTGGTTCCTCAAATCACTGTGTAGTATATACAATGAAGAAGATGAATGAGGACCTTTAGTTTAAGCTTGGAGTGCCCACCAGAAACAACACATAAAACAGGTACCTCGAAAGACTTGAAAAGGACGCGAGTGAGTGTCTCTCTGAAGTGGGAAGGACATAGCACCGACTCAATAACCACAACTCGGCGGTCTCTGGGATTCACCAACAAATGCCTGAAAAGTGATAGTTTTGTTTTTAAAAGAAGATAAAAGTTTTTATTCATTTTGGTACATATTCCAATTTGTTAAGAATAGAGAAAGTATACCACATTAGCTCTTAACTTGCTCTATGACAAAGAGATATCTTCATTTCACAACCCAGGAAAGATGACAACATTCCTGACCTCTTTACTACATTTCATGCACTGTGTCAGGAACTTCATTTACATCCACTAACTTATCCCAGAAAACAAAAACGGCCTACTATGAATAACTTGAGCCATTAACAAGACAGTTTTTTAAATTTAGGCTACAAAACTAAGAAAAAGTATATGCATAAAACTCCAAATATAAGTTTATAATTTGGAAAATATAAATACCTTACCCTTCTATTACCCAGAAATGGCCATTGATAGCATTTTGTGTATTTTCATATTGTGCATGTACATGCATATATTTTAACAGAAATATTCATTCCACAGTTGTTCTGTAACTTGCTTTTTCCAATCATCATCAATACATCTAAGACACCTTTCTGTATTGGTATATATAAAGAACCCTTTTTTAATGTTGTGTGTTTCATTATAAGGGTATACAATAATTTAATTATCTACCCCCCCTTTATTAAAGGGAACTTGATTTATTTCCAATATTTCCTTATGCTTGGCCATTTTCTAGTATTCAAATATACTTGGAAAAGATTGAAAATAAGCAAGTAAAAATGGTAATAGAAGTCAACCTTTTTTTCCCCCATCAAATATAACACAACTAAATTTCACTAAGAGTGGCATTAGGAAAACCTAATCACAAAAACTGGGGAAAAAAACAAACAGCATTGCATCCTACCTGAAATACAGTGTGTGGATAAACTCCTTTAGGTAGGAATATAATTCTTCTGTATTGATATTATATTGAACAACTTTGATAGGCTATAAAAATTAAAATGACATTGATTTATATTAATAAAATAATCTCAAGTTGAAACATGCTTATTTATGATTCTGATAGTAAATCAAAAGCAATTTGTATTGAGAATAAATACAAACATTAAATGTACATTAATCACTTACATCAGAAATCCTTAAGAACTGGCATGTCCAAAATGATGGGCCTTTTTTGCTTGTGTGCTATGAAAGTGTGTGCCCATAAGTAATTAAAGAACTATGTTCATTTGCATTTGTCTGCCATCATATTTATCATTTTGGCAGGAACAATAAAAATAGCATCAATTAAAAAGCATCAAAAGCTACAGACTTGGCCCAGTCTCTGTTGGTCATCCCCAAAACACTGATGCTTTCCCCCTTGTACCATCAGCCCCACTTCATCACGTATAAAATGTCTTCTTTCCTGTTAGCTACAAGCTCCACAGGGCAAAGACTGTTTCTGGCTTACTTTTGATATATTCCCCTTAACTGATACAGTACAAAGCACAAACTACATACTTAAGTAAATATGTGTGATAAAAAGGAAAACACACATCTTTAGCACTAAAGCAGTATGTGCAAACACTACCAAACCACGAGTGCTAAATCAATACAAATACCTGACAAGGTTTCACTGAGAATCATTAGAAAGCTTTAAGTACTCTGATCCGTTATTGTCACACCTTTCTTCGTTTACTCTTTTAAAGAAAAGACCATCAGCTCAGCTAGTTTCCTGATTTTATGAGGATTAAAAAGTTTCTGAATCATATATAGCTGAACATAAGAGTAATCTTCACAAATATTTGTCTTTTCAAGAAGAAGAGCTGAAAGCACTAAGAAAAGTGCCAAGGAGAATGTAAAAGTTCAGAGTCCAGTTAGGACTGTACCTAGTAACCTATCTGATAACAAAATAACATCAATTATTATATAACAACATGAAAAATGAATAGGCAGGAACTTCAATCATATTTGATACCACACCACAAATATGTGCTATATTTCTGGCTTATCTAAGAATCTGCAGAAAATTCTGAAATCAATAGAAAAGATTTCTTACAAGCATAATTAAAAAGATTTCTGATTCCATGTTAATCTTTTTTTTTAAAGATTTTATTTATTTATTTTATTTTTAGGGAGGGAAGGCGGGGGAGAGGGAGAGAGGGGGAGAGGGAGAGAGAGAGAGAGAAACATCAATGTGCAGTTGCTGGGGGTTATGGCCTGCAACCCAGGAATGTACGCTGGCTGGGAATCGAACCTGGGATACTTTGGTTCCCAGCCCGTGCTCAATCCACTGAGCTACGCCAGCCAAGGCTTGATTCCATGTTAATCTTAATGATGCATCCCTAATACCAAATATACAATGATGTACTAGTCTCTTCTGCTATACATGCTTTTATAAAACCAAAATGCTCATATTCAATTGTTAAATAAGGGAATATTATCTGTATTAATGTGATTTTTATATTAGTTCATATTAGGCAAGAGGAATGAAAAATATGTTACCAGTTATTATCTTCATCAAGAAAAATCAAGTCATCAATGTGTGGCCACACAGGTACATATCCTTTCAGATTTATTTTTAAAAGTCTGCATGGTCCTCTGTACCAGGCCCCCTTCCCAGAAGGGCCTTCTCACGACTCTCTGTGGGCTGCACTTACTTTTGGTCCCATCTGAACAACAGCCCCACTGGCCAGCCTACAGCTCACTTCCATCTGCACTGTCTCAGCACCCACTGACCAATCTATTATTTTTGTATGTTTAATATCCCTAAGAAATGCTCCAGCCACATTCAGTTGCAAGCCAAAGCTGTTCTGAGAGATCAATTGTTTTTGTTAGTGCTTTGTTTACAAAGTTACATGGGTTTTATATGGTCTATTCCAACCCTATTTTTTCCATTAAGCCCATGTTTGTTTGTGATTTTTTAAAACAGACTTTATTTATTTTCAGAGAGAGGGAAGGGAAGGAGAGAGGAAGAGAAACAAGATACACAGACTGGTTGCCTCTCACATACCCCCTATTGGGGACCTGGCTGGCAACCCAGGTATGTGCCCAGAAAGGGAACTGAACCAGCAAGCTTTCAGTTCGAAGGCCAGCACTCAATCCACTGAAACACATCGGCCAGGGCTATTTGTAATTTTAATAGGTGAATTTTATAGCACCGAAAATTATTCTTTCTATTGTTATACAATTCCTCACTTGTCAAATCAGCTTTGGCAAGAAACCGTCTTTTTAAAAATTGTTTTTCATTGTTCTTTGGATCTTGGAATTAAAGATAAAGGACTGAAGACCTGACATATTAAGAATAAAGTTATTCTATAATTATGTTACATTATAAGGCTCAAAAAATTATTTTACAAGGTTAAAAGCTCTCTCTTGGTATCTCATAATTCTATCTATATAAAATGTACAGAAAAGGCCAATCTTTGAGACAGGAAGACTATGAGTGGTGGGCTGGCAGTGGGAATGGGAATAAACTGTAAACAGGCATTAGAATTCTTATTGGGGTGACAAAAAGTTCTGCAACTGGATTGTGGTGATGGTTATGGAACTTAATATATTTACTAAAAATCATTGAATTGTACACTTAAATACGTGAATTTTATGGTATGCAAAATTAAACTAAATGAAGATTAAAATTTTTTTTCTTGGAATACAGTCATAAGGTATTTAATATAGTTAGCACTATTCTACTCAATCTTATAGGCAGTCACATTTTAAAATACAGTACAGTACTTATTACTAATTTGTTTTTAAAAATACCTTAGGCATGCCAGCTTTTTTAATCACACTAGGAATTATGCATCTTGGACTGGTTTCTCCAGCAAATCCACATCTGCAAATATAAAATTGAAACACTTAAAGTCTTTTATTTGTCATAGAAACAAGTTTTTCTGTATTTATTTAAAAGCAGCAGACATAAACACATCTGGAAACATCTCTGATGCATTCAAAGAGACAAAAAGACCTAAAAAATGTTAATTCCATCTATTTATAAGTACATTAAAGGTTAAAAAAAAGTTTCAAATTAGCAACCTTGACATATGTCAGTTTTTTTTAAATTTACTGATTTTAGAGAGAGAGAAGGATAGAGGGAGAAAGAGAAGTGTTGATTTGTTGTTCCACTTACTTATGTGTTCACTGGCTGCTTCTTGCATGTGCCCTGATGGGAGAGCCAACCTGCAACCTTGGCGTATAGGGATGATGGTCTAACCAACTGAACTACCCGGTCAGTGCTGTCAGTTTGTAGGACAGCATTTATTTCTGTTTTTAATTTTATATAACACATGTCTACAACCCTGGATCTGTACTTTAACTTCATTCATATGAGGTACTTGTAGTCCATCATTCTAATATTATTAGCTTCTATACTGACAGGTTTCCTTTTGGTCTATTTTGAAAACTATGAATACCTGACATAGTTATAATCACACTATTCACCCACCATAAACTCATATAATAAGCTTCTGCCTATGTTTAATCTTTTTCACTATCATTTTTAAAGTGCATAATATTTCATTTTAAAAAATTATTCTTTTTTGAGTATTTAGGTATTTCCACTTAAACTTCAAAATGTTGCTTAAAAATCACCACCATTTAAATTTAGTCTGAAAATTATCTCTTCTTGTTGTTTTCTGTACTGCTCTATTTATTTCAGAATAGCTCTTCACATCTTCTACTAGTCTCCATCTCCACCAATACTCCTTAAATTCCCAGGTGCAACTCACTGGTTGGCTTCAGGTTCCTTTCTTTTACTTCATAAATTTATTTTATCAACCTCCTGTTGTCTTTGTCAATAGTCACCTTCCTGCGTAGCAGCGTTCTGTTTCTCAGTTCCTCAACATATAGTCAAAGTAATTATCTTTCAGTGTCAGCCTGAGGGTATTTATTACGCTAGAAATAAACCTTTAAAATAACCTTAAAAATATAAATAAGGGAAGATTTTACATTGAACAGTAAGAGAATGGACTGTTTAATCCAAGGACAGTTTAATCCAGTCCTGGTACACCTGAAGTCCAAATCTTAGGTAGGCTTTTTAGACGCTTATTCAACAAAGTTATTATATACCTACTATATATTAGGCATTATTTAGATTTTATATAAGGATTCTCAAATGTTTCCATTTCAAATACATACAAAATGCAATTCTGGCTGTCACTCTCCTCTCTCGAGACCAGTACAAGACTCTCAACCTGCAGTCCAAAGACACTGTGATACTCGCCAATCCCTTAAACTCGGTGCAAATACATTAAGGTTTGTGTACCTGTGGCTTTCATTCGGTCGTCAAAGGATCTATGCCATCCAAAAGGTTGAGAACCACTACTCCAGTGTTTACAAGGTGCCTTTTAAAACATTAATTTTCCTAATCTAAGAGTTTTTTTTAGGGGGGCACAATCTAGAGAGTCTCATCTATAGGGTATATCATCTCTTCGATGTGTTCAGTCTCCCCGATTTGATTTCTTACTCTTGAACATAGTTGGATTTCAGCACCAACAGAAGCTCCACTCAGTGTTTAATGATACTAGCTTCCCAAGCTGACAAGCCCAGGGTAAGCGGGGTCTAGGTCTGCGCAGCCATCCTAGCGTGGGTGACTCCAAAGGGTCTGTTCAGTTTCGGGTAATAACCGGGTGCGTCGGCGAAGGTAATTCTTGCGAAGCCTCTTGGGCCTCTTTACCTCCCCACCAGATCTTAGGTATTCCCATCGCCCAAGGTGCAGACAATAAGGACTACCCTTTGCGGAGAGGCTGGGCGGCGGGAGAGTAAGGTGGTGGCGTTCAGACATCGCAACTTGCCCTGTGAGCCAGAGTGAGGATCCCGGCCAGACGTGGGTTTCAGCCATTCACCCCCCCCCCCCCCCCCCCCACCGCAGCCTGCGCCGCGGCCACTCACTTGGTAAAGGCCTCTCCCAGGTCTATCACGACCGCCGTTTTCTCCCCGCCGCTCCCCAGGCCCTCGTACAGCGGCATGGTGGTAAAGAAGACCGTAAGTAGCCAGACGCCGAATCAGGTCCCTACAAACTTCGGGACTCAGGGGGCGCGGCCGGCCGGGGCGACGGCGAGCAAACAGCAGCGGCGGCGGGGGCCTCGCGGGGCCGCGGCGCAGGCTCCGGGCTGTCCCAGGCTGTGCCTCACTCCGCGTCGGACCCAGATCCTCGCAGGCGACCCCGTCTGTGGGACTAGAGAGGAAGCAATGCGCGTTCCGCCGCTGATCTGGGTGCGTGGGGCGCGGGACTCGAGGTGAGCAGAGGCGATCAGGCGCACTGGCCGCCCCGAGTGGGGCGGAGGCACCCGGGTCCTTCCCTCTGGACACGCCCCGAAGTGGCGCTAGGTTGGAAGCATCCTTTGCTAGTTTGTAGTAGATGTCGTATCTTCACTCGTTAGACAAAAAGCTGAAAAACCTGAAGGAGAGAGGGCAAAAGCTCAAAAACTTTTGACTCGTGCTGTCTTGGGACAAGATTTGCTGTGTCCATTGTTTTACCTATAACTTAATCTTCTCAAAACATACGGAGAATTGATGTTTTCACCTGTGCGAACCGAAACTCGGGGATTAAGTAACGTTGCAGAGCTAGAATTGAACGCCAAGATTTTTTGATTTCAAAGTCTGTTCTGTACTACTGATGCTTTAGAGACTGATACGTATGGACGACTACTTATTTGATAGTCATCCCGCTGAAAGTTTTCATTTTAATCCAAAAGAAAGCAGTTAAAATAGCATCCACGAGTCTTGATCTACGGAGAAACAGGGTAATTTAACGGAAGGAATATTGAAACAAGGGTTCCTGTTTACTCGAAAACTGAGGAGCTGTGTAACCTGAAACAAGTTAACTTCCTATTCCAGTGTGCGCACCCCATAGGAATTCTATAATGTAGGTTGTTTACAACTTTATCATTTCACAGCTTTTTTTCCGCCTCCTGAAATTGCCATGGAAACGAGTTATTGGGAGGGGTTGATTGCCTTATCTGTGAGACTATAGAAAAAGGAATGACCTGTTTTCCTCAGTGTGTCTTTCTTACCTGCTGTAGATGCCTGAACCTCCCTACAAGGGTGGGATCTTAACACAATAAGGTTATGTTAAGGTTGTACAATGTACACGTGTGATCAGTATAATGTTCGCAAAATTCACTCATCAATGATCTTACCAAAGCAAGTTTCCTGAAGCAAGAGGATGAAGTTGGACTTAGGATGGGGAAGGAAACTTCAGAAAGAGTTGAGAAAGGATGAAATACTTTGTTTAATAAAGTCAATGTTTGAACAGGATCCTTAACTCGGGTTCAAACTCTGTTTCTGCCACCTTCTGCCAAGTCTCTAATACTTCTGACCATCCATTTTCTTATCTGTAAACTCATGCTACTTTGGGTATTTGTGAGGATCAACTGAGATTATATTTATGAAATGATTATTATTACCCATCCTGTCTGCTCATCATGTGTATTTGTTTTCCAGGGATGCCATAACAAAGTAACAGACTGGGTGGCTAAAAACAAATTTGTTCTCTTACAGTTCTGGAGGCCAGAAGTTCTAGATTAAGGATGGCCATGCAAGACCATGCTGTCTCTGGAGGCTCTAGAGGAGGACCCTTCCATGCCTCTTTCTAGCTGCTGCTGGTTGGCTGCAAACCTTGATGTTCCGGAGCTTGTAGATGCATTACTCCAGTCTGTGTCATCATAATCACCTGGCCTTCTTCCCGTATCTCTGTGCCTTCATATGATGTTCTCTTCCCTGTGTTTTCACATTATTTTCCCTCTGTGCATCTTTGTGTCTAGATTTCCCTGTTGTAAGAATATCAGTCAGTCCTGGGTGGTGTGGCTCAGTGGATTGAGCACAGGACTGTGAACCAAAGGGTTGCTGGTTCGATTCCCAGTCTAGGGCACAAGCCTAGGTTGCCGGCCAGGTTTCCAGTAGGGGACATTCAAGAGGCAGCCACACATTGATGCTTCTCTCCCTCTCTTTCTCCCTCCCTTCCCCTATGTAAAAATAAATAAAATCTAAAAAAAAAAGCCCTTTAAGAAAATAATATCAGTCATTAGGTTAGGGTCCTAAACCTAACCTAGTATAATGTTATCTTAATTGGATTATATTTGCAAAGACCCCTAACTCCAAATAAGCTCACATTTTAAGGTTCCCAGTGGACAAGAATTTGGGGGGAATACTATTCAACCCAGCACAGCACTTAAATGTTAGTATTCTCCATGGTTCTGCCCTTAGATCTCCTCTCACTGTATACCTTCTCCTTTGGCAGTCTCTTCCACTACCGTATAGATAGCTAGAGCTAATATATGAGTTCTATTTATAAGCTACATTTGCTGTATATAATCTTATTTATCCCTCATCATAACTTTATGAGTTCAGTATTATTATCTCCACTTTACAAATGAGGATACTGAGGCCAAGAGAGGTTAAACAGGCCTTCTAGCTGGTAAGTGGCACAGCAGGAATTTGAACCCACAGAATCTGACTTGAGCCAAAACTACACTGCGTAATTATAAAGTAGTTGCACCTTAACCCAAATAATTTTACATTATCATGGAATTTTCAGTCTTAGTATATAAAGTGACATAAGAGGTTTTCAAGTCTAAACTCCAAGCTAAAACAAGACTTTCCTCTCTACCTCTGATGAGAGTTGTCTCCCAAACATTTCCTGTAATGAACAGAGGGCTCATGGACCAGTTGGGATCTACAATATACTGAAAATGCATTTGCAAACACAATTAGTTTTTTTTTTTTTTAAAGAAAAAAATGCTGTAAGAATACGAATCATCTTAAAAAGTTTGACCTTGCCCTGGCTGGCGTAGCTCAGTGGATTGAGCACGGACTGGGAACCAAAGTGTCCCAGGTTCGATTCCCAGCCAGGGTACATGCCTGGGTTGCAGGCCATAGCCCCCAGCAACCTCACATTGATGTTTCTCTCTCCCTCTCTCCCTCCCTTCCCTCTCTAAAAATAAATAAATAAAATCTTAAAAAAAAAAAAAGTTTGACCTTCTGGCAGCTTGGTGTAACTGACCTGAGCTTATGTCCCAGCTCTCTTAGCTGACTGATTTCAGGTAAATTAATTGAACTCTGGGCTTCAGTTTCTTCTTTTGTTAAATGAGGAAGATTCGAGAACACTAATAATCCAAACTAGGTTGAATTGGAGTCTGCATTCCTTTAGCTAACACCTCTTATTCTTCCCCCACTCTCCCTACTTTTTTACCCTCCAAGATAGGCATTTCTATTCTTTTAACTGTTTCTCATTTTCATAGTTTTCAGGCCAATTATGAGCCCATTTACTCACTTCTAGAATTTCTCTGTTTTGTTAATGTGCCCCATAAATTACGCAACACCCACAATAGGTCGGAAGAACTTATACTATGACAGGGCTCAACTCTTGCTTCAGCTGCTATGCTTTGTTAATACGTAGCGGTGGGTTTCTTTGTTTTATCTTCTGTCATATTGTGTTATTGACTCAGTTGTCTCTCACTTTGCAAATGAAAACCTAATGTGTACCTAAATTTGGAGGTTTATACCTCTTTCTGTTAAACTTAGTCTGGCTAGTTCTGGTCCATCTTTCCAGCTTTTTCATATCATTAAAAAAAATCCAAGTCTTTTTGAATCAAGAGTCTGGCATTAAACATATTAAATATAGTGCCACCCACAAGTTTGAGAGGCATGCTTTCAAAGTTTCCATTCTTTTAATAAATACATTTTGAGGCCCTATTATATGCTGGGCCCAGAAACTACAAAAAAGGAAAAATGGTCTCTGTTTTCAGACCATACTGGGGAGACAGACATATAAAGTAATAACTACCATACTGGAAACATATGAAAAGTATTAAAGGGGACAGAGGAAGGGACTGATCACCTGCCGAGGGGAATGGTCAGGGCAGCTTCAGGGAGGTATTCATTTGCCCATTCTTGAGTTCAAGAAGGTGGTTTGCTAGACACTGGAAGCAAAAATATGAAGCAAAATTACTAGCCTTGGGATCTTACAGTCACGTTTATAGACAAGTAAGCAAACTTTTAAAGCTAGTGATAAAATGACGCTTGGATGAACATGGTGCTCTAGAGGCAGAGACCAGGGTGCAACTTGAAATTTTTCCAGGGGAGATGGGAATGGGAACACATAGCAAAGGACTCATGAACTCTGTCTAGAAGATTGGTGCCCATTTTCCAATGCAGAGCTAGAGAAGGCATTCCACTGTGAGACAGGCAAGAAATAGGGTAAGACTAGAGGGTGATAAGGTGCTGTCATTTAGCAGGAAATGAAGGCTCCAATCACCAAGCTCCTTGGTATGCTGGGGAGTTTGGATTTTATCCTGTAATTATTAGTCCCCATTCGAAACATGTTAAATAAGGGAAAGGCAATGTCATATTTGTGTTTAGTTTGATCAGTTTGTGTTCGGCGCTTTTGAAGTGGGATCGACTAGCATGAAATGGTGGGTCCTGAGACAGGCAGTGAGAAGCCAGTTTGCAAGCTATTGCAAGAGTCCATAAGAGAAATGATGGCCATTAATTAGGGAATAATGATGTATGTGTGACATTATCTTTAAATGTTATCCAAATGGGAAAAGACATAATTGTGTAATTGAAAACAAAATCTCAATAAGGCATTGATCACAGTTTAGAGCTGTTTTCTCAAGCACTATGTTAGGAAAATATCTAATATCCTGATTTAATTAACTAAAGTTACATGGTCACAGGGGCTTTATAGTTCCAATTATATCAGTGGCTCTTAATTAACCCTTTCTAAAGTATAGATTTAATCAGAATTGCAGCTTTCATGATGTAGTTTTATTTTTCAACTTCTTTTTCATCTGCTTCTGCAAGTTTTGCTGCCAAAATGAAGATAATAACTAGCTCTTGAACCCATGTTGGTAAACTGTTCAACTTTACTCATCAAAGGCCTCCACAAAAGCTAACAATCACTTACTGTCTTCAGGAATAACTCACCTTTAACTTGGAGATCAATGTTGGGTCCAAGTGGCTGGGAAGGTAACCTAATCTTAGACTTCTTGAATGGGTTCACTATAAAAGCTTTCCAGTGTTTGGTTGATGAAGAGTTTTCATCACACCAATGACTTAAGTAGTTGCATTTATAACCAGAAATCTCAATGTCTCCTAGGTCCCTCTCATTGTCCTAGTCAGCTGCAAAGAGGTATAGGGTGTTTTGTATAGACCCTATCTTATCCATTGCTACTCTGCAATCAGGATTATGGCACCAGCTGCTTAATTGGTCTCTCTGTTCTCTCCACAGTCCATTATCTTACTGCAGGCAGAGCGAGCTCTCTAAAATGCAAATACAATCGTGACACTCTGCTTAAGACCTATCAATGGTGCGCTGCAGGTTTCAGATAAAGCAGCAGTTACAGCAACCCAGCAATAATTCCCCAAACGTATCCTGCTGCCTCACATCTCCCTTATTGTGCCTAGAATGCTTTATTTAGAATCTTTTCTCTTTGTCTCTCTAAACTCGGTTGAAGTATCACCTCCCCTTAAACGCTTTCCCAGACCCCTGGTCCATTAGTCTATTTAAATCTTTCTCTGGGCCTCCGTGGCATCCTGTGCACATTGCCGCACATTAAAATATTTTTGTCTGTTCAGTTCACTGTTCTATCTCTAGTTCCTAACAGAGCACCTGGTGTATAGTAGGTTCTGGATAAGCATTTGATGAGTGACTAACAGTTTTTACTGTAATGTCTTACTTGCTGTGCCTTTACCCTGGGAGCGGGGACGTTGTAGACCAGCATCTGGTACAGCACTCAGTGTGGAGTGGACACGCAGTGGTTGTTTCTGAATGCACGACAGTGGCATGGAAAGGTGGCCAGCTGAACTGCTGCTCCCAGCTCACTCCGTAACCAGCTGGCAAGGGAAAATAGAAAACTGCTTTAGACTCAGTGTGTAGCTTCCATCTGTGTGACTGGCCACAATAGTGCCTTGAACTTGATCTCTCAAAGAATATTTCATGCCATGTTTCATGAATGCTCATGTCACATTGTAAAAGGTGAAAGATTTATACGATCTGAAGAGAAACCAGAGTATCATGTCACATTGTAATAAAACTTCAAATAATGAACCAGAACTCACAATGTGCTGGAATTATGATGGCATGTCCTCTTTTAGGAAAGAAGCAATTCATGAAGAATAGTACCACAAACTGTGTTAAGGTCAGGACACATTTGGGCTGATTTATCATCACATTCTTGATTTCTGTAGAACTCCATAATGAAAATTTATTACTAACTATGAGGTGTGGCAAGATCCTGAACCATCAATCATAGAATCAGTAATCTACCGTATTTCAACCTCTAAAGACAGAGAAAATTGACTAAAATATTTGACAAAGTTTTAATAAACCATACTTTTAACATAAAAGTATTTGTTGAACTAGCATCCTATTTCATTAATATACTATAAATGATTTTCATGCTGTGTCTACATATGGATGGATAAAAATGTAAGTGTTCTGGTTTCCTCATTTTTATACCTCAGGCCAAGGTCAGATTTGGACTGGAACTCAAGGACTTGGGCTTTTGTTTTTGTTTTTGTATTATCACTAAGATGAGAAAATGAGTCTAGTTTTGTCTTTTCCCATTAGTTTACTCTGTTATTTTTTAATCCTTACTCTAAGATGTGTTTTCATTGATTTTAGAGAAAGAAGAAGGGAGAATAGAGAGATAGAGATAGAGAGAAAGAAACATCGATATGGGAGAGAAGCATCGATCAGTTGTCTCCTCCTGACTAGGGATTGAAACTGCAGCTTTCTGGTGTACAGGATGCTGCTTCAACCAACTGAGCCTCTCAGCCAGGGCCCTTCTGCTGATTTTAAACAGAATACTTTGATATTTTATTCTGAGAGGATAGAATCAATAAAAATGGTTGGATTGACATGATTTTTAAAAAAATCGATTCAAAATAAAATTACTTAAAAATATCTATCAGTTCCACTGTGATTACTCTAAGCTCTTATTTACACCAAAAGCAATGATGAAAGGAATGTGATTCCTTAGATGTATGATCCATGTGTAGTAACACTATGGTTTCATTCAAGCATCAGCAAGAAATAATAATGCTAAAAAAAAGTCATTCTTGGGGAACTTTTGATAAGTTACACATTTTCATTATAGGAATTTTTAAATTAACAATAGCTATGATTCCTTGGTTATCTGGTGCATGCAGGCACAGCCTAAACCCATCATCTCATTTGATCCTTACAGAACCTCATTAGTCAACAAATGGGGAAAAAACCTTGTTCAGAGAGGTTAAGTAACTTGTATAAGATCATACTGTTTGTATGTGACAAAGCCCAGGATTGCTGTTATCATTGCCCCACACTGCCTTTTGAGAAAAATGACAACTAAATTGTAAATGTGGACATCAGGCATGCCTAAAGAGAAAAAAATTCCAGACCCAAAGCATTTAAATGAATGTGACAAGATACATCTAAAATTAAACAGTGCGTTGAAGGGTGTGATTTGCTCATATACAGAGGAACTATTTCCAGACAGTCTAGATTATGTCTCTAATCAGCGTGCTCAGTAAGGAAAAAGATATTCCATTTTCTGAAAAAAGATAGTTAATTCATCATTTCATAACCAACAAGGGAGAGTAATCCTTTAAAGTACATGTGGCATATGTTTCCGAGCTTAGTTTTGCATTCCCTTCAGTCCTTTAAGTCGCAGCCTGACAAGATCACTTGGCTATGTGGAGAAATGTTACCGTGTGTATTCTATTGGTGTGAGCTTGGAGTCCCTCTTCTCCGAGTCCTTATCCAACAGAGGATGTCTTGCCTCCTGGGCTCATTGCTTTGTGGTAAATTCAAATAACAGAAGCAATCACTGGAAATTTTATATTAAGCAGTTATTGTTAAAATATCTTGGATGTGATTGTGGCATTGTGGTTTTGTTATTACAAAAGAATTATCTTGTAGAGTTGTACAGTGAAATTCCTGTGGATAAAATTATAGGATGCCTGAGATTCGTTTCAGGATAGTGTGGGGGACAGAGTTCATTTGTGGATGGGGCAGATCGACCACGTGTTGATGGCTGTTGAGCCTGGGTGATAGCTGTGTGGAGGAGGGAGAGGGCTGAGGTTACACTGGTTTGTATGCTTTTGTGTATTAGAAGTAAAAGTTAAAAAGAAACCTAGAAAAGTCTAAGGTTGACTCACTTCTTGGGATATATATTCATTTCATGATAATTATTACCTTCAAGTATACCATTTAGACTGTACGGACGGTGCTCAAAGTATGTTTATTGCTTATTGTCCATGGGCATTATGCCTATAGGACAATATTTATTCCAGGACATTTTTGTTCCTATTTTGGCATAAGAATTTTTTATGTGAATTTTTTTCATTGGGGTCACCCAAAATAGCACCATTCTTCCCACTGTTTCCTAGGAGGTTTTATTGTGGTGGTTATCACGGTCAAAGTCATTATTGTTTTGTGACACTGTTGCTTTGTACTGGCAAAATTGGGAGTGTGTGAGGAGTACGTCTTCTGCAGGTGGCAGGCGTATGTCCTGTGGAAGTTGTCTGGGGTTTGAAGATATTTGAAGGCACTGGCTTAATGATCATGTTTAATAATAATGTCTTTATTCTTAGCTATCTGTAAAAATTGGCAAAGCCTGTCTTCACACCCTTAGGGAAGATGCTGTGCCACATTGGGTAAAGTTGTCAGTAGGCATATCAAAAGAAGAGAGAGCTGGCAATCTGTGCTCTGTCATTCAGGGGCAAAGGTGCAAGTAAAAGCCAAGTGTAAATGCCCCTCAGCTGGTGAACAGATGCACAAAAAGTGGTACAGCCATACAGTGGAATACTACTCAGTAATAAAAAAGAGTGAGCCTAAAAGCCATTATGATCATTGAAAGAAAACAAGCCAAAAGACCACATATTGTACAATTTATTTGATATTAAGTAATCCAGAAAGGGCAAATCTACAGGGATTAAAACAACAGGAGTTGCCTGGGGCCTGGGATAGCAACAGGGGTTAGCTGTAAATGGGCTTTGGGATTTTATTGGAGTGGTGGGAATATTCTAAAACTTATTTTTTTCACTTAACATATTTTTGAAATCCAATTAAGTCTACACATATACTCTTTTTTAATTGTATTTTTTTCAATTACCATTTAGCCCCCCTCTCCCCCTGCCTCCAGCAGTCACCACGTGTACATACGCTCCTTCCACTGTTGTCTGAGGCTACAATGGACATCCTTGAAAAAGTATATACAGTCTTTGTGTACTTGAGCAAGTATGTCTATAGGATAAATTCTCAGAAGTAGAATTGCTAGGTCCAAGGATACACATATATGTATATATCCTTTGTATATCTGTAATGCAGCCCCCCAAATAATACTGACTTTTGCTCTCACCGATCATAAGTGAGCGCACATTGCTTCGCCTCCTTGAACACCAGGTACCTTCAGTCTCTTTCATCTTTGCTCGCTTTGTATACAAGGTGGGGCAAAAGTAGGTTTACAGTTGTCCACATGGAAAAATGATACAATAATCAGTAAATAATAACATGAGAATGAACTCTATCATGCACTCACAACTGTAAACCTACTTTTGCCCCAACCTGTATGGAAAATTATATCACATTATTATTTTAATGTAACTTTCTGTAACTATGACAGAGGTTGAATGCCTTTTCATGTGGTTATTTAATATGACCTCTTCATATTCTTTGAACATTATTCCGTTGAGCTAATGTCTTCTCATTAGCAGCAACATCAGAGTTTCTTTATAGAAAGAGTTTAAGCTAAGCAACCTCATTGGAAAGGTTAAAGACCTCGCCCTGAAACTGCAGTTGCACAGTACTTCACATAAGACTGAGAAAAAGTCCATTCCCCTTTTAAAGAATGGAGGATGGGTGTTGGAAATAGCCTTTCCATTGCCAGTTCCTCCTGGATTCCACCACAGCTTTATTTTTATAAAGGCTCTTTGTCTATTAAATAAATCAGTCCTTTTAATGTCATATTGGTTGCAAATGTTTTTTTCGGGTTCTTTTTCAATTCTGTTTATTGTAATTTTTATCTTTTAGAATTTTAATTTTTAAATATGAACTATATCATTTTTATGGCTTCTGGAATAACTGTCATATTTAGAAAATACTTTCATAGTAAAAGATTATAAAAATTTTACTACCAGAGGGGAGAGGGGAGGGAATTTCAGGGGAAAAGGGAAGGGTTTGCAGGAACAAGTATAAAGGACACATGGACAAAAACAAGGGGGGTTGGAAATGGGAGGGGGTGTGGAGGACTGGGGTGGGGTTGGGTGGGATGGGGTAAAAGGCAGAAAACTGTACTTGAACAACAATTAAAATAAATAAAATTAAAAAAATTTACCCACTTTTTTCTTGTACATTTATGGTGTCATATATTTATGTTTAAATTTCTGGTTCACCTGGAATATATTTTCAGCAGTAAAGACAGAGATCTGGCTTCTTATTAAAAATGGTTAGCTGGTTGTTCTGTATACTTCACAATTAAAAAAAAATGTTCCTTTTGAAATTCTAACAAGCTCCAAATAGAGGAATAAACACATTAGCTTTTTTTCATGGTGATTGTTTAGACTTGTTTCTGTTGCTTTACAATAGTTCAGTGAAGACAGTTTTCTTTCAATGTTATTCTGGTTCAGAATACACCTCAACACAAATTAATTGCTGTTACCATAAAGTGATATCACGGGAGAACAAAACGTAAAGTGCCTGCCTGCCTCCTTGCAGTGTGGCTCAGCCTGCAGTGTGAGCCGCACTTCATGGACACCGACACGAGACAATTATTTGAGAACAAGTTTCTGTTATTTTTAGTGCCACTTAGCAAACTTTCCCAAAGACTCTATTATCTAACTGGTAGGTGATTTCTTACTGCCCACTCTTTAAACATTAAAAAAAAAGTTTTTTGAAGTATACAATTTTTAAAGTCAGGGAATATGTTTTATTCAATATCATAATGATTCTAGTAATAATTTTTAAAGAAATAGATGCATGTCCGCTATAGAATATATATTTTATTTTCATTTTTATTTATTTATTTTTAGAGAGGTGAAGGGAGGGAGAAAGAGAAGTAAAGAAACATTAATCTGTGGTTGTGTCTCATAGCACCCCTCACTGGGGACCTGGCCCACAATCCAGGCATGTGTCCTGACTGGGAATTGAACCTGTGACCCTTTGGTTTGCAGTCCTGTGCTCAGTCCACTGAGCCACACCAGGCAGGGCAAGAATATGTGTTTTAAAAAGCATATTTGTAATCATTAAAATTTGGAATTTAGATTTTTTGGAAAGTGAAGTACACTTCAACCTGTGACTGGAGATATTCTCTTACAGACTTTTCCTTCTTTTATTAAAAAAGAAACCTAGATCATATCATGACCAAAGTTTATATACTGAGCTTATTATATCTCAAAATATATCAAGAGTCAGAAGATAGTATTGTACTTGGATACAAAAGAACCCAGCCAGAGAATGTTCTCACTTATTAAAAGGATCACAAGTAGGACAGAAGAGTGAAATCAGCCCTCCCCTGTGCTAAGTTTTGGGAGTTAACAACACAGGGCGTTAGCAGAGAAGGCTCTGCTTCTGTACCTCTGTCCTTGAGCCAGAGGGACTAGGACAATAGTGCACAGAAGTGGGAGGAATGAGGGAAGAGAGTATAAAAGGTCTGAGCCTTGATCACCTGCAGCTCTGAGCTTGGCATTAGATCTTCTCCACAGAATGAGGCTCCAAGACTTTACCCAATTCCTCTGGCCCTCTCCTGAACTGGAAAGATGGAGCGCATCCATTTTTAGATGCTTCAGCATCACTGCTGTTATAAGCCATGTCTAGCCCTAGGGAACGCATGACTTGGTAATCTCTTCTGGGGCTGGTGGCAGGATGTTGGGTTCTGGTTGGTGTCATTTTTTTTTTTTGGTTAGTGTCATTTTTATATCAATATTTCCCCTTCCATCCACACATACAGTAAATGGGACTTTTCTCTCTCTTTTTAAGTGCATGATTTTAATGAGTGCTTAATTCAGTTTGATCATGCGGGTGAATTTGGGAAACTACAACAAGCTATAATTATTTTTATTTATGTCAGCCCATAGAAGTCATTCTGAGCAAAAACAACCATAGCTGCAGTGAAATGTAGGTAGTAATTAAGGTGAAGATGTGGGCTTTTTGCTTAAATTATTAAGAGAGTTTCTTTGATTTTCCTTACCAATTTAGCACGGGGCTGGGAGAACAATGTGGGAGAACTCAGTTTCTTTAAAAAAAAAGCTTCTCAGGGATATAAAAAGTCATTCTCATTTCATACCAACAGTTGTTTGCCTGCTGACATATATTTGTTTATCTCTATATATAGATGTAAAATATTTTTTTCTTTATTTAAAAATATCTTTTCTTACCACCTCCTCTCCAGTAGGAAGGTGTTCCTCTACTGTTAATTATCACCCCCCACATTTTTCTTTTTAATGTGTTTTGTGGTTTTATTTTTGATCACAAAACTAATGTATACTTTCAATAACATATTCAAACAATACAGAAAAGTATAAAGTAAAATTTTAGATCCTTCTTTTCTCAATCCAGTTTTGCTCCTTAGAAGGAGTCACTGATAAGTAGCAGGGTATTCTTTCAGAAATCTTTCTATGTGTGTGAAAACATTTTAAACACAAGTTATTTTTTTCAGGACCCAGTTTGCATTATAGAGAAGTGACAGTATTGATTTTTGGGTGGATAATTTTTATTTTGAATTAATTCTAGACTTGCAAGAAAGCTGTAATTTGTAAAAAAAAACTTACTGTGCTTTTCACTCAGATTCTTCAATTATTAGCATTTCTCCACTTTTATGTTTTTTTCTGCCTGTATACATACATGTTTTTTTAACCAATTGAAAATAAGTTGCACTTATGATGACTCCTCTCCCCTAAATACTTCAGTGAGTATTTCCTAAGGACATTCTTCCTCATAACCATAGTATAAGTATCAAAATCAGGAAATTAACATTGGTAAACTACCCACTCTACTGCCTTTATTCTATTTCTCCCATTGTCCCACCATTATTACTGTAAAAATGTATCATCCTTTTTTTGAAAGGAATATATGAACAAATATGTGCCTTAAATTTTTTTTTACAATTGTTCAAATGAATGAGTTGGTTAACTAACCAGAGATGATTAAGTGCTTCTATCTTATCTCCATGTTTTTCTTTCCCCACCTGCCACAGACACATGCACACACCCCTCCATGGTCATACTTAGCATTTTCTGAATGTACCTCGCCTCATGCTTTTGTTTACATTCTTTTCCCAAAATGCCCTTCTCCTTCCCTTTTTCTGACTGGCAAAATCCCACTCTGCCTTCAAAGCCTCCTATTTGACACCTTTCCCAACCCAGCCCCGTCATGGGCTCTTAGTTTTGCTTTGATTGTATGCTCTCAGCTTTCTGTACAAGGCTGCTTTATGGTATTTCCCATTACACCATCACTGTTTAAATTTCTGATAGTTAACTATTTTAAACTTATGTAAATCAAGTATCCTGTAGCACCTAGTCCAGAACATAGAGCAGAAAGCATGGTCAATAAATGTTTGTTCAATACTGAATGGTTTATAAGTCTTTTATTCTCAAGTGTGGGTATCAAAAAAAATGAATGAAATATACTGATTGCCTTCTTATGAGTTGCATTCCTTTGTATTTGATCTAAGTGTGTCATATTGAAGCAAGGGAAGAAAAATGTTGTAGCTTAAGAATCCACCTGTACTGAAAACTGAAAAAACTGCTGAAAGAAAGACTTAAATAAGTGGAAAGACATTTCATTTTCATGAATTGGAAGAATTAACATTGTTAAGATGGCAATACTACCCAAAGCTATCTACATAGGTTTGACACAATCCCTATCAAAATTCTAACATTTTCTTTTGAAGAAATGGAAAAGTTGGTTTCAAATTCATACGGAATTTCAAGGGACCTGAATAGCTACAACAATTCTGAAGAACAGAACTGGAGTATTTACACTTCCTGATTTCAAAACTTATTGCAAAGCAACAGTAATCAAAACAGCATGGTACTGGCATAAGGATAGACCTATGGACCCATGGGATAGAATTGAGAGTCAGAACTAAACCCATTACTGGCCTATTGATTTTTTAATTGTAGTAAAATACATATCACATAGAATTTATCATCTTAACCATTTTTAAGCATACAGTTCAGTGACATTACATACATTCATGTGCAGTCATCACCACCATTGATCTTCAGAACTCTTCATGTTGCACATTTGAAACTCTGTATCCATTAAACAGTATTGTGCCCATTGACTTTTGACAAAGGCACCAAGTCTATCCAATGGGGAAAGAATAGTCTCTTCAACTATTGGTTCTGGAACAATTGGATTTCTACATGGGAAAGAATGAAGTTGGACCACCCTACCTCGCAACATTGATAAAAATTAACTAACTCAACATGCATCAACAACCAAATATAAAGCAAAACTCATACAACTGTTAGAAGAAAATGTGGAGGTAAACATTCATGACCTTGGACTTTGCAATTAATTCTTAATATGGTAAAAAAATTAGGTAAATTGGACTTCATTAAAATAAAAAACTTTTGTGCATCAAAATACATCAATAAAATTAATAGACAACTTACAGAATGTGAGAAAATACTTACAAATCATATATCTGATAAGGGTTTAATATGCAGAATATATGCAGAACTCCTATTAACTTAAAAAATAACAAAAACTCAATTTAAAATTGGTCAAAGGACTTGAATAGACCTTTCTCCAAAGAAGGTGTACAAGTGGCTGATAAGCACATGAAAAGATGTTAACAGCATTGGTCATTAAGGAAATGCAAATCAAAATTACAGTGAGGTACCACTTCACACCTACTGGGATAGCTATAACCTGAAAAATAAAAAATAAAAAGTATTGATGAGGATGTAAAAAAATTGTAACCATTATACATTGCTGGCAGGAATGTCAAATGGTGCAGTCTCTGCAGAAAATATTTGGGTGGTTCCTCAAAAAGTTAAACACAGAATTACCATGTGACCCAGCAATTTCACTCCTGGGTATATACATCAAAGAATTAAAAAGAGTGACCCAAACAGATACTTATATGCCAGTGTTTATTGCAGCATTATTCACTATGACCAAAAGACAGACAACCCAAGTGTCTATCAAAAGATGAATGGATAAATAAAATACACAAACACACACAATGGAATAATATTCAGCCATAAAAAAGAACAGAGTTCTTATACATGCTACACATGGATGAGCATGGAAACTATTATGCTAACTGAAAGAAACCAGATGCAAAAGAACAAATACTGCATGATCCCACTTATATGAAATATTTAGAATAGGCAAATATATAGATGCAGAAAGTACCATATTTTGCCTCGTGTAATGTGCACCTACATTTTTGTGAGTGTTATACACAGGATTATTATACCATTATTATACCCATGGTATGTAATCATTATTCCTGTGTATAATGCACATCCTTATTTTTCCCTGAAAAATTTTGGCAAAAAGTGTGCATTATACACATTATGGCAAAATAAGTTACTTTAGAAGTTACCAGGGCCTGGGGTAGGGGGGAATGGGAAATTATTGCTTAATGGTTACAGTTTCTGTTGGGAGTCATGAAAAAGAAAAAATCATAGTGGTGATGGTTTTACAATATAATTGATACTATTCATTTTTACACTTAAAAGTAGTTAAAATGGCATGTTTCATGTTATATATATTTTACACAGCAAAAATAACCTGTTCGAACCTATCTCAGAATCTGAGCCACATATGGTTATTAGAGGCTAGTGACTTTCCAGAAAGAGTGAGGGGAGAGACATAAATACATAAATTCAGAATCAAGGTGAGAACAGTGTCCTTTTCAAGTTTAGAATCTAAACCTCTGGTTTTTAATTTTAGTCTGCATCAGACTCCCTCCAATCCAGGTGATTTGTCTCTACCCATAAAGACACTAATTCATTAAGTCTGGGGTTGGCTGGAACATCGATATTTTTAACAAGCTGCCCCCAGGTGAGCATGAGACAGGAACCGTGAGGAGGATTTAGCTCCTGCTCTGGCCTGCAGAGCCCCTGACTGAAAGAGTCCCTGGCATCTTTGCCCTTTAAATGCCAAGGTTATATTCCTGCTCTCTGTCTCTCTGACTCACAGTGAGAGCTCTTGACGTCCCTCAGCACCCCAAGCCTGGGGACCAAGGGGGGGGGAGGGGTGTCAGTCTTCTGCTGACTCGGCAGCAGGTCACAGTGACTCAGCACCAGGTTGCAGCTGTTTCTCCTCATCTGATCTTGTCTCCCAGCTCCAACCTTGCTCCCGTTTTCTATCCCAGTTTTGATAATTGGGTTTTTGTTTTGTCACCAAGCACCTGTCCTGTTCTCACCATTGTCCTCAGGGGAGGCTGCTCCTGAATTTTGCTCTCAGGACAAAGGCTTTCTGTCTTGGCTCAGTTTTGTTTGTTTTTACTGGAAGCAATCATCTTGGATAGCACTTTGTAAACCCCACTCTATTCCCCAGCCCCTCCTCATTCCCAATCCCTCCTCCAAGGCACACATTCAATACTTCCTGTTTAAATCCCCTTGCTTTTCCAACTTGGTCTCCAGGTGTTCGGTGCCTTCCTTAGGTCCCCACTTCTGACTCAGTTTACCTTTCCATGAATATTCTGTCTTGCAGGTCTATCCCAGTGAGAGACAGGACAGTGGTGGAGGCGTGTCTCCAAACACAGGGGCACCCAGCCCTTAATTCTCCAGGACCTGCCTTCTCTTGGACTCCCAGGTCCTGGGATCTGCCAGATGCCTGTCAGAATACCCTGTCCTGTTTCCTCCCCTGCTTCCTGCTGCCCATGGAGGGGAAGGGAAAAGGAAATAAGTTATGGGCCTCTTCAACGTTTTGGGTGCTGTGCTAGGTACTTTGCAGATGTCATATAATGTAATAGATTATTTTAACTTTTGGGGGCAGGGTAAGAATGTGACAGAGAGGTAAGGTAATTTGTCCAAGGTAATTTGTCCACTGGCAGGTGGCAAGACTAAGTGTGAACTGAACTTGCTCTAAAGCTTCTGCCGTTCGACTTCATCACACAGGTCTGGGACTGTCTCCCGGGTGCAAGCAGGAGTGACATGACAGGCTCCGGGTCTCCACTGCTCCTTTTCTCCCTCAGTTCACGCTCCCATGCGAAGCAGTGTGGGAGGACACCCGGCACTCTCGCTGAGCGTTTGCCGTGTGTTTTGGTGCTGGCGTGAAGGAACTTTCCCCAGGCTCTTTACCTTCTTGTTTGTTTACTCTGGATGAAAAAGTTAAAAGCCTGTGTTTTAGGTTGCATATTCAGGGCAACTAAACTGCTAACAACACTGAAGGACTTTTAAAGCTGGAGAGTAAATTGTGATGGCCTGTAATCCATAACATTGGCCAGCAATACTTTCTATATCTTCAGCATATTAGACCTGCTTCGATCTCATTGTCAACAGAAACCCGCTTCATGTACATGTGGAACGAGGAAGGAACCCCTATAGTTGAATTTCTCACTGGTCCTATTTATGGGGAACTACTGGCTCACAGCACAGCTGAACTTTTTGAATTTTTCTATGGAGCAAGGAGCCTGTGTAGGATTCTGATGGTCCTATTACTTCTTCATACTTGTCTGGTTCTATACAAAATTTTTCTCTGGTTGCTTTATGGAGAGAGCAAATGCAGTTTCCATCCCATTGAATTTAAAGGCCTACCCATAGGTGTACCTTACTGTAAGGAGGCAAATTTCAGTTCCAAATAGAGTTCAACCAATTCTATTATTAAAACTAAAGTTATTTTAGACACCCAAGCACTAAACCTTGGAATGATCTTTCACTTCTTTGTTTTGTTGCTCAAGTCCAGTCAGGCACCATATTGAGCCGCCCCTCCCCTCCAACCACTACCTTGAAACCTCCCCTGTTGCCTTGTCGTGAAGACCAGATTCTTTGGCTTGGCATTCAAGGTAGCCACAACACCATCTTTCCTTACCTCTTTAGCCTTCCCACGACTCCCCTGTGCAAATAATGGTACCAGAACGTGCATGTTCCCACTCCAATGCCTGGCTCATTCCATCCCCCCAACCTGAATGCCCCCACCCTCGTAACCCCAAGTCTTGATTTTCCCGTCATGCCAGCGCAAGCCCCACTTTCTCTGTGGAAAATTTCCCAGTCACTCTAGCACACACTTCTCTCTGCTTTCCCTCTTTCTTCTTTGTCACATACATCATGCACATACTCTACTTAGCACCGTGATCCTGACACCTAGAATGTATAGAGGAGAGCAGGGCGAAGACGGGCTCTGGTAGCCAGACTTGCTACCCAGCTCTGCCGCTTGCTTGCTGTGTGCCCTTTGACAACATACTCAACCTCTCTGAGCCTCAGTTTTCTCATCTGTAATAAGAGTAATGATGGTTAAGAGTAATGATGGTACCTTACAGGATTATTATGTATCAAGTTATCATGCAGAGATTCCATTTTCCTCACCTAATGTTTGCTTTTTGAAGGTACGTATTAGCTACTAACGCCACTCATTTGAATGACCAAAAACTGAGCCAGGAGGGTTCCAGTTCTGGTACAAGGATATATTATGGAGGAATACCGAGGCAAGCACCATCTTGCAGATGTAAGTTGTGGGGTAGCACAGATGGACAAAACAGACAGAAACAGAACAGACAATACTTGGCCCTAGAATAGAAATGGGAAGTGGTGGGGGACGGTCGGATATCAGCAATCGTCCTGGAGGAAAGGGACTCTCAGAGCCTTACAGAGAAGAAATGAAAGGATTTTGGCCAGTAGATTTGAGGCCCAGTTTATTTCTTTTGGAAAGGGAGGGCCTGCAGCCACCTGGAGGGCCCTGTGATTCTAGAGTGCTAGAGAAACCCGCTCAGGGCGTAGGAAGTGACCGGCTGCTTGTGACTGGCTTGAGGTTCAAGGGAGCAAAGGAGAAGAGATTACAGTTTTCCTGATCTTGGAAAGAAGACAAAATTTCCATCTGGTAATTCAGACTGTGAATTTGACTGGTGTGTTGCCTGGGCCAAATCACTTAGAATGCTGTGCTGTGCAGAGGAATCAGTGATAGTGTATGTGCTGCTTGTGGTGTGTGTGTGTGTGTGTGTGTGTGTGTGTGTGTGTGTGACTGGATTGAAGGAGGGGCTTGCATATGACAGGCTATGTGTATGTGGGGGGCATTCAGGCTGAGGAATGGTACAAGCTTGTCAGGGGATGCTACAGGCTGTGGAAATGAGTCAAGCTGGAGAGAGAAACCCTGGGGAGAGTCAGGCTGGGAGATACAGAAGGAAGGGGATACAGACTGGGGACATGCAGGCTGGGTGGGGTTGTGTTAGTTTTCTATCGCTACATAACAAATTATCACAAATTTAGTGGCTTAAACAACACTCACTGATTCATTCACAGTTCTGCAGTTCAGAAGTCCAGGCATGGTGTGTCTGTGTTCTCCATTCAGGGTACCACATGGCTAAAATCAAGGTGTCAGTTGCTCTGTGTTCCGTTTTGGAGCTCAGAGTCCCCCTGCAAGCTCGCATGGTTTTTGGAAGAGCCCATTTTCTTGCTGGCTGTTGGCAGAGGCCACTCAGCAAATAGAGGTCACCTGTAGTTCCCTGCCATGTAGTCCCTTCCAGATACCCTCTCACACTTCACATCTCCCAAACTTCTCTGGGTCCAGCCCCTAAACCTAGATTTAAAGGGCCCCTGTCAGTAGATCAGGTCTACCCAGATAATTCCTCTGTTTTAAAGTCAATTAATTTGGGACCTTAATTACATTTGCAAAATCCCTTCACAGCAGCACCTAGATTAGAGCTTGATTGAATAACTGGGAGATAGTGTGTACCCTATTAGGGGCCAGGAATCTTTGGGGCTGTCTTAGAATTCTTCCAATCCCAACCTGCACCTCCTCAAAGTTGCTTTTTTTAAAAAAAATATTTTATTGATTATATTATTACAATTGTCTCAATTTTCCCCCCTCTTCCCACTTCCACCCCAGCACTCCCTACTCCCTCAGGCAATCCCCACACCATTGACATGGCCATGGGTCATATATGTAAGTTCTTTGGCTACTCCATTTCCTGTACTGTACTTCACATCCCCATGGCTATTCTGTGACTACCTATTTGTACTTCTTAATCCCCTCACCTTTTCTTTACCTATTCCCCTACAACCTCTCCCACCTGGCAACCATCAAAATGTTCTTTGTATCCATGATTCTATCTTTGTTCTTTTGTTCGCTTAGTTTGTTTTTTAGATTCAGTTGTTGATAGATCTGTATTTTTTTGCCATTGTATTGTTCATACATTTGATCTTCCTTTTCTTAAATAAGTCCCTTTAACATTTCATATAATAAATGTTTGGTGATGATGAACTCTTTTAGTTTTTTTCTTGTGTAGGAACTTCTTTATCTGCACTTCAATTCTAAATGATATCTTTGCAGGGTAGAACATTATTGATTGTAGACCCCTGCTTTTCATGACTTTGAATATTTCTGGCCAATCCCATCTAGCATACAAAGTTTCTTTTGAGAAATCAGCTGACAATCTTTTGGAAACTCCCCTGTAGGTAACTAACTGTTTTTCTCTTGCTGCTTCTAAGATTCTCTCTTTATCTTTAACCTTTGACTTTTTAATTATGATGTGTCATGGAGTGGGCCTCTTTGCATTCATCTTGTTTGGGACTCTCTGTGCTTCCTGGACTTGTATGCTTATTTCCTTCACCAAATTAAGGAAGTTTTCTTTCATTATTTTTTCAGATAGATTTCCAGTTTCTTGCTCTTCCTCTTCTCCTTCTGGCACCCCTATGATGCAAAGGTTGGATCACTTGAAGTAGTCTTAGAGGCTGCTTATTCTATCCTCATTTTTTTTTATTCTATTTTCTTCTTGTTCCTCGGATTGGTTGTTTTTTGCTTCCTTATGTTCCAAATCATTGATTTGATTCTCACTTCACCCACTCTACTGTTGCTGCCCTGCAAATTGTTCTTTATTTCATTTAGTGTATCTTTTGTTTCTGACTGGTTTTATGCTGTTGAGGTCCTCACTAAGTTCTTTGAGCATCCTTATAACCAGGTTTTGAACTCTGCATCTGGTAGATTGCTTATCTCCATTTTGTTTAGTTCTTTTTCTGGAGTTTTGATCTGTTCTTTCATTTGGGCCACGTTTCCTTGTCCCCTAATTTTGGCAGCTTCCCTGTGTGTGTTTCTATGTATTAGGTAGAGCTGCTTTGACTCCTTGTCTTGGTAGTGTGGCCTAACATAGCAGGCATCCTGTAGGGTCAAGCCTCCCCTATTACCCAAGCTCAGTACTTGAGGTGCGCCTTTTGTGTGGGCCAAGTACACCCTCCTCTTGTCATTGAGACTTGATTGCTGTTGGCAGGTCAATTGGAGGGATTTACCTAGGTCAGTCAGTTGCAAAGACTGCCTGTGACCACAAACTGCCAACCTCTGCCCTCTGTAGAGGATCAGGTATGCAGGGGCAGGATAGTGGTGCTCTGATGTGGTCTGTATTTCCACTGGGTGCACAGGCACTAGAGTTTCCTGTGTGGTGCATGCCAAGGTCAGTCCATACCTGTGTTCTGCCTGGAGCCAACCTGCATGACCTATCAAGCAATCTGAGATGGCTGCCACTTGTGCAGGGCCTGGAGATTCCCAGGCAAAGCCAAGCTGTGAATCTAGGCTGGCTGCTGCTAGTGCTGGGCCTGGGGCCACTTAGCAATAGGTACTGGGGCTCGGGGCTTACTGAGGCCGACTGTTGCTTGTTTGATAAGATTTAAGAAGTTGTGAGGCATGAGCCAAGATCAGACATTCATATGGAAAAGTCACAGTTAACAGTTTGGGTGGGCCCATAAGTTGGGTGGAACAGAGTCTCAGGGGATCCTCAAGTTGGGGCAAACAGTGTTAGTGAGGTTGATGGAGTCTCAGATACAGCCCCTGCCTGCCAACTCTGTAGCTCTGTAGGTGGAGCACTCAGAAAAGGGACAATGACCTCTGCCCACCTTTCTGTTTGGGCAAAAGCTGTCCCTCAGCTCTCACCTTGATGCCAGAAACTTCAGTTCCTCCCCCTATGACACTGGCGCCTTTCAAGCTGCTACCCTGGTGCTGGAGCTCAGAGGGAGTGAGTCTGAGAAAGTCTATGTGTGGGTTCTTTAACAGAAACTGTATGGGACTCCAGACAGTTTCCACTGACTCTTCCACTGACTCAATCCCCTCTGGTTTTTGCAGCCATAAATTGTGAGGACTTATCTTCCTGGCACTAGAACCTTGGGCAGGGGGGCCAGGTGTGAGGTGGGACTCCTCACTCCCAAGATATCCCTTCTGGATTTTTATCCAATGCATATGCATGTGGCACCAGCCTGTTCTGAATCTCTACCACTCCTGTCAGTCTGGATGGATGCAGTTTCTTCAATCTGTTGTTGTTGGACTTCCAATCAACTTGATTTTTTCTTACTTCATTTCTGACAGTTCTGAGTGATGGTTGTTCTACATTTTAGTTGTCTTGATGTGGTTGTGCAAGGAGGTGATCCATGTTTGCCTGTGCCACCATCTTTTCTCAAAGTTTCTATCCTATGGTTGCTCCTAACGAACTCTAGGGATGAGAAAGCAGGAATCTGTCTTCCATCTCTTAGCTCAAGTGCCTTGTCTCTTGTTTTCCCAGTCAGAAGTCCACCTCCTGGGCCTTCCAGGAGGAAGAAATGGAGAAAGAAGAGGATGGAGGTAAGCATTTTTGCTTTTGTTTCTTGCTCTGTGATGGGGCAAATGTTTCTAACTTGTAATATTTTTGTTTCTTCCATGTCTTTAACATCTGCTGAAGATATTCTTCATATCTGCCACATTTCCTCTGTTTGAGGAGAGGGAGAAAGAGAGAGAGAGGAAAGGAGAGGAAGTCAAATGCTTATATTTGTACCTTGAGCAAACGAATGGGCCTATAAAACTGCTCATGAATGAATAAGGCATTGCACCACGTGGGATTTGGTTATAGTCCTTGAGGTTGTTTTAAACACAGCAGCACACTGGAGTTCAAGACTCTAAAACCTAAAAGGATTAAACCAAAGGTCTCAGGCTCTCATCTTTGAAACGAGGAGCAGTGTATATACTGGAGAAGACATTACATTTCAAAACAGCAGCAGAGAACCGAGGAAGCAAGTAGAAGTATAAAAAAAGAAAACAAGAGAAATAGAATTTACAGAAGAAATAGCGTCTAACAGGAAAAAATTTTGATTTTTTGATGAGCCAAGTAGAATATGACCTGAGTGAAAAGTGCTCATCCACATAAGATGCCCGCCGAGAACAATGTCCTCGGTGAACAGCAGGCGAGGGGACGTGCCTTAAAGCGCCTTTTACAAACAGAAATGGAAGGGAAACAAAACATGTCACTATGCCTGAAAACCACTTATAAGAAACTCTTAAAAGCAAAAAGAGAAAAGAAAGAATATCACGTGACCACCCCATCTATCTGTACTGGAAATCTTTTGGAGACAAATTTATTTCTTTTGTGGTGATGCTGCATGCTTTAGACCAGTGCAAAAGTAAGTAATTTTCTCTGTATGAGACATATTTTCAATCATTCGGATTCTGAAGGAATTTTTTTTCCCTCTGGCTATTTTTGTAAACAAGTTATGGAGGAATTGCTTTGAGCAGATTCTGCAAAATGCATCTTTTATGTCTACTCTATGTTGTAGGTCTTAACAAAAATAAATAAAAGAAAATGCACTGCTGTGGCTATTTCAAAGGGTTTGGACCTGCAAGAAATATAGAGTTCTGGATTCTGTTTGAAACAGTCCCCCTCCTTTTTCTAAAATCTTACACCCAAGGTGTCTCTTATTCATGTCTAACTCCTCTTTAAATGAATATGAACTTTACAATTACAAAAGCTATAGACTTGTGGTTAGAAGGACACTTGAAATGTCAATATCAAGTGGCCCAGTTCTCTGGTTTCAGACAAGATATATGATGCATGGATTAACCCCTCCTCATAGAATGTAAAAAATAATTAAATCCTGAGTTTCAGAGAAATTTATAATGGAATGTAGTTTCTTAATTTGTGTGAGATTCATATATCTTGTTCTGAAGCTGGTCAAACTTTCTTTGTGTGTTAGTAATATTCACTTTGTGCTTTGTAGATGCAAAATGATGAGCATTACTGTGTTTATTTTGGTAATAAGCTTATGGCCATAATTAAATAGTCAACAAATACTTTTTGAACAGCTGCTATGGCAAGGCACTGCCGTAGGTGTTGTGGGAGACATGAGACTATATAAAACACACTGTTTTGATTCAGACAACTTACAATTTTTGTGAGGAAGGTGGTTACATAACACACGTCCTGACTATATTAAGACATGGACTTTCTACGTAGGCTTCATTAGATATTCCCTTTCTGTAGTAGTACCATGAAAAAAGATGGTGAAAATTGGTACCATTTTTATATCACTGAAGAAGCATTTAGGAAAATTTTATATTATGTATTATCAGTAATGTCTATGTGTATATAACCTTTTCTCTTTGCTGTATTCAAGATCTATAAGAAAAGTTGCATTCCATTATATACCTTCATCTACACCAGTATTTTCCACAACACAAAAACACTTGTTGATTGATTAACCATGGAGGTAAACTCAACGTCAAAATAAATGCATAGCCCACATGACATGTTGGATGGCTCATTGCTTGATGACTGAATTACAACCTCAGTTCTGCTGTCAGGCCCAAGACAGTTTGGCCAGGAGAGTTAGTCATGGTGCATAGGAACAGGGAAGGAAAGTCCTTTTTTTGCACTGGTGTCCATGCCATATCTAAACCTTGGTAAACAGATGTTCAGATTGTTGGTATTATTCTGGTTATGAGCTCCAAGTACATGTTCATTACACGGCATTGATATTCCATTGATAATATCCTGTTCTCTGCTTTTGCTGTCAATGTGCTGCAGATTGAACATGCACTGTATATTCTGAATGTGATGTTAAGGCTTGAATCCAGTTTTTAAAAATATTTGTTGGAGGGTAGATAATAAACAATAATGCAGTTAGCCAGAGTAAATAGATTTGGTAGTTTCCCCACATTTATAACTATCCCCATTGTTTCCTTGTTGAGTGAGAAAATGGTGTTTCATCAGAAAACCCAAGCCAGCCAGAACAAAATTTATCCTTTTTTAGAAACCTAGAACAAAAGAGATCATATAATGTCTCTCACTAATCTATTCCAGTCTCTCAGAACTCTAACAGGAGTACATCTTCAGGCCTGAGCTTTGCTATTCCTTGGTAAAGTCATTTGCTTTAATTCTACCCTCAGTAGAGGCAGAGAAGAGTAAATATGCATGCTCTTATGTTAATAATAAATACCTCATGTCCATTATTTAAGATAAGGAATCTATTAAAGTCATCAACTTATTTAGCATTAGGCATGCAAAAAAAGAGACAGGATGGAGAAAAGACTCTTGTCTGACATAGTAAAAGGTGATTTATATCTTTTCTAGAGTTATAGATGCCATTTTGAATATATTCATGATGACCAACTCATTTAGGATTAAAGAGTATATTCCAGAGGAGACATTAAAACTTTAATGTTCAAATCTCTTTCAAAGAATTTTTATAGGCAATTTCACAAGGACATTATTCATGGCTGCAGGAGGAAAAAGAAAAAGACAAGATTTCTTTTTTTTATAAATGTTTTCACCCTTGGCTTCATCTAAAAAGTTTCTTTTTACATGGATGTACTGTTTAGAAGTCTTGTTTCTGTACCTGCATGAGTAGCTCTTTCCTCTCTTATCTCCCTTTTTCAAGGCAACAGGCACGAAAACATTTGTTAGAACTGAGTAGGAAAGTTCAGGGCCTAAAGAAAGCTAGCACTTACTAAACGAATATGGAAAATAACAGATTTTAAAAAGAAGGGAATGTAAAACATAATATTCTGCTTCTACAACAATTACAGATTTCTTGAGGTAAAGCAAAGAAGCAAGAGAATTCTTCTGGGTGTTTGCATAAGAGTTGAATATTATAGATAAATATAATGGCCTTATATGTTAAGAGTTAAAAAAACTGCAGTATATAAAAACTTGCAGTTCCTGAGCTTTGTTTTAACGAAAACCACATCGTTACTGGATTCATTCTACCTACCTATCGTCCCAATAAACTGCATACTAAAGACAACTTAGTATGAAGTAAAAGTTTAAGCTCATTAGTGCTGAAGTAGGGCGCGTCAAGGGTCCTGAGGGTTTTGGGTGCACTGAATACATCTATCAGAATTAATACAATGGATTCTAACAATAATTACCATTATTTACATCATCATCATCATAATCATCAAATATTTATTGAATGCCCAGAGTGAGCACAGTATACTTAACAATACTATTTTACACTGAAGTCGGCTCCTGGGAGCTTCAACTTAAAAAATTAACAGCAACCAGGAAGTCCCCAGCAGAGAAGGAGAGACAGGGAGCCGTGGGGCAGAAAACACTGGGAAATGCCAGAAAGCGCGTGTTCATAAAAGAAGGCTGGAAAGGAAAGACCATCTGTTGTAGTGAAGAATATCCAATCTGCAGATGCCCCTGCTCTACACAGCAGCTCCTGTCCTTCTCCATCCATGCCTGCGCCTCTTCACTGAGTGCCTTGGGAGCCTATAAGAGCAACAGAATCCAAGGAAGAAGTTTTAGAGGGTTCAAAACCTAAAGAGGGGGGGAAATCACTGAACGACAGGAAAGGTTTTGAGGAGACGCCAGGTAAACTCAGCCTTCGGAGAAGCTTTTTTTTTCATGTGTCTCTTTCATTTCATTTTATTCTATTGACTCACATGCTTGTCACTCATGTAATCTCAAATGAAAACAAAACAAACTAAAACAAAACACATCCCCAGGAAACAGTAGTGCAGCGTCTGGGGAAGTCCTGCCAGCTGGTTTTCAAGAGCTCTTATGTGCGCCCGTAAGTGGCACTTACTCGGGTAACGCCAGCCCCACTCCAAGTCTTGCTCTCACTCTTGTAAGACCAGAACCCAATTTTTGTGGCATCAGGAGTAGGTCTGTTACAAACAGACACACACAATTCAGCTCACGTATCTCATTTCAGCAGTGCCTGATGGGCATTATGCATGGGAAACCAAGGTGTCAGATAGTTACTTGGTGACTGGGAATCAGAATAAAGAGAATTAACTGATATATTGTGAAGCATTTCTACCCAATTAGTGATAGCTTTACCAATGGCATCAAGTCTGTACTGCCAATACTCTCCCTTCTGGGTGGCATTTGAATGGACATTGTCCACTCCTGGCTCTTGGGACTGGTTGTCCTGTTCTTCGCTACATGTGACCGATATCTTTCTGATCATGAAGGTTTTTACCAACCAGGACCAAGTAATCACCTAATACTGCAAAGGTAACCAGATAAACTATAGAATTCCCAGTTAAATTTGAATTTCAGATAAACAATAAATACTTTTTAGTGTAAGAATGTCCCAAACGTTGAGTTGAGATTTTTCTATTTTCATTTGCTAAATCTGGTGACCCCAAAACTAAACCTGCCTTCCTGAGCCCCCATGCTTACTTACCCTGATTGTAGTTTTGGGTGTTTCCAACCTCCCTGATGCACGCACACAGTTTCTTGCTTTACCCGTAAAAGGCTAGTAACTTTCATTATGTGGGGATTTACTGATATGATTTACTTTTAGAGTACAACTGTCCTTGATTTACAATTTGTGTGGTGCAGTGTGGTGGAGTGGGTCTCATTATCATTGCCATGTACCGACAGTAGCTGTTGAGACAAATGGCATTAACCAGAGCTGTTTAAAGCAATACAAACCATTTTGGGAAGGATAAAGGACTAGTATAAAGGAGTTCTAATGAGATCACTTTACTTTTACTGTATAGCTAGACTAATGTGGATGGAGAAAAAGGGATATAGGAATTCTGTTATGGGAGAAGGGTAATTTTGGGGAATGAATAACTGTGTGTAAGGCAGGTGTGGGTAGTACAGTTCTGTGGTGGGGACAGGTCTCTAGACCTACAGTGACACAGGTGTCTAGAAAGGAGAACACCAGGACGTTAGAGGGGGTCTCGTAACGAGAGGGAGAGGGATGTCAGAGGAACTTGGAATATTTCATGTGGGAGCTGGAATCCTTCCCTCCTGCTGTCATCTATTCGGTTTGCTCCTCTGGTCCAACCTCACTGATTAGGTTTTTTTTTTATTAGTACTGTTATTTGCCTTCATTTGGATCAATTTTTGTGGTCTAGCTAGGAATCTCACCATACTACCTAACATTGGCTTTATGAGATGTGGTCTGAGTTTCAAACAACTGACTTACAGATAAAATGTTGAAACACACCTTGGTCAGGCTGGCTGTGACTTACTCACCTGGTGGGTATTGAATCCAGGTAGACGGCCTGGTCACAGTGCAATGACTGACATGGTATTAAATTGAATACGCATCAAACACAGATCTTACAGATTCAATTCAGTTCAATCACATTCCATTCAGCAACTATTTGTTGACTGTCTTTCTAGAAATACAAAGGTAATATCTTCTAAAGAGGGGTGGACTAGGTAACAGTGCACAGTTGTGCACTGTGTTAGGTGTGGGGGTCAAAGGTGAAGGAGACCTTGCCCTGACTTCAAGGTGTTTACAGGTAACTATGAAACAGGACTGAGGCTGCTTATATTAAAAAGAAGGGAGTTACTAAGTACAAGAGATGATGTATGTGGAAAGTGCTTTGCAAATATGAAGAGCTGTGGGGCTTGCTTGGGAATGGGCGACTAGGTTACTGACAACCCCTTTTACCTGCAGTTGAAAGTAAGAGAGAAGGAACACAGTCCTGAGAGACTGAGGATGGAGGTCATGAGTTACTGTGGCCGCATTAGCCGTAAGACCTTGGGCAAGTTCCGCAGCCTTTAGCCTCATCTTTCTCCCCTGTAAATGGGGATCACCAAAATCTACCTTTCAGGTTATTTGGGTAGATTAAGCAGGTAATGAGTGAAACAAGCACCTAGCATTGTGCCTGCAGGCAGGAGTAAAGGGTTCAATAAACCCTCTGTCTTATTAGCACTTACGTTCAAGTTCTCTGGGTGATCGAGAAGGGAACACTTTGTGTAGGGCTACTTTACAGGGTCTTGTTTCGGGGCGCGCTACATCGTACAAATTCCACAAGTAACGCCCTTCAGCTTCCGACTTGCGCCCCTTTGCCCTAACCAAGGACCAGAGAAATTCGGGCTGTTCTAGCGAAAACGGAGCCTGGTTTCTTCTTCGTAGACACTGAAGGAAAGCTGTCGTAGAAGTCCAAGCTTCAAACAAGGGCAGCAGGGCAGGGGGTCTCGGGAAGGGTCTCAGGCGCAGCGTCCAGAGCAGGACCCACCCCCGCCGCTTGTCTTCGAAGCTGGAGCACAGGCGGAGGAGTGGGAGACGAGGGGCGTGGGGCGACCGCATCGGGTGTCTGTGGCAGCGGAGCCAGGGCGGGCACATCATCCGTCCAATCCCCAGCCGTAACCTCGGCCTCATGAATAAGCAACAAAGCGAAGCGCCCTCCCCCTGGCATCCCAGACTGTGGAGCGGGCCGCCAACGCTGCAGGGGCCGCCGCGGGGATGCTGAGAGCGGGCGCTGCCGCTCTCCGGGCGCTGCTCTGCTGAAGGCGCACAGGTGAGGACGGCCCGGCTCCTGCCTCTCCGGCGGCCGAGGCTGCAGACCCGGGGCCGGGGCACAGACTGAGCCGGAGGTGAGGGCGGTGCGGGGTCGACGCGGGAGCTGTGCAGTCCGGGAAGCGCGGCAGTCCGCGGCGCGCCAGGCGTGCGCCCTGCGCCCCAGTCGGAACGCCGCGCCCGCCGCCGGGTGAAGAGGGGCAGCCCGGGGCGCTCTGGACGCAGAGTGCAGGCCTCGGAGGGCTCGCCGCACTCCTCGCTCCAGCCCAGCCTCCGGGCTCCGCACCAGCGAGCGGGCCTTTGTGTTGGCGGAGCTTGCAGGGCTAGCTGCTTTTGTGTGGGCTTTTCTTTCTTCTTGCTCTCCCCTCCCAGCCTCACAGCGGTGATAGGGAAGTTCCCGAAGACCGCGATTTGCGCCTTTCCAAGCGGTGATCGCAATGTTCCCTATGCCAGACAGCGCCCAGCAGCTGAGGAGCGAGTGAAGGCTGCGGTGGCCACCGAGATGTGTTGTTTGTTACTTTGCAGAAAACAAACAGCTCAGTGCTTGGCGCAGAGATGTCTCTGAACCTCCTTACTCAGACCCTGGCCAGTCCCCCAGGACGCGGCAGGAGGACGCTCCTTGGAAAGGTCACTTAATTGGAAAGAGGGCCTGCGGGTTAGACGCGGAGGTCAGGCTCTGCCTGAGACTCTAGACGGGTTGTTGGCGAGGTGCTGCCTGGAAGTGCCCAGATGACTCCTGTGCGTCCTGGTCACTGACAGACCCTGACCTGTGCAGAATCTGAACACGTAGAGTCCTGGCTGCTGAGGAAGCAACCAAAGACTGTTAAAAGTAGGAGTTCTTAAAGATGAGAAATCTGCCCTCCCAAGTTGATCCCAAGGGTCTCCTAGGATCTCGAAACCTCATTTCAGGGCAGAGCTGTGGTGGAGGAGAGGAGAGAGGCTGCTTTGAAGTATCTGCGTTCATTGTTTGGAAGTTTTAGCCTGAGACTTAAGGGGGAGGAGAGGAAGTGGTTCACGAAACCTTCCATAGAGCTCTGAGCGATTTCTTCTATAGGGAGCAAAACGTGTGGCCAATGTTTGTATGCCTCCCGCTCCTTGTTGTGCATTTCCCCCACCCCACGTGATGCTGTTGGGCTCTGAGGAGTTTCGTTTAAGCCAAGAGCTTACAGAGTCACGAACCGACTCGCTCCCTTGTCATCACTGTCCTTTTACTGAAAGAAACTCAAAACTCAGGTGAGGTTTCATAGGATCAAAACATCGCTACTTACTTTTACACACAGGAGAGATCTAAGGGTAGACTTACTTTTATGAATAAGGTAGAGTTGTTATATTTGTCAGAAGAATGAACCAAGCACTTACGCCGCAGACTTGATATTGATTGCGTTTAGTCACAAAAGTCCCAAGTCTCAGGAGTCTGGTGTAACTGCAGCAACAGAGTTAATTAGGGAGATGTGGATTTATCTTTGTTTTCATAGGAAGCTTCTTACCATTGTATTCTGGCGTTTCATGCTAAACTTTTTGATATCATACTGTGGTATTACAGATATGGTTTGGAGCTAAATATAAGTATAGAATCAGAAGGAAGAAGGTGGGTTTACCTGTTTCCACTCTTCAGCTAAAGATGTACTTCACTGTTGATTTGCAGATGTTTGCCTGAAAATTTGCGCATGGTATTGTAGTTGTGTTTGTTTAGTCTCACGGCAGGGAAGCTGACTTGTTCCAAGGAAACCTGGGCTTAATCTCTATGAAATGAAAACTCATTCCCTGATGAAAATCTGTGGTCAATCCTGTTTTTCCCTATTGTGTTTTCTTCGTGGTTGTAAGAAAATTGTCTGAATCAAGTTTCAGCTTAAAATGTTAGGTCTTACGATTATTCCTTGAAATACCTACTTGGGGATGATTCCCCATCACTTTGTCTACATGAGAAGCTGGAAGGGGAGGCCCCGTGGAAAAGAGCTAGGGGGAAAAAGGATGTCATGGATGCTTCAGCTTGCTTACATTTCTGCAGTTTGAAAGGAATGCATGTCAGGATCACAATAATATGTCTTAAACTGTATGTTACCTAAACCTTTTTCTTCAAACCATTTTCATGTCTATTGTCACCTTCTGGGTTCTCTTCCACCTTTTGAAGAAAACAGAATGAGCATTATTATCTCCATTTTGCAACGAGGGAAACCGAGTTTCAGTGATTTTGCCCAAGGTAGAGGTGGAACTTCAAACCATTGCTTAAATCTTCAAGTCTAGCTTCTTTTATTAGGGATAGGACGATGCACCAGGGGTGATAAAGCACAGACTTCTTCATTTATCTACAGTGCTAAATTATGGAGACTTAAAGCCGTGGGCTCCATATGTAGAAAGAACTTAGTTGTGGTCTGCAGGGATAGTAAAACCCTGGGCAGGTATTAATAGTTGCCAGAGTAACCATCTCAGTCCAGCCTACTTACTCTCTTCCCTGTCAGCACTGATGCCGCTTTCCTCCTGGGGGACTGCTTTTCTTTGTGGTCACTCTATTCTCCCTCCCTCCTCTGTGGTCTAGCATGCTGCTGAAAGGATCATCTGTCATTCCAGTTACTTACTTTATAGTGAAAAATGACGGGGGCCAGATGATCTTGAAGCCAATATATCAGGCCACTAACAGCTGTCAGGAGCACAGTGCATCAGAAATGGGGTACCTCAATGCTGGGTGCCACACTTGGGTTAATAGGGTCAGAGTCTTGATGAGCTCAATTCGAGGCAGATGAAATAGCATTGGCAATGAAGGCCTTCAGGATTAAAACAAGAAAAGATAGGACCGTGACAAATTAATCACTGAGGATCAGGAAAAACACAAAAGGGAGAGATTATAAAGATACAGACAAAGAAGGGAGTTTCCCTTTCCTTCATCAATCACAGAATCACTAATTGGATTTTTAAAGGTGAGACGGTAACAGGGAAGCAAGTGGACCTGAAGCTCTGAGACTTGTCACTTGTTACTGCTGATTTATTTTTTGAAATGAAATAAATGCTGAAAACCTAAAATATAGCAGAAGTGAGAATACAGAAGTTATTCGAGTTATTAAAATGATACATTGGCTAAATAGCCAAAACTGGTTATGTGATGAACACAACATGCCATTAGACATGGATAGACCATGAAATGTCATTGAAAATCTTACAATATAAAATGGAGATGCTGCACATTCTTAAATGGTTACTTATATTCACATCACGCCAGCAAATATTTGTTGAACACCTCCTCTATGTGGCTACCACTATTAACAATTAGATGGCAAACAGAGGAAGCTAAAAGATCAGTGTGTGTGTACATAAAACATAACCTTATTTGAGGTGACCCGACTTACAGGCACGATTCCTTGTACTAGAGAAGCTGGGAGAAGGGTGGAAAGAGGATGGGTGAGGCAATTTGGTGACAGCAGTTGGTAAACAGGACATGACCTGGAGGCCTAGGGTTTGGATACCTAGGGTAGGAAAGAAGGAGGGAGCTCTGACTAGTGCAGTGTCGTGAGCAAAAAACTTAGGAACCTGAAATGAGGATGGCACAGAAGAGGGTGTTATGCCTCATTGGCAGTGGTGTCTGTGCTGAGCACCAGTGCGGTGGGGTTGCATTACAGATACGGAGTTTGGCAACTGCGCGTCTGAGAGTGTTAAGTTGTGTGTTTTGGGCAAACAGAGGGCTGTGGTGGCAAAGGCAGGGAACTTGAAGTCTTAATGGAATTTACAAGTTTAGAAACAGACACGATTCTATAGGCAATTTATTATCCTGTATAAGCCTGTAGTTTTCTCCTCTAACAAAGAAATGAAGATAATGGTAGTACCTATGTCACTAGGTCAATGTTAGGGTTAAATAAGACAACTTACATAAGGCACTTACAACACTTGGCACCTAGGAGTCCCCAAATGGTAGCCTTTTAAAAAGTTGATTATTGTCATTTTTAGTGTTAAGAATAAACCATCTGGATTGTATAAAATGGATTGGAGAAGAGAGAGTCTGAGAAAGATCATCAATTAAAAGGCAGTTAAAATATTAACAATTCATTGAGGTGAAAGGAAAGGATAATTCTAAGAGATATTATGAGGAAGGAATCCATAGAGGTTGTGAATCTGAAATGTAAAGGAGAGAAGAGTCCCAGGGGACAACCAGCTGCAGATGAAGAAGATGGTACGTTTTGGGTGGCACCCAAGTGACTTCCAGTAGACAGTGAAAATCTGAGATTAGGCAGCTTTCTTCCTCAAACCCCGCACTAGCTACTTCTGGTATTTGTGTTTATCCCAAGGGAAAAAAATTATCAGGCAGATTGTCACCAGTTTTTTGTTTTATGTTTTGGCAAACTCTACAGCCCTCCCGTGTCTTGAGTACTCTCAGGGTAATGCTCATGTTCCTTATATATCATACCTGGAACCCAATTTACTTTGAAAAAAGTAACTTTTTCACTGAGGAGGATGCTTTAACATGCTGGTCCCCTTTGTGTGTGCATTTGGGTAATACACTGAACAATAGTAATATACATTTTAGTTGAAAAAATAATGACCAACTGATTAAATCTAATAAGACAGCTAAAGGGTGTTTTTCTTTTTTAATATTGTCTTTCATTTGTCTTTGAAACATGCATATGCCTAGACTTAACAAAGAAACAGATTCTGGACTGTATCTATTTAAGACTGTCAAAGATAATGCTTGATGGGACAGCTTATCTACCCGCTGGTGAAAGAAATGCAGTCGATTGTTGGAGGACTGCTGAGCCATTAGGATACCTTGATAGCAAACAATAGACCAAGTGTGACTGACTTGCTCTGAAACGGATGCTTTTTAAGTGATTAGAAGCTAATATCCATGCTCAGCAATTTGGTTAGTTTATTTATCTGAATTAATTGATCAGGATATAGTGAAGGGAAAGCAGCATCCAAAGTCACAGTGTGAAGGAAAAGTTAGAGGAATCTTCTTTTGTTTATTAACTGTTCCAATGATTGAGTTAATTTAAGACACTTGAGATGCAGAACTCTAGTAAGCAGTGAAGTCTCCCACTCCCTCTTCCTCTCCCAGCGAAGTGAGCATAGACATTCATCTGTTTGTTCAGCCAATATTTACTGAGCATTTCCTCTGTGCCAGGCAATTGCCAGGGAGAGGATGGTTATTTAAGTTTAGAAATATTGTCACTGAATTGACAACGGACAGCCTTTTCTTATTTATTCTCCAATGTCATGCAACTCCCAGTGGGGGTGGGGCACCAAGCCAGTCGTTGGAGTGGCTTTGTGAACCTGGACTGTGCTTTGAAAGACTGAGAGAGACCTGGAACTTGAAGGTCATCTACCAATTTATCTGAGTTGCAAACGTGCCCTGCTGCCATTACCGGCTGTCTTTTCTGCTTCTTTTGAAGTTCAGGCGTCATTCTGAATAGGAGAGAAGGAGCATATGGCCGCAACACACAGACATAGAATAGGCTAGCAGTGCACCCCCACTTTTCCTCTCATAATTGGATTTTCAAAGCAGGTGGCCGACACTTAGTTACAGAAGGAAAGTCTTTTAGAGCCCTGGCAGAATTCCTTTCACACCAATGTCCTGAAGCTCAAGACCTAGGTGCAAATGCAACCTTGAAGGAAAACTCTGCTTGGAAAGGCAGTTGAGATGATATTAAATCTTTATTGTTTGTGCCCCCCCCCATCTGATTTGATCATAAAATTCTCTTGGTGCACATGACTCCAGAATATATTACATAAAATGTGAAGCATTTGTTTAATCATTTGGGTGCCTTGCCTATTTGATGGCAAAATTGTGGGAATATGAAAATATTATATTTTAAGTCATATAGATCAAATATGAAAACAGAATCATGGAGGAAGAAGGAATTTCAGAGATTATTTTCACTCCTCCTATTATCAAAGGAGACACTGAAGCCATTTGCCCAGTGTTACACAGCAAGTTTTATCAACAGTAAAGCTAGGATTCCGGAATCATTGTTCAAACTTTAAATAAATTATATTTTATCGTTTATGCTATTACAATTGTCCCAATTTTTCCCGCTTTGCCCCCCACTCCCCCAGGCCATCCCCACACCGTTGTCCATGTCCATGGGTCATGCACACATGTTTTTTGGCTACTCTATTCCCTGTGACATATTTTACATCCCCGTGGCTTTCAGGAATCATCTTTCTGATACCAGTCCTTGACCCTCTGAACTCTACTGTCACCAGGATGGCCTGGTTTTTTTTTTTCAGGTTTTTATCCAGAAGTGTAAGATCTCGTAGCTTAAGCTTTTATGCCACACCCTACATCTGGGAAAAAATATTTGTTCAGTAAAGGGCAGCTCTCTGAACAGATCAGAAATGAACCACAGATTGGTAGCTTTTACATATCTTCCACTATACAGGGTTTCATAGTTCAGCTTGTCTGCAGAAGTCTGAACGTGTAATGTCATCAACTGTGAGCAATCGTGCTGTACTACTGCCATATATTTTTGTCTTAAGGAAGGAAAATAGAGGTGACAGGGCAACTACTAGTACCAAAGCTGGTACCTGGCTGTGAACTGGGATGCCTTTTGGCTCATCTGTAGTGATAACTAATGTCCAGAACTCTGACATGCCTTGGCTCATGAAATTTCCTCTTTGCCAAATATGTTTCCCATATTCTCTCCTTTTGAAATAATGCTAGCTATCTGTATGTAATTTAATATTTAAATATAATTGGTTCAAACCTTCAACTTACATATGGGAAAAATCTAACATCTCTCTCAGGATCCCGAGGATTCCTGGCAGGGGGTGGGCAGGGGCTTATATGTCTCCTAGTCACCTCTGGTTTGATGTTCTGCTGCTGCTCCGTTTGTGGTCTCTGACACGCTGTTGCTTTTCCACACTCAGCGCTATGACACCTCATGGCATCAGCCCATTTCTGTACTTTCCCAAACTACTGTGGATTCAAGCTTTTAGGTAACAAATTACCTCCCAACTTGGTGGCAATAAATGTTTATGATTTCATCCCATTTCTTGGATGGAATCCCAGGAATTTGGGAATAGCTGAACCGGGTGGTTCTGGCTCAAGGTGTCTTAGGAAGTTGTAGTCGAGGTGTCAGCTGGAGCGGTAGTTGTCCGAAGGCTGGAGTGGGGCTGGAGGATCTGCTTCAACGATGCTTCCTTCATGTGGTGCTGGGAGTTCGGCAGGGTGCCCCAGCTCTGAATTCATGGATTCCTCTTTCCTTGTGTAGAAAAATTTGGCCTTTTTTTCCCCTCCAACAGCTACCTAGGGCCAAGGACTTGACTTCCACTCTGTCTCAAAAGGGTCTGTAAGATTAGATGAGAGAAAAATGTGAAAGCTTTGAACATCTTAAAGGGGAAAGGCCTTATGAAAATGCAAATTTTTACACTTTATGTGTGCGTGTCACATGCTTAAACCAGAGAGTTGAATGATTAGGCATGAAAGAAAGAAAAGGTATAACTTTTATAAAGAGAAGTTTTTTATTTTAGAACTTTCCTTCCTAGGTTTAATGTTCTAGAAAATCTGCTGCGTCTGAGAAATTTCTGATGGTGCGAAAGGAAAGGGCCTTACTTAGCCAAATAGATAATAAGAACTAAAACCCTTAAGTTTTGGGTAAAATTATCAATTTTGATGTAGTTTTAATAGTGATGAGAGTGTGCATTTAATGCACTTTAAAAAGTGCAATGAATCTTAATATTACAATAATGTGTATTTAGTAAAGACTACTAATTTAAAATGTGTTTTGGTTCTCTTAAAATGTTTTTTCTCTTAATAAGTACTTGCATTAATTCTTTTAACTTTTCTAATCCCATTTTGAACATGAAGATTTCACTTATAATTTTTATGTTTGATGCAGAGAAAAGAAATAAGTTAAGCATTTTAAAGACAACTGAATTGAAAATAACATATATTTTTTTAAAGTTTTGACTATAACTGGTATTCAGTATCTTATGATGACACTCAATAGTTTTTAAATATACTTAAAAAATAAAATATACTTAAAAGGTTCTTTGAATGTAATGCCAATAAATGTTGTCCTGGCCATTCTGCAGTCATTTAACTACATGACTAATAGAGGAATTTGGGGAGAATATTGCAAATGTGGCTGTAAGGGTAGTTTATTTCAAGTAGGTATTTAAGAAACAGTGAAGTGAGGACTTGAACTATGTGTGCCTTTGTCTAGAGAGCATCGAGTTAAATCAGCTGCAGAAGTCAGCAGGGAAAAATGAACTGGGTTATCCCTGTCTCAAAGGTACAAAGAAATAGAACGGTTCTCTCTTATGTACCATTTCTGAGCGTGAAGTCAAGGAGATTATTTTACTTACGGTTTAATTCAAAGGGGGCTTATTTACAAAATATATTTATATGACAGTTTGATATGGTTTGCTTTTGTACAGGACCCAGTTACTGCCACCATCAGCTCTGCTGTTTTATGGGCCCCTTTCCCTTCCACTATGAGAAGACCAGTTGTGCTGCACATCTGTCTGGCTTTCTGTAGCCTTCTGCTTCTCGGCTTCGCCGCACAATGTTTGGCCTTCCCCAAAATGGAAAGGAGGGAGGCGACACATGTTAACGAAAAAGGAGTGCCATCTGAGAAGATAGATGTGGATGACCTAGAAAATAACTCCATCACCTCCAAGGGCACTTTCCAACCAGTGGTCTCCGAAGACCCAATGATAGTGTTAGTGGGACCATCAGCAGTGCCGTTAAGTAAAGTATTCCCTATAAACAAAGAAACCCCTTCTGCAGGCGCTGGGCTCATGCAGCCTAATAGCCTTGGTATTGACACTACCTCTAAGCCAGTGGTCCGAGCAGGGGAAGAAGCATTTGGTTCCAGCCAGCTGGAGAGAATGCCTCCTGGAACCCTGCTTTCCAAGGCCATGGTAACCAGCCCTATCACGGCCACTGCTTCTCGGAATATCGATGAGAAGGAGGAACCATTTGGTAGTACCAACATTCAGCCCATTGTAGAAGGGACCACAAAAGCAACACAAGGATTTTGGAAGTATGTGGATAATCAGTTGTTTACAACTGAAAGTCAGGGAGGCATTAGTCTGGGATATTCATCTTCATCCTATGTGAATACTAACAAAATACTAACTGCCGATCCAAGGACTGAGAAATTTGAAGCAGACACAGATCCTAGAACAACTTCTTTTCCTGGTGCTGAGCCCATAGCAGGCACCGAGCCTGGAAGCCTCATGTCTGATAGGGAGAAGCCTTCGCAGATGACAGCTGATAATATCCAGGCTACTGCCACCAGGCACGGGCTTGCAATCTCCGAGTACGCCCTGAGTGTCGAGCCGGAAACTGACAGCCTGCTGGGGGCCTCAGAAGTCACGGGGAGTGTCAGCACAGCTGTTCCCGCTGCCTCTGCCCTGAGTGATGAGTGGGACGACACCAAATTAGAGAGTGTGAGCCAGATAAAGACCCCAAAGCTGGGAGACAGTACAGAGACTCAGATGGGAATGGGGATGTCTCCGACAGCCCAAGTAACCGATAGTGGCATGGAAAGCATGGAAAGGGATGAACCTCTCACAGGAGAGGCACACACGGGTCTCAGGCTGCCTGAAGGGGACACTCACACGGGGACAACCCTGCTCACAGCCGACGGGGATGGGAGATCATCCGCCTTCACCCATCAAGTTTCCTTTACTCCCACAAGTCCGATGGAAGATACGACAGCCTCTGTTGTAAACCTATTTCAAAATACTGCAGACTTCATGGAATCCACCAAGGAAAACAGTGCGGTGTTTTCTTAGAGACCACTGTTTCCATCTCGGAACATGAGTCTGAGGCGCACCAACCACTGAGAGATATATTTAAAGGTAAAAGAAACAAAAGCAAGCTTTCTTTAATTTGGAATGCTTTAATTTGGTTTTATTATTTTCAAAAATTGAGATATAATTGACATATAACATTGTACGGGTTTTAAGTGTTGTTTTGTTTTTTTAAAAGTGACAATTTATAAGTAACTTATCTTTGCCACCTCCTGCCTCCATGGGAACCTGCCTAGTGGAGGGTGGGAGTGGGAGTCACACCCTGGGCTTTGCAGGATGCCACGTGCACCTCTGGAGGAAGGCGGGTCTGAAGTGCCTAAGCTTTCTACCCTTCTATAGTTTTCTATAGTTTCTGGTGGCAACAGTGGAAACAAACAATCCTCAGAACCGGAAATCTGGGAATCCTAATCCCCAAGCAATGTGTGAATTTCCTTCCCTAAAACTTTAGGGGCTTGTGAGAATCTGAAATGACCCCCTGTGTTTTCCTGGCTGGTTGCCACAAGTGTGCGGGATTCAGTGCCCACATCCATCTGCCACGCCAAGGTTTCGTGAAACAGGAGAGCGGCTGTTCCCCCTGAGGTGTGACATTCAGTGGGGAGGCGGGGAGGAGGTGCTGGCGGAGGGATAAAATATCCGGCCTCCTTCCCTGTAGGCAGAACCAGCCCTCACCTGGTGCTTATTATCAGTTATCCGAGAACAACAAAGACAAAGAAAATCCGCCGAGACAGCCAGGAAGAACCGTTAGAACCAAATAGATCACTGATAACCACTGTAGTTGAAGGAACTGTATTTTGAGCATTTTAAGGACATTTTCAGAAAGTACTGTAATTCTTTCATTGAGGGGCTATAGATGGAGACAGATGAGCTCCTTTTTTCTATTTTTTAAATTTAATCATTGTTCAAGTACAGTTTTCTCAGATGAACTCCTTTTGTTATTTGCATTAAAATTACTTTGAGTCTGCTCAAAAAAAGTTATCTAAATTTTAATGACAAGCAAAATTAAATTTAAAAATATATTTTAAATAAATATTACATCCAAATATAACTCCTGCCTATAGACCAGTGGTGTTTAACCGGGAGCAGTGTGTTTTCCCCCACCTCATCCTTTGGCAGTGTTTGGAGACATGTTTGGCTGTCACCCCCGAGGGGCGGCACAACTGGCGTCCAGGGGTGGAGGCCGAGGATGCTGCCAGACACACTGCCGCGCACAGGACAGCCTCCCAGCCACGGAGGTCCGTCTGAGCCAAAAGGTCAACTGTGCTTAGAAACCCTCACGCAGAGTTAATATTTTTCAAACATCTTATTATGAAAACATGCAAGTCAGTATATACATCAGCTGTATGTTTAAGTGGTGTAATAAACAATGTAAGATACTCACTTGCATATTGTTGTAAAAAAATTACACCTAACCCTGATATTTCTCACCAAAAATCTTTAGGTAAATATTTATCTCATAGTCTTGGCCAGGTAAGTTTTTTGACTTTGTTGACCAGAGAGAAGCTCATCTAGAAATAAGAGGGGGGGAACCAATACAGATAAGTCTCCTCTGCTGTCTCTATTCCTCCGCACTTTCTCCTTCCTCTTGGCCTTTACATCTGTGAATGTTGTGAGCTGACAAGGCTTCCATTTGTTGCTGATGGATAATATTTTTCTTTTATTACGTGTGTTTGGTTAGATGACAGCTCGGGGAGGAGAAGACAGTGGAATGTGCATATGCTCATTCTGAACTGTTTTGGAATACGCACAGCTTGCTACTTCTGCTAAGTAGATTAATTAATGGGAAAATATCAAATTTGTAATATGTTTTATAAAGTGTCATTGGGATTAAATTCAAGTGATAAAAGATTGAATTTAACATGTCCAATTTATTTTTTAAGGACTGAAAGACCTAGTATCATGTATGTTTTCATAGAAGTTTCCAGAAAAAAATTTTTTTTCAAAGATTTTTTAACATATTTTTTAAGATTTTATCTATTTAATTTTAGAGAGGAAGGGAGGGAGACAGAGAGAGAGAGAGAGAGAGAGAGACATCAATGTGCGGTTGCTGGGGGCTGTGGCCTGCAACCCAGGCATGTACTCTGTTTGGGAATCGAACCTGCGATGCTTTGGTTCGCAGCCTGTGCTCAATCCACTGAGCTACACCAACCAAGGCCAGAAAAATTTTTATAAGTTGGTTTTTAAGTTCTGTGAAGAGAGTTGGGTTCACATGACCATGAAGATATTAGATATGACGTAACAAGAAGTTTACTTCAGTTCTCTGTGACACCTAAGATATTCGTGGAGCATGAAGTCACATAGTTCCAGATTATTCATTGCACAATTGAATCCATGATTCTTATGTAATAGACTTACTTTAGCTTCTGTTAATATAGCCTAAAAAGTAAAATGAGTTTGGTAATTGTCTGATGGTTATTTTGATTATTGAATATGCTCTGAACATAGTTTTAGTTGCCTCACTTAAATAGTCTTTTCATAGGCAACTACTTTTTATTTCTAGAATATAGCATCATATCTGGCGCCTAATAGGTGCTCAATAAAAACTGGTTCAATGGATGAGTAAATGAAGGTAGAGGATCTTTCAGAGTGGAATGATCCAGTTTGACTGCCTGCATTGTCCAAATTAATCAAACAGCTTCTATATGTTCTTCATAGAGGGAGGAACAGGAGTAATTACTTTCACTTTAATTTTTTGTGCTATAGCATTAAATAGAATGTGAAAAATTGAGATTATTGACGATAGGAGTTAGAGAGTAGCCTAAAGATTTCTACCCATTTTCTGGTGGTTATAAGTATTTTTCAGAAGAAGCAACTCATGTCAATCACTTTAGGTCCTAGGGACTACTTCAGGATATGCAATGATTTCTTGGTGTTTGGGGTATTATTAACAGATGAGTGGATTATCAGTCTTCTAAATTATTTTTTTATCAGTCTTCTAAATTTATTTATCTTTACAGAGAGGGGAAGGGAGGAAGAGAGGGAGAGAAACATTGATCGGTTGCCACTCACATGCCCCCAACTGGGGACCAAGCCCACAACCTAGGCATGTGTCCTGACTGGGAATCAAACCTGCGACCTTTTGGTTTTCAAACCAAAAGTGCAATCCACTCAGCTGCACCAGCTGGATTGCATTGCACTCAGTGCAATCCACTCAGCTGCACCAGCCAGGGAAGTTTACCAGTCTTCTGATTCAGCTTGTTCTTCAGATGGTTCAGTTGAAGACCAGGTTTTGATAGTAGTCTATAATAATTATCATATTTTATCCCTATAAGAAGTAGAAAGAATGAGAAATGTACAGAAATTTTGAATGTTATTTTATTTTTTTAAGTTTATTTATTTATTTTTAGAGAGAGGAGAAATGAGGGAGAAAGAGAAGGAAGACAGATCAATGCATGATTGCCTCGTACGTGCCCCTACCTGGGGACCTGGCTTGCAACCCAGGCGTGTGCCCTGACTGGGAATCAAACTGGCGACCCTTTGGTTCACAGGCTGGCGCTCAATCCACTGAGCCACACCAGCCAGGGCTGAATGTTATTTTAAAAATTCCCATTACTATTTCTGGTTCTCACCCTTCCTTGTCTAATAGCAGTCAGTTATTCAAAGTACAATGTCATTTTGATATTTCTTGCTATTTCATGAAACTATGAGCATAGATGACATTTATTTTTACACATTTGTTCTCAAAAGTGTTCATTATGCTTTCAAAAATTAGGGCAACATAAAGAATGCTTACTGCTTAAACTGATACAGCTATATATTACTATCTTTTTATGGCAGGACATTGTCTTAGGTGCTGGAGATATGACAAGGGCAGTGATTCCTGACTCTCAAGAGATTTACAACCTCATTGGAGAAAGGAAAAAGAAAGCAAAACTTAAACAATGGTACCAGGTGCAAATATGAAGCCTATTAGAGACCTTCCTGTAACTCACACGGTCTTTTTACCAGGCATGTTGATCCATCAAATGTAAAAATCTCTTCAATTCCAAAGAGAAAATAATCTGAACTGAAGGGGGACCAAGAAAAGGAATTGTTTATATTGAAAAACATACAAACATAGGAAGTACCATAATGTCATTAATAAAAACTTAAAGAAAACCTTTTCAGCTGTTCCTAGAATACTACCTTTCCATTGCACGGCGTACTGAGCTTGCTGATATGCTGTGGGCCTAGAGTTAGTGTTTAAAAAAGAGAGATAGCAGGGTCTTCTAGAAATGAAGTTTAAGAGTGGCTCAGTATTTAAAATTTGCAGCATAGTTCCTCCCTAAAAAGGGGGTAAATATTGACCATTATAAATAATCTTTAATAATCTATTTGAGGGGATTATAAGGTAAAGAAAGGGACCTTGGATAGATACATTTTCCCCATAGGTCTGTTTCATTTACTTTCATGATCTAGAGGCAAGTGCAAATCTACAGATTGTTCCTTGAGCAACGGCAGATTGTTCTTCTTCCTCATGGCTAAGGAGTATTTCACTGTGTATGTGTGAGTGTGTAAACAGCTTCTTTAGCTGTACATCCGTCAGGCATAGTCAGCCCCGTGTTTGTGAGCGCTGACTATGTAAGCTGATGCAGGTTCCTTAGCTTCTTTAAACCTAAGTTGTTTGTAAAACACATAATAATAGCTGATATTTATTAAATACTTGCCAAGTACGGGGCATGTTCCAAGGATTTTACATGTGTTACATAATTTAATCTTTGTAACATCTCCTATGTCAATAACTCTAATAGTATCTTTTGTGAGAAAGATACTCTTATTTCCACTTTCCAGCTGAGGAAACTCAAGTCCCAGAGATGATAAGTAGTTTTTTCATGGCCACACAGCTCCTAGGTGACTGAGTCAGAATTCAGACTCCAGCAAATTAGCTCTTGAACCTGCATTCTCAACCACTGTGATGTGTGGCTTCCTTGAATGATATTAGTACTTACTTCCCCTTATTACATATGGGAGGAGAAAATAAGATAATATCCACTGTGTACTTAGCTTTTTGTGTGTTTGGCATGTAATGGAAACTCTGTAAATATTAGTTATTAGAATTGTTATCCCTTTAATTCAAAATGCTAACTTTCAAAAATGCCAATGTGAAAATTTCTGCTTATAACTTAGTTCTGTATAATTTGTTTCTTGACAAACTGATTATGTTCATATTCATTAAAGGGAGCTCAGCTGTTGATCTTCCTATTTGGTTTAGATTTTATCTTATGTTTACTTTATATTAACTTCTTAATCTCTGCCTTAGATGGAGTTACTACTCCTGAAAGCAGCAACACCGAGAACATTTCTTTACTGGTATTTTGTTTCTAAGTGATCTCTTTGCCTTCCCATTCCCTGAAATAGCTTTCTGATTTTTTCTTCAATTTATGAATTACACTGTGACTTCTTAAAACATAGGAATTTGCTTTATTTTAAAACATTGTTTCCCTTTTTTTAAGACACCATCACTCAAGAGATGACGACAGCTGCTCAAGAAGCAGAAGCCACTTTGTCACCGGTGACACCAGAGCAGCAGGTTTCCACCCTCCCGGTTACCGGAGAGTGTGGTGAGACCGCGGAAGAAAAAGGGTCCCCCTCTGCCTCGTCTGATGTTCTGGGTGTCACTCAGCTGTCGAGAAGATGGGAGACTCTGGCCACTACAGTTTCACCGACAGCCGCACCTCTGTCCTTCGAAGTCACTCCCGCTGTGGAAGGTCTGTAAGGGAGGGAATCGGACTCAGTATTACGAGGGTGGGTCTTTTCTGTGTATTGATAAGAATGGAATGAGAGGAGCAGATGGCCTGTCACCAGGGTGCACACACCCCTCACCTGGAGAGGGAACGGGAAAGGTAAGCGAATTCTTACTCGAAGAGATGTCACATAGCCTCAAAGAATGATGGGTTAGTGCCTAAGAAAAACCTCTCAGGAACGGAAGGAGGCCAGACCTCATCTATTGAGACCTCTGTCCTAGTCCGACAACTCCGGCTGCTAGGGGTGAGGTGAAGAGAGCGAGGACGTGGGTATGAATCCCAGCTTTGGCCCTTGCTACTGTTGTGGCCTCAAGTAAGTGTCTTAATGTCTCCAAGCCTGGTTTGTTCATCTCGAAATGATGCCTCTCTAACAGACAGGTTCTTTTACGTGTTTAAAATAATGTGTACAAGTTGCTTTCTGTATCAGAGGTCCTCAGATGCTCTGATATCTTAAAGACAGTGAAGTCTTCAAAACCGGGTGATCATCAGAATGACAGAAACCATTGTCAATAACTTTTATCTTTTGTAACTTTTACCTATTTTTTTAAAGATTTTATTTATTTATTTTTAGAGGGGGGAAGCAAGGGAGAAAGAGAGGAAGAGAAACATTGATGTGTGATCTCCTGTTGTGCGCCCCCTACAGGGGGCCTGGTCTGCAACCCAGGCATGTACCCTGACTGGGAATTAAACCACTGACCCTTTGGTTCACAGGCTGGCACTTAGTTCACTAAGCCACACCAGCCAGGGTGACTTTTGTAACTTTTTTTTAAAGATTTTTATTTATTTATTTTTTAGAGAGGGAAGGGAGGGAGAAAGAGAGAGAGAAACATCAATGTGTGGTTGCTGGGGGCTGTGGCCTGCAACCCAGGCATGTGCCCTGACTGGGAATCGAATCTGTGACACTTTGGTTCGCAGCCCGTGCTCAATCCACTGAGCTATGCCAGCCAGGGGTAACTTTTAATAATTATAAAATTATTACCTAATTATTTTTGGATCTCCTGTGTTTGTCTTAACATTGGTCTAAGTAAAGCCTGCTTTTATTTATTAATAGAATTATTTTTAACAGTGTAATAAATACCTTCTAATTCCACTCCCCTCAAATACCCCAAGGGCCTTGTCAGTAACCTACATGGAACCCCATGACCCTTCTCGTCTCAACCCCTTCTTCCTCTGACTGTTCACAGCATCCTTAATCTCGTGTTCATTGTCTCCTTGACTTCCTTTCCTTTTAGTTTTGTTGCATCTATATTTGCTCTGAGAATCATACATTTAAAAATTTTAGTTGATTTTTAACTTTATAAAAATGGTGTTGTCCTGTAGATAGCCTTTTTGGGGACTTACTTTTTTTTACTTAATATTTTATGGCTAAGATTTACTTACTCTAGTAGCTCTTTTGTTTTGACTGCTTTTAATACTGCATTATGAAAATACATCACAGTTTATTCATTCAGTCTTCATCCAGTCTCTCCTAGTGATTTGCATTTGGGTCATTCAGGTTTGGTTATTGCGAACATTACTGCCATAAGTATTCTTTTTCACAACCTCTGTTGTGTGTGTGTAGGAGTTTCTCTTGGGTATGTACCTGGGAACTGAATTGCTGGGACATAGTGTATATGAATTTTTGACTTTAGGAGGCAATGCCTAGTTGTTTTCCAAAGTTGATTGCACCGATTTATGCTCTTGATAGCAATATATGAGAGACTCAATGAATCCATATCCTGGGAGCTTTTAAAAATATTTTCTGAGGTGTCACCACTAAGGAGATTCTGATTTAGTAAGTTGGGATATGTGGAAAGCATGAAACTGACGTTAAAAAAAGTTACCTCAGGAGATTCTGATGATCAACCAGGCTTGCAAAATACCACCCTGGAGATTTGGGGAGACCTGGGGATAACTTTGGCTGCTTTGAACTTGACTATATTTCCGATGCAGGTCTAGGTTCTTACTCTTTGACTTGATTTTTCTAAAGCTGTCATTAGCATATACTTTAATAAATTTTTGTTAAATTTTCTATCTTTGGTAATAAATGAAATAAAACCCTAAAGCATCCATAATATCACCAATAGAATAAATAGGAAGTTAACATCTAAAAACAGAGATCTGATGTGAGACAGTATCTTTTCCTACAAGATAAAGTGTTTGCTTCAGGTAGCTGGGCAGATGCAGGGTGGGGAGGGGCGCTGGTCTAAGTGTCATTAATGCTTTCTCTCTTGAAACGTGAAAGCACACATTTCCCTTAGTGATCATCCTTGGGTCACATCCTGTCTCTTGTGTCTGGCAGACCTGAAGGACACCGTCACAGGGCCCAAGGAGGAGTGGATCACACCAGTTTTTGGCTCTCCAGTGACACCCCCTGGAATAACGGAGGAGGCACCCAGCGTTTCTCCAGAGCTTTCTGATTCCGAGGCGTCCTCTGAGAGAAGAACCCTTGTTCCATCCATCGGCCTTGTCAACACGGCTGCCCCATATGGCCTGGACCAGCTTGAATCTGAAGGTACCCATGCTTTGGAGGGAATCTTTCCAGGACTGGTTGAATGTGTCACTGAGCAAATGTTGCTCTGAGAAATGTTGCTCTGATTAAGAGGTAGATTCAATCTGCAGTGCAGGCCAGGGGTCAGTGAACTGTGGCTCAGCCCGATCTGGCCAGCCATCTGTTTTTGTGTGGCCTGTAAGCTGAGGATGAGCTTTGCATTTTTAAGTGATTAAAAAAAATCAGAAGGACGTTTTGTGACATGGAAAAGTTATATAAAATTGAAATGTCAGTGCTCCTAAAGAAAGCTGCATGGGAACACAGCCACACATGCTCATTCATGTTGTGTCTGTGGCTACTTTTGTGCCAGCGCAGCAGCTGAGTAGTTGGGACAGACTAACTGCCCACAAAGCCTAAAATATTTATAATACGGCCCTTTACTGAAAATGCTTGCTGACCCTTGGCCTAGGTCGTTCGTTCTCAACTACACTTGAACTTTAGAATCATCTTGGGGACCTTTAAAAACCCTGATGCGTGAGTCCTTCACCCAGTGACTCTGATTTATTTGGTGTGGGATGGGATCTGGCATGAACATTTTAAGAGAGCGCTTAAGATGAATTCAATATGCGGCTGGATTGAGAATACTGGTTAAGTGGAAAACTTGAGTTTCCCCAGCAGAATTTCTTGGACGGAAGTTTTAATGTGGATTGTATTTTCACAACGCTGTTCTGGTTGTTCGAGTTGGGTTGTTCTCTTCTTGTTCATCACATCTCTGGGTTAGGATGTTTTACTATCTGGAAACAGGCAGTCTCCTCACCTGTTAAGACTGAGAAATCCACACCAATTTATACTTTCCAAGACATGGACGCTGAGCATGAAAAGGATGTTTGGAGCACAGCTGCACAAACAGGGAGACTGGACATGTGGCGAAAGGCCATTTAGTTAATCAGCATGAGGCAGGTGAACAACTCCTGGCTGGAGGGCAGAACACCCAGAGATTCGTAGTGCCAAGTTTCTCAAACGTATCTGGGAGACGGGCAAGCTTTCGGGCACTAAAATAGCCATGTGTTTGGTGTGGTGAGGGCATAGGATGGGCTCTTATTTTATATTTCATTTACTCTGCAGTAGGGAAGGGGGTTCAGCCGACTGCCTTACAGACTTTCAGGGTTACACTGTCGTTTTCTGACAGAGAAATGTGACATTTCACGAGCAGCGTGAAAAATTCCTTAGTAGAATCGTGGTTTAAGAAATGGATCAAAGCCAGCTCAGAGGCTAACAGCTCTTGCACTTCACACTAAGATAAAAATCGTGTGATTTTGAGCTTAGTCTCATATTAACTGCGTGCTCTCAGTACCATCTGGAAAAAGCAGGTTTCCCCAAATTAACCTGAATTAGAGATGACAGCTTTACCCAGCAGGGCTCATTAAATCAGAGAAAAAATATATTTATGAATAATCTATACTTGGGAAACTGCAAAAGTTTTCTAAATTTAGTAGGTGATGACAGTTGTATCAAAATATGTGAGAATTTTCTTAACTTGCCTAAGACACCCTGGAGTAAGTTTTTCTATACAATTCAATTTCAACTTCCTTTTGAGGATATATTTTGTCAGTTTTTGATCTAAATTATGATCCTTGTCAAGGCTTACAAATGACAGTTTTTTGGTTTGAAAATATTCTTTCTACTACATTGTTGGGTTTAAGATTTTGAATGAGCACACCTTTTCTCCTAAATACTAGGGAGTACAATTTATCTTTAGTTAGAATACACTAGTAATTTCACAATTAGTTTTATGCTGGTCTATCTAATCCTCTGAAAACTGAAGTGACTGAACCGACTTGAACTCGGACACCTACTAGATTTCTGGATGCACTGGAGGCCTCTGTTTCCTCACGTTTTTCCATCTCACCCAGGACTGTAAGTGCAGCTTGCATCTCTGACTGGATGAAGCATTTTAATTCTACCACAGGATTATACCTACAGGAAGATAATTTACTCTTACCTAGAACAGCGTGTTGTGCTGTGTCAAGATGTCTCCCTTTTAAGTTTTAATCTCTGTGACATGTTGACAAATGACGTACAATTCTCTAGTGTCAGATCTGTGTTTATTTAATTATATTATCAAACTCCTTGTACGTTATTTTAATATTTTCCCACTAGGGGCCAGGGGCACATCTCCAGAGAGTGGGCTGTTTTTCTCAATGGGGCATGGACAGTGACTTGCCATTATTAAACACCAGGTACCCCAGGAGCAAGAACCTTTGTGGAAAGTTCTGAATATTTATCCTTTAAGAGATAGTGATTGGTTCAAGTGAGCCTAAAATTGTATCTGCTTGGCACCCTGTCTTCTTGTCGCCTCCTTTACGTCTCTGTGATATAATGACTAAGGAGTGTATCCGTTTCCTAGGGTTTGCCATAACAACGTACCATGACCCAGGTGACTTAAAACAGAAATTTATTCTCTTGAAGCTTTAGAGCCTAGAACTTTGAAATCAAGGTGTAGGCAGGGCAGAGCTCCCTCCAAAGCCTCTAGGGGAATATCAGCCCTTGCCTCTTCTGGCTGGTGGCCTCAAGCATTTCTTGGTTTGTGGGAGTGTAACTATAATCTCTGTCTTTCCCTTTCAGTGGCCATCTTCCCTGCCTGGGTCTCTGGGCCCACATTTCCCTCATCTTATAAGGACACCAACCATTAGATTAAGACTCACCCTGATAACTTCATCTTAACTGGGTTACATCTGCCAATGCCCTGTTTCTAAATAAGGTCGCATTCACAAGTACCATGGGTTGGGGCTAGAACGTATTTTTGGAAGTGGGGGTGGGGGTCAGAATTTAAAATGTAACAGGAGTTTTCCAGCTGGCTGTGCAGGCCGCTGTGCTTGGTCTCTGGGACGCCCACCTGAGAGGTGTGCACTGGTGGAGGGGGAGAGGTTTTGGTGTGTTTTACATTCTCAGTCACTGAAGAAAGCCTGCCTCTGTAAGTGCACTTCACCCTGCGGGTATTTCATTCAGTGTCTTTGACGTTGTCAGCAAAAATGTGGTCTGGTTTATGAAGGGGTAGTGGTTTATCTGTCACCTTGCCTGACACCCTTTACTTCTCTGTAATTTTTTTTTAGGAAATAAATGTTTTCAGGGTGATAAAAATGTGTTATACTTATCTCAGGCATAACTGGGCTAGGGCTGTATTCAGCATGTTTGAAATATAAACATGACAAACGTGTTCTCATTTTTTATTCAAAATAGGATAATGGCAAGTTGCATATACATATATAACTACATAAATGGATTTTTGGACATGACCTCTGTATAGATTGATATCCTTTTTTTGTTGAATATTAATGTCTTTCTCTGTTCCAAAATGGTAAAGTAAAATTTCTAACACCTTATGAATGGCACTGGCATAAAAACAGACATACAGATCAGTGGGGCAGAAGAGAGATCTCAGAAATAAACTCATGCTTTTATAGTCAGTTGATATTTGACAAAGGAGGCAAAAACATACAATGGAGTAAAGACAGTGTATTCGATAAATGGTGTTGGGAAAATTGGACAGATAAATGCAAAAAAATGAAACTAGACCACCAACTTGCCCCCTACATAAGAATAAACTCACAATGGATTAAAGACTAAAATGTTAGACTCAAAACCATAAAAGTCCCAGAAGAAAACACAGATAGTAAAATCTCAGACATTTATCATAGCAATATTTCTTTCAACATATGTCCTCAGGCAAGGAAAACAAAAGGAAAAAATATAAACAATGGACTGCATCAAACTGAAAAGGTTTTGTACAGCAAAGGAAACCATCAACAGAAGGCAACCCACTGAATGGGAGAATACAGCTGGTATGGGGTTAATATCCAAAGTTTATAAAGAGCTTATAAAACTCAACACCCAAAAAAATACAATTAAAAAATGGGCAAAGGACCTGAATATACACTTCTCCAAAGGGGACATACAGATAGCCATCAGACTTTTGAAAAGATGCTCAACATTACTAATTAACAGAAAATGCAAATTAAAACCACAATGAGATATCACCTGACATTTGTCAGAATGACCATCATCAATAAATCAACAAACAGCCAGTGCCGGTAATGAGGTGAAGAAAAAGGAACCCTCGTGCACTGCTGGAGGGAATGCAGACTGGTGCGGCCACTGTGGAAAACAGTATGGAGTTTCCTCAAATAACTAACTAATGGTAAAACTGCTTTATGACCCAGTGGTTCCATTTCTGGGAATATATTCAAAGAAACTTGAAACTCTAATTTGAAAGAATATGTGTACCATTGTGTTCATTGCAGCATTATTTACAATTGCCAAGATTTGAAAGAAGCTCAAGGGTCCATCAGTAGATGAGTGGATAAAAAAGCTGTGGTACATTTACACAATGGAATACTAGTCAGCTGTAAAAAAAAAAGGAAATCGTACCCTTTGCAACATCATGAATGGACCTGGAGAGCATTATGCTAAGTGAAATAAGCCAGTCAGAGAAAGACAAGTACCATATGATGTCACTCATATGTGGAATCTAATGGACAAAATAAACCAACAAACAAAATGGAAACAGACTCATAGATATAGAGAATAGACTGACAGCTGTCAGTAGGGAGGGGGTTTGGGGGACAGGTTGAAAAGCGTGAAGAGATTAAGCAAAAACAAACAAACGAACAAACAACCTCATAGACACAGACGACAGTATGGTGATTGTCAGGGGGAAAGGGGAGTGCGGGGAGGAAGGAGGGTAAAGGGGAGATAAGTGGTGTTGGAAGGAGACTTGACTTTGGGTGGTAACCATACAATAAAATATACAGATGATATATTACAGAATTGTACACCTGAAACTTATATAGTTTTATTAACCAATGCCACTCCAGTAAATCCAATAAAAAAAAGAAAGAATAGTTTTTAGTAACAGAAGCAACAAGGTACCTGGCCTTGAGCTAACAAATACCTCATTTATAAGAAGCTGCACCACATCTGTCTTAAGAGGGGTGTTCAGAACCTCAGGCAAAAAGGTTGGTTCTGAGTGGTTCATTGGGGCTCACACCCCAGGGCTGAGAACCCCTGTGAACACTGGTCCAGGCAGGGCTTTCCACGCGTGGTTTTACGCAGCTGTTGAAGCAAATGTGTAGCTTGCACCTGCACCATGGACTGTGGAGATTTCAAAGACATTTTAGATGCTTGCAGAAAGTTAAGGCTTTTTTAAGACATGGTTTTTTATTTATTACTTTTTAAAGTATATTTTATTGATTATGCTATTACAGTTTTCCCACTTTTTCCCCTATTTGCCCCCCCTCTGCCCTGCACCCCCTTAGTTCATGCCCATGGGTTGTACATATAAGTTCTTTGAATTCTCTGTTACCTGAAACTTTCTTAACCTCTCCCCATCTATCTTATGCCTACCAATTATGCTTCTCATTCCCTGTACCTTCCCCCCATTCCTCCTCTCCCCCTTTCCACTGAAACCCCTCCATGTGATGTCCATTTCTCTGATTCTGTTCCTATTCTAGTTGTTTGCTTAGTTTTTGTTTTTGTTGTTTTTCTTTTTTTAAGGTTCAGTTGTTGATAGTTATGAGTTTGTTGTCATTTTACTATTCATGTTTTTATCTTCTTTTTCTTCATTAAGTCCTTTTAACATTTCATATAATAAGGGCTTGGTGATGATGAACTCCTTTAACTTAACCTTATCTGGGAAGCACTTTATCTGCCCTTCCATTCTAAAGGATAGCTTTGCTCGATGGAGTAATCTTGAATGTAGGTCCTTGTTTTTCATGACTTTGAACACTTCTTTCTGGCCCCTTCTTGCCAGCAAGATTTCTTTTGAGAAATCAGCTGGTAGTCTTATGGGCACTCCTTTGTAGGTAACTGTCTCCTTTCCTCTTGCTGCTTTTAGGATTTTCTCTTTGTCTTTAATCTTGGGTAACTTAATGATAATGTGCCTTGGTGTGTTCCTCTTTGGGTTGAACTTCTTTGGGACTCTCTGGGCTTCCTGGACTTCCTGGAAGTCGATTTCCTTCACCAGATTGGGGAAGTTTTCCTTCATTATTTGTTCAAATAAGTTTTCAATTTCTTGCTGTTGTTCTTCTCCTTCTGGCACACCTATAATTCAGATATTGGAATGTTTCAGGTTGTCCCAGAAGTTTGGAAGACTTTCTTCATTTTTTTGAATTCTTGTTTCTTCATTCTGTTCCAGTTAAATGTTTATTTCTTCCTTTTATTCTGGATTTTTGATTTAAGTCCTGGTTTCCTTCCTATCACTGTTGGTTCCCTGAATATTTTGCTTTATTTCACTTTGGGTATCCTTTATTTGTTCTTTCATTTTGCGACCAAGCTCAGTCAGTTCTGTGAGCATTTTGATTATCAGAGCTTTAAATTCTCCATCAGATAGGTTGGCTACCTCCTCATCATGCAGCTCTCTTTCTGGAGTTTGCTCTGTTCTTTCATTTGGGCCATATTTCTTTGTCTTGTTGCACCTGTTAAATTGCAATGGCGCGGGGCCTTAGGTATTCACCTGGGCAGGGCAACCCTTTTTGCTGCATTGTGTCACTAAGACATGATTTTTTAAATATAATGATAGATATAATTCTTTTACTGGTGTAAACATGAGAATTTTATTGCATTGGAGTATAAACAATTACAAACCCTAACAATGTAGGAAATAATGTGAGGATATTATCAACTTCACTTTCTCAGGCTGTATTCATAACCATGAAGCTGTTTTCACGTCAGACATGTAATTGCATATATATCCCCAAAGGAAAAGATTGGAAGCAAAATATAATGCCTCAACTTGAATGGTCTTATAAAATTTTAAAAATGTTCACAGTTAGAGACATTAAGTTTGTCCCAAAAGATTTACATTGATTCTGTCTGCATTTATTCGTGCCTTTTATTTTCCAGCCATTCTACCTCCTTCTACATTGTTTGATACCTGCAAACAAAATATTCTACAGAAATTTCTTTCATAAAAACAGTCATAAGGAACTTCCAAGTTTTTTCTAGGTAGGTGGAAGGCCCTGCTCCCTGTGGATTTTCTCGAGGTATCTGCTTCACATCCTCTCAGTTCCACTTCCTATTAAAACTCTAGCTGAAACATAAATGAAAACCCTTTCACTTGTTTCCGCTGAAATTAGTACAAAATTCAAAACGACTTGGTTCAAACCTAAGGGAACATCAAAGCAATAAAATCAAGAAAATAAAAGAAACATCAAATGAATTAGACTCAAAAGATACAAATCCCTCTCTGACCTTACCTTAGCTAACAAGCTCCCAGGGTGCCCATGCCCTGACCCATTCCGTGCTCTGTCTGAGAAAGTTTTTTATGTTTTATACCCAAAGCCCTGGAACAGTTTTTCAGGCACCGTGCCAGGCTTTCTGGCTTGTCAGTGCTTGGTTTGTTTCCAGCACAGAGGGTCACTTATTTTCTCCTCCCCACCCTGCCTCCACATGAGAGAGCCAAGATCAAGAGGTAAATTTTCTCCAGGGTCCATCACTGAGTAGGGGACCTCCAACCCCCCATATATGCGTCTGTACTGATTTCCCTTTGAAGGACACACCTTCAATCCCTAGGCAATCGACAGCCAGATGACTTCATGACTGACACGGTGTATTATACATCCCGGCGTCCAGAGGAAATCCCATTTCTGTTAAAACCGAGACATGATCCATGTCTAGGCAATATAATACTGTTCTCACCCTACAGAATATACACTTGCATGATAATAGGACCATTCTGTCAGTCTATAGCGAACAATACTGAGAGCTACACTTCTCTGTAAACAGAGGGCTGTGAAGTTAAAGTTAAAAGGACGGGAAGGGGAAACAAACAGTTCAGCTCAAACTCATCCTCCTTTATGAAGTCTCTGAGACCACCCTGCTCACACTGATGAGCTGTGCAGGCAGTGGGGAATTGCTCTGAAAAAAGAAAGAGAAGATAGCTCTGGTTGTGGTCCCAAATGGACATAACTGAGTTTGAGTTAGCTCTATGACAAATAAGCTGTGTGATCTTGATCAAATTATGTAATTTCTTTAGACTGCAGTTTTTCCTTCTGTGTAAAGCAGGGGTATTGTGTGAGAATAAGGTGACATCTTGCACAGTAAATATGTGCATGGCATGGGGTAAATACATAATAAATATGAATATTTTGCATCATCTACCAAATAGAATTATATATTGCTTATGTACTACTATGTATTTATTGTTTTTAAAATTATCTGTTATCAGCCTTTAATTTCTGGGTAAAAGCAAAAGGAAAAACAATTGGATTTTTCATTCTCCAGAGAGAAAGGAATAAAAAAATGGTTGTCTGCTGAGGGCTGCTTTTTCCAAATGGTGATGGAGTTTAATGTTCACCTTCTGCTCCTCCTGCCTCTGCTGGCTCCACTGAAGTTGTGTTTTCATCCTCCAACTTCTTTTTCCTCTCTGTTTTTCCGTCTGTGTTAAGCTGAGTGATCTCTTCGTTTTCCTGTGTGATGTACTTTAGCAGTGAATTACTCCTCTTGGCTAAGAGCTTCACATCGTCTGTGTTCATCGTGCTTGTTTTTTGAATGTCTGTGGGTAAGAGAATCTGCTGCTCCTCGGCCTCCCCTCCCCCCTTTTTAACAGCGGCCCTTTCAGGCAGGTGTGCGCGGGCAAAGAGGGAGTCGGGTTAATTGTTAGGATGAACTATTCACAACCTCTCCATGCAGCTGTGGGTCAGGGGCTAGGCAGACAATGCAAGTAAGCAAAGAAGCAGGTACCTGAGACACTAGGCAGTGCTGAGTGTGATGCGACAGAGAGCACACACTCCCTCTGGTCTGGACAGCTGCCATCGGCATTGTTGCCAGGGGGAGAGAGTGAGCTCAGTGATGCCAGATTGCAGAATTTTTCCAAGAACAGCTGAAAAATCTGATTTGTATGTGAAATATTCTGATTTTTAAAGTGTTGGGAATGAATTCAAGTGTTTGCTGATCATTTCTATTTTTAAAAGATCTATTGATTTAAGAGAGAGAGAGAAATACTGATTTGTTGTTCCACTTATTTATGCATTCATTGGTTGATTCTTGAATGTGATCTGACCAGGGATCAAACCCACAATCTTGGCAATTGGGGTGACATTCCAACCAATTGAGCTACCTGGCCAGGGCCTGCCTATCATTTCTTTTGATGAATATGCACACCAAAAACAGATCTGTCTTCCCAGCCATTGACCATCAGTGTGTGCTCCCAACTGAATTTTCCAAAACCTCCTGAAGGGCAGAGTCAGATCTTTCTGCCGTGTGTCCACAGTGGCCTGTAGGTACCTGGTGCTGGGTGAAAGGTGGTCAGTGATGGAGGGCATGGTTTTAGGGCCATTACCTTGTTTAACTGATGTGCTTCCTATTTGACTTGCCCTGTTTGTTGTTACTATTTTAAATCCAGCCTTATTTAGGGCCTGGGCCTGAGCACTTTTTATGTGACTGCAGTGGTGGTTCCCAGCCACGTTCTGATAGAAGTTCAGTGGAAACTTGCTTAGATTGCTTGCACAAGCATTATTTTCTTTCTTTCTTTTTGGAGTCCATACCAATGTCTGCATCCAGGCAGGTAAGGGTAAGTCCATAAACTCAAGTAATTTTTTTTTATTCTCATCCAAGGACATTTTTTCATTGCTTGTTTTAGAGAGAGAGGAAGGGAGAGAAACATTGATGGGAGAGAGAGAAATACTGATGTGAGAGAGAAACATTGATTGGTTGCTCCCAGACTGGGGATTGAACCTACAACCTAGGCATGTGCCCTGATGGGGAACTGGACCTGAAATATTTCAGTTACAAGACAACACTCTAACCACCTGAGCCACACCAGTCAGGGCTAAGTGATTTTTCAAACCCTTGGGAAGCAAGAGTGTGAGGGAGGGAAAGAGAGGAAAGGTGGGTGGAGGGAGACCCTTCTCTGGAAGCATTATTGGAGCTAATTTGTAGAAAGGTCATTTCTCCTTGTGGGGCCGGCCACTTGCCCCAGTGTGACTAATGCATGTAGGTAGATCTTCCTTTAAAAAGTTGATATTACACTCATTTGAAGAATTACATGATATAAATTAAAAATTATATTGGAGCCTTTACAGGAATTACTACTTATTTTGAAGATGAAGATAATTAAAGTGCTGTTCAGTTTATTTCTGTTCCATCAACATATATTGAGGGCCTTATTTTGTGTAAGAAACAGTGATTCTGGGAGGTGGGGCCCCAAAAGTAAGACAGCACCTCTGGTTTCCAGGAACTAAATGCACACTGGTGTGATAAAACAAACATGTTTCCACGAATTAATATGTAAACCTCATTTTGGATTAATTGAGTCACGTTTTAAAGTTTGAAAGGGAAATCTATGTTCATACATAGTTTTGAAAAGTTAATAATCAACCTAACCAACCTATAAATTGTATTTTGAGTATATGTGGATTTTTAGATACAAATTCTGTATATATTTGCTTAAAGCAAACATTTCTTTAAGGCTGCTAAATTATTGAAGGGAAAGGCTTTATTTTGCATGGTTCAGAATTTATGGATACAATATTAGTATAGCTTCTGTATTTCTCTTTACAGCACCCTTGAGGAATAGAATAGTATTGCTGTAGTCTTACTTTCCAGAGGGAAGTACATGAAAGGCTGTCATCTGAAACCAAAGTGAGTTGTTTAATGAACAGGAGTTAGACTCTGGAACTTATAATTATTGCTCTAGGGCTGAATCCATTAAGAATGCAATTTAATTTGGGGTAGGATTTATAGGAGATACTGGAGAACACCAATTATATGCAGCCAAGGCTGAACACTGGCTGTGTCAATACCAGGAAATTGGAGGGTCATCGTGTACACCGACTGATCTTTCTCACTCGATAACCAGATAGAGGAGATGATGTTATCAATAGTAGAATCCTCTAATCTAAAGAAAGTAATATTAAACAAAGTAAGAAAATATTTAAACATCTATCTGAAACATGGGTTGAATCTAAAACATTTTGCTATGTGTATAAACTGTTGGAAGTGAACAGATTATCTTGTCACAGCTTTCTGTTTTTTCATGCATGTACCTTTTCAATATTGTTATGGTTAGAATGGAGGAAGTTTCTTTTTTTAATATATTTTATTGATTATGCTATTACAGTTGTCCCATTTCCCCCCTTCATGCCCCTCCACCCTGTACACCCTCTCCCACCCACTTCCCCCCCTTTAGTTCATGTCCATGTGTCATACTTATAAGTTATTTAGCTTCTACATTTCTCATACTATTCTTACCCTCCCCCTGTCTATTTTCTACCTACAAACTATGCTACTTATTCTCTTCCCCTTCTGGTACCCCTATAATTCGGATGTTGGAACACTTAAAGATGTCCTGGAGGTTCCTAAGCTTCTCCTCGTTTTTTTGAATTCTTATTTCTCCATTCTTTCCTGTTTGGTTGTTTCTTTGTTCCTTCTGGTCCACTCTATTGTTTTGAGTCCCAGTTTCTTTCCCATCACTATTGGTTCCCTGTGCATTTTCCTTCATTTCTTTTATGGTAACCTGCATTTGTTCATCTAATTTGTGCCCAAAATCAATCAATTCTGTGAGCTTCCTGATCACCAGTGTTTTGAACTGTGCATCTGATAGGTTAGCTATCTCTTAGTCGCTCAAAAGGATGAGTTCTGGGGCACTGATTTGTTCTTCTGTTTGAGCTATCTCTCTCTCTCTCTCTTTTTTTTTTTTTGGTCTGGTTGCTGCTGTTATGGTGAAGGGTGGAGCCTTAGGTGTTCACCAGGGCTGGGCACCCCAGTCGCTAGATTGTGACATTGTATGTGAGGGCGGGGGTCGAGAGGGAACAATGGCGGTAGCTCCTTTCTCTGTGGGACCTCAGTCCCTTCCCTGGGATCCTGGGTTGTGCGCTCTGCCCTGCTCCACAATCGCCGCCTCACTGGGTCTGCCAGCTGCCGCTTGTGTACTCAGGGTCCACCCACTGCTATTTTGCACGCCCCAGCTGCCTTACATGCTCCTGGTTGCCTTCTGCGCCCAACTCTCCCTCTTCTCCATGTGGCGACCCGACCTGAGCCTGGCTGCTCATCTCCGCCCCTCTTACCAGTCTGGATGAATGGGTCTATTTCAACTTCTTGGCTGTCCGACTTCCATTCAGATAAATTTTCTGTCAGTTCTGGGTGTTATTCTTCCTCTAAATTGTTGTTCCAATCTTGGTTGTGTGTGGAGGTACGGTGCATCCACCTATGCCTCCATCTTGCTGGAAGTCAGTGGAAGTTTCTAATTATTATATTTACTACTATAGAGTTCATGGGAAGTTTAAACTTTAGTAAGAAGTTCTCATGAAATTTGTATCTGTTAATATTGGGGGTTTTAAAAAAGCACTGTGAGGAGGCATTTAAAAAAAGATAAATGAATAAGTTAACAGAAATGTTTAAAGCAGAATATTTAATGAACAAGAACACTTGAGATTTTAATTTAATTTTAAAATGCATCCCAGATTACAGATGCTCTTATGAGCATTTGAAATTGGAGAATTTGAAAGTGGAGCTTGAAAAGCCAGTGAGAGCTCTTACTCAGCTTTTTGGACGCACTCCAAATGGAGAAGGCGTCGACGCTTCTGAAAGCACGTTATTGGGACTTCAGCTTCTGATGAAGGCTCTGATGGATCCTACCGTAGCAAAGTGATTAGATCTTGGGTAAAACATATGCTTTAGTGCATGAATAAGATTGCGCGTGGTCAGAAAAAACCTCCAAGAAGTGTACTTTTTAGCTTGATTCATCTCACATGGGAGCTGAAACCCGAGGAGTGCGCTCTAAGGAATAAGCCCCTGGAATGTAAAGATGCTGGAGGACAAACAGTATCGGGGGTACATGGGGTGAGCAGCAGGAAGAGGGACCTGGATGGAAATTCCCACACTAAGCCCGGGTCTTTAAAAGGGGAGTAGAGTAGTTCCAGGTTTGTATCACCGGTTGACTCCCTACTGAAGCAAATGTAAACTCTCTTTGGAAAAAAATATGCCCAACCGAGATCCATAGGTTTCCCACAGATTAAAACCACGCAGATACAAGCTTGTCATAGAAGATCAACAAACAGCCACGACTGAGAGTCAGCAGAAAAGACCAAACTGATCGTCCTGCTCCCTCTAGGACGTTAGATATGAAAACTATCAAAACAGTATGCAAAATATCATGTATAAAAGTTTTAAAGAAATAAAAGATGAAATCACAAAAATGAGCAAGTAATAAGTAGCTATGAAAATGATCTAGCAGATTTTTAAAAAGAATGAAATAAAACATGAAAATATAATCACTGGGGAAAAACCTTCAATAATTAAATGATTAACTATGCAATGGGAGAGTGACCTGGGAGATCAATAAAGAACAAATAAAGGGAAAACTTCGTATGCCATTAATGACAGTCAATACAAGGGGACTAAATGTGATGCTGGCTGTGGGTTTTTTGTAGATATCTGTATCCACTTGAGGAAGTTTTCTCCTTTTCCTAGCTTGCTAAAACTTTTTTTTTAAACTTGGTTTTTGGTTACAAATGGATACTGGAGTTTTTCCAATGCTTTTATTGAATCCATTTTATTGCACCTACGGAGATGCTGACATGTTTTTTCTGTCAATATGGTGAATTACACTGATTGATTTTCAAATGACAAAACAACTTTGTGTCTCTGGGATGAGCCCAGTTGGTCATGGTGTGTAACCTTTTCCATGCATTGAATTTAATTTGTTGAAATTTTCAAATGAAATAAAATTTAAGACAAAATGCATTCATGGATGTGTATAAAATACTGTACCAACTGTTAGAGAATACACATTATCTTCTAGTGCCATTGAATATTTACATGACATTAAATATTTACAATAACTGACTCTGTACTAGTCCAGAAAGTAATCTTGATAAATTTCAAAGAATTGATACATGCAGGCCATCTGCATGGCTGTTCAATTCCATTAGAAATTAAAAATAAAAAAGATGAATTGTAGCATACCTTTAAAAATGAAAAAAAAAACCCCACACTTCTAAATAACTTATGGCTCAAAGGAAAAAATCATAATAGAAAATAAAAATAATTAGAATTGAATCATAGTTATATCAAACATTGTAAGATAAAGGTAATGAGATATTTAAAGGATGCTATTTAGCCTTTAAAGCTTTTTTTGGGAAAGAATAAAGCCTGAAAATTAAGGAACTGAACAACCCCACCTTAAGCTGTAAAAACTAAAGAGCCCAAAGAAAATAGAAGGAGCGAGATAATAAAAATAAGACTTTATTACTTTATTTTTCCATTTCATTGATTCATAACAAGTTAAGTAGCTTTTCGTGAAATTTGTGTGGAAGAGGAAAGCCCCCCCCGCGAGCCAGTGCGCTGCTGGAGAAGAGTAAAGTGGAGGAGAGGGGCACTGGCCCCACCAGATAGTCACACTCACAAAGTCTCACTCCTGCCTGCATTCAGACTGTGCGGTTGTGGGTAGAAAGAACTGAAATGACGGGTGGGGCAGCACAGAGGGCACTGAAGCAGGCACGCCCCTGTGGCGTCCTTGATATGCGACGAGGATGGCAGTGCAGGGAAGAGGGAGACGCATTTTGTTACACAATAGTCTGGGACAGTTGGTTGTCCATATGGAAAACAAAATCAAATCATATTGAATGTAACATGATACACAAAAATCAATTCCATTTGGTTTAAAACCAGCTGTAGAAGGTGAAACTTAAACATTGGAGAAAAACTATAGAATATCTTTCTGAACTAATGATACAGAAGGAATTAAAAATTTCTGACACAAAAATTGCCTACCAGAAAATATTGATAAATTCAGCTATATTAAAACTAAAGACTTATAAAAAGATATGAGAAAGCTAGTGAAATACAACTTCTAAGGCTAGAGAAGATACTGGTAATACATATATTACTGATAAAGGATCAGTGTCTAGAATAGAAAGAATTCTAAAAAAAAAAAAAACCAGTAGGAAATGGCAGACAACCCAAAAGTAAAAGGAGCAAACATATGAATAGGCATTTTACTGAAATACACAAACATATGATTAAGATACTCAGCTTCATAAGTAATTAGGCAAATGCGAATTACATCTATGGTGACATATTTTATATACACTGAATTAAAAATAATAACATTTGACAACACCACAGGTTGGTGAGGATGTGGAGCTAAGAATTTTTAGACATTATTTAGAGCATCAAACACTTAACCTAGCTGTTACACTTTTAGAAATACACCCTAGAGAAACCCATGAATAGATACATTAGAAATCATTTATAAGAGTACATAGCAGCACTATGCTTAACAGGAAAAAACTGGCAACAACCAAATAACCTAAAGGTTTATTGACATGAGGATGAATAAATGAATAGCAACATATTTGCATAACGGAATACCATAAATCAGCGTGCAATAAACAAATCAGTGTTTGTATGAGATGTATAAAACTTAAAACTGTAAATCCAAAAGAAAAAAAAGTCCCAGAATAACATCCAGTAGTTTTTTATGGCACTAAAAGGAAGAAGCTGGATAAGATGACAGAGGAATATGCAAATAGATTCAATAGTGTTAATAATATTCCAATTCTTAAGTTAAATGGTGAGTTTTCCAGGATTCTTTTCAGTGTTAAGTTTAGTAACAAATATTATATATCTTTTCTTATATATATTATATAATATTACATGGTAAAACTGTGAAAGTAGAGAGGGTATCACTTGAGCAAAGATTGACAGATGAGGGGTGAGCCATGTGGGTATCTAGGGGAAAGGTGTTACAGGCAGAGGGAATAGCCATTGTGAAGGACTCAAGATGACTGGCCTGGAGTGGACCTGTTCATGGCAAAGCAAGGAGTGCTCTTTTTATCGAGTCACAAATGTAACAAGCTAATCCTTGCCCCCAGAGGACTGAGGACCTTGGGTTCTCATCGCCTCATTTTGGGACTGCCCTGCTTTTCCAGGATGATCTCTCATGCTGGCTGCACATACGTGCTTTCAGGGTCGGCAGACATTGAGAAACAATCTCTGAGCCCTCTGTTGGACCAGACTGTCAGCTGACCTGAAGATGGCCCCATTGTATGGGAAAGATTCAAACTTCCCCTTACTTTCCCAGGTGTTAAGAAACCCAGCCTCCTGCTCAGTTTCAGTCCTTGGTAGTGTAGCTCCAACAGGAGTAGGGACGAGAGCCAGAGGTTGATTTTTAGGACTTCTTAACAAGAAGGAGTCCTAAAAGATGGAGGCATAGATAGACATGCTTCACCTCCTCACACAACCACAAAAAAGAAGTTCAACTAACTTCAAACACAAAAACACCAGAACTGCCAGAAAATCGAATTGTATGGAAGTCTGAAAACCAAAGATTTAAAGAAGCCACATTCATCCAGATGGGCAGGAGGGCAGAGATGTAGACTGGGTGGGGGGAGAGGATGGGGTGTATTGTGGAGAGGTGGTGATGGCGGTGGTACCAGTGGTGGAATGGGCAGTCCCACATTCACGTGTTGCAGATAAAAGTCGGGAGGGATACTGTGGATGTGAGCAATCCCAGCCCCAGGCCAGACCGCACAGCCCAGGGTTCCAGTGCCAGGAAGATAAAGCCTCCTAACTTCTGACTGTAAAAACCAGTGGGGCTTGGGGCGGTGGAAGAAGCTGCCAGTTTCTCGGGAGGGTCCATTTAAAGGGCCCACATGGACACAAACCCACCCACTTTGGGAATCACCACCGGGGCAACAGCTGGAAGGGTGACAGTCACATACGGGAAGTGGGTGAAGTGACTGGAAGTGGGGTGAGGGCCAGGCAAACCTCCAGAAGTCAGGTAGTGGCACTGTCCCCTCTCTGACCTCTTCCCCCACACAGAGCCACGAAATGGTGAGGTGGTTTGCCATGGCGAATACCTAAGGCTCTACCCTTTGAACTTAACAAGTGTGCTAAGACAGGGAGTCAAAGCAGCTTTACCTAATACACAGAAACAAACACAGTGAGGCTGCCAAATTCAGGAGACAAAGAAATATGGCCCAAACAAAGGAACAGAACAAAACCCCAGAAAAAGAACTAAATGAAATGGAGATAAGCACCCTATCAGATTCAGAGTTCAAAACACTGGTAGTCAGGATGCTCAGAGAACTCACTGAGTATAGCAAAAACATATGGGAAGAAATGAAGGTTACACTAAGTGAAATAAAAAAAAAATCATAAGAAACCAACAGTGAAGGGAAGGAAGCCAGGATTCAAATCAACCATTTGGAATATAAGGAAGAAATAAACATTTAACCAGAACAGAAAGAAGGAACAAGAATTCAAAAAAATAAGGAGAGTATAAGACAACTCTGGGACATCTCCAAAAGGGCCAACTTCTGAATGATAGGGGTGGCCAGAAGGAGAAGAGGAAGAGCAAGAAATGAAAACTTATTTGAAAAAATAATGAAAGAAAACTTCCCTAATTTGGCTAAGGAAGTAGATATACAAGTCCAAGAAGCACAGAGAATTCCAAACAAGTTGGACCCAAACAGGACCACATCAAGACACATCATAATTAAAATGTCAAAAGTTAACGATAAAGAGAGAATCTTAAAAGCAGCAAGAGAAAAGCAGAGAGTTACCTACAAAAGAATTCCCATAAGGCTATCAGCTGATTTCTCAAGAGAAACTTTGCAGGCAAGGAGGGACTGGCAAGAAGTATTGAAAGTGATAAAGAAAAGCAAGGACCTACAACCAAGATTACTCTATCCAGCAAAGCTATCATTTAGAATGTGAGGGCAGATAAAGTGCTTCCCAGACAAGGTAAACCTAAAAGAATTCATCATCACCAAGCCATTATATACATGAAATGTTAAAGGGACTTATTTAAGAAAAAGAAGATCAAAACTGTGAACATTAAAATGATAACAAACTCACAACTATCAACAACTGAATCTAAAAAACAAAAACAAACTAAGCAAATTACCAGAGCAGGAACAGAATCATAGATATGAAGATCATTTGGGTGTTTATTAGTTGGGAGGGGGAAGTGGGTAATGGGGGAAAAGGTACAGGGAATAAGAAGCATAAATGGTAGGTACATAATAGACAGGGGGAGGTTAAGAATAGTATAGGAAATGGAGGAGCCAAAGAACTTATATGCACAACCCATGGACATGAACTAAGGGGCACATTGCTGGAGGGAAGGGGATTATCAGGCAGAGGTGGGTAAAGGGGCAAAAAATGGGGCAACTATAATAGCACAATCAATAAAATATCTCAATGTAAGCTAAAAAAGTAAAATAAAAGACTGATTTAAAAAACATAAAACCACTTAGCTGGCAGGAATATTTAAGATTTTAGAAATGTAACGAGAGCCTATAAACTCTAAGTCCACTTACTGTTGTGGGTTGCTGAACTATGTGTCCAGCAAACTCCTGGGATTCCTCCAGCCCTTATGATCCCAGAGAGCCATCTGCTGGAGAATCCCTTCATGGCTTCAAAACAGGTTTAATTTTTTCTTCTCAGGCATTTTAAGTCTTGTGCCCAATTTGATGCCCAAGTTTTAAAAAAATCTGGAAAATAAAAGTGGTGCCACTTCCAGTGCTTCAGTCACTCTCTATGTGTGGAAACCATTTTTGCTTCAGTGGCTTTTGTTTGTATTGGTACAGTCATGCCTCCGTAATCATCAGCTTCAGAACTCGTCAAACCCTGTATGTGTCACATTTTGTTGAGAAAAAATTTTCAGCACTGGGCATTTGCTCGGGACTCATCACACTTGCTAAAACTAGTATGAGTCATGATGCTGCCCCGAAAGAGAAAATTCCTCATCGCTTGGTACCTGTCAGTTTCGGTGCTCTTCATGAGTTCCAGAAGGAATTGCCATGAGTACCGAGGTACCACTGTACAGGGTTCCTAGGAAAACGCGTTCTAACAAATGCTGCTTCTTTCAGAGCTATGCCGCTGGGCTGTGTCAGACCATTCCCTTCAGAGGGATGGTGGGAGAGAGACTGATGCATGTGCAGCCTCCTCCCAGGGAAGCCACCCTGTCTCTTTTCATGCTCTCTTTCCTCTTCTTCCTGTGCTTTAATTTATTTACCTTAAATTAAATTAGAAACTTTGTCAAGGAAAGAAAAGGGCCACTCAAAAGAGAGGTTTGATGCTTACAACCAGTGAATGAATAGGCAAAAGACAAGGATTCAAATTAATCACTGCAGCTCTAAAGAGACAGAGGGTAGGCGAGCTCCTTATTGTCAGCCGAGGGTGGAATAGACAGGTTATGAGGGGGAGCAAGTGTTGCTGCTGGGGTTCCTCCAACCCCCATTGTTGACATGACACGGTCTCAACCAACAGTTTCCCTCTGACTCATTAGTAATACTATGGGGATGCTAGCTATGTGTCAATTTTCTGGAAATCTAAAAATATCTAAACTGTGTTAAGAATGGAAACTGAGCACCTTCAGTGGGAACTGCCCATTAAATGGCAGCTGGACTGTGTAGCAGAGTCCGATTGCTCTGGCTGGGATCATAGGGCGAATTTTCTCCCATATCTCCTACTGATTTTGTTGGGAATTAACCAATGTCCCTGGATGTGAATAAAATTGAAACTCTTGGTTTTGCTAACCTTAGGCAGAGATGTTGGCAATAAAAGAGAAAACAGGCCTGACCTAGGGAGTCAAAAATTCCAGGTTTAACACACCGGTTGGACGTCATACTTGAGCACCCAATGCCGTTATTGCAGCAGCTCAGGAGGCTGTAAGTGAAACAGAGCTCCTAAACGTGTGGCCAACAACGTAACTTAGGCAGACAATGCCTACAAAGCATTTTGAATTTCTCAGAAGAAGAGCCCCGTCTAAGTACATAGTATTGTTATGGGTTAGGAAGCAGCTGTCAGTCAGGGTCTTTTTGGTAGGGTGTTTCTGGAGAGAGTACTCCCTGGTTTTATTGTCTGACTTGGATTTAGGCATCTCATGTCAGGCGTTTCAGGACAGGAGGAGAAGAGGAGAAGGAAGGCTCTACCATGGCAGGTGGGTGTGGGAGAGATTACGACACAGGACACAGGTTGACTTAAGCAACATCCCCCAAATCAAAGTGAAGGTAAACACCCTTTTGTTGGCCTAGATTTGCTTAGATGCGGCCCTGTTTTTGGGATGCAAAAGGATGGAGTAGAATGACTCTTGAGGTCCCTTGGATTATTTTTATTAGCTCTAAACTTTATTTTTTCCCAGCTTTATTGAGCTATAATTGACAATTAAAATTAATTGTAAGGTATTTAAAGTGTCCTTTGTGGTAGTTTGACACATGTGTACATTGTGAAAGAATTTCCGCCATCGCATTAATTAACACATTCATAACCTCAGGTATTTACCTTTCATTTTGTGAGAACATTTAAGTCCCACTCTCAGCACTTTTCAAGTGTACAGTACAGTGCTATCGTCCATGGTCACTATGTTTTACATTAGCTCCTCAGACCTTATTCATCCCAGAGCTGAGAGTTTCTACCCTTTTACCAGCCATACCCCCCAAACCCCTGGCAATCACCTTTCTTCTCTCTGTTTCTATGAGTTAGATTTTTTAAAAAAATTCCATATATAATTGACATCATGCAGTATTTTCTTTCTCTGTCTGACTTTACTTAGTGTAATGCCTTCCAGTTCATCCATCTTGCAAATGACAGAATTTCCTTTTTAAAAAGACTGAATAATATTTCACTATATACATATATACATGATGTACATGTATATGGTATACAGATAGGAACATATGTATTCATTTGTTGATGGCCACTGTGGTCGTGTTCAAGCCTTGGCTACTGTGAATAATGCCACCATGAGCACGGGGGTGCAGCTCTGCCTTTGGGATAATGATTTCGTTTCCTTTGGACATATACCCAGGAGTGGAATTGACAGACCGTGTAGCTCTATACTTTAAAGAGAGGGAATTAGCCTAACACATTGAGGACAAAGTAGAAGTTGTCCTTGGCAGGGGCGTGGTGATTGTGACCAAATGACAACAGGTCAGTTATGAGTGCTCAAAACTCAGGGCTCAGGGCTCTGGCTTGGCCTTTGTGTTCCCAGGGAACCAGTATCACATTGTCACAATTTCCTGTCAGGTACAGCCCTCTTGGGTTTGTGGAGAGGAAAGGTAACTAAAAGTGATTTTATAATGCTTTACAAGTAATTTTTTAAAGCATATGACCAATTTTTGTCTACAAAGGGAAGGTCAGCAAAGCCGTCAAATAGTCTTGATGATAAATTTCCCCATAATCCAATGACCCCTTTACTTTTTCTCTATCAAACTTCCTACTCAACTTCTCTTTAATAAGAATCCCTGGTTTGTTGGTTTTCCACTCCAGCTTTATCGAGATATTTACATGTAACGTGTAATTTTATGGTGTACAATGTGATGATTTGATACATGTCGATACTGCAAAATGATTGCCACAGTAAGGTTAGGTAACTTCTATCTCTTTACACAATTACCTTTTTTGTGCTAATGACATTTAAGATAAACTCTCTTAACAACTTTCAAGTATATAATACAGTATTGTTAACTGCAGTCACCGTGTTGCACATTAGATCCCTGTTCTTATTTTCTTATTGCGGAGAGTTTGTACCCGTTGCCTGGTCCACCTTTATAATCACTCAGTTCACGCACAGTTATCTCCCCGACCCCTCCCCAGGTGAGCTCTTTTAGCAAAATTTGCCGCTGCTTAAAATCTCTCTGCTTACTCCACGCGTCCACCCATGCCTGCACCCAAGCCGCGGAATGTGGCTGGGGAACAACGCGCGAGCATCTCAGCCTGCCTCACTCTCAATTTGTGCGGGCACATCCTCAGTGGGCCCGCGGGGCGCCTGGCAGTCCTACCACACCTTCCCGGGGAGTTCACTCACCCGTTTCTCAAGATGACTGTTTCACACTTCCTCCTCTTGCCTGAAATCACCAACATTTCTCTTTCCTTTTTCAGCTTTTTTTTATTTGACTGAGCAAATAAAAGAAATATGAAGATAACTTTCCCGCACTCCTTTCACCGAATCCCCCCGCCCCCCCCCCCCCACCTGTGCCCGCTGCAGAGGAGAAGGCACCCGAAGCAGCCGGTGCACCGGCTCCCGTCCCCTTGCAGTAAGAGCTAAGCAGCCAGCCTCGTAGAGCGGCCACTGAGTGCCAGGCTTAGTTCTAAATACCTTGTATATTAACTAACGTAATTCTTGCAACAGCCCTGAGAGGTAGGAATCATACCGGTTTTACAGGTGAGGCGGCCGAGGCCCGCCACATTCAGTAACCTTTCCGACCTCGGTCCCCAAGTGTGACCGCTGTGCGATACGTCCGCTCTCAGGACATTCCCCTGCAGCTGCCTCCCCTCTCTCCCGCGTCACCAGTTTCCTCCTCGCTCCCAGATCTTCCCCTCAGTTGACAAGCACATTCTAATACCTTCTATTTTAACAACCTACCCTTGACCTCATGTCTCCCTTCAGCTGACCCCGGCGGCCCTCCCTTCTTCAAATTTCTTGTGAGAGTTGTATTTGCTGTACCCACTAACTTTTTCTAATTTTCTTTTCAACCACTCCAGTCCTGCTTTTGTCCCTACCATTTCACGGAAACAACTTTTGTCAAGGTCGCTAACGACCTCCGAAATGTCAAAGGCGGAGGTCATGTCCACGCGGCACGGACAATCTCAGTTTCTTATTCAACCCCTAAGAGCTGTTTTACTCACTTGGCTTCCTCAACACCCCCAGTGCTTTGCTTTTGCTCCCCTGCACCAGACACTTCCCTGTCTCTGTTGCTGGGTCTCCCTCTACTGGCCAACTTCTAAATGTGCGATCGCCCGGGACTTGGGCGGGGCGCTTCTCCTCTTCATCCCAACACTCACTCTCTTGGGGATCTCAGCCCGTCTTAAGGCTTTAAATATTACTTATAAATTGATGACTCCTAGATTGTTGTCTGTAGCTTTGACCTTCCTTTGGCTGCCAACACTTTCATTTGAATGTCATTGGCATATCCGTCACACAAGTATTGTCTCCAATAAAATTCTTGGTTTTGCTTTTTATCCTTCAGTCCCATTTTTGAGAAAGTGGCATCTTCCTCCCACACTCTCCATTGTAATCACCAACAGGGCTCTGCCTGCAAATTACATCCCAGATCGGACCTCCTCTCCCCACATCCAGGATGACACCCTCACCCCAGCACCATCCTCTGTCCCCTAGGTTTTGAAACAGCCTCTGAATGGGTCTCCCTACTTTGTCTCTTGCTGTGACGTAGCCTGTTCTCCAGCCTGCAGCCAGAATCATTTATTATAAATGCGTCAGATTGGGCCCCTGCCTATCTCTTCCTCCTCATTTCCTAAGATGCTGTCTGCTCACCGCCCCACACACTTTCCTGTTCTTTGACTACAACGTGGACACATCCGCCTCAAGGCTTTCGTCCTTCCTCTTGCCTCTGTTTCCCACTACTGTGAGTGCTCTTCCTAAATTAATCCCAGTTAGACAAGAGAATTCATTATTTTGGTATGATTCCTGTTCAGACCTTCCCTGATCGGAAAAGCTTTCCTTGATTTCCCCATCAGAAATAGCAGCACCTGGCTTTTCCCCTCTGCTAGTTTTAATCACAGTGTGATTTGTATCATATTATTTGTCTGTTTTTTTGTTTGTCACCTCGAGTGGCCTGTCAGCTCCATGAAGGCAGAGACAGTACTGCTCTATCCCTAGCGTGTGGAACTAGGTGCTTGATAAATATTTGTTGAATTTTTGGAATAGTGACAAGTATTAGCCCTACAAAGTTATAGGGTGAGAATGAAAAAGACTAGATGTAATACCTTTTTAAAAGTAAAAAATAACTTGTAAATTATGGATGAAAAAGGTATGTGTAGAGAAAATTGTCTCGAAGCAGCAAAGGAGAGTCTTGGAATTCCTCAGTGGCTGCAGGGGTCCATCCATGGTGAGGGCGGGGCCTCACAGTAGTCCTACACAACTAAAACTGGTGAAACGAAATGAAATTGGGGATCTCACATTCCCTAAATGTGCTCCACTTGAAGCATTGAAAGTCACAAATTGTGAATTTAACTCTTATGATGATAGTAAGGAAAGTGATTTTTTCAACCCTTTCGAGTTGGACAAGAACGTTGAGGTACCTAATTGTTCCCAGTGCCTTGGGTTGCTCCCCCCTCTGTAAAGAGAAGTGTCAGGAGTGGATTTATGTCCCTCTCAACTTCATGTGGTTGTGAGTTCTGCTCACTGATGCAGGAGAATGAAAAGAAAATTGTGCCAACGTAAGGAATTCTCTTATTCGTTGTTATAGGATACAAAAGGATTGGGACACTCCTTTAAATTCTGTTATCATTTTAGTGTGCTTTTCAAAGGATAAATCTTTAATGATCTCCAGAAAACAGGAAGGAGTTGTTTTCTATCCTTGTACATATAGATACAACTAAGAAAAATTTATATTACCTGAACTTTGACTCCAAATAAACATGCTACATAATAATTACCTGACATAACTGTGATTATAAAAGTTTCAAATGTAGGTAAGTGCTGGGTACACATCAGTAGATAAGTGGAAAAAAGGCTGTGGTACATTTACACAATGAAATACTACTCAGCTGTGAAAAAGAAGGAAATCTTACCCTTTGCAAAAGCATGGATGGACCTGGGGAGTATTATGCTAAGTGAAATAATCCAGTCAAAGAAAGACAAATATCATGTGGTTTCGCTTATATGTAGAATCAAAATAATATATTTTGTTCATTATATTTATGAACAAAATAAATGAACAAAATAGAAATAGACTCATAGATACAGAGAACAGACTGACAGCTGTCAGATGGGAGAGGGTTGTGGAGCTGGGTGAAATAGGGGAAGGGACTGAGCCAAAACAACCCCTCACAGTGTGGTGGTTACCAGAAGGCAAGGGGGGTAAGGGAGGTAGAAGGGAGTAAAGGGAAGGTGAATGGTGATGGGAGAAGACTTGATTCTGGATAGTGAGCACACAACACGATATACAGATGATGTATTATAGAACTGTGCACCTGAAGCCTATATAATTTTGTTAACCGATGTCACCCTAATAAATTCAATTAAAATTTTTTTTAAATGATGGGCACAAAATTCCACAAAATTCACATTGCCCAACTTGGCTATAAAATTTGTTTTAAAAGGCTAAGCATGATTGTTTTGTAGTGTTTGGTCCATTTTATAAGATTCCTTTGCAATCACTAGATTTCTTCATGTTTCTCATTGATTTCTTTTTGTCCAGAGGGAGAAGATGAGGATGAAGAGGATGAGGAGGAGGAAGATGAAGAAGAGGAAGATGAGGAAGAAGATGAAGAAGATAAAGATGCAGACTCCCTGGATGAAAGCTTGGATGATGACACAGAGCTGCGTGGTTTTACTCTCCCTGGCGTCACATCCCAGGAACCTGGCTTAGAGCCGGAAAATGTGGACCTTCTGGAGGGAGCCACCTACCAGGTGCCAGACACCATCGAGTGGGAACAGCAGAATCAGGGCCTGGGTAAGAGTCATGAGTGCTCCCCTTTCCCTCCTCCCCCTCTTCCTTTTACTTTTCTAAGGTGACGCTGATTACGGAGCAAAATGGATTTTCTGTTTATGTTTCTGGATGGTTCATTTGGGAGAAAGTTATAAGTTTTTTCTTTAATATGTTTGTACCGAATGCTCTTAAATAACCAGGCTGCAGTCTCCAGCTGCCCACGGAGAGCACGGTCACCTCATCTTCGGAAGGAATTCCATCTTTCCTTCCCGGCTGGAGGACAGCTGTGGGCTTTGGGAAGACTTCCAAATGGGGAGGAAATGTGTGTAATGAGCGCGCTTAAGAAGTGGTGTGAGTGGTCTGGAATCAGAAAACAAATGCATTTTGTCATCCTTTGTCCCTTTAGAATTTACTCCCAAGGGGAGATTCTAGTCAGATTACTTGTCTGTTCATTCTGATGGTTGCATTCCATTGTCAAATGCAGTCCCAGTTCAATGGGCAGTGTCCAGGCAACCCCATGCCTACTCTCTCTCATGCACGGCCTGCATTTCCCGTAGAGACTCCATGGGCTCGGGCTGACCCTGACTCGCCACCTCTTCCCTGTCAGCAGGGGAAGCTCCCCTGTCTGTCTCCTCTTGGCTTTTTCAGAAGAGACACTATTAAGCTCTGGGTGATTCCTTGAGGCCTCACTCTTTTGACCTGAGATCAAGTAATATATTCTCCAAAGAAATCCCCCTCTCTGAAATTCTCTTGGTCTTTAATAGGTAGGTCCATTTATAATCTTCAATATAGCAGAAGTTAGGCTTAAGAGTCATATTACTGGTTTTGGGGGATTTCAGTGAAAATGTGGATGTTGGTCTGGGACCTCACTCTGGAATGTCACACTGGTGTGTCTTGTGCCTGGTTGAAACTTTTAATTCACAATCCTGTTACAACAGATTTCTTAAAGATCGCTCTCTTCTTCACCCATGAAAAGTCTTTTTTAGATCAGTGGTAAGAAAGTGTGAGTGCACTAGAATGAGCATGGAATGGGAACATCACAGTGTGTGTTTATCACAGGACTGGGTAGTTTAAACCAAGCTCTTTAAGTTCAAACAGGAATTGGTAAAACCTTTAAAGGCTTTCAGTCTAAGGAAGAATCCTTTTGACAGTCGGCACAACTAAAGAAACATGAATGAGAAGGCTTAAAGCCATTTTTCTCCTTTATAAAAGTCTTTGATGAACTATCTTTTAGATTTGGTTAATCAATTTTTCTAACAAACCAGTTTTGCTCCTGCCCCATTCCGGGAACTGTGCATGGCGTTTGGAACATAGAGAAAAACAAGGCAGTGCCTTTTCTTGATTCGAGCAGAGCCCATTTCATCAAGGCCTCAGTGCAGGGAGGGTTTCTGTACTAAACGTGGGCTGTAAGAGGGCAGAGCGGAGATGCAGAAGAGGGTTATTGTATTAGCTCGGAGTGTGCAGAGCTGGCACTTGGAGGGATGGCAGGTAGGAGATAGCTTGTAGGGAAGGAGGCCAAAGAAAGGATATGCACAAAGGCATTGGAGGGACAGCACATAGAGATGGGGTTGGCAAACACATTTGCTTTATATCAGATTTGTTCTTGTTATAATAATTTACCATTTCTCTAAATGTATCTTACCTTTTAATGTCACTTCTTTTCCTGAAAAAAAATCATTTTTCCACACAACTTTAGCATTATGGGTTTCCTGGGAACCAAAACAAGGAACAAATCTTGCAAGCTGTTCTTTTTCCCATTGGGGGAAGGCTGTGGTTGAGCGGTGTTTGGGACGGAAATTTTATTAGCTCATTAACTTTTCCTTGGAGTGTCAAGAGTATTTCCTCATACATCAAAGCCAGTAACAACTTCTGGATCAATATTAATTAACATTGTTTCCTAAATACTCTTAGATTAGATGAAATGAAGGAAACCTCCCCTCTTTGGGGTGAATTTGACGGTAGGTAGAAGAACAGCTCCCCAAAGGTGTCTATATCCTAGTCCTTGGAATCAGTTACTGTGTTCACCTTACATGGCAAAAAGGACTTTGCGGATGTGATTAAGTTAAGGACCTTGAGATGGGGACTTTATCCTGGATGATCTAGGTGGGCCCAGTATAATCACAGCTGTGCTTAGAAGGGGAAGGTAGGAAGGTCAGGGTCAGAGGAGGGGATGTGATGGCAGGCAGAGGTCAGAGAGGTGTGGCCATGAGCCGAGGAATGCTGGCAGCCTCCAGAAACTGGGAAAGGCAGGGAGGTGGATTCTTTCCTTGAGCCTCTAGAAGGAATGCAGCCCTGCTGACCGCTTGATTTCAGCCCCTCAAGACCTATTTCAGATTTTGACCTGCAGAAGTGGAAGACAATGCATTTGTCACTGTGAGTCACTAAGTTTGGGGTAATTTGTTACAGCAGAAATGAGAAACCAATACAGCTTCAATGAGTATTTCATAAGCAGCATCACTGTAGAGAGTGGAATTGCATGGCAGCGGTAGTCAGAGTGTGAACATTGTAAAATTAAGTAGTTTTTCCTTAATGAATCATTGAAGATGCAAGCATTGAGACCCTTTAAAAAGTAAACCTATTTAGTATAATAACACTTTAATTCGCTATCTTCTTTATTCCTATTTTTAAGTGGGTTATTTTTATAGATTATCACATTTTATTTTACAATATGAATAGTATTCTAAAGCAAATGCTAACATTCATATAAACTGAAGAATGAACAGATTGAAGTGGGTAGGTGGAATTGGCTAAAAATAATGCAAACTCTTTGAATAGATTGTAGTCTCGTTTCCTGTGAGGAACAGAAAACTTAGATGACTTTCTAAGACGGAGTGGTAGATTCACGGACTGAAATTCTCATTGTCACATACACATTGCCTCTAATGCTTTGGAAAGACAGAGCTCAGCTTCTTGTCTGTGGAATGGACTGTCTTGTCAGGACAGAGAGAATCAGGAGTGGAAGTTCCATGTTATAGGTGAGGTGGATTGATTGATGGGTAAAATGCCAGTACCATACAGAAAGCTCTTTATTCACATGTGCAGAATCAATTTCTTTTATGACCCAAAAGTTAATTTTCGGATTTACTGGCAAGAGCCTGTACAAAGAGCATATGCTTGACCCACACCACTTTTTACCCTGTTACTATGATAAATCACGCGTTTACCTTTTTTGAAGTAGAGAACGTGGCCAAAGCTTAGTCAACATACCCATTTTACGGTTTAAACATTTCCAATGTAACTAATACCTGGAGATTCTTTCCTTTTTGGTATTCTATAACTGTTAGGAAGCCTCGAGCTACAAGTAGCAGAAACCTTAACTTAAATTGGCTTAAAGAGTAAGGAACTGTATTTTCTTTCAAAAGAAGAAGTCCAGAGGTAGCTAGCGCTCCTGTGCTGTCCACTCTGGTGTGCTAACTTTGCCTCCAGGCTGGCCTCTTTCTACAGGGCTGGGCAATAGTAGGTTTACGGTTGTTCATGTGGAAAATAATACTAATTAATAAACGATAATACAAGAGTAAACTGTGTTTCGTGTACTCACAAATATAAAGCTACTTTTGCCCCACCCTGTAGTAGCGGTGCCATACCCAGACAAGACATTGCCCGGGGAAAGAAGACTGTCACTGTCTCTTCATCGTGTTTCTGTCTTAAGAGAGAGGAGGCCGTTCTCAGAATCCCTCAGTAGAATTCTTCTTGCTTCTAGTTGGCCAGGATTAGGTCACACAGAAATGACACTAGGTCATTGCTAAACAAACACTGGCGAAGGGAGTTAGATCACATCATTGGTGGAATGGATGGGGTGGGTTTCAGTCAGCACGCCTGTCACCCATGCGTTCTGTGCTTCTCTGTTTTCTTCCCTTATAGATGGTACTTATCCATGTCTCTTCTATCCTCTGGGAATCCTACGAGCAATCTTGTGAAATGGATGTCTTTATTTTGAATGTGTTTGGAGATCATGAGTTCCGGATGAGGGTCAGAGGGTGGCATTGTTCCCTTTTCTTTCTCAGGAAGAGACCACATTTGGACACTTTACAGTTTGATGTTCTGAGTGAATAAGTTTTCCAAAAGCCATCAATTAGCTAAGTGCAGAATTCTTATAGCTGTCTTTACTCTTTTTCAAAAGCCTGCATCTAACATTGGAATGAACTCTTAATTTAGAAAGGAAAATATTTTTCTCTGAGGTCTTTAAAAAAACCTGATAAATATTCAATGGATGGCCTAAGGATGTTTGTGGAAAGCAAAAGAATGAAGAGCACCCATGTATCTATTTTTTAAATCACATATTCATTGAGCACCACCTACACGTGTGCGTGTGCTGTGTGTTTGGAAACACTGCGAGGCTGGCTCGTACAGAGGGGAATTACCACGAGGCAGAGAGTGGTCCACAGATGCAGCAGGTTGGGGCCAGGCAATTCCACGGTTGGGAACTGAACCATCACTTACAACCAGGGGTTGCTTTGAGTGGGCAGCCCTCTATTAAGTGTGAATTCAGGGGTGCTTTGCCCAACCCCCTAATTTTTATTACTCTTCCCGCCTTAACATAGTGTCTGCTTTTCAATATCATAGCCTTCCTTTGGATTGAGATAAAGCCTTATCCAAAGATACATCCTTGAGATGTACCTTGAGAAGGCCTTAGAAAAATACAGATCTGCTAGTAACCCATTAAGGTATCATTTACTTATTATTATTAATTTATCAGGTTCATTAGCCGGTGATTTAGCTAATGATTTTAAGATTAAAGGGAAAGACACAAGAGAAATGTGCCTTTGAATTGGTAGGAAGGTATGATGAACTGCAGACAAATGGTGTGGTGGCTGGACCTTACAATAACTGAGCACTTGACTGTGAGAAAATCAGACTCTTAGCTCTAAAGTGTGTCAGCTCTTTTCTTTCCCCTCCTCCCTCTTCTTAGTCTTTTAAAACACTCACTGTGTAGCTAAGACTGAATAATTAAATACAGTGCAACATGGGCTGCGGCAGCCAAAATCCCCCTCGAAAAACAAAAGCGAAAACAAACAAACAAAAAAGATGCTCTGCAGAGAGTTAGTGGGAACTGTGAGATTCCAGAGGACTCTTCATGGCAACAAATGTCAGTGTATTTTGATGTATAACATATTAAGCTATGGATTAAAAGGTTGTTCAGGAAGCTACTGGGCTAATGTAATGAAATATACATGAATATGTAGGAGAGGAGGGAATAAACCCTAATCCAACGTATGAACACAAAGGGAGCGGCAGATTGGCTACAGCCTCCAGACCAGTGGCTCAGTCTTGGTGGCACATCGAAATCACCTAGAGAGCCATCAAAAATATTGACGCTTGGGTTCTGTCCTGGAGGACAACTGTCTTAGACTGAATCCCCTGTTTTTTCCCTTGAGATAAGGCAGCTTTTGTTTATGCAGGGGTTGGAGAAAGAGAATTTTAAGAAGTGTTTGCATCTTCTATGAGTCCCCAGTAGCAAAGATTACATTGCTTTTCATGATCTTTGTGTATTGGGTTAATGTGTCTTGAAAATATTAGCTTTTATAGTCACAGAGAGATCAACTTTAAAGTCAATATATATGCTTTAGTTTCCCCAGAAAGTCTACATTCACTGGGTTCCTTCTGGTCCCCATAAGGCACCCGGGTTTCTGGATTTGAGTGAGGGCAATGCCATGTACTCTTTCTTTGGAAAAAATTCAATTGCTTTTCTTAGGCAGGAGGAGCAGAAGATTTGGGTGCAGACCTCCTTTTTCATGTAGGCAGAATACCCTGGTGCTGCAGTTGAAATGAGAGACTGTGGTCCCTGCCTTTCCTTGCCTCATGAGGATGAACGCATAAGGGAAGGTAGGTCTGCCGAGGAAGATGCTTTCCAAGTCCAAGACACTATCTCTTCATCGATCTTTCCATTTCAGCCATTGCTTGCTTGCAGGTTTGTAGTAGCTGGGAATTTCTAAGGGAGAAAAATCTGTCCATATGCCTGTGCTGAAAGATATTGATCCTGTTATATTTTCAGTATTTTTGTCAGAAGTCTTAAATTTTTTATATCATGAAGTAGGTTATAAATAGCATAAGAACATAAAAATAAATACACTTCCTTCCTGCTGCTCACTTCCCACTGTGCTTGCAGGTGTGTTTTGAGGATCAAAAATACAGAAATTTATATGAAGCAAAAGACAAAAAGAGAGCTGGCCATGCCTAAAAAAAAATCAGGTGCTGGCCTAAAAACAATTTATTTTTTAAATTATATTTTATTGAGTATGCTATTACAGTTGTCTCCATTTTCCTCCCCTTTGCCACCCTTGACCCAGCACCCCCTACTCCCTCAGGCAAACCCCCACCATTGTTCATGTCCATGGGTCATGAGTATAGTTCTTCAGCTACTCCATTTCCCACACTGTACTTTATATCCCCATGGCTGTTCTGCAACTACCTATTTGTACTTTAAATCCCCTCACCACTTCACCCATTTCTATACCCCACCTTGTATCTGGCAACCATCAAAACCCTCTCTGTATTCATGATTCTGTCTCTGTTCTTGTTTGCTTAGTTTGGTTTTTAGATTTAGGTGTTGATACATATGTATTTATTACCATTTTATTGTTCATAGTTTTGATCTTCTTCTTTTTCTTAAATAAGTCCCTTTAACATTTCATACAATAATGGTTTGGTGATGAACTCCTTTAGTTTTTTTCTTGTCAGGGAAGCTTTTTATCTGCCCTTGGATTCTAAATGATAGCTTTGCTGGGTAGAACAATCATTCTTTTTTTTTTTTTTTTTTTTTTAGTACAAAATTTTTATATTTAGAATTAGCCAGCTGGACTCAGTTTAGATGATCCCAATTTTGTTGGCAACATCCAAAGCATCATAGTCTGGAGCCAGTCGAACATATGCCTTCTTCTCCCCATCAGGTCTGATCAGGGTGTTGACCTTGGCCACATCAATATCATACAGCTTCTTCACAGCCTGTTTGATCTGGTGCTTGTTGGCTTTGACATCCACAATGAACACAAGTGTATTGTTGTCTTCTATCTTCTTCATGGCTGACTCAGTAGTCAGGGGGAACTTGATGATGGCATAGTGGTCAAGCTTGTTTCTCCTGGGGGCGCTCTTCCGAGGATATTTAGGCTGCCTTCGGAGCCGCAGTGTCTTAGGCCTCCTGAAGGTGGGTGACGTGCGGATCTTCTTCTTTTTGTGGCTGTGGACGCCTTTTAGCACTGCTTTCTTTGCCTTCAAAGCCTTTGCCTTGGCTTCGGCTTTGGGAGGGGCAGGGGCTTCCTTCTTCGCTTTGGGTGCCATCTTCATGAAAAGAGAACAATCATTCTTATGGGAACTCCCCTGTAGGTAACTAACTGCTTTTCTGTTGCTGCTTCTAAGACTCTCTCTTTATCTTTAACCTTTGGCATTTTAATTATGATGTGTCTTGGAGTAGGCCTCTTTGTATCCATCTTGTTTGGGACTCTCTGTGCTTCCTGGACTTGCATGTCTATTTTCTTTACCATATTAAGGGAGTTTTCCTTCATTATTTTTTCGAATAGATTCCGATTTCTTGCTCTTTCTCTTCTTTTTCTGGCTCCCCTATGATGCAAATGTTGGTATGTTTGAAGTTGTTCCAGAGGCTCCTTACACTATCCTTGATTTTTGGATTCTTTTTTCTTCTTGTTCTGATTGATGTTTTTGCTTCCTTATGTTTCAAATCATTGATTTGATTCTCACTTCATCCACTCTACTGTTGTTTTTCTATAAATTGTTCTTTATTTCACTTAGTGTATCCTTTGTTTTGACTGGATCTTTTCTATGCTGTTAAGGTCCACACCAAGTTCCTTGAGCACCCTTATAACCATTGTTCTGAACTATGCATCTGATAGATTGCTAGCCTCTACTTTGTTTAGTTCTTTTTCTGGAGTTTTGATCTGTTCTTTCATTTGGGCCATGTTTCCTTGTCTCCTCATTTTGGCAGCCTCCCTGTGTTTGTTTCTATGTATTAGGTAGAGGTGCTGTGACTCCCTGTCTTGGTAGTGTGGCCTAATGTAGTTTGTGTCCTGTAGGGTCCAGTGGCATAGCCTCCCCTATCACCCAAGTTGGGTACTCAAAGTGCACCCTTTGTATGAGCTGAGCACATCCTTCTCTTGTAGCTGAGCCTTGATTTCTGTTGGTAGGTCAATGGGAAGGATTTACCCAAGCCAGTTAGCTGCAAGGACTGGATGTGACCACTGACCACCGACCACCACCCTCCACCCTCCATGGAGAATCAGTGGTACAGAGGCAGGGTGATGGTGCTCCAGTATGTTCTGTAGCTGTCCACTGGTTGCTCAGGCTCTGGGGGTTCCTGTGTGGTACAAACCAAGGTTGGCCCCCACCTGTGTTTTACTCTGGGCCATCCTGTCTGAGCTATACAACAATTTCTGAGATGGTTGCTACTTGCGTTGGGCTTAGAGATTCCCAGGTGAAGCCAAGCTGTGAATCTAGGCTGGTTGGTACTAGTGCTGGGCCTTGGGTCCCTTAGCAAGAGGAATTGGAGCTGGGGACTCACAGAGGCTGGCTGTTGCTTGTTGGAGAGGATTTAGAAATGTGTAAAGCTAAGACCTGCCATTCATGTGGAAAAGCAGCTTGGTTCAGCTTATAAGTTGGGGGGGACCGAAGTCTCTGGGGATCTATAGGGTGGGGAGAACAGTGTTAGCCATGTTGATGGAGTCTTACCTACCTGCCAGCTCTGTGGATCTGTGTGGGGAGGGTTGTGAAAAGGGCCAGTCACCTCTGTCCATCTTTCTGTATGGGAAAAGGTTGTCCCCCAGCTGTCACCTTGATGCCAGATACTTTAGTTTCTCCCTGTATGCCACTGGTGCTTTTTAAGCTGCTAGCCTGGGGCTGGAGCTCAGAGAGAGTGAATCTGATTAAGTCCATGTCTGGGCTCTTTAAAGGGAGCTGCCTGGGGCTCCAGAATTTTCTTCTACCAACTCAATCCCACTGGTTTTTGCAGCCAGAAGTTATGGGGGCTTATCTTCCTGCCACTGAAGTCCTGGGCTGGGGGGCCTGGTATGGGGTTGGGACTCCTCAATCTTGAGATATTTTTCCCAAATTTTTATCTACCACACGTGGATGTGGGACCAGCCTATTCCACATCTCTGCCTCTCCTACCAGTCTGGATGGATGTGGTTTCTTTAATTCCATGTTATTAGACCTCCATTCAACTTGATTTCTGACAGTTCTGGATGATGGTTGTTCTATATTTTAGTTGTAATTTTGATGTGGTTGTATGAGGGAGCATGCCAGGTCTATCTGTGCCACCATCTTGACTGGAAGTCTTTAAAAACACTTTAACATACTCTGTTTCTCCCTTCCCTTCCCTCCCCTCCCCCTCCCCTCCCCTCCCCTCCCCTTCCCTTCCCTTCCCTTCTCTTCCCTTCTCTTTCCCTTTTTCACCCAGCCCCCCAACCCCCTCCTCTCTGACATCTGTCAGTCTGTTCTCTGTATCTATGAGTCTGTTTCTACTTTGTTTATTAGATTCCACATATAAGTGAAATCATACTGTATTTGTCTTTCTCTGACTGGGCTATTTCACTTACCATAATGTTCTCCAGGTCCATCCATGCTATTGCAAAAGGTAAGATTTCTTTCGTTTACAGGGCTGAGTAGTATTCCATTGTGTAAATGTATCACAGCTTTTTCATCCACTCATCTACTGATGGGCACTAGCTTCCAGATCTTAGCTCTTTGTAAATAACACTGCAATGATCTGGACATAGGGTTCATATACTCTTTTGAATTCATGTTTTGTATTTCTTCTGTGTTTTTTTTCATTTTGATGTTTATGACACTTCTGATGAACAGTTCTGTATATCAGCTGCAATCAAATTTTGTGTTCCTTCAACATAGGAAATGTTAACTTTGGAAAAGGGAAGGATTGATGGCATGGATGATTTTTTGTGTTTTAAAGACTGACACGTACTGATTTTCTACAGCTGTTTGTTGGACTTTTGTATCAGGAACCTCAGTTCTACAGACAGAACTGAGGCTTCGGAAATTCATTAATTTCAAGAACATAAGCATAACTCAGGTCGAATTCTCTGTCTCCCTCCTCCACCTGCATACACACACCATTTACTTTTTCCCAGGTCAGTTATGGAACACCGCAAATTCCCTTTTCTTCCTTGTAATTTTTCTTTTGAGAAAATGAGTGAGAAGTCAAGTGTAAGTTCAACCACTAATGAGGGAAATCCATAAAATAGTAGAGAGTGTATCTGCAGCGTGGTGGCAGCTACGATTTTGCATGGTTTTATATGTGCAGAGCATGCAGCCAGCTCCCTCAGGCACACAGCCTCCTTGGGATGTTCCTGTGTAGAGGGAGGGAAATCAGTCTTGGGTGTTAAAAAGGCTCTATGCACCAGCTGGGTGTCCCCAGTACTGCACTAGTCAGTTCTACGTGATTGACAAGAACGGCCAACCTCTCAAGCTGGCCTCAGGAAGCCAAAGGTTTTGAAATTCCAAGGATTGGTGGTGAAAAGTAAAAAATACAATGCAGCAGAAGTGAAGGAGGGATTAAATATTAAAAGGAGGCATCAGAGATTTAGGTCAGGTAACTTGAGGATTCAACAGTTCATGGATACGAATCTCTTCTTAAAATGTTTATTTGTCTCTTTTATACACATACTGCTGATGTATCCCAGGATCTCCATGATCTGTCTGGGGTCTGTGTTTCCATTCGTTTTTCCCAGGTGCTCTGTCCAAGGCCTGTGCCTTCTTCACTGAGCCATAGTCACTGTCACCAGAATGTGCATTTCCGCAGAAATGCGTCTGTCACACCCAGCTCTTGCTGAAGCCTTTCCTGGCAACCCTAACTTGTACTGACTCCTTCCTGGGGAAAGTGCTCCAGCAGTTATTGTCAGTATTGCTCAATTGCCGCTCACTGTGCTATCTCACTTTGCTTATTACTTTCGCGGACCCTCACAGCCTCTAGCACACAGCACTGAGTACTGCTGGTTGCTTCAAAAGGGCTCTCTTCTAGCTGGTAGCCATTCTGGGCCTGAAACTGTCGAGGCCAGTTGAGAGGAAGAATGGGGAGGCTTTATTGCACTCTGCCGGTTAAACAGTAGTCCCTTATCTAACTATCCTGTGTAGCAACGTGTGATGGAGTCAAGTTTTTAAATGGAGTCAATGTGATTGATGGGAAAAATGGTAAATAATCAGGTACCTAGGGCTCTCCATGATGCTTGTAACTGACATTAAGCTTATTTATTTATCCCAGGGTGGGTAGTACTTCATCTGATCTTAACTTTCTCTGATTCTCTCTACGTAAGCCAGATTTACATCTACAAATTCTTTAGTAGTGAACAAATTATAGCATGCCTTCAGTCATAAGTCATAGATAGTATTTTGAGACTAGGTTTTCTGGAACATAATCTAACATTTTATTTTATTTTATTTTATTTTATTTTATTTTATTTTATTTTTCAGCTTTATTGAGATATATAACATTGTGTAAGTTGAAAGTATACAATGTGTTGATTTGATACACTTACACTGCAAAATGATTATCCCTATAGCATTAGCTAACACCTGCATCATGTCAGATAATTGCCATTTCTTTTTTATGGTAAGTAATCTAACATCTCAGAATGACCCCAGAATGATCTACACTGTAGAACTCATTAGGCCAACTACCCTTTGTAATGTTGGGCCAACTATCTTTGTAATCTTTAGCATCTAGATCAGGTGGGAGTCAGATAATCGTATTCTTACAGTGATCAGTCATTTAAAAATTTTCCAAGTAGTTAACTAGGTGACTTTAATAGAGATTGGGCCTTTGATAGCTTCTGTTAAAGAGTAAAAATTGCCATAGCATCACCTAGATGCAAGAGAGAAGTTTATTAATCCTGATTCTGTCTGCCACTGGTTTTTGCTCCCCTAAATCAGAGAATTGTATCTCACTCTTGTATCTCACATTTGGCTGCAGCAAAATTCAAACTATAACAGATGGGAGGGGGTGGAGGAGAATGGGTGAAGAGGTGAAGGGATTAAGAAGTGCAGATAGGCAGTTACAGAATAGCCATGGGGAAGTACAGTACCGTGTAGGAAATGGAGTAGCCAAAGCAGCTATACGCGTGACCCATGGACATGAACAATGGTGGGGGTTTGCCTGAGGGAGTGGGGGTGCTGGATGGAGGGGGGCAGAGGGGGAAAAATAGGGACAACTGTAATAGCATAATCAAGAAAATATAATTAAAAATATAATATAGTATTTTAAATCTTTTAGGTTCCTGATTTAAAAAAAGTTCTTTTTTCTTGTCTTTAATGCTATGTAGGAGATACTAGATATTGGGTTCTTGTATCAAAGGTTCACTAAAATAATTTGAATTTGTTGATTAGAGAATATTCTTCTGGAAACCTAAACTCAAATATTCATCTTTAAAGGATTCATCTTTATTTCCTTTAATGCTTTGTTTGAGATAATAGACTTAAAGCTTTCCAGAACTAACACGCTTATATCTTTTTTCATAATTAAATTATATTGACTTAGAGAATTGAAAGTAAAATCCTGTTTCTTTCGCTAGGAATGAATTTCTTATGTGAAAAATCAGCAGTCAGTTTTCCTTTGGAGAGCTAGAAAAGGAGTCTTGGAACTAAGCCAGAAATAATCTCTTCATCAGCTACAGTTAATAAAAACATTAATAAGGCACGTTACATCTGAGGAGAATGTTATGAACTAATTTCTTTGTAATCAAAATGCACTTGTAGGCTCGGTTGGGGAATTATTAACATGTGAAATCATCTAGCAGGTTCTCTGAGAATTAAACCAGCAGAAATACTGAGAGAGCTGGGAACATTTTCAGATGGGAAGAAACTAAGTATAAGTTGTCCTCTTTGAAGAACACAGAGGAAAGTAAGCAAAGATGATGTTAAAAAGCTTCCAATTATTTTCAAACAAAATTGAGAAATTAGTGAAACAGTGTTCTTACCTCTTGATTTGAAGTTAGATGATGCTAAATTAGGTTACTTAATTCGATTACTTAGTAGAATGTTATTGGTGCACTGTATGAAGAATCTGGAACAATTTGAAGTCTACCGAAGTTTATTTGTCTTACTTAATCTGGACCAAAGAAAGAAAGACAACTTTTGCATTTCAGAAACTAGAGCAGTTCAGTGATTCCCGCCCCCCGCCCCACCCCCATATGCAATTGAGACCATAGAAGAAGGATGCTACAGCCTCAAAGCCAAGCTCAGTGACCAGGTGAGGCGGAAGGCAGCCGGTGAATTTGTTCATTCATTTCAGCATTTGAGAATGAGTCACCACAGGATGCTGCTCTCCTCACTCAGGACTTTCTGCTTTTCTGTTGCACAGAAAGATTCTTTCACAGAACCTGGTACAAAATAGAGATATATGTTCAACAGGGGTCCCAGTTTCAATTCATGTGAAGAATCTTCAAAATAAACTTTGTAAGCATGCACACCGTCAAGACCCAGGGAAGGAATCTAAAACGGAGGAGTGCTCACAGCTAAGGGAATTTTGATTTACATCTTCCATCTCTAAGTTTTCCTGCAGGGCTGAAATCTTCCTGAAATAATGGGGTTTGAATCTCAAGCTGCTCCTCTTGAAAGAGAACAGCAACTGTTTGGAACAGGATGGATTTGATGACTCCTTGGGGATAAATACCCGAAGTAATGTCGGAGGCTTCCAGCTGCCTCAAGTGTGATGTGGAATCAGCCTCAGGCACTGGGGGAGCTCGTGTGTGGGTTTGTTTATCACAAGCCTGATAAACTATCACATGCCCTGCGGGACCAAGGCCTAGGCTTCTATGCCCTGCTGTGTGGGAAGCTGATGGGTAATGGAGGCTGTGCACACAGAGATAAGGTGAGAAGCTGTTGCTGGGGAGGCCTTGCTATTCAGGGCTGAGCCACAGAAACCACAGAGAGATATAAAGGCAACTGAGGTACTTAATCCACTGATCAACAGGAGGTGGGGGCAAACTGTGGGGAAATCGTGCTGCAGGGAAGTTTGTTTTCAGTGGAATCTTTTTTTCCTTCTCTTGGTCCTCATCTTCATCATCCTCACGTTGCATTCTTCTTTTGAGCACTGGAGGCCTCACCCAGGGCGGCCCTGGCATCCAAAGAGGCTTCAGTCTTCTCTTAACCCCTCTCAGCGTATCAGCACACTCTTTCTTTAAGGCCTTGTTTTAAAGACTTTTTGAGGGACCACAAATAATTCATAGTTGTTAAAAGATACATTTTCAAAGAAAATATCATCTTGATTTTCATTCAGACACAAAATGAATGTGTGTCAAAGATTTTTAAGAACTCACCAATTAGTAAAAGACCCAGGCAGATGTCACAGCTGGTTCAAAGGAGGGATCAAAGGATTGCAAATTTAGCCTGTTCAAGTGAATTGACAAATGGATGCAGGACTGACTTTTGCCAAGGAGAGAGGGTTGTCTCTCCACTGGACAGTCAATCTGTCTAGAGAAGAATCAGTTACCTACAATTTAAAAAGCTATAATAGAATCAGGTAATTCTAAGAGGCTCCAGCACTCCATTAAAAGGATAACTGATAATCTCTTCCTCATTCCAGAGTTAAAATTTTTCTTACATAACCATGTAAGAATACTTTGTAACCCTAATTTGTTTGCAAGCACTTATATAGGGAAAGAATTCTTTTTTTTAAAACTTTTAAAAAAGATTTTATTTATTTATTTTTTAGAGAGGGAAGGGAGGGAGAAAGACAGAGAGAGAGAAAAACATCAATGTGCGGTTGCTGGGGGTCATGGCCTGCAACCCAGGCATGTGCCCTGACTGGGAATCAAACCTGCAACACTTTGGTTCGCAGCCCGTGCTCAATCCACTGAGCTATGCCAGCCAGGGCTTGGGAAAGGATTCTTGTTTTCTAAAAGAACTGAGTGGTGGACTTTGGATAAGTGGGACTGTATCTGTCAGGGAAAGGCAGTTGCTGTAACAAACAATCTCAGTGTCGGTGGCTTAACACAGTCAATTTGTACTTGTCCTCTTCATAGTTTCCACTGCCACTCAGTTACCCTTCCCCCAGTGCCTCCATCATCTTCATGGGCCTAAGCAACCTTAGTGGATCCTCTGCATCCAGGCAGAGGCAGGAAAAAGGGAACTTAGGGAAGGCCGCTCAGAACTCCTCAGGCTGGAATGGATTCATTTTCCTTGCACTCAGATTCTGTTGGTGAGAACCAGTTACCTGACCCCCACCTGGCTGGAAGGTGGAGCAGGTGGTCATAAATTCAGCTAAACCGAAGCAAAACCAGCTTGGTGAGCACTTTGCATTTTCAGAGGTCTGCTTCCAGCTGCACTCATCTTAAGAAAACAAACCTCAGAAAGCTGTTTGCTATTTATAAATTATTGCTAGATCATTAGTGATGAGCAGAACACACTGTCTGCTCTCCAGGAGCATATGAGTCATGAAAAGAAAAATCTATAATGTGAGGCAGGATGTGTCATATGCTGTGGGGAAAAGCCAAAACAAACAAGAACTCTGAAAGTACCAAAGGGTGAAACAGTAATTTCAACCAAGGGCAACCATGGAAAGCATTCGAGACAACATGCAGGATGGCCGTTGAGCAGCCTAGAATCTGGAGTCAGGAAATCCTGAATTCAAGCCTTTGCTTTACCACCATGGACTTGACCCTGGACGAATTTTTAACTTCTCCTGAGTTTCGGTTTTCCTAACTCTAAAAAGGGCATAATAACTCTTAGCTCATAGGGTTGTTGTAGCAGTGCACGAGCAGGTGTTGATATATATGTACAAAGGGAAGTAGAAGCTCATTTAGATGAGACTTCAAAGGCTGGGTTGATTTCACTAGGCTCAGAAGGGCGGGGGGCCTGGTAAGGAAGGTTTCTGGGTTCTATTCCATTTCTTACTAGTTCCTCAAGGAGTTTTGTGTTTGTTTGTTTGTTATTACACATAGGGAATTTCCAACATTTGAGAAAAGGGGATCCACCACCAAAAACAAACTTGAAAATCTAGATGTTCTTGAGGGTGTAATAGCTGAACTATTTAAAAAGCTGACAAGGATTTATAGTGGCTTTTGCTGACTCATTCTTTCCAACATGGCCCAGTGGTTGTCCGCCCAGCATACAACTAGCTGTTAGGTTTGACCAGTGCGGAGTGAGGATATTTAAAATGATCACCTTAGAGATAACATAAAGAATTGGTTAGAGTTTTTTACTTTTAAGATATTATTTCTTCAAGCTATAGATGAAATTTCTGTGTCTTGTCTACATTTTTCCCTTAAGGTTTTTTTCCAGATTAATAATTTATTTTAATTTTCAGAACATGTAGGATGATTATAGAATTCTGGTAAGAAAAAAAGAATCGTAACATGGCTACCTGGATATTTAGCATAAAGGCAGTAGTAAGTAGCCTTAAGATATGAACTTGAAAATTGAGTGTTTTGTCCTACTTGATAGCCTTGTGCAAGTTTATTTTCAACTTCTCTGTACCATGAAAGTCTTAATAATTTTACAGAGATGAGCAGAATCCATAGGAAAAAGCAAGTGCAGTACTTCTTGAACATTAACGTGCATATGAATCACCTGGAAATTCTGATAAAATGTGAGCTCCAACTCAGCAGGTCTGGCGTGGGGCTCTAGATGCAGCCATTGTACAAAGTGCCTGGGAGATGCCGATGCTGCTGGGCTGTGGGCCACACTGTGGGGGCCTGGGCCAGTGGCGTACTTTTTATCTGGGAACTTGAGGAGGCCTCGCTGGGGAGATTAAGGGGTCCAGAAGGTGGTTTTTAAAAAGGAGTTAGAATTTTATGGTGTCTGCCTTTATTAAATCAGTTGGGTCGCCCTCCCTACTTCCCCTTAAAGACAGAATTCCTTATACTCTTAGACTAGCTAGTTTTGGCCCTGTTAAAAGTTTTCATTTATGTTATATTTTTTTTACTCTTAATGAGAGACAAGGGCATTGTGACAAGGGCATTTCATCTCTCTTTGCCTTCGTGTCTCCAGAAGCCAACCCACCTGGCTGTTAACTACTGCACAGGAACGGTAAGGATGCACCAGGCCACTCGCGACTAGTACGTCTGAGCTCACTGCTAAATCTTCTTACCATGAACCCAGCTACTCAGACAGATCATGTCCATGATTATTATCTTTGCTCACAAGAATAAGTTGAAGGTCAAGTTCCTATATGCAGTAAGTGACAGAGCCAAGCATTAAATCCACATCCATTTGGTTGTAAAGATGCTGCTCTTAATATGCATATGAACCCACATTTCTCTCACAGTTGTCTGAGCCTTTTCAATGCCGCACTGGAGCCAGCTTGTACTGAATTGCAAGGATTGATTGTTAAGGTTTCAGGAATTTTGTAAGCCATTAAAGAGATCAAATTATATAAACTTAAAATTAAATGAATCATTTGAAAATACAGGTAAACATCCTGAAAACTTTTCACTTCCTAATTATTTTACTTCCGTCTGTGCTCTCCAGGCTGTTTACGCTGACCGTGTCTGGGCGGAGGGGACTGTGTGGAGGGGACTGTGCCGTGTGGTGGTGTGCCCGAGTGCGCCTTTCCCACCCCTGTGTTCTGCGTTGTCCTGTGCGCGGTGCCAGCTTGGCTCTGGTGGGACTGTTGTCACCACAGAAATGGACAAATTCCGCAAATGGGGGGGGGGGGCTGGGTGTATTGTGTTGTTGATTGTCCAGGCTTCCAGTGATGGAGAAAATGTTAATAGTGCAGATTAAACTTTTAAAAAGTATGCTGTGCTTAGTGCCAAAGTTGAGAGCAGCCTTAGTTTTGTAAACGTAATTCATATTGAAGGGAGGAACAGTTGGCCAGTAGATGACACACATCAGGTTTAATGGCAGTAAATTTGTTGGGAGAAGAGTTACTGGAATGGGATGCAACTCCCCCTGACAAATCATAGAGGAACTGCACCCATAGGTTAGTTACAGAAAGAAAAGTTGACAAAAACCAATGAAAGCATTCCATGAGATCCAATTGGCTGTATGGGATCTATAGTAAAAAATATTATGTCTGCAACTGTCTTTCATATATTGTGTGCTACATATCCTTTATATCAGTAAAGTTTATAATAAATACACACACACACACACACACACACACCTTTCTTTTCTCAGCAGAGCTGGTCATTAAACACTTACACCACCATCCGTTCTTGTCGGGTCCTCTGTAGAGCTGAAGAACATTTGCAAACATGCTACCGTGGCGTTCTTTCATAGCCTTCCCTTCTCTAGGAGGGAAATCTGTAATTCATGTATCTTTCTCTATAGGTTTTATTTTCCCAGATTTCCTCTGAGCAGTCTGGAATTGTGCAGGCATCTTTCTTTACCTGAGGTGTGAGGAACGGGGCACGTGGCAGTATTCCAGAAAGGAGAGGATCCCTGCTGGGTAGGGTGGGAGACGGGACTCCCAGAGGACCCGGAAGGTGCCTGGAGTGAATGCTGACCTAGCAGTCAGGTGACCTCCTGAGTCATCCCCTCCGCCACCTCATCTTGCAAAAGTTTGAAGCAAAAGTTTGAATTAAGGTGAATTTGAGAGTTCTCTGTAATCTTAAATTCTGCATTTCTGTAGCTGCTTCTTGAGCTTATGTTAAGCATTGTGCTTCTTGGTTTATCAAGGTAAATGAAAGTATAATAGAACCTCCTCAATGATTCAATTAAGAGATTTAAGTAATAATACTTCCTTAAATTTGGATGGCTGTCTTATAGTCTACTAAATATTTTAACATATATTACCTTGTTTGTCCTAACAATGAGATAAACCGGGAGTTGTTAATATCCCCATTATATTGCTGAGAAAACTGAGGCATGGGGTAGTTCATAACTTATTCCAAGTGCATAGCCAGTTGGCAGATAAGGTAGGTCCAGGGTTTCCAGGTCGTTTTCCCCATTTTCAGTGGCCTTTCGCTTCAATCACTTGTGGAAAGTCTCACTGAGCTGGTGGTATTCGTCATACCATCATGTGTCTTCTCAGCCCAAGTTGAAAGTAAGTCTGTCTAAAGGTAGATTGCAGCTTTAGAAAGTCTCTTTAAAAAATTCTGATGCAATCAATACATCCATCCTTCCTGAGATCACTCAAGGAGGTGAAGAGAAATGAGGGCCTGTTGCTTGCTGGGATACTCCTTGCTTGGAAACTCCAAGACTGAGTGTGCGTGCACCAGGCACCAGCGGGGGCGTCAGTCACGGAACGACCTGCTGAGGGGGCAGCAGCTGGGAGCGGGTGGCGTTCAACTTTTTACTTTATTTTGGGAAGTAAACATAGCCCTGTGTAAAATTCAGAATTTTGTAAGCACTTGAGTGTACAGCTTGGAATGTGTTCATCTGTAGTCACAAGCTATACTGCTTCCAGTATTTTTTATGCTTCGTACAGCCTGACCAGCAGGTTGGCGTCAGTGAAGAGCTGACACAGAGTGACTTCTTACGTGAACAAAGGGCACTAGAAAAATAGGACTATATTGTTTTTGCAAAATGGCATATGCATGCTTCCCTTTACTCTTCTGAGTTTCCTGATATTTTTACCCTCACCATTTATTTAGTTTGGAGCTGCCACATTTCTTTGGGGAAAATTCCTAAAGAGGTGAGAATTTCTCAAAGCAAAATATAAACATAGGCATGGTATCCAGATAAAGGGGAGCTGTGCTGGTGATGCATTTCTTCTAGTGAGGGAGGCATTTACTGTGCTCTAGTTACTCCTTTTCCTCATTGTCAGGGCTCCAATGAGGGGCATTGTAGCCAAGAGTTCCTATTGAGGGCTCTGTCCCTAATTTGCTGCAGGATATATCAGTGGAACAGGAAGTCAAGGTTTCTGTCTGTGACACGGAGATAGCGGTTTGTAAGCATCATTATGCAGGGTGACGGTGACTCCTGAGTGCCCTGGAGTTTAGTCTCAGACACCGCCTGCAATCAGAAAGTGCAAAGATGGAGCATCCTCCGACTCAGCAGTAGATGTCGCTGCAGTCAACTAAAACCCAGGAAAGCTCTGGCCAAAAGGATTCTATTAAAAGAAAAAGGAAAGTAATAGTAGCGATTAAACTTAACTGAGCACCTAGCTTTTTTCCCCACCCCAAACTCAAATCTTTTATATATGCTACTATTTATTATTTTCAATAACTTAATGTTATTGTATGGACAAGTGTCTTAGGAAAAAAGTTGATTCAGCAAATCATTCCATTTCATCTTGCATTCATTTACCCATTTGTTCATTCAAGAAATACTTACTGGCCACCTACAAAGTGTGAGAAAGTTTTCAGGCTCTGGGCCCATAATGATGAACAGTACAGATAGTCTGACTTTAGGGAGCTTCCCATCTGGTCAGAAACACAGGCAATTAAAAAGAAAATAGCAAAAAAAAAAAAAAAAAAGAGAGAGAAGAAGAAGAAGAAGTAGTAATTACAGTGTAGAGAGGTTGGTGTAATCACAGGGCATGTGCTAGATAAGACAGAATCCGGTGACAAGGGGGCCTGGCCAAGGCGAGGGGTCAGGGTTGGCCTCTGGGATAAAACGGTGCTTCAGAAGGTGCCCAGACCATCTGTCAAGTCGCAAATGAGGAAGCGAGTGTCTGGATTCCTTCACTCCATTTAAGTTTCTCACAGGTCCCTGTTGTGGTTCAATTTATCTCCTTTGTCATTAGCACCATTTAATCATGTAGAAGGAGCCCTGACCTGAATGGCTCTGTTGATTGGGCACTTGCCCCGAGGAACAAAGCATTGCCGGTTCGGTTCTCGGTAGGGGCTTGTGCCTGTGTTGGGTGTTCTGTCCCCAGCTGTGGCACCTGCAAGAGGCAACTGGTTGATGTTTCTCTCTCATGTTGATGTTTCTCTCCCTCTCTCCAAAAATAGATAAATAAAATATTTTTAAAAATAAAATGTTTAAAGAATTCTTTCCTTCCTAATTTTACTTAGATAATTGGAAAGATCTGAAAGATTAACCATGATTTAGATTACCACCATTACTTCTCACATGAGATACTGAAAACTGTTTAAATGTCTTTTTTTATATGTCAGGTACTTTGGCAAATACTCTTAAGTATTTTATTAGTGTGTAATGTGTGGAAGCTAAAACTGAATATTGAAGCAGTCTGTCTTTTTCTTATTTCTACTTTCACTCCTCATTGGGGTTTTGGATGAAAGGAAAAGCTTCACATTCCCTCAGAATGTTGAAGTCGCCTCAGACACAATGGGAACCCACTGTGGTGACAGCTCCGTGACCCGGGTGGAGGGAAGGACTGGCTGTGCACGAGATAGCAGGCAGTTTAGACAGATAATAGAGAATAAAATGTCGGTAAGGGACATGAAGTTATTCTGTTCAATGTTTGCTGTATCTCCTGCAACTCATGAATTGCAGTTTGAAACCCTAAATTCAACTTTTCAAGAGTCCCAAATATTTTCGGATGATTAAAAACAAGTTAGTAAATCTGAATGCCTCCTTTTTAGGAGCCGTAAAAATTGTATTGTAAAGAGAGCAGAAATGTCTTCTGATGAATCAGTAACAACTTTTCTTGCCTCCTTTGCAGTTAAGAAATTACAAAACGAAGTTCATTTAAAACAGGTTTGCGGTCTGTACTCATCTGTATTTAATTCAGTCAAAAAACATTTATCTGTCACATTACAAAAATTGTGGCTTCAAGCTTAGTATAACTATCTATTGATGTTTCCAAATATTTTCCTTACCATAAAGAAAATAAATGTTACAACGTACCAGGTTATGAAACAAATCACCAAGAGTTGCACATTCAGAATAATGAAAGGGAGAGTTGTACACAATTTCTTTTAATTTACATACATGTCCCCTCTTCCAGCCCCATGCCCGGGAAGCTGAAGTGTTTGATACGGTCTTACTTTGGGAGAGGAAGCCTTGTAATGTCATGGGAGAAACCCTGGGGAAACTTCTTATATTGCTCTGGCTTTGCTTCTAATGTATGGTGTGGTCTTGGGTAACTCTCTTAATGGCTCTGAATCTTAGTTTTTTCATGTATGTAACGGGCCTTAGATGGATCCAAGGTCACTTGTATTTTCCTCTGTGCTCACTTCCAACGTATCTTCCTTTTGACTCAAAAGAAGAGGTGGTCCTCCTCTTGTGATCCGGATCTTCTCAACCTCTTCTCAGCCTCTTCCTCTTCGTTGAGCTGAGAGGGGTACAAAGCCATTTGGGAACACTCACTGGTCTGTTAGAAATCCGAGTGTTGTCTCTGGTTCTTCTCTGTTTCACTCAGTTCCCACATCCAGTCGGGATCCAAGTCCCATGACTCTCTCTCCTAAGTGACTGCTGAACTCACCCTTCCAGGCCTTCCCGCCTTCCTTAGGCCGCACCGTCTCTTGCTCAGACGACTGCAGGAGCCTCTGCACTGATTTCCCCTCTTGCAGTCTCTTCCACTTCCAGTCCATTCTCTACACTGTTTTTAGCGATACCTTTCTAAAGCACAAATCTGATTATGTGAGTTGAGCGGCAGCAACCACACTGGATGAATATTTATATTGTGGGAGGGTGTTATGCCAGGTTCTGAAAGAGAGACAATTTGAATAAGACAGCATAGTCCCATTTACATTAAAGCCTTGAGTTGGCTACCTGATTTAATTATGGGATAAAATGAGTTTCTTCTGCAAATGTGTGTGAGACTGCACATTTTGTCCTCAAATCTGCCTTCCTAAAACTTCTGCTACCTCTTTTCTTGATGGGTGTGTACGTCACATCTTTGTACACCGAACTCTTCTCAAACTGAGCATGCAATGTTCTTTCATGTTTCTAAGATTTTGCATGTCCAGGTTTCTCTCTCTGGAATTTCCTTTCCCATGTCTCCACTGTCTGTCTGTAGAATGCCTATTCATTCTGCAATACTCGATGCAAACGTCATCTTATTTGGGAAAATTTTTCATGAGTTGATTGCCTCCTTGTTTAGACTTCTATAGCCCTTTGCTCATGGTGTTACATTGTATTTAATGTCTGTCTTTCTTAAAAGATTGGGAACTACTCGAAGTTAGGGTGTCATGCCTTCCTCATCTTTGTGTTCCCTATGGCCCGTGATAGTTATAGCATGTTTTAGCAGCTCAACACGGGGTTGCTGATTGACTAAAATAAATGAGTGAATTGTGTGTGCATACGTGAAGGGGTGGAAGTGATTACCGCAGTATTTCTCATCTCGGTGCAAATGTCGGTCACTGTGGAAAGAAGAAACTTGGAAAATACAACTGGCTTGCTGATCTTCCAAGTGAGGCTTTGATACCTGCAGGTACATTCTGAGCTGATGGCCAGGGAATCTTTGAACTAGATCTTGAGAGTCCTCTTTAGGCTCTAAGACTTGATGACTTAATTTTGGCTGTGTCACTTTGGATCCAAGAGTTGGAATGCTTTTCCTTACAACAGTTTTGCCTGCTAGCTGAGTTGACAAGGGTAGTTTTGTTCTCCTTCTCACTGACTCTTCTTGTAGTTCACTGAAATCAACCTCTGCGTCTCTCAATGACAAATCATTAGGCTCATTCCCAAATGAATTGGTTGTCAGGTAGGGATCATTAAGGCTGGTGAAATGTCTCAGTTTCAGCTGAGCAGGGCAGATATGATGCTGTATCATCATGACAGGCCTGGCGATGTGGTGTTCTGAGAAGTGAAGAATGTCTTTCAAGACTACAGCGTACCTCCAGTGTAGGCAATTACTCTAGTCAGTGAGTAGTAATCAATATGTAAAGCTTAAGGCGGGAACAGTAATGCTTCCTTTAGTGCAAAAGCATCAGCAACTAAAAGTTTTTCTTTTGGGGGGTGAATTGATAACCCACCACATCATTTCTAAAGTTGATTTTTGTAATCGATTTGCAGGCCTATCCATTTTCAGGGATGTGAATAATGAAAAGAACTAAAAGCCTTTTACAAGATCTCTTTTCAGAGTCTGCCTGCTTCATATTCTTGATTCCTTTTAGTCCTCTAGCACTATGTCACATCTATTATTATCCTGAAAAGAAAAATCATTCAGGCCACTTAAATGATGTTTCAATGACATACGGTCTGTTAGAATTCAGAAAAACCCAGCACTTTCCAAAGAGAAATGTGACACTCTTTTTCACTTCTTATTTCTCTGTTTTTTTTTTCTTTACTTGAAGTGAAATTTCAGCTTCTCTTGGGATTTCTTATTTCACACATATGACCTTATTTCATAAGGTCATAATTTTTGCAGATAATGACTTCTCATGGTCTAAAACCATCTGCTTGGATATAAGGCAGGGGTTAGTATCAGTTCATTTCCTCATTTTTGTTTGTTGATTATCACTGGGAAGCAGTAGATGCTCACAGCGACATTTCTGGATAAAATATGTCATCCTGACACTATGTGCAGGGACAGCTGGGCAGGCTTCCTGCTCTGCCCACCACCAGACACAGCCTTTGCTCAGAGCCGATCACAGACCCCCTTGAAGGCTGGAGGAGGGGGTGGACCTTGTGCTGCCAGCGTCCTCAGGTGGCCTCTCAGGCTGTGCTGACTCCTTACACAAGTGGTTGGGAGTCCCTCTTTTCTGGTCTCCTCCACCCTTCCTCTTCATCATTCTCCTGCCAGGGGGTCCAGCTTCACCCTGTGGTCTTGATTGGAAGCCTCACAAGTCAGAGACTTTTCATATTCACACTTGTCCCTGGCCTACCTCGCTGATGATCCTCAGTAAATTTTTATTGAATAAATGAAGTTTTCAGGGGGCAATATCAACCCAGACAAATATTGCATTACGTTGGTGCTGGAGGCCAGATGGCCCTCTTCCCAGCGGGAGAAGATGGAAGGCACAAAGCAGATGAAAGGAAAGGAAACCCTGACTGACCTGTATACCCAGTGTGCTCGCAGTCTACGTCTCTCACATGGTATTTCCATTATGAACACAGAACGTGTTCATTACAGAAACTCCCAAGTTGTAGAAATATGGGAGGGAGACTCACCTATATTTTCACCATCCAAACACTGTGGCTAACTCACAGTGCATATTTTTTCATCTTGTTTCTTTGCACGGGTTTTTGGGTTGTTAATATGACTGTGGTTGTTCTATCTGTAATAATGTTAACGATAAAAGTAAAGTTAAAAATAAAAAAGAGAGAAAGGAAAGGAAACCTATCCTGCCGCATTTCAGAAGTGTTTGAAGGAGGTGGGGAAATTCACTCACAACCCCTCTCCTCGGAGGAAACCACTGGCCTGTTGTCTTCCAGACTTTTTCTGTGTGTTTTTCCCATAGTTGGCATTGTGGCTTTTCCATTTAATGTCACTGCATTCCAAGTTTCATTGTAGATTAGTCAGGTAAAATGTATATGCTTAAACTGGTAGTAGCTATGTTTATTTGTGATAGTCTTTTCCTTTGATTCTAATACCAGTGATTTTTCCATGTTATTGCTTCTACAATTATGCATAAGTATGGAAGTCCATGTGAATTTTTAATGCCATTGGTAAATGTTATAGTCACAGACTTCTTAGGGTCCGTGAATATAGTATATGGAAACAGTATGTACTACAGTTACTTTTGATTTTTCTTCATAATAAAGTGACCAGACTGACCTTCCTTTATGGTTCAAAAGATATTTCTCTGAATCTTTCCCCTTCAAAGCCTCTGGGTTTCTATATCTCCCTGTTTACTCTTTCTTTTTTTTTTACATTAAATATTTTTTGTCGCAGTAAAATTCATGTAACATAAAATAACCATTAACTATTTTAAAATATACAGTTCAGTAGCTTTTAATATAGTCACAGTGCTGTGCCAGCACCACCTCTATTTAGTTCTAAGACATTTTCTTCACTCCAGAAGGAAACCCTGGCCCGTGAAGCTGTCACTCCTTTCTCCCTTCCTCTGGCCCTGGAAACCACTAGACTGCTTTCTGTCTCCATGCATTTACCTGTTTTGGATTCCCTGTTTACTCTAGAAGGTAACTATGAAGAAAATGTTTAGCTTTCTCCCCTGGCACATGGAGGCAGAGATGTGTGACAAGCATGACTATGACATGTTAGAACATGTTTATGCATGCTGAGATACTGTATATATGTACATGTATATCATATACTAGTATGCATATATAGTATAGTATAGTATATATGCATACTAGTATATGCATACTACTATCTCAGAATATATATATATATAAATATATATATATGCATATATATTTATATATATATATGCATGCTGTTGGTAGTCATAGAATTATTCTGGGAGTTTCTAAAAATTAGCAGTTATTTCACATGAGGTAAATAAGCAAGGCCTCCAACATGTTGAGAAAAGCTTATGGAGGGGAAGTAGTGCTAAGAGCAAGACACTGCTGAGCTAGGGCTTCTGCTTTGGCATCTCAGCTCTAAGGTACCAGCTGAGGCTGTGATCCCCTCTCAAGGCCAGACTGGAGAAGTGTCTGCCTCCAAGCTCATGTGGTCATTGGCAGAATTCAGTTTCTGGCTGGTGGTAGGACTGAGGGCTTCCGGACTTGTTGGCCATCGGCTCACGGCTGCCCTCAGTTTCTTGCCACATGGGCCTCATCCTGGGCAGCTCACAACGTAACAGCTTCCTTCCTTCGTCAGAGCCAGTGAGAGAGAAAGTCTGTGGGCAAGAAAGACATTACAGTCTTATGTAAAATGGTCATGGAAGCAAAATTTCATCCCCTTTGCCATATTATTGGTTAGAAGCAAGTCACAGAACACCCACACTCAAGATGAGTCTCAGGACACTCAAGGACACAGGTATTAGGTGGTGCGAATAACATGGAACCGTACTGTTACATAAATGGGTCTTCCAGTCACTCACGTCTGCCTGCAGGGCTGGCTTGTTTCTGGCCTCAGGTGAAGAGTAAATTAGGGGAGGAAAGAGGCTCGTTCTCAAGGGCAACGTGGGCTTGAGGAGAAGCTCTGTGGAGAGCATGCTGTATACTTGCAGTGATGCATAGAACCATGACTCACCATTTGTTTTGATCTCTCAAGGGAAACTTGGAAAAACAGTCCCTGAGGAAGATAATAAATGGTGACGATCGCTGGTGGGCTCTGCCAAAGCGTCTGATTGGACGTGTCTCCTAGAGCCTTGAGGCTTGAGGGAACGGAATGGCTGCAGCCACACAGTGAGAAAAACTGGATAGATTCTCTTAAATTGATGGCATTTTTTCCCTAAGAATTCATCTTCCGAAGCCCATGTCAGCCAGACATATTCTGAGAGATTCTGAAACCACTGAACGGCTGTCTTTGATGCATGCGGAGTGAACTATGTTTTGGCTGGCAGCATATTTTTTGTGAAACATTTTCTGATCACGAATGACATTACCCTGCTTAATTAACAGTATCATCCATTTGATTTTGCTCCAAATTACTCTTGAATCTTTCAAAAATCAATGACACCTAGCACAACATCATATACATGGCAGGCACTAAATAATAATTTGCTAAATTGATGAGTGCAAAACACTTTACATAATCTGGTGGTAATCATAGGAAAGCGGTCTTTCCAAAGTTTTGAGTAATAACTGATATTATTGAAACAAACGGTAGCTTTTGAGTTGTGTATTTGAATAGAACAACATCCATTTGTATAAATAGTTGCATGTTTGCTTTAAGAGCATTCTTGTCTGTGGGTCATGCCGATGAGTTCTGCCTCAGCGGGGAGTTGTCATGCGTGGCTGCCAGGACTGTAGTGAATGCAGTGGCTGTGAATTTAAAGAGAAAAGATAGAATCAGAGGTGTCTCAGGGCCTCAGAAACTGTTTGACAGCTTCCGCCTGCTCATTTTTTATAGGCATTTTTAATTAGAGATTTTCTAAATTTCCAGGCTTAGGATACTATGCAAAGCTGACCAGGAAGAAATGGGTAATAAACATTTTGGGGAAAGTTAATGAATGCATAAATGTTATGCATAACAATTTGTTTATATGATAACTAATTCTGTACTGAAATTGCTTAAAACAGAATTTCAATGCTAGTATTTTGGGTGTTGGATCAGCCTGTTATATTGTAGTTACAGCCAATTCTGGGTTACACATGTGTGGATTATCTGCACTGACTGTCCACTTTCCTTTTGCCAATTAAGATATTTCCAGGCTACTTCTTGGACTCCTCCTTGCATTTGATATAAACCGAGGGATTGCAAACTATGTTTTTAAACTGCCTAAGAAAAATAGCAATAAAAAATTCCAGCCAGGTGGCAAGTTTCTCTTTGTCAGTTTTAGTGCTGACACAACTACTCGGCTTTGTGAGTCCCTGTGGTTGAGTTAACCGCGCAGCCTGACGTGGGCACTGATTCCTCTGTCCTATTGATCAGGGAGATGTGAGCTGGGTGGATAGACAGATGCGTGTGACAGAACAGCCGGAATGTCCTGGCAGCTGCTGTGAGGCTGTGCCCTCTCCAACTCATTGAATCAAAGCAGAATATTGAAAATGATATGCCAAGCATGACACACTTTCCTTGGGATGCAGATAATTAGATTTTCTGCTCATTTGTAAAGAACCAGGGCCTGTCTACTATCTGTAATAAAATGTTATTTTTGAAGAGCAAGTAGATCATCTTTCTCATCTTTATCTTTAAAAACACTTTCCTCGAACCCATGGCTCCTGCTATGGGTTGCATTGTATCCTCCCCAGCCCCAAATATGTTGAAGTCCTAACTCCCAGGGCCTGTGACTGTGGCCTTTTTAAACATAAGGTCTTTCCAGAGTTAATCAAATTAAGATGAGTAGCATGAGCCTTAAGCCACTGTCACTGATGCCCTTGTAAGAAGAGGGACATTTGGACGCAGATACAGACACACAGGAGAGTGCCACGTGAACACAGAGACACACAGACACACAGGTAGGATCTGTGTGGGGACTGAGGCAGAGGTTGGAGTGATGCTGCCACAAGCCAAGGAACATGTGAGGTCACCAGAGGCTGGTGGAGGCAAGGAGGGGTCCTCCCTTAGAGGCTCTGGAGGGAGCATGGCCTGTTGATACCTCAATTATGGACTTGTAGCCTCCAGCCCTGAGAGAGACATTTCTGTTGTTTTAAGCCTCCCAGTTTGTGGTGCTTTGCTGTGGCAGCCCTAGGAAACCGCATACACCCCTTTGGGTCCCCACTCTCTTTTCCTCCTCCTCTTCACAGCCCACCTACACACTGGCTAGATCACACCACCCCACTGCAAACTGTTCTTGCTGAGGTCTTCAGGGACCCCCCAGAGGGGCTAAGCTTGCAGACCCTGGAGCCTACTTGCCTGGGTTCAAGTCCAGACTCCACTCCCTGCTAGCTGTATCAACTTTGGCAAATTATTTAGCCTTTTTGTGTCTTAGTTTGTGTTTATCAGTAAAAAGATTCTATCCCTGGGTGGGGGAGGAAGGGCTGTTGTAAGTCTTAAAAGAATTGAAACAGGTAAGTATTTAGCATCGTTCCCGGCACAGAGCTAGCACTTAATGTCCACCCACTTCTGTTAAAATCATTTCCCACATATGTTGCCCCTTTTCACTTAATAGGTTGCCTTTCTACTGGCTGCTTCCTTCTCCGTGACTCCTGCGTTCCGCTGCCGTCTGGATATCCTCCCTGCCCTCTGGCTGCTCCTTTGAGGAGGTGTCTCTTAGTAAAGCATTGTAGCTAGTGGACGGAGCTCACATGCTGGAATTGAACCAATCTGGGCTCAATTCTCAGTTTGTACTTAGTAAGTGAGTGGCTTTGGACAAGTTAACCCACACTCAGTGTTTTTTGGATAAAACGGAGGATAATTTGAGCTCCTTGGGCTTGTGTAAGGAGTACATGAGATGATATAAACGTAGGGCCCAGTATAAAGCTGGATTCTGACTTGTGCCTCTAGCTCTGGCTCATCCTCTGACGCCCTAGTGGAAAGCTGCCATGCAGGGTTAGGGTTAGGGTTAGTGTCCTCTGCAGCTCCAAGGGAGGTCATTTAATTGAGGTGAAATGTGATCTGGTAGCCCTGGGTCTTTTGAAGTACGGCTAAATCCTTGGAATGTGTTTAAGGAGCCGCGGAAAGCCCTATCAGGTAGGAACTTCAGTCATATTTGATGTTTTAATCTCACTAGTCTCTGTGTTCTGCTCTTACCAGGTGACATGGCTTTGAGTTCTCCCATAGTTCTTAGAAACATCCTGTTTTTGAAGAAACCAGACCCTGGCTTCGGAGGGGATAGCAGGGGAACCAGGCTTGATGTCTGATGGAAATCAACAGTTTCAGTCCCGATTTCAGCAATGATGGGTTCTAAGGCAGCCACCAAGGGCAGCTGAGCAAGGCAGAGGGAAATCCAGGAGTGGTTTGTGTGAGATGTTATGCAGGGATGGCTGTGACCAGTAGGAGGTAGGCTAGAGGCATAAGAATTGGATTCCGGTGGGTGGGGTGCCAGAGTCAAGCCTGGGAGGAGGGCCTGGCACAGACCAGGCAGGATTTCAGAGCCCAGCCTGTGAGCTGACGCTTAGGGAATGCCTCTGGTCCTAGACTGGGAGATGGAGCAGAACTGAGGGTCTAGATGCTTTGGACTGAACCTGCATGGGGCAATGGTGTAAGGGCTGCAAGGGACAGCTAGACTCTTCTCTAAGCCTGTCCGAGGCCAGGCTAGTCATCAGGAACCTTAGGAGGTGGGAGTGCAATGTGGAATCTGGAATGTGAGTTAATTTAAGCCTCATCTGATGGGCTCAAGGGCTGAAGGAGAGACTGTTGGCGCAGGCCGCCTCTGTCACTGTGACCTCAGGAATCAAGGTAGGCCCAGGCTGCTTCAGTGGTTCCGGCTGAGAAGACCTGGAGAGGGAGAGGCACGAGAAATAAAGCTAATGGACCCATAAGTCATTACTGCCTTGACCATTAGGTAAACACAGAGGAAGTCTGGGAATCTGGAGACTCTGCACACTCTCTTCCCTTTATGCATTTACTCTGTGCGTACTCTGTGAAAAGCCCCAAGCCGGCCTGATGCCCTGGAGATAGCTTTTATCCCTGGTCTGGATGGCCATGAAGACAGTGGCATTTCACAGGCAAAGAAGTATTTTGTAAATATTCTGACTTAGAAATGCTCCTTGTGGTTGATTTATTTTTATATTTCTTGCTACAGATTCACCGGGGAGTTCTACTGGAATCATGTACAAAATCAATGTCATAGTTTCCAGTTTTTCCTTGTTTGCAATATCTGAACCTAAGGCTCACAAGTGCTGCAGTTTCTTGTGATTGAACCACAGTTTTGGAGGACTGCCGGTTATTACGAGTTAAAGATATTTTCAAATCTTTATCTCCCTACTGGGCCATGACCAGTCTTTGCTGATGGTAGTCCATTTATCTGTTGGAATTAGGACCAACTTGCCTTCCACAAGTTTATGGAGTTAGAATAAAGAGGCAAGTGAGTGTTGTGGGGGTACACAGCCAAGAACAAGTGCTTCTCTATTAGTGATGAAGAGTTGCAAAGAAACAACAGTAAAGCTGACTCATTAAGGCTGCTTTTACTGCCCGGTATAGGAGACCCAAGAGGTGAATGACTCAGTCTCTTCGTGTAGACAGCCAAGTGAAGGAGAGAATAAAATATAGCTCAGGAAGAGTTGAAGATACAATTGTGAGCATATAAAGTAAGATTTAAAAATGAATCCAATATTAATTAAAATAGACTGTAATCTATTTTATGAAGACGTTGAAAGCATTTTTCCTTTTTGCAGATTCTAGGACAATTTTATGTTTTAGTTTGTCTGAATTCTCACTTTGTTTTCTGTGCGTTGGCAACATGACTAAAAACTGGAAACATCCTCCTGCCCCATCTTGTTGCTTAGCTTTTCGGTTGTTCAGCACTTGGAGCTGTGGTCCCAAGGGAGTTCTCCAGTCTCTTTAAAAGTACCAGGGAACTCATATGTAATGCAGCATCCAGGGTTTTATATTATGCACACAGTGCAGGATGCTACCTTTGGAAAAATGAATCAGAATATAAAATTTTTCCTATGCATTAATAACTGTGGCTCATATTCTGTAGACTCCAGCTGGTCCTTAATTCCCCATAAATGCCATACTCACCAAGACTTATTGCTTCAGAGGGCTTTCAGTGGTATATTTTGGGTGAGTGATGTGGTGTGAATGGGTGTTTACAGGGCACTTTTGAAATGATTAGTGTTCTACACATGAATTGAGTCATTTCCAAGAGTCCATTTGGGACCATATCTGTGGCAGCCAGTTGAGAGATATTTTGAATCTCTAGTCCCTGGATCTTGGGTATGCATACTTAATGTAAATGGCTGGTGGTAAATGTCGACCCCACAATTAGAGCTCACTTCGTGATGAGATTTAGCATCCTTGCCAGGTCTCTTCTGAAATCTTGCTCTCCCTTTCTTCAGGGATCTCTCTTTCTAGGTTTGGGCAAAGTGTTGGGCAAAGTGGCCTAGCCTCTGACCCTCAGCAGATTCATCTAGAATGACCTTCTAGATTTCTATGTTCTGTGGGAAACATGAAGCACCAGACAGCCCATTTGACTATTTTATGCAGCCTCCTGTTCCTGAAGACTCTCAGCCCGCACCTGTGCCCATGCGGCTCTCTCACTGCCCAGTTTATGCCCACAGGCCTTTCTCTAAGTGTCTGGAGGGTGGGTTGTGTGCCCCACTTTAGAACGTTCACTCTTTTTACTTCTTTCCACCACGTTACACAGCGTTTAAAGGTTCCAGCGATGGGAATTGGTCACTTCTTTTGTGAGTCCTTAGGGCTTATTCCTCAGTTCTTCTTTGGCCATTCTGTGGCCTATGATATGGTGTTCTTGTGCTTGCTTCTTTAGTTTTACTGCTCCACAAGCAAGGCTGCAGTGAAAACCAGTGGTGGGGAAGACCTGACTTTTTTGTCTTTTCATTCTGGGGCAATTATTAGTGATGTCTTCCTCTGCTGGAGAAATGGAAAAAGGGTCATAGCCAACAACACTCTGAAGCTCTATGCATTTGAGTTTGTGGGTGTATTGCGGTTGCTTTATATGACTTATTTAAACATTCATACTGTGCTGCTCCTTCAGAGCAACACAAATCCTCATTTCACAACCTGTGTTTCTCAGGTAAGGTTTTTTGCTTGGTTCAGATTTGAGAGTAAAAGGGTGGTTGTGTTGGTGGTAGCGAGTGGATGGCAACTGCGTTTTTGTATCTTTGCTGCAGACTGTGAGAGCTATTTCTTTAAAGATCATCTGGTTTGGGTAGCACATTTTACCCCAGAGGACACTTAGGCTCTGAGAGGCTGAATAGCTCGGACAGAGTTATAACGCATGGAGACCCCCAGATCTCTTGTGTCTTAGCACAGTGCTTCTGGTTGCCACGGCTAGCTGCCATTCGGGTTTCATTCACCTGATCCCTGTCCGGCAAAAGAAAAACGTGTGCTGGCTTTAGGGGCAGTCGTTCTTAGGTTTGAATTTAACTCAACGTTAACTAGTTATAGACTTCATTGATTCACGCCTCTAAGCCTCATTTTTTTCTTATGTGTAAATTGAAGATAACAAGAGCATCAAGCTCATAGGGTTGTTGTGAGGATTACTTACTTTAATGTGTATGTAAGTTGTTTAACAAACCATCTGGCACCTGATCAGTGCCCAGTAACGTGTCTGTCTGTTTGTCCAATAAAATGTCTACTAACGTCTCCCTCCATGGATACCAGACGCTGAGCTGGGTAGGACAAGGAGTTAATGCACAGTGCTGCTTCTTATGAAAGTAGGAAAGCACCAGATTTCTTACTTCAGCTCTTATACAATTTTATTTAACATCACTTTGGTTATATAATACTGGTAATAAGTTATATTGGTTAGGGCAAGGCTGGGCTGTTATAACAAAGAGACTCCAAAATAAATTCAGCAGCTCACTGAAGAGGGGAGTTTATTTCTTTCTTACATAAAAGTCCTAAGTAAGCAGTTCAGGTTGGCAGGTGGCTCTGCTCCATGGATGATTCAGGGATGCAGGTTCCTTCTGAAGGTGCTGCTCTGACATCCAGTAGGGTGTTGTGGACATTGGGGTTGCAAAAAGTGGAAAAGGGAAGGGAGGTGTGACGGAGGTGCATCTGGGGCTCGAAGTCACATATGTCACTTCCACTGACTTCACTGGCAACAACTCAGTCACAGGGCCACCTCTCTAAATGCAAAAGACTAGAAAACTAGGGCCTCTGGGCAGCGTGTACCCAGAAATGGTTCTGTTGCTATGAAACGGGAAAATGGATTCTGCGGACAACTAGCAGACATTGTCTTGGGGCTCAGTTTCAGAAAGCTGACACTGATGAGGGGCTGTGTGGAATGGTGGAACGGGCCTGGTTGCTCACTCTAGTTTACCAAGAGACTTGCAGTATGTCCTTGGCCAAAGTGCCTAACTCCTTGCCTCTCAGTTTCCTTAGCATGAAGGAAGACCTGGGACTGATGAGTTCCAGGGTTCCTTCCAGTGATGGGAAGCCCCCCTGACTACCTAATCTCACAGGTTGTCTCTCTCCCTAAAGCATCTCTTGTGCATCTCATGGCATGCAACTCATGCGGCTTTACTATGAGCTTTTATTCCACTTCATGAAACTATGAGCTTTGGAAAGGAACAAGTGCATTTTTTCTGCCCCTCACAGCACTTTGCAGCTATCAAAAGACCAAAAAATATGTATGGGTTGGTTGATTTATTGGTTGATAAATGTGAATCATTTGGAGCTCATTGGAAAAAGAAACTATGGATCCAAAATACTGCAGAATGGTTTTCTTTGGGAGTGAAGCAGAGCTGAGAGTAACCTTGAAGGTCTTTTCCATGCTCACGTTTTATGACTCTGTGACTCAGCAGCCCTGAAGTTGGGTGGAATCCCATTTTTGTTCCCTGTAGTGTCATTCCATCTAAAAGTTCTCTTATCAACAAGTTGAACTCTGGACAAATGTTTTCATCTCCTCCAGTAGCTTCTGCAAGGCTCACTTAATACATATTAAGCTTTAAAAGAAAACATTCTCACCTCTATGACTAGAGCTATCTTTTTAAACCCTTTAGTGTTTCAGGCAAAGGGCTGTGTATCACAGATTATTAAAATGCAGGACCATTGCTCTTAAGGGTGCGACCCAGGGCAAGCCTGTCCATCACAGTGCTAGCCAGCTGAAGTTCGCTCGAAGCCTTCAGTCTGTTGCTGAGGAGCAAGCTGGACACCACTGTGGGGCTCTGAGAACCCTTCCCTCTTACTGGGTTGGTGAAGATTCCATGTACAATCCAAACTCTGGCAGAGGACCAAATTCTGCCAGACCTTGCTGATCAGGTTAAAGATTTGGGATTTTATACTGAGAACAGTGGGATGCTATAGAAAGGTTCTAATGTGCTATTTGAATTTTGAAGGCATCACTCTGGCTGCAGGATGTCTCCCAAGGAATGCTATGTAAGGAGTGGAAATGGAGCAGAGGAAGAGCAAGAACAGATGCAGGGACACCAGTGAGGAGCTTGTCACACCAGGCTGGACAAGAGGACAGGTGGCTGTTATTGAGACAGAGAGAAAGCAAATGGATTCAAGAGCCATTTAAGAGGTAGAATCAAAAGGTCTTGATGGTGATTTGATCTTGGGAGGAAGGGAAGGGAAGAGTTAAAGGTGACTTAGGTTTCTGGCTGATGCAGTTGGGTGGGTAGTGGTGTCACTATTGAGATGGGAAAAACTAGAGCAGGACAAGGGAGGGGAAGTACAGGGCGGAGAGGAGAAGAGATTAGGACTTGAGTTCTGTGTACATGAGAGACACATACAGGAGAGCTATGTCTTAGAGAAGAGGCTGAAATGGAGCTATACAGTTTGCAGTGATCAGCTTTGGATGGTAACTCATGCCATGTCCTGGAAGAGGACCCTGGGGAACTTGAATAATTCAAAGGTGAGGCAGAGTGGGCCAACCCCCCACAGGAGGCAGAGGAGGAGCAATCAGAGACGAGAGAAGCACGGTGTCACAAAACATAAAGAAAAGGACCATTTCAGAATAGGGGAGTGCTTGATGGAGGGAATGGGGCAGAGAGGCAAACAAGCAGCTGTTCTGAAAATGCTTTGACCAAAGCCCTGAAGGCCAGACACAGTTCAAATCAACAGGACAACAGTAGAGTTGTTTTGAGAACTTTACGACATGTTTGTAAAATACCTAGCACAGCACTGGTGTGCCTAGTAGGCATGTGGTAAATGTTAGCTAACATAATAACGAGCAATGGAATATGGTCCCCATTGGACCTGCTTGGACTGAACTGGGTGTGTGTAAAGCAGCCAAGAGCTCTGCTCCAGCCTGTGAGGCTTGGCGAAGGGCCTGTTTGTCCTCTCCTCTTTCCCTTTTAGTGCATCTGCAGGGTTAGACCGTGGTGTACTGATGGGTGTTTGCCTTGCCATGGGAAAATCAAAGCACAGAGGTGATGGTCGTCTGAAAAGTGCGCCCGGTGCAGCCAGCAGTTCAAAGGTGGGTGCTATGCTGTGGGACCTGAGGTGTGCGCTGCAGGGAAATTAGTGTGAAGTCCAGGTTTGGGTTAGTTACCGTGATTCTCTGCGTGAGAACCTAGATGGACACAAACCCTTTGCCGAAGATGCTTCTGGGTAGAATCACTCACTCTTCAAGCCACAGAGGCAGTGAATTGTAAGGGGAATCAACTAGGGACTCAGAATCAGAATTCAATAGTTGGGACTTAAAAAAACCCACCCAAACAAACAAGGGTTGCTCTTTTTCTGAGCCATAGTGGAAACGCCTGTGTTGCTAGAAGGACGAGCTTACTATGTCACGCCCTCGTGTCGGCATTGCTGTCTTTGAAAACCTTCAAAGGGAAGTGAGTTTCTCCCTGAGTTTCTGTAGTAAATGCCTTGACTCATTATTTGTGACAGACATTGTTGCCATCCTGGGGACTTAACCATGTGCCTTATATTAGTTCTCATGAGGTCTTTCCTGTGAGACATAAGTTCCTTGAAGGCAGGACTGGGTCTTGGTCATCTCTGTGTTTGTCCTCCAGCAAGTTCTGTGTCATAGAAGCAGCTTAATGAACTGCTGAACTGAGTGAACACAGAGAACCTGTGTAGGCTCATCAGGCTCAAAACGTTTGGTTCTTCTGAATCTACATCTTTGTTCCTACTTTGTAACCTAAAATAGATGCCACCTTTGATGCCAAATCATCATACATAAACTTCAGTGCTGACAGACTGGGAGAGAGACTCTTTGGAAAAAAAAAGTGAAATGTGAGTATCTCTGATGAGCACTTTTTATAGTTCAGAAATAAGTATGCTTGATTCCCAGTCAGGGCACATGCCTGGGTTGCAGGCCATGGCTCCCAGCAACCGCACATTGATGTTTCTCTCTCTCTCTCTCTCTTTCTCCCTCCCTTCCCTTTCTAAAAAATAAATAAATAAAGTCTTTTTTAAAAAAGAAATAAGTATGCCTTTTCGCAGTGAAAGATCATCTATTCTCCATGGCACGGTCTTCTTTGATTTTGTTTAGTTTTTTTTTCCCTGCCATTAGTGAGGCTTAGTGCTATTTTGATCAAAAGTCCAGTGGCTTGATTTTCTTATTTCTGAAGTAAAAGGTTTAACCATGGGACACATGGCCCCACCACTTCCTCTCTTCTTTCTCAGTGTCCGTCACTTAAGGAGATTCGTTTCCTCTGCGTCCCTCTCTCCAGCTTTCCTACACCATCACTCTCGTGTTGCTCCTCTTGCTCATACTGAGCAGGTACGAGCTTTTTTTAGTTTTTCTCATTCCCAGTATTTTCCTTTGTTTTTTTTGTTGTTCCCTTAAAGAATGGTCTCTCTATTAGAAAAAGTGTCAAGATGTGTCCAGAAGCAGGCAGGCACGAAGTGCTGACTGCCAAGGCGAAAGCTCGGCTAATTTGAAGGGCAGGATTAGCCACGGTGGTCAGTAATGCAAGGGTGTATCTTATCACCGCCACACAAGCCCCGTCGTCCTTTTCCGTGGCTTCCTATTAATTAAGTCCAGATAAGCTTTCGAAAAGCAGACCATTCACTGGAGTAACACAACCATTTAATCTTCATGGTTCATATCTGATTGAGTCCATAACAGCCTGATGCCGCTTGCTGTCCTTCTGTTTTTAGAATGTGAGGAGTATTAGTTAGCAAAGTTCAGATGGCAACACAAAAGGTACAGTCGCCTTTGAGGCAGGTTTTTTGGGTTTTTCCTGTCATGAGCTTTTGTGATTTGACCTCTCCAGAGATGCCAATATCACCTTTACCTCTCTTGTGAGGTAACGTGTATAGGTTCGTACTAGGCTTGCTGGGGTTCCTTTTTGAGGAATTCTTGTTTTTCCTTCAGGATTCTATTGGAGCCAAATTGGCAACTTTTGCAGCTACACATATTTTTCTTTTCTGCTTAGAGAATATGTCTAAGCTCTGCCTCACTCTGCTTCAGACCTGCTCACTCATCTGGTTTCCTTGGTTTCTGTCCTATTGAGATCTACTTGGATTTTTCCACCTTGCCCAGCTTTTCTGGATGGTTGCCTATGTGGGTGGTTTGCCTGGCTTTTTGACTTGGTGAGTCCCTAAGGCCCTTTTTTTCCTATCTCTGTGCCGTGCAACCTCCTGCCCCTCACCCAGGTTCCTAATGACTACAACTCATGCTGGCCTGGATCCATTGCCTCAGAGTCCCACTTGTTGGGAGCAGAGAGAAGCCCAGTTCCACCATCAATCTTGGGATGACAATACCTCACTTGAAAAGTAATTGTAGTTAGTGGTGAGGAGCACAGGCTCTGGAGCCAGACTCCCTGGGCTCAAACCCCAGGTCCGCCACTTACGAGCTGTGTGATCTTGGGCAAATTACTTACCCTCTCTTGCCCGGTTCTCTCATCTGCACAATGGAGCTAATGGTCGCATCTACCTTTCATGGTTGTTATGAGGAGTAAACAAGTAGTCCATACAATGGGCTTGTAATAGTGTGTTTGTTATACAGTCAGCTTGTCTGGTCTGATGGTAGTGGCTTATCAGAACTCAACTGAAGTTAGCGTCGCTGTATAGTAAGCACAGTGTAGTGGTAACTAAGAATTTAAAGCCCATATTCACTGAATTCTGACATTGCCCCAAAGGAAGGCAGATGAATTAGATAAGGGTTTATCAAAAGGAATTCCACAAGTTCACTATGAGAAATTCTAAGACTTGTGCTCACATTTGGATGAAAATATAAACATAGTTTAGATGATTTGGATGACTCTGCATAGCTGGGCAAGCCATGTGGTTGGACAGCCTGCGTTTGCATTGTGCTGGTGACCACGTTCTCCTGCAGCAGAGGCCATGACATTGAGACAGGCCATGGCTCTTGGAGGGCAGAGCAGTGGGAGTGGAGTTCCTGGTGGCGCATGTGGCCTGACCTGCCACGCTGTCGGGGTCGGCTCTGGAGCAGGCGGTGCAGTAGCCACACAGGGTCGTAGACTGGTGGTGTCGGTTTAGATCTTATTGAGATTCCATTTAATTTTTTAATTTATTTCGGTTTTCTAGTCATGTGAAAGAGCTGTCAGAATTAAAGGTCTTTACCTAGGTTTAGGGTTGTATTTTTCAGTAAAATTATAATAAAAATAATTTATTAGTACTAGAGCAAGGGTGGCGAACTTATTTTCACTGGGGGTCCCATCAGTCTCATGGTTGCCTTCAAAGGGCCGAAATAATTTTAGGACTGTGTAAATGCAACTACTCCTTAATTGTTAAGGAGTTGAAATTACATTTGACCCTTTGAAGGCAACTGGGAGGCTGATGTGGCCCTTGGTGAAAATGAGTTTGACACCCCTGAGCCAGAGGATCCTAAGAAATTTTATCTTGTAAAAGGGGTCTGTGCACATACAGCTATGTGTCGCTTAGTGACAGGATGTACTGCGAGCTGCATCATGAGGTGATTTCTTCACTGTGAGATCGCAGAGTGCACTGGCCCAAACCTAGATGGTGTAACTCATTGCACAACTAGGCTGGTGGCACAGCCTACTGCTCCTAGGCTGCAAACTTGTACATGTGTTATTGTACCAAATACTGTAGGAAATCATAACACAGTGGCAAGTGTCTGTGTATCTCAACATATCTAAGCATAGGAAAGGTACAGTAAAAATATGGTGTCAAATATAAAAAGTGGTATACCCGCATAGGGCACTTGCCATGAATGGAGCTTGCAGGACTGGCAGTTGCTCTGGGCGAGTCAGTGAGTGAGTGGTGGATGAATGAGTGGTGATGAATGAGTACTGTAATGTCCTCGGCCTGCTGTAACTACTGTAGACTTTATAAACACTGTACACTTGGGCTACTCTAAATTCACAAAAACGTTTTCTTCAATAGTAAATTAACTTAGCTTACTGTGACTTTATACTTCATAGTCTTTTTACTTTTTAAAAGTTTTAAACTCTTATAATAACACAGCTTAAAACAAAAACACACTGTACAGCTACATAACAATATTTTCTTTCTTTATATCCTTATTCTATAAGCTTTTTCCTGTTTTAAAAACCTTTTATTGTTTTTACTTTTAAACTCTTTGTGAAAAACTAAGACACAGACACACACATTAGCCTAGGCTTACACAGGGTCAGAATCATCAATATCACTGTCTCTGCCTCCACACCTTTTTATTTTTAAAGATTTAATTAATTTATTTTTTTAGAGAGAGGAGAAGAGAGGGAGAAAGAGAAGGAATGAAACATCAATTGGTTGCCTCTCATATGCCTGGCCCTCTACCCAACTGGGGACCTGGCCCTCCACCCAGGCATGTGCCCTGATGGGGGATGGAACTGGTGACTTTTAGGTTTGCAGGATGATGCCCAACCCACAGAGACACACCAGTCAGGGCTCTACCTCCACATCTTGTCCCCCTGGAAGGTCTTCAGGCGCAGTAACCCTTGTGGATCTGTCATTTCCTATGGTAACAATGCTTTCTTCTGGAAAACCTCCTGAAGGACCTGCCTCTGAGGGTCGGTCTTCTTGAGGACTTGTCACTCACATTTCAAGTGTCACTCGTATGTCCACGGTGGTTTGCTTGATTTGTTTCTTTTTTTTAATCATTGATTTGCTTGTAAGCAGACAACATACCACAAACATTCTTCTCTGTTAATGGCAGCCATGACTTCGTTGGTTAATAGGAATTTTTTAGCTCCATTGTAACCCTATGGGACCATTGTCATATATGTGGTGCATCATTGACAAAATGTCAGGCTTTCTAAAACTTGAGAAAGACTAGACCACTCTATGATCCCCAAATGCCGGTTCACAAATTGTGCTAGTAGGGAGATTAAAAAAATTCCTTGGGGAACTTGTTAGAAATACATATTCCTGGGCTGTGTCCTGGAGCAGCTGAGCTGAGCCTGGGGCAAATTTAAAAGTAACTTGATAATGGAATTTAAATATAATGGTTTCTTTAGCATTTTATATTTTTGTTTTATTCATTTTAGTAAACATTTAACATTATTCCAAGGAGGGGTCCATAGTCTTCATCCGACTGAGGGGTCCCTGGCACAAAAATGGCTAAGAAGCCCTCCTGCAGGTAGTATTCAGTAGAACCATATTAAACATATTAGCTCAATTACCCTTTACCTGGCTCCCAATGTGTAAACCTGGCACCAATCCTCACAAGAGCATATTATCACGGAAGATGAGTCATTAGTTCAACAGTGAGCATCCCCATGTGCCAGGCTCTGTGTGTTGCTGGCTCTGTATCAGTTAGCAAGACAGACACAGTCTCTACCTCAGAGAGTTTTCTTGACTAACAGGAAAGGCACTCATTAAATGAGAACATTCGTGATTGTATTATCTTGTGGCAGGTGAGAGCAACAGAAGGCTCTCAGTGCCCCAGAAGAGGGAGCTAGAGTAGGGGGGTCAAACAGACTTCCCTGTAATGTATGTATGTGATGTAATGTAATGTAGTGTAGTGTAATGTAATGTAATGAAATGTAGTGTATGTAATTTAATGTATGTACCCTAGAGCATGACTAGGAGTAACTTGGGAGAGTAGGATGTGGAGACAGAAGTTAGAGTAAGTGTGAAGATTTGGAGGAGAGGTGCACTTAGCTTGTCGTATGAACTGAAATCATGCAACCTTGTGAGCCAGGTGAAGAACCTAAGACTTTTTCCTGAGGCAGTGGAAAGATTTAAAGGGATTTTAAGCAGGGATTACCCTTCAAAAATATAGCTTGGAAAGAAGCAAGGGAGGCTCATGTGGTACTAAGATGAAAAATGACTGCAGCTTCCTGTGAAAACAATGCCAAGGAAGAACGTCCAAGTTATTCTTGTTTGATTTCTTTCTGGCTCTGTGTGAATGACTGGGTCTTGACTTTCAATTGGTTAGTCTATCGTAAACTGCATTAAAATTTTGGAAGTATCTTTCTTAGAGTTAAGGTGTTTACTACAGCAGCTGTAGTTCTCTCTGAAGTCTATCACAGATGCTTTCTGTGTGAACATGAAACCTCTCACATACATCTTGGAACCATATTTCTCCATAACGTTGGACCATGGAGAAAGTGGATGTTGTCTGGTTAGGTTCTCTTAGCGTACATTTGTTACTTAGCATTGATGGCCTTTAGATTTCTACATTAAGAAGAAAATAAACTTATTATTAATAATGTAGATTGTTGATTTGCATTTAAATGAAGACTCACTGGCTGTTTCTTCATAAGTAACTCATAAATGGGTTCAGTGCTTTTTTGTCAGTAGGTAGAAACAAATACATTTTGGTTGATGGCTAATTCAAGGCCATGCACAGTTAGACAATTCACAAAAGTGTTTGCATGGAAATGAGTCTTTGGGATAATCAGATTTTATTTCTAGTCAAATTGATGCTCAGAGCTTTGGGATTTAATTATGTCTGCTGAAAAAATACAATTCAATTTCTCTTCCTCTTTTTTAAACATAACTGCAGTCTTCATTTTAATTCATAAGTACACAAGACTTTATAGATATTTTCTGACACAGTACTTGGCACCTATTAGATACTCAAAAGATGTTGGATTCTTCTTCTAATTGAATGAACACATATCAGATAAGAAATCTAAGTAAGACTTTGTTTCTGGTTCCTCTGCCTCTTGCCTAGTGGTAGACCTTATACATTTTATGAGTACTCCAGAGAAATAATTTAAGTGGGAAATTTTATATTTTGTATTTTTTAATAAAAGGGGACTCTTATTTTCTAGTCATCCAGGCAGGCTGACTTGGGTGTTTGCTCTAACTGGGAGTGTAGCAGGTGGCTCTGTGTGAATGACTGGGTCTTGACTTTCAACTTGTTGATCTATCATTAACCGCATTAAAATTTTGGAAGCATCTTTCTTAGAGTTAAGGTGTTCACCACAGTAGCTGTAGTTCTTTCTGACATCTATTGCAGATGCTTCTGTGTGAACATCAAATATGGAGTCTGAGGCACAATGAGTTGAGTTTGTCTGGATGGAATATGAATCCCATCCTTTATCCTTTTCCTTTTCTGCAGCACCTCCAGCTTCCAGGAGGGTTCACATAGTACCCCATCTTCTATCACTTAGTGTAATGTTTTTGAGATTTATTTACGTTGTAGCAAGTATCGGTATTTCATTCCTTTGATGGCTTAGTAATATTTCATTGTATGTAATTGTATATATATATGCCACATTTTTTATCCACTCATTGGTTTTGGACATTTGGATTGTTCTACCTTTTGGGTATTGTGAATAGTTCTGTAATAAACATTAGGGGACAAATATTTGTTTGAGGACCTGCTTTCAATTCTTTTGGGTACATATACCTAAGAGTGGAATTGTGGGGTCACATGGTAATGTTATGTCTAATTTTTTGAGGACTGCCAAATTGTTTTCCACATTGCCTGCACATTTTACATTTCTACCAGCAATGTATGAGGGTCCTAGTTTCTCCATATCCTTGTGAGCGCTTGTTATTCTCTCTCTCTTTTTTTTTTCTCTTATGGCCTTCCTAGTAGATGTGAAGTGGTATCTCACTGTGGCTTTTTAAACTTTCTTTGATTTAATTTAATTTAATTGTTTATAATACTTTCTTGATTATGCTATTAGAGTGTTCCCAAATTTCCCACTTTCCTCCCCCTCTACCCAGCACCCCTCACTCCCTCAGGCAATCCTCGATGATTGTTCATGTCCATGGGTCATGAGTGTAAGTTCTTTGGCTACTCCATTTCCTATACTGTACTTCACATTTCTATGGCTATTCTGTAATTACCTATTTGTACTTCTTAATCCCCTCACCTCTTCACCCATTCCCCTATACACTGCTCCCATCTGGCAGCCATCAAAGTGCTCTCTGTATGCATATTTCCATTTCTGTTCTTCTTGTTTGATCAGTTTATTTTTTAGATTCAATTGTTGACAGGTATGTATTTATTGCCATTTTATTGTTCATAGTTTTGATTTTATTTTTCTTAAATAAGTCTCTTTAACATTTCATATAATAATGGTTTAATGATGATGAACTCCTTTAGTTTTTTCTTGTCTGGGAAGCTCTTTATCTCCCCTTCCATTCTAAATGATATCTTTGCTGGGTAGAATAATCCGGATGTTGGTCCCTGCTTTTCATGACTTTGAATATTTCTTGCCCATCCCTTCTAGCCTGCAAAGTTGCTTTTGAAAAATCAGTTGACAGTCTTGTGGGAATTCCTTTGTAGGTAACTAATTGCTTTCCTCTTGCTGCTTTTAAGATTCTCTCTTTACCTTTAACCTTTGGCACTTTAATTATGATATGTCTTGGAGGGGGACTCTTTGCATCATCTTGTTTGGGACTCTCTGTGCTTCCTGGACTTGCATGTCTATTTCCTTCACAAAATTAGGGAAGTTTTCTTTCATTATTTTTTCAGATAGAGTTCCCATTTCTTGTTCTTTCTCTTCTCCTTCTGGCACCACATGATGCAAATATTGGAACTTTTTAAGTTATTCCAGAGGCTGCTTATACTATCCTCATTTTTTGGATTCTTTTTTCTTCTTGTCCTGATTCGTTTTTTATTCCTTCCTTATGTTCTATATCATTGTTTTGCTTCTCAGCTTTATTCACTCTACTGTTATTTCCCTGTACATTGTTCTTTATTTTAATTAGTGTATCCTTTGTTTCTGACTGGATCTTTTTTATGCTGTTGATGTTCTCACTAAGTTCCTTGAGCATCCTTATAACCAGTGTTTTGAACTCTGCATCTAATAGATTGTTTATCTCCATTTTGTTTAGCTCTTTTTCTGGAGTTTTGCTCTATTCTTGCATTTGGTCCATGTTTCTTTGTCTTCTCATTTTGGCAGCCTTCCTGTGTTTGTCTTTATATATTAGATAGAGCTGCTATGACTCCCTGCCTTGATATCATGGCCTAACATAGTAGGTGTCCTATAGGGTCCAGTGTCACAGCCTCTCAGTTACCCAACCTGAGTACTCAAGATGTGACTTTCTTGGAACTGAGTATACTCTCCTCTTGTAGTTGCTGTTGGCAGGTCAATGGGAGAGATTTACTCAGGCAGGAATTGGCTGTGACCACTGACCACCAACCTCCACCCTCCAAGGAAGATCAGCTATGCAGGGGCAGGATGGTGGTGGTCTGACGTGGTCTGTAGTTGTTCACTGGGTGGTGCCTGGGCCCTGGGGTTTTCCAGGTGCTGCAGGCCAAGGTCAGTCTCCACCTGTGTTTTGCCTGGGGCCACCCTGACTAAGCTATAGAGTAATCTGAGATGGCTGTTACTTGTGCTGGGCTTGGAGGTTCCCAGGTGAAGCCAAGCTGTGACTCTTAGTCACAGCTTAGCTGGCTGCTCCTAGTGCTGTGCCTGGGGCCACCTAGCAGGAAGTATGGGGGGTATGGGGGTCTCTGGGCCCAGCTGTTGCTTGTTTGAAACAATAGAGGAAGTTGTGAAGCATGAGCCTAAACCAGCCATTCATATGGAAAAACTACTCTTAATAGCTGTAAGTTGGGTGGGCTGGAGCCTCAGGGGATCTCTAGGGCAGAGCAAAAGTCAGCTTGATGGAGTCACAGATATGGCATTCACCTGCAGGCTTTGTGGCTCTGCACACCTTTCTGTTTGGGAGAAAGCTGTCCCCCAGCTCTTGCCTTGAAGCCAGATACTTTTACTCCTTCCTGTAAGGAAGGAGTATGCTACTGGCCATGTTACTGGCAGGAGTAATGCCAGTAAGGCATGCTACGGGTGCCTTTCAAGCTGCTATCCTGGTGCTAGAGCTCAGAAGGAGTGAGTCTGAGTAAGTTCATGTGTGGGTTCTTTAAGAGGAACTCCTTGAGACTCCAGAGGTTTCTTTCACCAACTCAATCCCTGCTTGTTTTGTAGCCAGAAGTTATGGGGACTTATCTTCCTGGCACTGGTTCCCTGGGCTAGGGAGCCTGGCATGGGACTGGGACTGGGACTTCTTGCTCCCCAGATATTCCTCTCAAATTTTTATCTACCACATGTAGATATGAGACCAGCCCATTCTGTCTCTTCACCTCTCCTACCAGTCTTGATAGATGTGGTTTCTTTAATTCTGTAGTTGTCAGACTTCCATTCAACTCAGTTCGTGCTGGTTCTGAGTGATGGTTGTTCTATAATTTGGTTGTAATTTTAATGTGGTTGTGTGAGGAGGTGAGACATATTTACCTATGCTGCCATCTTGACTGGAAGCTTCACTATGGTTTTGATGCATTTCCCAAATAATTAATGATAATCAGCATCTTTTCATGTACTGTTGACTATTTGTGTACTTGCTGCCACATGGATGAACCTTTGAAATGGCATGCTAAGTGAAAGAAGCCAGACACAAAAGGTCACATATTGTGCACCTCCATTTACATAAAATGCCCAGAATAGGTAAGTCTATGGACACAGAAGCACATTAGTGGGTGCCAGGGGCTAGAGAGAGGGAAGAATAATGAGTGACTGCTTAATGGGTAGAGGGTTTCATTTTGAGGTGATCAAACATTTTGGAAGGAGATAGAGGTGATGGTTATAAAACATTTTGTGTGCCAGATGTTGCTGAATTGTAACTCTAAAGTAGCCATTTTTAGTTTATGTAAATTTTACCTCAATAAATAAAAAAAAAACCCAAATCCCTGGTTAGAAGTTGAGTCTACATTTCCAGTTCTTGCAGCATGGTGGACTGAGTGTGGAGTTCCACCTCCTGTTACAAACAGAAACTATGTGTAAATTAAAACAAAATTTTAAAATATGCAACTGAGCTTGAAAGGAAAGCCATTGTTTCTGAAGGTGGCAACTTGAAACCCAACAAGTAGCTTCCTTCGCTGAGGCTGAGATGTCTTCGGGGAACACTGGACCCCATATAGATGCTGGGGTGAGGGGTGGAGTTTAATACTAACATGGGATCAAGAGACATAGCTTTGGGCTGGTTTAGGGCAGGGAGCAGGGACTTTCCTGCATGAGAAGGCAGTCTGGAAAAGCTTCCCCTGTGAGATGGGGTCTAAAAAATACTTCCTGCAAGCCAAGAAACAGCAAGGGAATGTCTTTCTTCCTGGGGCTCTGAGTGGGAGAGAAAAAAGTCATTGAAACCCCAGGCCTGCCTCGATCATAAAGAACCCACAACTCAGAAATTAACATCCAACCCTGTTCAGGGTGGCGAAACCCTTGGTGGACTCAGCACAAGCGAACACGAAACCACTCATCTGCAGGGACACTTCTACAGTGCAGGGTGCACAGGTTTCTTGGTGAAAAACAACCTTCACTAAAAAATAAGTTCACATAAAAAAATCACAGATCACACACAGGAGGGTTAGCATCTCATGAACCTGGCAAGAGAGAAGTTGGTTTGACATGATAAGAATGAGGACACTGAGACTGGCTCTACTGCCTTAATAGAAAGTTTCCCCATGTAATTGAACAGCTGCACCCAGGGAGCACGTGCAAAGTTTGCCTAAATAATTTAAAAGGGGAAAAGGTGGAGACGGAGATTGTTCAGCAGCCGACCTATAGTGGTATGGGGAGACATTTAGATTTTCTTCCCCGAGGATCAAGAGCTCAGGGAGACTTTGCTCTGAAGTAATCCATTTAGATGGCAGAAAAGCTCTGCCTTTGAATATTAACTACATCACCCAGGTGTTTTTAACCAAAGATTTGCCTGAATTTCTCTTGGGAGTACAGCTATTTGCCCATTATTTATTACAAGGAGTGGCACATTATGAACTGGTAAAAGGAATTTTGGAAGGAACCCCTGGAAGTGCCATGGACACCACTTTGGGACTCACTCAGCTCTTGTAGTTGATTTCATCAGTGGGCTGAGCCATGACACCAGGGAAGTGGGTTTCACGTGGATTATGTAGAGTCACGTCAGAAGGTTTAGATAAAGGACATCAGTGAACACGGGACTTCAGGATTACTTGGCCGATAGCAATCTTCTCTTTACCTCACCCTACAATCAAGCCATGACTTTAATCAGTGGAAGCCCCAAAATTTATATAAATGAGAGGGGTGCACAGCGACCTTGCCTTAAAGCTTAAATGGTCTATAATTTTACCTAAAATTGATAATGGAGGACTACAGGAGGGGCTGATGGACTTTATGGTTGTTGAAGCCTCACATGTATCTTGAGATGGCAAATTGTAGATTCAGTGGATCTGGCAAGCAACACACACAAACTTGACTTTGCACTGGAAGCCTCATGATACTGCAGGGCAGGAAACAGTAAGCTTTGTATTAAAAATAAAATCTGAATACCAAACTATTTTCTTTTTCATCAGTGGGCTGAAAGTTGGGTAGTGCAAATATGCAGAGAGACCTGTGACGGTGAGTTAGGATGGATTTCATGTGTGGAGGTGATGCTGCTGAGTGCAAAAGCAAAGTCCAGAAACCTATGCTCAGCGGAATTTTCGAGGATGTCTTAGGCAAAGCACAGTGACTTTTTTGTTGTTGTTGGTTTTTTTCTCACCATCAGGTATAGAGAAGGAGCATAGACAAATTGTTTTCTCCTCCAGTGGGCAGTGTTGGGTCTCATGGTTCTCTTTTTGGGAGAAGTAAGAAACACACACTTCTTCATTTATACACCTTGTATTAACAGTTTATAACAGCCTTCTCATCACTAGAGGTGATAACCGTAGTGTGCATGGTTTATCAGCATGATTAGCAATAGTGAATGACACTGGCAAGGTGTGCAGTTGATCACAAGATCTGCTGTTTGCATCTTGCCAGTAGGTATCTAGCATCATTCTTAGCTTTCAGTTAACTAAAGGCATTCTTAAAATTACTTGAAAGTTGAGGTTAGGGTGTCTGAGCTTTTGGTACCCTTCTCTGTGAGTATCAGTGCAGGGCCTTCAGAATTAATTGCTTCTTAGATGCACGGTTACTGTTCACTTAGCCTTATGCAGAGAAGGAGGTCATTCTATTCATTGGGAACTTGCTGTTCTGTAATTATGTGAAGAGCAAATGCCTGTAGATGGGGTTTCTGTGTGATTTGAAAGCAGGTAAATTTAGCATCATTAAAGAATAATCTGTAGTTGGAAAAACTCAAGGTTCTTTAAAAAACATACAAACAATATTTAAAACTTGGTAAGTTTTATTATCCTTAAGTGTATTATGTAAGTTGGATAAAAGCTTTGTCTGTTTCTTGGGCTAGGAGAGGCACTTATGGTTAAATAATGAGGAAAAATAAAATAACTGGTCTCCATTTATTTATTAATACTCTAGAAATATTATAATTGAAATTTACATATGCTTTGAGTGAAAGACTATGTTCTGACATTTAATTTTTTCTTTAAGTGGAACATACATTTCTCTTTTCACTGATTAAAATAAGAATCAAATTTCCTACATTATTAGAGATATAAATGATGTTGAAAATTTGATTATTAAAGAGACTGTATTTCTAACTTTTTCAAAATTGAATGTGAGCTAAGTGGAATGAGCTATGAAATACATCTTACACAATGCTATGTGAAAAATGTATATTTTATAAATTCAGATAGCCTAACGTCCTTCAGTTGGAATTAACTTAGATAAATGGACATGGCATCTGCCTTGAACTTGACCAGCTTACCTGTCTTCCTTGCCCCTTCTTTTTGTTTTAAGAGTTTGTTTGAATGTACCAAATAAATAAAATTGGATGGCAAAGGGTAGGCTTGCCTATACGGTAGCAGAATTAGACTAGTGTCTTAGCTTGGGTTTTCCTTAAAAGCAGACCCTGAATCTGGATTAGCGTGCAAGAAGTGTTTTGGGGGGAGTTGAGCCAGGAAGCATGATGAGGGAATGAGGAAGTGAGAGGAGAGCCAGTGAAGGGGGTACTCCTGAGTGGATTATTGCTGGGGAGTCTCTGAGATGCTGCATGGAACACACCCCGAAGGGTGGGGGAGGATTGGGAGAATTTACCTGGTATGGTGAGCAGAACAGTGCTTCCCCCAGCCCACAAAGGTGTCCATGCTTTGATCTACAGGGCCTGTGAACACATTACCTTGCAAAGGGAGAACTTGGCAGATTGCGTTAAGGACCTAGAGATGAGGGAGATTATCACAAGGGTCCTTATGAAAGAGAAGTAGGAGGGTTAGAGTCAGAGAAGAAAGTATGACAAAGGAAGCAGAGCTTAGAGAGAGAAAAGGTTTGAAGTGCTACGCTGTTGGCTCTAAGTAAAGGGGAAGAGACCCTGCGCTAAGGAATGCAGGCAGCCTCCAGAACCCGGAAAAGGCAAGGAAACAGATACAGATTCTCCCCAGGGCCTGCAGAAGCAACCAGCCCTGATGACACCTTGACTTTAGTCTGTGAGACTGATTTTGGACTTCTGACCTTCAGAAATATAAGATAACAAAATTGTCTTCTTTTAAGCCATTAAATTTGCAATCGCAGCTACAGGAAACTAATATAACTGCCAACTTGTGGCTCTCTGGATTTGAGGATGGCTTCTAGGGCAGTATTTCCTTGGTGCTTCGGGCCCCCGAATGCAGGACGCCCTCAGGCCTGTATGGGAAGGGAGCGGTCTGCAGGGCACCTCTGCAGTGGGCCCGTGGATTTGGCTGTGTCTGAAAAAAGGACTTGATCGGTGGAAACTGGAAATGTCGTCATAAGCACTTGGAACTATTGGGTTGATTTGCATCAACAGTCTAGGTTCCTGAGTCCCTCTGACCATTCCTTTCTGTCTTTTCTGCCTGGCATTTAACTGTTGGAGTTCTCTGGCATTATGACTTTGGTCTTGTCCAGCCTCACTCTGTGATGGTTAATTTTATGTGTCCACTTGACTGGGCCTTGTGCTGCCCACACTAGTGGTTAAACATTATTCTGAGTGGGTGTAAGAGTGTTTCTGGATGGGATTAACATTTGGAAGAGTAGACTGACTAAAGCAGATTGCCCTCCCTAATGTGAGTGGCCTTCATCCAACCAGCTGAAGGTCTAAATACAGCAAAAAGGCAGACACTCCCGTGAGTAAGGGAGAATTCCTCCTGCCTGACTCATGGGTTTTTATTTCCCACCTCTGAACTTGAAACGTCAGTTGTTCCCGAGTCTTGAACCTGCAGCTTTTGGACTGCAACTACCTTCCATCAATATGTGGCAATTCCCAAACATTGGTTTTAAGCCTGAGATTCTCCATATCTATTTTTTTAAATCCTCACCTAAGGATATGTTTATTGAGTTTGAGAGAGGGAGAGAGGGAAACATTGATCACTTGCCTCTTCTATGTGCCTCAACTGCGGATTGAACCTTCACCCTAGGTATGTGCCCTGACTGGGGTCAAACCCATGGCCTTTTGATGTATGGGATGATGCTCCAACAAACTAAGCTTCCTGGCCAGGGCTCTATATCCAAATTTTTAACTGCCAACAGACATATCCAAGTGAATATTGCATAAATATTTTAAATTCCATGTATTCAGAGTAAACCTCATTATTATCCCTCTAGGTATTTGCTCCTGCCTCTGTGTTCTGTCTTTTTTATAGTGTCACCATGTACTGCAATCCCATACACAATATCTTCAGTATTGCTCATTCTGAGTTTTAAATTTCACCTTAGGATTTCTGCCACTTAGGGCTATTGTTGCCTATGGAAAGCAACCCTGGCACATACAACTGAGTCAATGAAAATCCTTGAGCTAAGATGGAACTAAAACATCTAGTTTTTTGTCAACACACACACACACACACACACACACACACAGGGAGGGTGGGAGGAAAGAAAGATACACATGCAGAGAACAACAGAACCATACGGATACACCACAGAGTCTGGGAGAAAGAGTAAAAAAGGGAGAAAAAGAAAGAGAGACACAAACCCTTATCCTACCATCCATAAGTAGTCAGCCGGCCTCAGCTCACCTCCTCCAGGGCCCACATTCCTGCTTTCACCTCTTTTGTTTTGCTCCGTATATGATACCCAGACTATTCCTTAACTCCAAACATCTTGCTTCAGAGTTTGGGGTTCTGCTTTGTGTTCCAGTAAGTAGCTTTTCTGCCCCATCTCTCCCTCTTTTGGTGTCTACACTGCTGTTTGTCGTCTACTTCCCACAGACCTGGTGGCCTAAGCTATTCATATTCATATTCACCTGCTCATTCATTAGGTCCCTGTACCTTCTACTGACACAGTGTAGTGTAGAATGTCTGGCCAACACAATATATATATTTGTTGAACTGAATGAATGAATTGGAAGCATTCTCTTGCTTGAATTTAAGTTTATGCCATGGGCTTAGTTGAGACATGTTAACACAATACTCAAATTTCACTTGTCCATCTTTCTCCCCTCCTGTCCCAGATTTCTTGTTTTTGTTTTTTAGTTTCTCCACACCAAGTACTGTACTGGACATATATTATTTATAATCTTCACAACAATCTGTAAGACAGGTTTCACCATCTTCATTTTACATATGAGGAAACAGTGTCCAAGAGCCTTGCTAATTTCTCCAAAGCCAACAAATCAGGGGTTGACTTCACTTCTCCATGGAACTGTTCTTAGAATCACTAATCTTTGGCTTCATTCTTGAGGTTCCTGCACTTTCCTCTTCTGCCCTGCCCACGATTCTGATCTTACTCTGTTTGATCATTGCTGTCTTTGCCTGCGTACCAGTTGAGACAGGAGTGATGAGGGATGGGCAAACTTGAGAGGTCTTGTCAAGGTCTTGACATGAGAGATGGAAGCTGTGGACTCAAGGAAATAGAAGAGCCAGAGATTGTTCCACGTTTTCAACCTGAGGGCAGAAGAGTGGTGGTGTAACACACACAGAGGAAGTTGGGAAGTCTTCTTCCTGTAGGTCACTAAATCAGGTAACGGTTGGAGTTCCAGTGACTCGTTATGTCCTGGTTAACCATGGGCAAGTCTCTTAGTTTCTCTGAGTCTCCGTTTCTTCATCTTTTTCCTGAGCATCATCTTACCTGACTCTCATGTTTGTTGTTGGTTTGCTAATCAATTGGTGCAATGCAGGTGAACGTGCTTTGTAAGGAAGTAAGGCTGTACGCATGTGTTAACCGTCATCACTTTCGTCCGGTATAAGATTATTAAAGTCAAATTGCAAATAGAGACACCAATTTTGCATAAAGCATATCTATGCCAGGGGTCAGCAAACTGTGGCCCATGGTCCAGATCTGGCCTGCTGCCTGTTCTTGTATCGCTTATTAGCAAAGAATGTTTTTTATGCTTTAATGTGGTTGAAAAAAATCAAAAGGAAAAAATTTGTGACAGGCAAAAATTACTTGAAATTCAGTGTCATTGTCCATAAATAAAGTTTGTTGGAACATGGTCGAACCCACTTATTTATGTCCTGCCTGTGGCTGCCTTCTCACTGCAGCACCCGAGTTGTGACAGAGATTGTATGGCCTGCAAAGCCCAAAATATTTTCGGCTCTTTCCAAGAAAAGCATGCCAAGCCCTGGCCTACGCCTTTGAGGAGCCATTTTTGGGTCTGCCAGGCTGTGTCCTGCCTTCCTATCTGGTGAAGTTCCTGGAAAGGGAAGGAAATTTAAGAATATCTTGAGAGGTTTTTTTTAAACAAATTAATTTTGTTTGACAATAAATGTAAAATGAGGATGTATTTGTCTATTTTCTCATTTTTGATGCTTTTAAAAATGAATTTTCATTCAGTTTTATAACTTTAAAAGTCAGGTAAGAATAAAAAGGCCCACCCCTAATTTCAGACCACCCTTTACATGGCCATTCTAATGCAGGTTTTCATTTGATTAGCGCTTCCTTCTATTCTTGGCACACATATTTCCAAATAGGCGTAATAATGGTCTATGAAATATTTCACAGCTGATGTAGTCCTTTCCAGTTGCCTTTTATCAATATTACTTAATTATTGCTTTTATTTTTTCATAGTGGTTAGATTGTGATGGAATGGCACACTTTGTGAGCTACATAGATTTCAGAAGTACTTCCTGTTCTCTTGCCTTTGGTCAACTTTTTCTTCAAATAAGAAAGCAGACGCTTCTCTTTGGAGCCAGTGCTGAGTGGCCCTGGCCTGCCCATTGCCACCTCCTGCCTTACTCTGCTCTGACATTGATTCAAGTGCAGAATTCTCATTGAGCTTAAAACCTGAGAGCCAGCAGTACAGCTCAGGAGAAAATGTCAGATAAGAAATGAACTTGATATTTTAAAGGTGATTTCCTCCCTCCTTCCCCAGCCCTTTGCGCAAGGCTTTTAATAATAATAAAAAGTACATTTAGCAAACCAAAATATTCTCTGTTCCTCTAAAAAAATATGAGGGGTATGTTTTTGCTCTCTAATTTTTAAAAAATAAATGAGAATTAAAAATAAGACTATTCTGTCATTATCTGAATACTGTTGACCCTTTAACTGTATTTCATGCAATATGTATCAAATTAACTTAATACCATGAAATATGTTATCAAATTAACACAATGAAACATAAGTAAAATGATGGCTGTTTACATTTTATTCTCTTATTTTTCCTAGTGAGAAGCTGGATGGAAAAACTAAAAGACAAGGTAAGAGAAATATCTTCTTCCTTCAGATTTACCTTATAGGGCATGGCTCTGGCAAATACAAGATCTTCAGAATAATGGAGCTTTAATTCATTATTCTGATTTTGGTAATCTATGCAAAGATTCAGGGCCCAGCAGGAAAAGTGTTCCCTTTAAGTTCCTTCTTGTATAACACTCTCTGGAGCACCATTCCTTCTTAAGGCAACATCTGATGATTAAGCATACCAAACGTTACCTTAAGAATGAATGGTGATTCCAGAAAGCATTGGAAAAGACATAGAAAAGGCCTGCCAATCTATTTATCTGCTCCATGATGTCTTTGTTAGAAAAGCTGAAATGCTGGAGAAGCCCAAGTTTGAATTGGAAAAACTCTTGGAGCTTCATGGTGAAGGTAGCAGTTCTGGAAAAAGCTACGGGGGGTGAGACAGGTGCTAAAATTGAACAAGTGGATGCATGTGAGCCCCCACATGCATCAGTTCAAGAATCTGTTTAAAATTCAGACACTTAATGATGACAAATAAAAAATCCTATCTATTATTTAAAAAAGGAAAATAAATGATGCTCCAAGGAGTTAATGTCATACAAGAAGTATGCTCCTGTTAATCATGTCCTTGACGTATCAAAGTGGAGCTTCTTCTGGGGAATTTCAGAATTTTAATCGCATCCTATTGGGCATTTCTTGTCCTGATGCAAGGCTCTTTTATGCCTGATCTTCCCATATGAGGATGAAATACCTTGGATTTTGGAAGGCATTGATTCTTCTGACCCATGGGTGGACTTGATTTAAGAATAAAAGTTAGAGATGCAACGGGCACCTTTAAACTGTGGTGGGGGATGGGATGAAAACACCTGGACACCCGAGCTTTAGACCCAGTGTTATGTAGTTTATCACGGGGCCCCTGCTTACTGAGTGCTAGTGAGCTGACCTGCCTGGAATGGCCAACTAGAGAAAAACACTTTCCTCTCTTGCTTTAACTCTGCCATGCACTTAGTGATTGACAATATTAACTTTCAGGTTCATATTTTTCATTTTCTTCTAATTTTCAGCAGTGTCCAAGTTTTCATTTTTGGTTACTTTGTAATTTTAAATGGGAATTACTCACGAAAATATTGATGGCATTTTTGAACTCCTTGCTGAAGCCTGTGTCAGATTCCGTTACTAGAACCCAACTCAGATTTAACTGGGGGTTTAGTGAGATGAAAATCCTTTCACCTGCCAGACATTGAGTTACTTCAGATTCACCTGTCTTAGAATATACTCCTGTTCATGGTAGTCCATATATTTTTTATGTGGGGGGGGGTCAATTTTCTCTTTATTTTAATGATGAATATAATATTTTGCTACAGCTCAATGTTAAAGAATGAAGGAAAAGATCTAATTGTGATTACCCTTAAATTATGTCAAATCTCCTCACTATTATTTTTCTGCTTCTCAGTAAAATTTAGCAAATACAGTTTTGGAGAATGAGACTATTTGTGTTTATAAGTATTAGAAGGAATGTTGAAAAATATTCTAAAGCCTCCTGAGGTTAGTAGAGTCCACTTTGCTGCCTGTACTACAGGGCCCAGCTGTCTAAAGGAGGTCTGATCAGATGGGCTGAACCAAGACTTGGGGGGAAGAAAAGCTCAAAAGTTTAGAGGTGGATATATTTGCATTGGTAATGCTTCTCGGTATTATTCAGGGAAAAATATGATGCAATGAGAAGCAAACAGGCTCTGGCAGTTTAATTTAAGAATCCATATGTCATTGTTTCCATAGAAAATATTCTGAGTTATAAGAATGGACAAAAAATAGACTTAAAAACAAGTTTTGCCATGTTTGAAGTTGAATATTGCAAAATTTCTTACCTGTGTGTGTGTGTGTGTGTGTGTGTGTGTGTATCTCTGGCACTTCATTAAAAAAACCTGTGCAGGTTTAGAGGAGAACTATACTTTCTATTCCTGTGTACTTCTGTTATTTTATATGTGCACTTTAGTTTTCTGGATTATTTTGAAAAACTTCAGCCCTCTATTCATTTTCTTTCAAAGTGTGTTTTCAGCTATGTCTTAATTTTTAAAAACTGGAGGAAAAATTGTTGAGACTCCCACCACAATTGACTTATTTAATGTCTTATGTCTTCGTATTTTGACTCTTTTTGGAGGGACTCACTCTAACCTTTCCCATATCTCTCCTCTCCCATGAGTGAAATATTATATTTGATACATTCATGTGTATATACATATATATAATATGTATATCTTCTTCCTTCCTCTCTTTATTTAGCTACTTATCACCTATAAAAGTCTTGTTAGTCATTATCTTCAGAAACTATTTGAGAACAAAACTATTTTGTTTTTGATGAAAGTCACAGAATAGCTTAGAAATGAAAACTAAACTACATATTTAACTGCCTCTTCAACCACCCCAGGACTAAACTTCTCAGTTTAGCTTCATTTAATCATTCCCAATATTGGTTTCCCTGTTAGTTAGCTGGTGTCTAGACAGGTTTATGTTTTTAAAAGTTCTGAATTATTTCTTTTGTTGTTATTATTTAGTTTTTCTGCATTAGTTGTGAATAAGATCATCTGTGAGTGACAGACAACCCCTAATGACAATGGCTTAACCCAGGTAGAAGTTTGTATCTCATTTATGAGTCTGGAGGTAGCAGGCAAGGGTTAATGGGGAGCAACACTATGAAGGCTCAGGCCCCTTCTATTTGATGCTCTGCCATCTGTGACCTTCATTTTCAAGGTCAGTTCATGGTCCTGAATGACAGTTTCGACTTAGCTAGGTCCATATTCTAGCCAGAAGGAAGGAGGAAAAGGGAAAGTTAAGACGTGCCTAAAAGGGAGGATAAGGGTACTCTGTCATTCTTAGAGGGCAGGGCAGAGTAAAGACCCTCCTCTCCTCTTAAAGAGCATGTCCTGGAAGTAACACATGCCAATTATGTGCCATTTCTTTACTGAGACTTAATCACACGGTCATACCCTACTGCACGAAGGCAGGACAATGTCATTGTTATTCTGTACCTGGCTCAGAAGGGAAGTTCTATTGCTTTAGAAGGAGGGACAAATGGATATTGATGGACAGCTCCTATCCTCTTTCCATCATTAACTTTCATCTTGGTTAATGTCCAAGTTAGTGGTGCTTGTTAGGCAAATCCTAACTTGGCTACCGATTGATATATTTTTCAACATCTAAATTGCTTCCCAATTTAGTTTTTACAAAACTGAAGATGTGTACAAATTTTAGTTATGCAGTCAAGGCCAGCTCTGTTGTTAATGCCAAGATCATCCATTCTATTTCTTCTAGCTTTTAGGAAATTATCCAGAAAATGGAAGCCCCAGACTAGACTCCATAGCAGTGATTCTCCTGTGTGGTCTGGATCGACAACATCAGCATCACCTGGAAGCTTGCTGGAAATGCGAGACTTCAGGTCCCACTGAGTCAGAAACTCTGGGAATGGAGCCCAGCAATCTGTGTTTTAACAAGTCCTGAAGGTGATCCTGAGGCATACTCAAGTTTGAGAACCACTGTTGCAGAGAGCTCACGAGAGCACTGTCTAAATTTAGCAGACTCCAGCCAGTACAGTGTATCATTTGGTTTTCTTAATTGCTTTCTTGAAAACAGATGTTTCTGAATAAATACATTGTCCTAAGGAAGGACACCGTTCTCCTAAATGTAAAACAAAACAAATAAAAACCAAACACAAACCAACTATATCTAGTACTATTTTGGCTTAAAATCTATTAAACAAATTTAAGACTGTTTATTTGGAAATAATTTCAAATTTACAGAAAAGTTACAAGAACAAGACTATTCCAAAGAATCCTTACACTTTTACTCCGATGTGCTTGTGTTTAACATTTTGCCACATTTGCTTTATCATTTGCTGGCACTGTCTCCCACCTCTGACTCTTTTTCTGAACCATTTGAAGAAAACGTGCATGCACCATGGTGCTTTGGGGAGCATTCTGGTAGCAAACATGGTACAGTTATCAGCTGAGTACAGTTAACATTAATGAAGTACTTGTATCTAATCCGGCATCCATATTTCAGTTTTTCCAATAAACCTGAAGTGTTCTTTATAAAAGAAAGTTTTCTCCTCTAGTCAGAATTTAGTCTAAGGTCATGTCACACATTTAGTTGTCACGATTCTTTATTTTTCTTTAATCTGAAACATATTTTTCTATAGTCATCTTTTGTCTTTCATGGCACTGACTGACATGTTTTAAGAATATAGTTACAAAGTTTTGTAAGCCTTAAGTAGATCAAGAAGAACTTTAGAAAGAGTTTGGGTCCATGCAAAGCATAGTGATTTGTTGAATAATGACTGGGCTTTGTTTCTCTAGGAAAAACCACCCAGTATGTTGGTGAACAATGCCATTGTTCCCAAATTAATGGAAACATTTCTATATTCTGCCCTAACTCCAGACTCTGGCAGGCAGAACCCGTGAGGGAGCCAGCTATGCAGAAGAAGGTGCACTTCTGTAAGGTCTCGTCTGTTCCTTTCACTGACTTCTAAAAATGTTGGGAAAGCGTCACAGACTGCATATTTCAGCACTTTTTAGAAAACTTTTGTTCTCTTTCCCTCTCTGTTCTTGGCTTATTCTGAAAGACACCAGAAATCGTGCTACATTAGAAATTTGAGAATAGCTAAATAAATGAATAGACTCATAGTTCCCCATTAAAATAATGCCTATCTAAAGTATGCATTACAGCTTCAGATTTTTAATTGTTTATGTATTTTGTCTGGGTAGGCTTTAAGAAAGGGCCTTCTTGGACAGCAAACCAGTGTCAAGTTCCCCCAGGAAAGGGAACTGGCTAGGACATACTCCTTTTGCCCTTAGGTGTCTTACTGGCCAAAATGCGGGGAGAACCCTTCATGTGATGGCCTTACCTTGAACTTGGTTATGTCCAGAGCTACTTACCTAAGGCCAGGGGTGTGTGGAGATCATGTTGCTTTCTTAGGACTGAGGTGTCCATAGTAACACCTCGGGGACATGGAGACATGTATGGGCTTGATACCTCCATGCACTTCTGGAGGTACAAATGTTATTGGCAGTGATCTTTATGCCCTTCTCTGCCACTTCGTTTCTTTGGAGCTGGGGACACTCAGAATTCCCCCCCCAACCCCAACTTTGGTCTTGGGCAGATTGTCCCTTTCATATAAATGAATTCATCTACTGTATATATATAGTTTCTCCTCATCCTTGTCTTTTCTTGTGCTGCAACATCTAACATCCTTCCTCTTTCCAGGTCCTTCTCTTCCCTGTTGTTTCCAGAAACCCTTATCTTTCACTCGCTTACAAGCGCATCCCTCTTTCCCTTCTTACTGCAGTGCTGCTAAGATTGTGCAGAGCAGACCACCAGTGTCAAGGCTCTCCTCTTGCCTGCAAGAAACATAGTATTCCAGAACGCACTTCACCCCATCCCCCGCCTCGCCCTGGAGCTTGACTCAGGCCGACACTTCCAATTGATAGTATTTTAATAGTCCTGGCATTGTGCAAAGCTTACTTCATCAATCTTTAATACAAATTATATTTCTGTCATCCAAACCTGATGTTGACAAATGTGCATAATGAAATGGCTAGAGGTGCCACTAGGTCTGGGTGATTTATGGTAATGCTTCTAAGTATTGGAAATATCCCAAAATAGCCATCATGCCTCTCTCTCTTTGCCTTCTCCCCCCACAAAGTAACTTTATCCTAAATGCTGTTTTATTTTATAATGAAGCAGATGGGAGAATTCACAGTGTCTAAAAACCCACTGCCATCTAGCAGAAATGAGGAACCCAGGGTGGTGGTCTGTCGAGAGCCCTAATGCGAGTTTCCTGTTTCCTGTTCTCTGCAGGCTGGCTATATGTCCGGGATGCTGGTGCCTGTCGGGGTGGGGATAGCAGGAGCCTTGTTCATCCTGGGAGCGCTCTACAGCCTTAAGGTGATGAATCGCAGAAGGAGAAATGGCTTCAAAAGGCACAAAAGAAAGGTATGGAAAGAACAACTGCAAAACCTCCTCGCTTGCAGAACATTCTTTGCTTTTCTAATTTGCTTATTAAAACACACGAGGCTTAATGATGCGTGAACGGTCTGGCTGTGCCCAGTGGTTTGGGATTAGCTGCGCTAGCTGCTGCCCTGGCTTTGTTCACTCATCAGTGTGTCTTTTGAAGGGGGCCTGTTCCTCCTCTTCACTCTACAGCAGAAGGAGTTTTAATGCTTTTCTGTTTTCTTTCTCCAGCAGAGAGAATTCAACAGCATGCAAGACCGAGTAATGCTCTTAGCTGACAGCTCTGAAGATGAGTTTTGAATTGGACTGGCATTCAATTGGGATAGTCAACCATGTTATTATTTTATTTTTTATTTGGGGGATAAAAAAGAACAACATCCTGCCACATTGCTGCTGTCAGGCCATCCGTCTCCTCATCTGCTGGGTCGTAGGTTTTTCTCGCACTGAGCAGAAAAGGCATGCTGTATACTCAATGTTATATGCAGTGTTTGTTTTAATTCTGTAGTGAATATTCCACAACCACAGGCTCCGGCTCATAAATATGCAGCATATGTGTTGTTCGGTAGGAGTTGCTAGGGTAGGTAGAGTAAATATTTTGTATTTTTCCACAGTGTCTTTTCCTTGGTTTGGATTACCTGTGCTAAGTGTTGCCGTTATTGCTACCAAGGCATGCTTATCTTTGAAATAGAAGTCTTAGCAAAGAATAACTTGTTATGACTGCACTCTACCTATTGAAGCCATAGGCTTGTGGGCCATGGTACGTATCCCATTTGCATCAAAACTAGCAGCAACTTGGAATGAAATCTTTTTTTGTCAAGAAAATCTTTCAGCTATGAGGATTATATGTAGATTTGTATGTATCTTGCATTATGTGTTTCAGTCTCCCGGTTTTATTATTGCTCTCTTTCTGGTTTATTTTCTTCTTGGAAAGGAAAAAAAGATGCACCTGAAGTAATACATTAAATTGACTCTCAGTCTTAATGTATGTTTGCTTTTTTAAGTAGTGTGACTGAGTCCAACAGAACTATCAACAGATTCTTACTTGTTTATCACTGAGGTGCACTTTTTGTGCAGCATTGGACTTTGTCAAGAAGAAATGAGGGAGAAATGAAGAAGAACATGAGGGTGGGGAAGCCCCCTCCCCCCACCCGTCCCCCGAGCGCTTGTCTCCGCCATTGGGCTCCGCGCTTGTATGGTCCCCGTCCTGAATGACACAGAGAGCTGCTTGTTTATACCTGCGGTCTTGGCCGTAGAATGATTGGGCTGTTATCGGTCCGTCTTTGATTTTATTATGAAAACAGACATTTTCTGGTAGAAGCATGGTCAGTGGCCAGAATCTCAGTAACCAACACAGCTTATGAAAAACCAGCCTCTGTCAAGGTATCACACTTCAGGATGTGGGACAGTGTTAGATCATTTTTTATTCCCCTTGCAATGTGATTCCTTGCCCTATCTTTTGAATCAGGGTATTTGGGACTTTTAGTAAGTCAAGTTTTGGTAAAGAGTAGGCTCATTTCTGTGGAAATATAAAGGTCACTAACAACACTGTCCATAGTGCTTTCCACTAAGGAGGACTTGTTCACGTTTATTAGAGCCCGCTCTACTGCATTTAAGGTAAGTCGCACAGTTACTCCTCACAGCTACTGTGCAAGGTGGGGTACATATTTTTATTCCTCCATTCCACTGAAGACAGAGCTGAAGCAGAGGAATACAATGATTATGCGGGGTTATATTCAGGAAGAATCAGGACTAGAACCCAGTTGGACTGAAAACCATGCACCCCTATCTTCCGTTCAGTCCCTTTCCACATGCTTGGGAGGAAGCAGTGACATTTTAGAGCCCTTCTTTAAAACCAGGGATCCAAGGAAATGGCTGCGTGGTCAAGGAGCACTTCACATGAGAATCTGCTTTTGTTAAGTGAGCGAAGCCTTACTAGTTTCTCTCTTACCCACAAAAATGCTCTCCTTTCTCAGCCCAGCTATTTCTTTTACAGTTACATGCATTTAAGTATCACCTCTAGGGAACTAATAGATAAATCTTTCCAGAAACATCTCTTGAATGACAGCTGGCTTACAAGAATGATTTCATCAAATAATTTAAAGTCTTTTTGCTAAAAGATATAAGCAAATGTATGAAATTGATCAAGAGAAATGAAAAGCTCTGTGCAGTTAAGTAGAAATTAGAAGTTGACACAAAAGCTCAAGGTCAGGTTTGAAAATAGAACCCAGGACCATGGCACACTAGATAATCTGTAATTTCATGAGTAGTGACATCCTCATACTGCATAAGGTATGTTTTCCTTTTCTAAGAGCAGCCCTTTGCTGTACTAAATTTAGGAGGAGGCAAGTAAAATGTGACATCATGGCCATTTATTCTTGACAAGCTGTTTATAGGGGACACAGTATAGGCCACTTCATTTAGCAGGACATTGGTGATATTAATGCCCCAGGCTACTCTTACTCTGCAGTCTTAACTAGATCATGCCTAGGTTGAACCTCGAACTCTAGTATAATAAAGTCACAAATAATATATTTTAATTTTTCCAGAGGGCTATGGGATGACATGTATGTGCATTTAGGCCTAAGTGGGAATGTCTCTGCAGTCCTTTTGGGGACAGGTGACAGTTTAAAGAGAAAGAGTTTACTTTGATCACAGATTTCTGTGTACACCTTTTTAAGCATCTGCATTGGATGGAAGATTCTGTGGATGGTTCAACTGGTTTGTTTATTCTGTCCATTTTCTTCGCCACCAGTGGCTGCGGAGCAGTGATTCTCATCAGAGGGTTCAATTTATTTAACAGCATCAGAAAAGACTGTCCTGTTTTTAACAAGCCCTGAGACTAGGGTGCTGCCACCAGTGGAGGTGCTGGGCAGCATTGTCCAGATTAAAAGTGGTAAATCAGGCACTTATCTCAGGTTTACCTAAAATAAGTGATTCATATGCTCATAATTGCACATTAAAAATAAAGAGTCAGCTCTTCATGCTAACAGCTAAGCTTAAAACACTTAACGGAGAAACAAAGAGAGCTGTTTGGAAAAGGGGGGTGACAGCTGCAGCTCCCACTGCTGACACCTCTTCCTGTGGCCTGGATGTGCTCTGCCACTACTGCAAGGGTTCCCTGCAGGCCCAGGGACTGTGACGTCCTCACAGAGCGGGGCAGTGTTTCCCAAACTCAGCCGGATCCCCGGGGACACTTGTTAAACATACAGATCCCAAGGCCCTGCCCCAGACCCACTGAATCAGGCTCCCTGGGAGAGAAGCTGGGGACGTTTCCGCGGGGGCAAGTTTGGGTGCACAGCCAGCAGAACGTCTGTCCAGGGAACAGCTTCTGTATTCAAGAGAGAAGAGAGAGCAGGCTCCTGGGGGAGAGACCCTCTCACTAATTGGCTATCCAGGTAATTACATCCATTATAGTGGAGAAAGGAAAATGGATGGAAGCTTCTAGAAAAAGAGTAGAATGCTGGAATGGAGAGAAAAAGCTTCCTCCTATGCCCTTGATGTCTTTTTTTTTTTCTCCAGTTAGAAGACAGTACTCTTCTTTTAAACCTCTTTAGTTTTTCCTCTCCCATAAACTGTTTCTTTCAGTCGCTGCTAGCTTAATTTATATGCAGTATTTTTGAGTTAATTAGTATCCCAGGGAAACAGATTCCCTTACCCGTGTGTTAGCCTTGGCTTCAGCTCAGAAGCTGCCCCAGAGGCAGTATTCCAGAAACATTTCCTTAAAGCACCCATATCTCTTACACAGCCAACAAAGTTGAGGGGAAATGTTTAAGCCACAGTTTTAGAACATATTTCAAGTAGTTTTAGCATGGTCATTCAAAGCTGGGTATTCCATTTTCTAAAGCTAGGACTTAAAAGTCAAACATTATAGAACTACCAGAAAATAATATAGGGCGATATGAAGCATTCTGAATGCCTGCTGCTTCTCCCCGTGTGCCTCCAGATACCTCCTTCATGCGGAAGTGCAAACGGGACCCCTATTTGGAATCACATCCACGACCTGGGGGGTGAGGGGGAGAAGTGTCAAGTCGTCCACAAGCATTGTGATTTCTGTGGCTACGTCTAGCCGGTGTTCCTCCCAGCCACCAAAAAACACCAGCTTTGTTCACAAGATATACAGAGTAAGGCAAAAGGAGGCTTACAGTTATCTGTATGGAGAATAATACAATCATTAATACAAGCAACTGTAAACCTACTTCCGCCCCCTCCTGTGTCACTTGGCACAAGGTGTAATCATGGGGCCTTTTGGCAAGACAGGCTTAGTTGTATCTATAGGAAAATCTGTCAGAAGCAGGATGACCACTGAAGAAAAAAATCTCTGTTTTTTAGGGTATGTGAAGGTGTAGTTACAAGAAAGAAATATGAGAAGAAGATGGGGAAAAATAGTCATACTACTAGGCAGATGTGAAAATGGCACCAAATATTAGAAAGTGCCAGAGGAGGCCGAAGTTCTGAATGGAACCATGTGTGGGAAAATGAGAAAGAAGACAAGAGAAGAATGCAAATGGGGGAGGGCCGTGAAGCTCTACAAGTCTCTTCGTGTCCAGCCTCTTCATCAGAGGAAGTTACCTACACGAGGCCGAATGAACATGGTGGGAGGGGATTGACGTCCAAGAAAGATGAGGAGGTGAGAGGAGCCCGGGTACTTCCAATGAACTTAAACTCAGAGTTCAGGTGACAATATGCATTTTTAGGAGTAGCATATAATTTGAAAACCAAATAATAGTGCCCTTAGTTGTACGTTTAGCACCCCCTCCCAGGGAAACACACACATCCTTTTTGGGAGGAAGCTATTAAACTAGTAAGCTGGGGACAGACTGAGGAGAGACATCTAATTATTTGCTTTGATAATTACCAGCTTTGGCTGCCCGCATAGTTGGGGATGTAATTCTGTGGCTTAAGTTCTACATGCAGAAAAAACAATCAGCAATTATTTCATAAGCCGCTGTTTGTTAAAAATGCATTGGGATTATCCTATTTTGGGAATACATATAGCCAACTCCCTATTAACTAGCCCAAAGTTCTACTAAGTGTGTGTAGGATAAAAGACAGGAATCAAGGAAGGAAAGAAGAAAAATGAGAAAGGAAGAAAGGAAGGAAGGAAGGAAGGAAAAAATTTCCCCTGGGAACAGCAATGAAAGTACAAAAACACATTATATGCTTCCTTCTTCTAGTTTGCTTAAAAACACAAAATAATTTTGGGAAAAAAAAAACAACCCCCTTAATTCCTCCCCTTAGTAAAGCAAAGATCTACTTCCCTTCCTCTAAAGGCAGTAGGAATGGTAGTACAAGTGATAATCATTAATAATTTGTAGTATAAATTTGCACCTTAAGATTGCAGTCTCCAGATGTCCACATCTGATTCAAGACTGATTTTGCTGAGAGGTGTAACCCTTTGTGGAATGAAGATGGGGGAGCTGAGGGGTAGAAGCAAAAGAATGAACAGCAGTGGGGAAAACTTTTTTTCAAAATACATTGAGGGTGGGAAGAGAGTGCAAGCAGCGCCAAAGGCAGACGGAGAGCTCACTTGGATTATTTTATTATGTCTGAGGTGGAGGGCACTTGTTCTGGTCTTAAAAGACCAAACCTGGTGTCAGGCCAGGAAACTGGGATTTTATTAACTAGTGTCCTATGCCTATCAATATTTTCTTCTTAAATCACAGTGAAATTAAGGAAGAGACCAATTACACTGGAAGATTTTGTGCCACACAGCACAGCCACGGAGTCCGTGTAGTTTCAGACTTTTATGACCAGACAGACCAAATATATACCTAGGGAAGTGCAGGTAGTCTCCCAAACACAGAGAGGTGTTTGGATATCAGATGATTCAAGGCCTTTCTCTTTCAAAAAGGAATTTTAATATAAGGCCTCTAGGGATCAGCTTCCCTTATTCTGTTCTTTGTGTAAGAGATAAAAGAAAGAAGAAATCTGAACTGGTTTTGTAACTGAACTGATCAAACCCCAAAGGTCTGCGTCAAGGGGAATGAGGATGGCTAGAGACTGTACCCTTGGTAAGCCTAGAGCTATGTGATGGTATCACTTCCCAGTGAATCAGTATTTACCGAATGTCTTTCACGAGTCTGGCAGTGTGGTAAGAGTTGGGGTAGTCAAGGATAACAAGACACAGTCCATGATCAGAAAGAGTTTATGGAATAGTGGTGGAGGGATTAAATGGGCCATTTTATCACAGGGCATGATGGGATCCAGAAAAAGAACATTTAACCTTGCCAAGACTGGGGATGTTTCTCCAGAGCTGGTAACATCTGACCTGTGGCCAGAAGGATGAGTAGAGGTTATTCAGGTAAAGGGGAGGATGGGGTAAGTGTTTCAGCCAGGGGGACCACGTGCCAAAGCCAGGAGTGAGAGATCATGACAAATTCAGTAGTTAAGTGTGGATGGAGTGCTGGGTACCCTAGCAGAGTGAGGGTTGGGGGTGGGGTTGGTGAAAGTATGCAATGTGAAATATAAGGCTGATTCCGAAGGATCTTTTAGGTCATGCCAAGGAATCAGGATTTTATTTTGGAAGGGTATTATGCTGAGAAGTGATATGATCAGGGCTGAGTTCGTGGGAAGACTGGATGGGTTTATTAGAGCAGGGTCAGGGATACGCTGAGAGACGACTATCACCTGGACCTCGGCTGCAGACATGAGCCTGGAGGGGGAGGATGGTTTCCGGAGGTGTTCAGGGCAGGGGAGCAACAGGACTGGGCGGCTGATTGGGTTTGGAGATGAGGGAAAAGGCCGTGGTTCAAGCTGGCCAGGGTCATGACGCTTTTGAGGCACTCTGGGTATCACAGAGTCCAACGTTTCATCTTCCAGAGGGACTGACCCTGTGTGATCCCAGCCAGTCGGATAGAAATGTGTAGGCAGGTTTAACTTTCTACGAAGTGTTGTAAATATGTGGTCATTCTCTGTAACTTTTAATAGTAGCTTGCAAAGAAATCACTTTAAATTTAAAAAACTCTGAAACATCTGGGAAAACCCCCTAAATACCTTCAGGTGATTATATTACTTTGGGTGAGCCCTAGGTGTGAGTTACTCTCTAGGATCTGATGACTCTCTTGATCGATAAAGATTCACATGAGACATTCTTGTTGACGTGAGAACTAAAGCTCAGGACCTGGTTTTCCTTTTCTTTTTTAAAAATGAGATAATTTATTATTCTTAAAAACCAATTTTATACATTTTATACCTATGGAACTGCTTTCTAATATTATTTTTCAGTTTATTGAGATATAATTGACATACAGTTCTATAACATTTAAGGTATGTAGCATAACGACTTGACATACACATATTGTAAATCAAATACCGAGTAAGTATAGTTAACATTCATTTCCTCATATGGTTAAATTTTTTTGTGGTGAGAATCTTTAGGATCTCTAGCACTTCTCATATATAACACACAGCAGTCTTAACTAGAGTTATCGTGTTGTCCATTACATCCCCTGCACTTATTTATCTTGTAGCTGGAAGTTTGTGCCTTTTAATTGCCTTCATTCAATTCATTTTCCCCCCGGCCCCCAAGATATAAATTTGTTTTTCTTGAAAACAAATCCAAGGAGCTTCTCTGAAGCCTGGCTCACGTGAGTTGGAGGCTGGGAGTCGGGTGTGCAGCCTGGAGACTCATGAGAAGTGCAGGTCCCACGTCCAAGTGCTGAGTGGTTTCTGTGACATTTCGGCAGTCGTCATGGACAATCACAGGGTAGTTTATCTTCCTTAGCATATAAACTCTAAAGCAAGTTTTCTGTGGTTGCCATGCCAACGTGAGCCCAGATTCTGGAGGGCTCGGGGCAACAGTGTGGGATTGAGGATGTGCAGAGAAGCTTAAGAAGAAAATAATGATCACTTCAGTTCCACTCCCGGAGGTAACCATTGTTAACATTGTGCTCTATATCTTTCTAATTATTTTTTCTTCATATTTATAGTCATATGCATATATATATATATATATATATATACACACAGACACACACATATATACTTCTGTTTTTACATAAAATCAGGATTAAAATTTACATGCTATCCTGTTACCTCCCTGTAGCTACAATTTTTAAGGGCTGTTTAAAAACAATAAAGAGAAGAAAAAGAGCTTTGAAAAGTCTGAAGTTATATTTAAATGAACAAGCTGTTTTATTCTCATAGAGATTTATTTGCTGTTTGATTGTCTGTGATGGCCCAATTACCTGAGGACGCTTTCATCTGATGTAAGTGAAAACATTGCCGAAAGAAGCAGCAGCTCCACAAACACAGTGCCTGTGGGCAGATGTCATACTCTCGTGCTCTCCGGGTTTAGAGAATACTTTCTTCTCTTTGTCTTTGCCACCAAAGCAAAGATTGCAAGCTTTTTCACAATTGGACGATAAGACTGAAAAACTGAGTGTAAATAAGAGGTAGTATTGTGAGAAATATCGGGAGAAAGTACACTTACAGGAGTGATCTACATTGATTAGAGACTTGTCCAGGTCAATTCTTTTCAGTCTCATTAGGTGTTGTGTGTCATTTATTATAGTACGGACCTCTTTTCTATGTTCGATTGTACTGGCTAACATTAAATAAACAAACGTTCCATGTAATGTCCGCTGTTTTCTCCTCTCGGTCATTGTTAACAAGAGGAATCACAGCTTTTCACAGCCTGCTTCCAGGCTGTCTCCACAGGACCTTCTCCATCCAGCCCCTCCATCTCTTTTACCTCCAAAGGGTCTGGGAAGGAAATGGGTACAGCTGACGGAGTAGGATTTCTCTCACTAAATAATGTTTTATTGGAATAAAAGAGAGAAACAATCCTATCTTTTATTCCAACCACTGCAGCAGCAATTGGTTCCTCACAGGCATCTACCAGGTCACGCAGGGCCACCCTGTAGCACCTTGTTTCTGGCACGCACCATCTACCTCTGCTTCCCACCCGCTTTGCTCTGGTGACCATCCCAGTGTGGGCTGGGCACTCATATATGTCCAGCCTGGAAGTGCAGGGGAGCCAACCTGGTGGGTCTTAGCCGATGGGGATGGAAGCTTGATGGATAGATGTACCCACCATTTGTAGCTTATGAGGCCGGTTCTCACATTCATTATTACATGAGGCTCCTCAGAATGTTCCTTAGGATGGAGCACTGGCTGACCATGACAGTGCACCTTGAAAACTCATCCTTGTCTTGGCTTTCTTCCTTCTTTGTTTCATGTCCCCCTGCCTGCCAGACTTTGTTTCAGGCTTTGCTTTCAGGGGACCCAGGCTGCAAGAGCCAGGACTGGAATTTTGAAGTGGGATCGCTGGCCAGAGGTCATAAGGACCCTACTATTGGTGATAGGTGGAGTGGTGATAGCTGGCCAGCAGCATCTCAGTTACTTCTATCTGTGGTGGGTTGGGATGAGGATTAGGCAGAAGGTAAAGTATTGGGTAGCTCTGGTTCTTGAACAGCATGGGCATTATGGGAATTTTAAGGATTGAGTTAGATGGTGTTTTTAGACTGCTTTGGAAGGCCTGAGAAAAAAGTGAAGAAAATGACAGTCTCAGGCCAGTCAATTATCAACACAAGGAATGTTGTGAAAGCCAGAGATGTCTCTGTGGTGGTGGTTCAGGAGGCTCTTATCTGCATCTTGTGCTGAAATTCTGATACTCAAGGTCACCCTGGAAACAAGAAACCTAGACCAGCCAAGATGCTGGCCAGGGGTGAGCCAGGTCTAAATGGGTGATGGAACGGGAATATGAAGAATGTCATTACAGTCTTGGGATCAGCTGCAACAGCAGCAACTGTTTTTGCAGAGATTATGGCTGGCCTCCAGCTTGAAGGGGGCTATGCTAAGATAAACATAGCAAGTGCAAAAATGGATCACACCAGTCACCTCTTGTGCAACACCCCAAAGCCTCTTGCTCATGCCACTTTGGGGGTCACCAGCGCTGTGCAGTTTTGCACAGGCATAGCCTGACAGGGATGAACTCTGTGTTGCTGCCCTCTCATTTCTCAGTGTGGAGAGTGCTGAGGTCTCGCTGTGGGCACCAGATCAGTGCTGAGGCACGCACAACTCCCAAGTACGATCAAGGTGACATCTGTGGGGCCACCGAGACCAGTGGGATGAAGGCTGATGGATAAATGCTTTCCCCTTTCTCTCTCAGGCAGGCAGTTTCAAGTTGCAATTTATAGGGCTTTTCAGAAATCTGATGGGGTGGGAGCTGTTTACCTGTCACAGTGGCCAACCTGATCATTCATCCTCTATAACCCTTTCCCTCCTTCCTCTTCACTCCCCACCCTATACTCCTGTTCCCTGAGATCATATTTTCAAGCAAACTGTTGCCTTTGCCTCGGGTTCTGTTTTTGGGAGAACCCAGACTAAGGCAGTGAGAGAGAGAGAAGATAAATTCGGGGTACAATGGAAGGGCTGTAACTGGTCTGGTACTAAACTGCAGGAGTACGTATTTCAGAATATCTAAGCCCAATTTATCACGATGATATCTCTAATAATGACAATGACACATTTAGGCCACATGCTTCCTTGTTAGAAACTCTGTCACCAGAGGATATAGCAATTTTAGAGCTGAAAGGGTCATTGGATCTACTGGCCTTTCTTTTCTCAGTCATTGGTGGCCTTATTTGGGGCTTTACCCACTGTAGACAGCAATTTACAATGTGGGTTCTGGAGTCAGACTGACAGATTCTTAACCCCAGCCTCACCACTTTTACCTGTGCTGACTTGACCAAGAAATTCAGTTTCTGCCTCAGCCAGGATCCTGGCAGGAAAGAGGTGGTACACTCACAGAATTTAGCTGAAGAGAGTTTAACAAAAGGATTCTTTTCAGAGGTGTAGGAAGGTTATATTGACCAGTGAGGGATGGTGAAGCCCCCAGGAACTGACACCAGGGGAAGCCATCGGCACCTGAAGGGAGAAGAAGCAACGGAGTTACGGAGTCCCTTCCCCTGGTTTCCCATTTCGAGCCAGTCCCTGCCTTTGGCCCAGATCAACGGAAACACCCTGCTGATTCAAACACAGACCAGTCTCCCAGGGACACAAAGCAACACAGAGAAGGGAACAGAATGGATGTGGAGAGTCAGACTCAGGATTACCAGCCCAGCTTTAATAAGCTTTAATGTTCTTGGCTGCAAAATGGGGATATTAAGAGCAATGGCGCTCACCTCACAGGGCTGTTGTCAACATCAAATGAGATGGTGCATGTGAAGCTCAGGGCGCAGTGCACATGCTCTGTGGTTGGTAGCTATTACTGTCACGTCAAAGGTAATCCCTGGGCAGCAGGAAAGGATGCTTCTTTTATGGACTGCAACCTTGATTCCAAAAGGCTCCACCCTCTAGGTCACGAAGGCTCCTTGTTGCAGAATAACCCAGGTAGGCTTGCGTCTGGTGGCAGACGTGGACGCCTAGCTCCGGCTGGGGAGTAAACAGGCTGAGTCAGGGCAGGGACGCAGCTTTCTCTTCTTCCTCACTCCTCCTTTTAGCCTTGTTGATATTCCCTGTGTCGAACTAGATAAAGGCTTAAGCTGTCCGATGGAGGTGACCGGCTTTATTTATTGACTCAAATTCTCTGGGGCAAGCTGTCCCAGGGATGGGGATAGATAATCTCTTTCCTTCCTGGAGGAAAGACAAATTGGTGTGTTCGTGGAGAGCCTGGGACAGGCCTAACGCACAGATCCAGGCAGCTGTGGCTTTGAGCTGCCCAGCACAGTTTTTCTCACATTCCCTTTGTGTTGATAAGGGGACCTTCCCCGACTCCCACCGTCCCCAGAACCTAGCCTGGCCAATCATAGCTCCTTACTCTTGGACCTGAATTAATTCAGGGGCCTAGAGGTGACAGCTTGCTCTTTAAATAAAGGGTCAAATAACCTCTCAGTCCCTTCCAGATCTAGGGAGCCTGGAAGTTAAAATGAACAACTGAAAAAGAAACTCTTAGTTTAAACACCCCAATGATCAGCCGTAGGTCTCCTGCTTCACTAGGCACAATGTAAGCATATTAATTAAGAGTGCAGGTTTTGGAGTCCAAAGGCCTGTTTTCCATTCCTGTCTCTTCACTGGCACTGTGGGCACGCTTCCTAACCTAAACTCCCCTTTCCTCGTCTGCAAAGTGGGGATAATTGTTGTGCCTTCTTACCCAAAGCTCAGCAACGGGTAGTAGTGTAGGAGTGGAGGTAGATGGAGCAGGGAGGGCATGCCATCCCAGGGAGAAAGTAACTAAGATCATGTGAGGAATTGCTTAGCAAAGTCCCTGCACACAGAAAGCGCTTAACTATGTTAGCCCCTGTTTATCATCATCTCTGTATGTACAGAACCCACACTGCACAGGCATCTGTGGCAGTGCAGGGAGTCGTTCCAAGCCCACACACTCTTGTGTGTTCACATGGAAAAGGTCACAGTGTCTGCGGCTCCTTCTCACCCCCTAAACAGAGCCCAGGCCAGTGTTCAGAGAGTGGCTGCAGTTCGACTCAAGATGTAGGGAGAATCAAAAAACGTGCTTGTCAAGGTCTGCAGGATTCAGCCCGAGAATGTTCTGCCTGATTAAACCTGTCTCCCAACATAAGCCAAAGTCGTGGCTCTGTCTGAGTGCCCGAAGGAAATAGATCAAGGAAGTCCAGTCCTTCCCCTGCGGTGTTGCGGCCTTGAAAGGGACACGAGAAGCCTGGTCGGCTCTGATGGGCAGCAGTGGGGTGAGGCCTGCGTCTGCACACACCAGAGAAGCTCTGGCCATGTTACCGTCACAGTCAGGAGGTCTGCTGGAGACCCAGCCCCACCCAGGGATAGGAACCATGCTCCCGCCTCTGAGCCGTGGCCCGGAGGGAAGGTGAACATCAGCTGTAAGGCCTATCCCTGCTGCGTGAATGAGCTTCTTCTCTTTTCGAAGTGCCTGGTCTTAAAGAGTGCATAATTCCGTTGAAATTTTCTAATGTTATAGCTGCTATACCAGGAAAAAAGGAAATAGAGAAAGCCACCATCGCCACACCACCACTCCTGTAATCTGGGTATTTCACTTCTTCTCGCTCCCCTCTGGTCTTTGGCCATGGGACTGTGTGGTTTTTATACAGCTGAAACCATTGGAGAAGTTCCTTGTGGGATTTTCACTTCATTAAGCTTTGGAAACAGTACTTGTCGGCTTTTGTTCTCCATAGTAAGAAAAATGTCGAGTCCACTGCTGGATCCCACCACTATACTCACTCATCTCAATTATGAGAAAATTTAAAAAGAAACCTGTATATTTTTAGCGGAAGGTGCTTCACGGATTGGCATTTCTATCATTTTAGAAATTGCTATTTTGTTTCATGTATAAAACTGGATTTTACTCCCTTGCTCTTGGTCTTCTTGCTCTTTGCCTTTCCCAGGAATTGGCACGCAGAAGCTTCCCATCTGAACATCAGCTTCTGTTGTCTCGTAAAGCACCGTGCTCTCCTGGGAACGCATGCTGCCTCAGTGTGCTCCAGCCTGCCTCTCCCGCTGAGAAAAGTCTCAAAGCTGGATTTGGAAAGCAGGGCCACCCTGCAGCAGGGGCAGTTGCTCTCTAGCAGTAGCGATGTGCCCATCATCATGTCCTGGGGGATGTTGGGTCTCTGGAGAAAGGAGAGGGGGCCCTAGGGTGACAGGTCCTCAGACAGAGGTGGACTCTTGGACGAAGGCAGGGAGGTAAAGGTCTCCCATTGCCTTGGAAGAGACGGAGAGAGTTGCAGGAAGAAAGGGAACTCACCCTGCCATCTGGTTGAACCAGGTTGAGCTTCTGGACTCAGAATAATACTCAACAAAGTGGACAAAGTGTGTGCCCCAAGGTGATGCCCCATGATTTCCTCCTGCTAGCCCATGAAAGCTGGCTGCCCCACAGAGGTGGTCACAAACCCCAAAGCCCAGAGTGGCTGGTTTTCGAGAGAGTGAATGCGTGCCTGGTTTGTCTGAGACAGCCCCGGTTTATGCCTGTTGTCCCGGCACACCACTTAACCGTGCTCCCTCACTCTCAAGGGTGTAAATGATATGGTAGAAATGAACTGCTATGATATGGTCACCCTCATTTTCGTGAACCCCAGTATGATTCTAGGATGCAAGGCTGACTGACAGAAATGTCACATTTGGTGGGGAAAATCTGTTTGGGGTAGAATCATCTGAGAGTGTGAAGTTCGGAGGCAGTGGAAAAGGGGTGTGGCCACAATAACACCAACACAGGCAGAGTGGTGCACCACACACACACACCCCCTCCCCCCACAAGGCAGCAGGGCAGCTGTTGTCTGGGTGCGGGGCCACAGCATTTCAGGAAACTGAGTCGTGGAACAGGGCCAGCAGCAGCTGTGATGAGGGGTGGTATCAGCCTAGTTCCCATGAATGGGGAGAGAGAGAAGGGGCTGGATTGAGTTAGGGCTCTAAAAAGACTTGACGGGGCAAGGACCACACACCTCTGGGGTGGCACCCAATACTCTGACTCTTCTAGTACCCTGTGTGTCCTCCAGAAGCAAGGGTGTCATTTACATAAGAGAGCGGGCTACACCTGAGTCCCACTACAAACCGTTTTCTCTCACAATCTGGCTAGTTGCCTTTTGCTTCTGTTCACATCCCTCCCTCGTGGGTTTTTCTGAGTCAGAGACAACATGGAACGCTCCTTGCCCAAAACAAGAGCACTGGTTCACCAGGGAAGCAGGGAAGCCGAGCAGCTATAGACACAGCTGGTGCTCCGAAGCCCTCTCAGCAGTGGCCAGCCTGTTTTTGCTGAGCGCAAACTTTTCAGGAGGCAACACCTAGATCTTTGCAGCCACACGTAATCAGCGGAACAGCCTTGAGCTGCTGTTGGCTGGAGTGGGGCTCTGGAAGCCACTGTGTCAGGCACAGCAAGTTTCTACAGTCCTGCTTCCGACGACTCAGCACTCCCAAAGCACACACTCCATCTCCCCCACCTGCACTTTAAAAATATCTCCCCAAAAATACTTCCCGAAGAAGTAGCAAGTGCCTTTTTTGACCATGTCTGCTGACATGGTTTTTGATTCGGGAAAGAGGGAGAGGAGCTATGTGGAGGCATCACTCTCTGGGATGTCAGAGTCTCCTTGGAAGAACCCTAATTAAGGACTCAGAGTGATTGACAGGTAGTGGAAGCTCATGAAAGTGCACTTGACATACAGCAGAAGTCAATGTCTGAGTTGCAAAAAAAAAAAAATTGGCAATGGAGACCTTGAAAACCCTTTGCAGGTAATGCTATAGTTTTGTTCCTTAGTTATAGATCTACGAGGAGACTCTGAAACGGCTGCCAAATGAACCCAGCATTGGCATGCTTTGACTCTCTTAAGTGGGTTAGGTTATAATTTGGTAGCAAGTTTATTATTTAAAATTCAATGGAATTTATTTTCTATACTGTGCAGTTTTCCTGAAGTACCATCTTTGAATGTATACTTTTGGGGTTAGAAATCTATGAACCGAGAAATCTGATTTACTTCTGAAGATAATAAAAGTTCAGTGAGAAGGCAACCCCCCAATGTAAAGGGTTGGAGAAAGAAAATTAACACATGCAACTTCCCCCTACATCCTGTATTTGTGCTATATCCAGCTATATCCAGCCACACCATGTGAGGGTAAGAATGAAGCCCTGTTCCTCTTGATATTCAAATTACATGACTATGAAACCCGATCTGCCAGCACAAGAACAGCTTTCTTCCCAGCCCCACCAGCACTAATGATCTCGGACTAGTTAATCAGTCTGCCTACGCCTCAGTTGCCTCATCTCCAACGTGGGGAGAATACCAATAGAATCCTCTTCTTAAAGTTGTTGTTCTAATTAGATGAGAAAAATGCATGTGAAAAGCAGCACACACACTATAGCATGGGAAGAGATCATGAATGTTATAATTTCCCTTCAGCACCATGGGCTGGTTCTGGTTATACGTACTCAGAGGACAGAAAACCAGAAACTCAGCTCAGGTCTTTAAGGAGAGGGGATCTTTTAACTGCTGTTGCTTTTGTTGCCACAAGGTATCCCTGGTGGTCCCAAGGATTAGGGCAATCCTCCCTGGATTGAGGGGGAGAAGGGAGCTCAGGGGATCCGCAACAACATTCCAGGTATTGAGAACAGACACATGCAGCTGTGGTTGTCCCACGACACTCTAGACCTGGGCCCCGAGTGCTGCAGCTCTTCCACAGCACCACCCAAAAGAACTTTCTGTGTTGGTGGAGGTATTCTTTATCTCTGTGGTTCAATGGGGCAGCCACCAATCTCATGTTGCCACTGAGCAGTGATTACTTTTTTCTTTTTACACCAGCTTCATTGAGATATAATGGGCTTATAACATTGTGTAAGTTTAATATGTACAATGCAATGTTTCAATATTTGTATATATTGCAAGAGGTTACTGCAGTAAGGTCTGTGAACATACCCATCACCTCACATCTCTCCTGTTTCATCATTTTAATGATGTCACTCCTGTGATTACTCACCATTGAGAACTTGAAATTTGGCTGTGGAACTGAGATCAACCTTTTATTTCATTTTAATTAATTTACAGTTAAGTGGTCACATGTGGCCAGTAGCTTCCATTTTGGACAGTGCAGCTTTTGGGAATAGGGCTTTCTCGCCCTAACACACACATATGTGCACAAATGCACATCTAGCTCTTTGGCTGAGGCATGTGAGGAAAGATCAGAAGGGGTGTCACGTTCAGTCACATGCTGTCCTTGAAATCAGCCATCTATCAATTCCAAGGAGTCGGCTTGGCTTCTTTGTGCCACTTCTTGTTGGGTCTGAGTTCAGGCTTCATAACACCTAACTTTCAGAGGAGCAAGAAGGCTGGATCAGTCTAACAGCCCTGAGGTACCACAAGCTCAGCCTGCCTCCTCTGTAGGACACCACCAGAACATTTGTCACTCAACCTCTCCAGGTCACCCTGTCCAGGCACAAGACAGGCAGGCAGGAAGTCCTTCTTGTCTTCATCCCACTTGTTTTCTGCCTCGGGACTCCTGGCAGTTGATTCTCAAGGACTATGGTCCCATTGCCTTAAGAGACAATAACTTATATAAAACCATAAGAGGTGGGCATGTTTTTCCATGTCTAGGCTGTTCAGTCTTGGCCATAGTTACAGTACTACAATATGATCCCATTAAACCTCATGACAACGCTATGAAGTAGATATGTGTCTCAGCTGGGACTCTTGGGAAAGCAGAATTGGATACAAAGGCCTATATGCAAGTAACATATTTGGTAATGGAATTGGAGGAAGGAGACATAAGGAATAGATGAAGTAAAGAAGGAAGAAAAATAAGCCATAGAGTGTTGATAAATGTTTATCTCTGAAAAACAAAACAATAACTCTTACTCCAAAGTTATAATTGGCATTGATATTATTAATATGATGGACAAATTTGATGTGTGTAGAATATCAAGAGAATTAAAATTTCTGCATACCATACTGCAAAAGGGAGCTCTTAGACAAAGAACAGTGGATAGGCATTGCTCTCCTTTCCATGTTATAAAGTGAACCTCCTTTGACCCTTTTTGCTGATAAAGATGGAGAAGAATATACTTTGCAGACCATTGGCCATTTACTAAGTGGCAAAACCTGTGTTGATTTGCTCCAGTGGCTCAACTGTATTTGACACAGCTGGTGAAACTTGGGCCATCATTTCATTAAGTTTTTGGCAGTTCATTGTCTTCTGCCACGATCCATCTAGTGTTTGCTGGGGACAGCCAGGTGACTCAGTGGGGATTGCCACTCATACATGATTTAAGACTTTGATTATGATTTTAAGTTCTGTGGTTCCACCTGGACTGTGACATTGCTCCTGGTTTATTATCTTGGCCAGATTTTCAAGGGCCTCCATATAACTCTTACTGCTATTCTGGCCCTTACTCCACAGGTTAGGGAATCAATATGACAGGTCCACCAGCTATTCAGAATATCTCTTCCAATTATACATTATAAACAGAATTCCATTTACCACCTGGCACACTTCCCCAGCCTCCTGCTCTGTCTACAGGAATATGATTGCATTTCAGGTGCACAGACCTAGGTATTCCTGTTCCCCCAGTTTAGTTACCCTAGAAGATGGACACATATACCTTTAGGGGAAATATTCACCGTACTTACAATGTTGCTATAGATCCTTCCTCAAGCAGACCCATCCTCCCCTTAAATCGATGGGTTCTGGGTTTCTGTGCTGACTTAGATGTGGAAACAAGGTGAAAGATGATGGTTTTCCATTATTGTGGTTTATTCAGGTCTCTACTGTCCAGCTTTTTCATTTTATTGGTTATAGTAGTCAAGTGATACTCGGTCTGCTCTCCATCTATTATCCATCCTCGCAATGCTGTGATTGCTACAGATCCCTGGTGTTCAAGGCCTCCTGATTGTTACTCCAAGTCTCACTGACCAATGGGCAGTGACCTCCACCTGACCTCTGACAATTAAGCCCTGCCATTTGCTACTCCAGAATCCTCTTAGTTCCACTTATTCTATGCAGCCCAGCTCAATGGCAGATCCTCTCATTTCCAATACTGACATTCAGAGGACAGCTAACCCAAGCTTTTCACATACTTCAGAGTCCCTCTCAGCAATGCATTCTCCATTGCCTTACTGAGGGGAGCGTTTCTGGGCCCTCCTGGGTTGCAGCCAGTTGGTGGGTTTTCAGGTCTCACTCAGTATATCCTTTCTACCATTCCCACCTTCCTGAGCCATTTGATCCCGTCAACACTCTGCCAAGGCAGTTCCAGCATCTCTGCCTCATTCCCCAGAGGTCAGTATTCTGGCCAGGCTTTGAGGAACTATCCTAGAACCAGCTCCAGGTGTCCTGCTGGGTCAGTGTACCCTGAGTTATACAAAGTGCTGTACGAGGTTTTCATACCAGTGATCTTTCCATATAGGAAGGAAGACTGTAGGGAACCACTTCTCATGGCATGGAAATGTAGCTCAGCCTCCATGTGGAAAACCAGTGGGGAGAGAGTGGCACACAGGACCACGCCCGCAGGGAGGTTTTCCCATAGGGAATCAGGACTGCATTGTATCTAGGCTGCTATGAGACTTGCTTTTGCTAAAACTCCTTCACCCTGAATTGAGGCAACAAGTGCTTACTGTAACTTCTTAAAGTCTGTGCTAAACCTCCTAAGTATGAAGTATGACTGGTTCAACCACTTTTCTCCTTGGTCTGTAATATCCTTCTCTTTGAAGTAATTAGCAGCATTCTTTCCTTTGTTATCTGTAAAAAGTAATCACCTACAGTGAACCTGTGCATAGTAAATGAGGACTACCCTCCATGTAATGTACCCAGAAAGCAATACAATCCTGTCCAGGCAGGGGCTGGGGTCCTCTGGCCCTCTCTCTCCCTCAAAGAGTGGCCATGCCATCCCTTTTTCTCCACAGGACTTCTGTTGTCCGTGTGTATTTGTTCATAGCAGCCACAACCTACACAGATCCTGCAGGCCAGGATCCGCATCAGAAGACATGGCGTCCTAGCACCTGGGAGTTAGTGGGTCCTTGGAACCTAATGATGGAACCCAGAAAGTTCACTTTCTAACAAGCTGACAGGCCTCCAGCTCACTAAAGGAGACATGGTTTGGCATCAGCCTAGGCTGAACAGTTAATGGCTGTGTAGGTGAAGCCACTTGTTTCTGCTACATGGCTGATAGCATGACTCCCGGGACTCTGGAAATTGCAAGCTAAGTGGTCAGTGTTACACAATGGTCACCTTGTTCACAAATTCCTTATGTAATATGACCACTCCTGTGATTCATGTAGGGACAGGCACCTGAGGACTTTAAGATGACCTTATTGTTTTATTATATAACATGTTGAAATGAAACTTATTTACTTTGAGAATCTTGAATAAATTATTATTGGTAATTTGCATGTAAATGGAGTTGAGTTGTTGTAAACCACATTTCTTTCTTCCTTTACTTTCCATTACTATCTTGGAAAATCATTCCCTGAGGAGTTAAATTTTGATGCCAAACTAAGGTTAGAAAGTGTTTTTGTGTGGTCCATCAAACATGATGATGATGATAATGATGATGATGGTGATGATAATGACGACTTCTAATAAGGCATTTACTATATGCCAGGCACTGTTCTAAGTGTTTTACATATCTAAGATCTATTCAGTCTCCACATACCTTATCCTCTCTTTACAGATCATCTATTTTTAATCACTTTTTGAAATTATCATCCACCAGTGAAGTGAGCAGGATTGATGGGGTCCAGCTCTCCCACCTGAGCCCCCTAGAGAAGCTCCATCCTAGTCCAACCTGAAGCTTTGCCTTCTGAGCTCCCTAAGCCATTCGATCAGATATTTGTTTCCATTGATCATTTATAGCAAGCGGTAAATATTTAAGCAGTGTGGACACTCGTCTAGCACCTTGGCTGTGGGAGATTAGAAGGCCACAAATTAATTAGTACTCCTCTTTACTGAGAGGTAGAATCCAATTCGCCTCCCTTGAATCTGACTTGCTTCGCTAGACAATGTGATGGAAGTGTTGTTGTGAAATGTCTGAAGGTAGATCAACAGAAGCTTTGCAGCTTCCCTTTGGGTTTCTGGGGTGTCCTAAGCTGCTGTGTAAAAGATTTGACTATTCTGAGGCAGCCATGCTGGAGAGCCCAGGGGTAGGTGCTCAGTGGACAGCCCTCCACGCCCCCCCAGACACCAGGCCTGAGCTCGCTCAGCCCTCCAGCTTCCCCCCTCCCCCAGGCACCAGGCCTGTGAGTGAGGCTGTGTTGAGCTCTGTGTGAGCCACCAAGTGACCTCCAGTGAAACCATATGGACAGGAAAATCCATCCATTGAATCCTGTCTGAATTCCTGAGCCACAAAAGTATTTAAATTTAATAAAATGGTTAAGCCACTAAATTTCAGGGTAGTTGTTACACAGCATTAGGCAGTCAGCACTCTCCAATTTTGAAGAGTGACTGTGGTGACAGTAGGGTGAGGAGGAGGAGGGTGTGGTGGGGCCATGTGGCTTTGGGCAGGATGTATGCGCTTATGTTGGAGATTTGCTGTTACCTTTGTAACTCTGTTCACCACTGAGCTTTTGGAAAATCAGTGAGAGAATGCTGACAATTTTCAGTTCCAGGCATGAGTCCTACATAACTTGTTTGAACTTCTCAGAGCCCTGACATGCCCCAATGCCCCTTTCTGCTTTAGGTGGTTTGAAGTGGGATCCCATTATAAGCAAGCAAAAAAAAAGCCTGAATGAAGACTCTGAAAGGTCCCTCCTAACCCCCCATCCTATGACTCAGAGGGCTGTGATTAGCTCATGACACCGATGCCCTAGGAAACAGCATCTGCTCATTGCACCTGACAGGAAGCCTCTAGCAGGAAAAAAGAACCACAGGATGTCTGCCCCTTTATCTTTAATCTTTCCCTAGAAAATTGCTATTATAACTTTGAGAAGACACTAAGGTGTGTAGACCCAGTTGAAGTGGTGATTAGTGGTTGAAATCCATAATTACTCCTGCAGACGATGAAACCTAGTGATTACAAAGAGCCTCCTGAGTTCTGAGGCTTCCTGAGAGTTATGTCTTTCATATCCTGCAAGGCAGTGCTTACATAAAGACTAATTATTTCCATATAATTACCCACAGAAAACTTCCTGGCATGCAGCTGAAAAAGAAAATGTAACCACCACACAACAGGTAATGTGAGAAGAGCTGGACAGATGTTGTGGGAGCAACAAGGCACCTGAACTGTCCCCAGCTGGACAGTCTGAGGACAACGCACAGTCTGCATGGGACTCAGGGAACAGCTCATTTAACTTCTTTGTATCTCACTTTTCTGATCTGTAGGATACAAGTAACAATGTGATAATGGTACCCACCTCATAGGGTGGGTGTGAGGATTACACGGACTAGTGTGTGCAAAGCACTAAGATCAGTGACGCCTAGTAAAAGAGCTAAAGCTAGTCATCACTGCCATCACTGTAGATCATGCCCATGTCAAAGACTGAGTGGTATAATTTTGTCTACAGTTGTGGGCAGGGAACAGTTAGTCCACATGACCAGAACATCCAGATGTATGAGGATGGAAGGGATGGTAAATGCCGTTATGTGGCATTCTGCAAACACCTTGCTCTGACTCACTTGCTTGGAGCCACAAGGGTGGTTTGGCTGCCCTGGGGAAAGAGAGGAGAATGAGACCACAAGGCTAAGGGCCAGGACACTGGGTTTGGGGTCTGGCTCTGCTATGAATCCGCCAAGTGTTTCATCACTCCTACCCTTGAACCTCTGCTCCTTTTTTATAAAATGAGATGTGAAGGCTCCATTCTACTTCAGCATAATGCATTGAGATGGTCCTTTCTTTCTTCTCCCTGCATTTGAAACCACTTAGCGATGTGCTATTTAATTACAGCATGTTCTTGTAGTTTGCCTCCAAAATTTAGCTCAAATTCATTCCCTTATTTTCATCTATGCTGCCATATCCTTTGTCCCTAGAATCAGGGAAATTCTACCTGTGATTATGAGCCTTTAAGGATGTATTTGGGTCAGATACTGAGGAGAGGGCATGTTCTGAACTCAATAAAATGGCCCTGAGAGCTTCCCCACCCCTATGCTTGCTGAATTACTCTTAGTGGCCAATGTGTGGGTTCTTACTGAACTGTCTGCGTGGCCAATGATTCTTATATGACCTCTGGGAAAGGAAGACACTCTTAGAGTGTTTTACTTGCATTTTGGCTTTTCCTGCTGAATGTCTAGAAAGCTAACAAAAACTTAGGTTATTTTAACTGCAAATCTTTTATTGCTTGAGGCCAAATATCACCACCTCCCCCACACATTTCTGAGATCTTTATGTTAATGAGTGGGGGAATGCTGATTAACTTTATACAAATTTGGTTTATAAAACGTATTTTCAGAAATCTGATAACTACTTCTCATTCCTGTCTGTGCCATTTTTTAATGTACTGAAGTGGGGTTTTCTCTAGAATAACGGGCACCGTTTGTGGTTACTGGGGTGGACTCAATCTGATGAGCACCCTGAGCGCCTGTCTTAGGTTGAGCTGTCACAGTCCCAATATAACTTAGAGGGTGTTGCTAACCTTGCCACTTGGAGACAGATAATGCTGTTTTCTCACGGTTTTCTAAGGGCTTAGGTAGACTGATTGCTGTAACTCACCAAGTCCTCAGCAGAGATGAGAAGCATTTCAAACTCCCACTGTGGATTTGGTTTCTATTTTGCTTAATGCCTAAAATCTCAAATCAAAATTGTTTCAAAACCCCCTTTCTTGATGCCTCTGGTCATTTTTTGCTCATGGGCAATGAATAATGCCTAAATAGAGTATTCTGAAAAGACCCATGTTGTGCTGAAATTTTTTTAAATCGGTTAAATTTACATCTACTTATCTTGAAGTATATTCTTTTTTAAAAAAGATTTTATTTATTTATTTTTAGAGAGGGAAGGGAGGGAGAAAGAGAGAGAGAGAAAAACATCAATGTGTAGTTGCTGGGGGTCATGGCCTGCAACCCAGGCATGTAACCTGACTGGGAATTGAACCTGTGACACTTTGGTTCGCAGCCCGAGCTCAATCCACTGAGCTACGCTGGCCAGGGCAAATTTTTAAAATTAAGATGTAATTCACATACCATAAAATTCACCCCTCTAAAATGAATTTTAACCACAATTCACTGTTTTTTCGAAGATATTCACAAGGATGTGCAACCATCACCACTGCCCAATTCCAGAATATTTTGTTACCTCCAGAAGAAACTCACGGCCGTCAGCAGTCACTCCCCACTCTCCCCTCCCCCCAGACCCTGTTAGTACCAACCACTTCTGTTTCTTTGAAACTCTGGATTAATTCTATATCTATAATTTTGAATGAAAGCCACCCCCCCCAGCTGACAAGTAACTGGAATAAGCTTTGGGTCAAGTTCTCGTGTATAGTAACATTTTAGGTAAAGACATAAGGTGACTAGAAAAAATGCTGGAAGTAAAAATAAACAGAATTTGATTGTCATCCACTTCACAGTGAAGTTCAATAGAGTGGTATGTGTATGTCACAGAGAGGAAAAAGCCACCTTTTACATTTTAGTTCTTGGTATTGTTTTTCAGTTCATGCAGTAGTGTGCTAAAATTCATCAGTTTGGCTCCATTGAATTCAGTATCTCTTATAATTTAACAGGATTGAATTGAGCTAAAAATTGCTTACGAATGTGGAAGAAAAGTTTGCCAAGCAAATTTATAGTTTAAGCAAGATTGCAGGAGTACAGTTTATCTTATTAAAGAGAGGAAAAGATTTTGGTATTTTTAGAAAAAATCCATGTATATTCTAGTAATAACTATGTTCATTCCAAATGCCCTATGTCTTAATTCTAGAAGTCTCTAGTCTGGCAAGGCCTGGCTTGACAATACTTTGTGAGTTGCTAATCTGGTTTTGTAGTAATTGCAAGGAGAGATAACTCATTAATTTGGCAACCCTTTAACCTGAGCACAGACCGTCAATCAATACAAAGGAGACAAGAACATAGGCAGGCAGAGTCGTCTCTAACAAAATTGAATGGCCAGGTCGACAAAACCTGGCTGGAAATTGATTTGAGCTTTAACATATCTGGAGGGAAACTGTCCTTCAGGAGGGACGGTTGGCCACGGGAGCAGGGAAAGGAGTGTTCTCGGAGGCCAGTGTTGGGAGTGCCATGCAAGCTCCGTGTGGTGCAGCAATCTTCAGCCTTTCTCATCTCATGGTGCTCTTAAACTAATTACTAGAATTCTGCAGCACACCAAAAAATACAGTATATTTTTTGCTGATCTGACAAGAAATAGGTATAAATTGGATTCATTCATACCATATGGCTATTGTTGTGTTGGCTGTTGTCATTTTTTTTATTTGACCATTGAAGGCAGTGGTTCCCAAACTTTTTGGCACCAGGAACTGGTTTCATGGAAGACAATTTTTCCACAGATGGGGAGGGGGCGGTGGAGGGGGTTGGTAGGGTGGAGGGAAGGTTACAGGATGATTCAAGTGCATTACATTTGAGCTCACCTCCTGCTGTGTGGCTGGGTTCCTAACAGGCCCGGACCACACAGGTCCACAGCACCGAGGCTGGGGACCCCTGATCTAAGGGAAAAGAGGTCAGTGCCCCTGAATAAGTAGTTAGGTATTACATGTTTTAAAAATTCTTGAAGCACACCTGTGTGCCATGGCACACCTTGAAAATCACTGCACTAGAGGAGGCCCAGGTCCAAGGACACAATGTGTCTTGTCTTGGAGGAGACGGTGGCAGCAGGGACTGATGCCACCCAACACCTGAGTCACAGCGCCAGCTCCCCAGGTCTGGTTCCATGCTGGCCAAGCAGCCGTCTCCTAATTATAACCTGGGTTACTTTACAGACTGTTGGCTACATCCTTCCTGTATCTTGGCAAATATATTCCTTATTATAAATAATTGGTTTATAAACCATTTCCTCTTATGAATCTATTTTAATTATATTTCTCCATTGGGGTCACCCCTTATCCCCAGGCTCCTTGAGCTCTAGAGGTGACTGTCATGTGGACTCTGTAAACTGACAGAGCAGAGAGCTGGCCTTCTGGGACCTGACCACCGTCCTGTCACAGCAGGGGACTCCATGGCTTTATGTTAGACTGGAACTTCTTAAAAGTGGTCGAGTTGCATTTTTAAAAAGTTAGAGCATTTACTCATCAACTGCATTTTTATCTAGAAGAATGGGCACCTGTTCCTCCAGGATAAGCAAATATGCTCACTCCCTTTTTGTAGATGGAGAAATGAAAAATTTCCAATGCTAATTAATTAAATTTCATACTAGTTCATAAATTTTTGAAGTCAGGGCTTATATATCTATTTCATATTTATTTTTTCTGAAGTAACTGGGAAAGATTCTTGGTTAAGCTCTGGTTAAATGTAAATAATTGATAGTGTGAATCCAGGTTAGCATTTTGGGTTTAATTTAAATAGTAATAATTTAAATATTAATTTAAATTTGAATATTAATAATTTTTCTTATTTGAAGCCTTGTTTCTTTTAAACTTGATTTAACTTTGGCCTGGTTTCCACCCCCACCCCCAATCCTTTCTTGGAAAGACTATTTTTGGGATTCAAGTGAAAATTCTGCTGGCACATTGAGAAGTGGGTTTGGTATTCCAGGTTAAGAACCATAAACAGATCCATGCTCAATGACTCCATAGTCTGTTCATTGTAATTTAACCAAAGGAAATAATTCAAAAGAGGGAGGAAAAATATATGTAAGAAGTTTATTGCAGCTTTGTTTATAATATAAAATGAATCTGAGAACATTCATAGACCCAAAAATGTGGTCAAGTAAATTATGACATATTTCATAAGCTATTGAACAGCTATGAATCACCTATGGATATGATATAGCAACATTAAAACATGGAAGAATGTTTACAAAATATTTTAAGATAAAAACATGAAGAACCCTTGTGTGCCCTATATCACAGCTGGGCTGAGATAAGAGTATGTATAGGAAATGGACAGGTTGCGCGGAAATGTGAATACAGTGTGTTAGGGATGTGGGTACATTTTAGAATTCTCCTTTCATGTTTAATATTATGCACCAATAAATATTTTCATTTTACAATAAAAACTGTCAAATAAAATTATAAGAAAAGGATAGCATTATTGAGAAGGTTCATGATTAGCTTTATTTGGATACTTTAGGGGGAATATTTTTCTCACATTGAAACCATTGGTTTTGGCAACGTTCTTTTGGATTAAACATCCAGTTATTATTCCTTTCAAAATTATTATCAGGATAATCTATGTTTTGAGATTTTCTAATGTTGTGGCAAAACCTTTCTTAAGGGATATCTTTCATTAAAACATTATACTGAGTGTATGATGCCCGGAGTACTGGTCTAAGGTCAGGGTCCTCAGTTCTTGTCACCACTCTGCCACTAACCAGCCCCGTGAGCTTGGGGAAGGTGTTTAACTTCTGTGGGCTTAGTGTTTTCCTGTGTCAGACAATCTCAGGCTATGCCCTTTCAAGACCTCTTTAATATTATATAAATATTTGAATATAAACTTTAAGTTCAAATGTGCTTTTCCCAATTCTGTCCTTTGTCAGATAACATACTTGAGTTCTGAAACTCCTCTAGATTTTTCTAGACAAGGGTAATGGAGTCCTAACTCTAGGACAAATTTCCTAAAAAGTCAGATGAACACCCTAACATTTCTGACATTTCATCTTTCCCCTTGATACTCTGGGAGGCTTACTTCTGGGCACTCAGAGAAGGGGTCTCCTATGTTCAGCAGTTGCATTGCTCTCTAAGTGTCTCCAGTGAGGTGGTTCTCAGTTTTAAGTGTACATGAAAATCCCCTGAAGGGCTGGTTAAAACACAGATTTCCAGGCTCCTGCCTCAGCCTTTCTGATTAAAAAATTCTGGGGTTAGACCTGAGATTCTGCATTTCTAATAAACTCGAGCTGATGGCAATTCCTCTGGCCTAGGGACCGCACTGTGAGAGCCACTGCTCAGAGGAAATACCCGTGTAGCCCCCTCAAGGCATGTAGAATAATAAGCATGCTGTATTTGTTGCACTAGTAAGAACTGCAAAGTATTAGGAACCATTTAAATGACCATTATGAGTAGGTGAAAGGCCACATAAACTGTAGTAATTAATCATCCTATGAAATATTAAACAGCAGGCAAGAACAGTGAGCTATCCACAGCCATGTCATTGTGTAGTGGTTAAGAGTGTCAAGAATCAGATTGCCTGTTTGAAAACAGGTCTTCAACTTTGAAGAAGATGGAGAATCTACACTTTGACTGTTTAATATGTTAGAATCATTTATTTACTTGTAAAGTAATGTTTTAAAAGGAAGAATGCCTTTACCTATGCTCCTAATTTGAAGTGGGTCTGCACTTGCTGAGTTCATTACAACAGAGGAGTGAAGCCTGAGTCCATGAGCGAACCATCATGAGGACAAGGGAGAGTTTCCACAACAGATATTCTGACAAATGCGTGTGTATTTATTTTTAACAAGTCTTCATAATCTCAAGGTTATAAATCAGTCCTTGGCTTTATTGAAGGTATTTGTCTTTCATAACAAACAGATTAACAATTTAAAATGCATGCCATCAAGATGTAAAACAATTGCAGATTTATTTGACTTGAATGATAACTGGGATTTAAATATTGGCTAACTTCCCCCTATACCTATCAAGACGAAGGCTAATTGTTATTTCATTGCATTGCATTTGGAAAGGACTTGTATCTGAAGACCCCTGTTACTGAAGCTGATGACTTCTTGTCTCAACATAATTTTGGTCAAGGGTAATTTAAAATATTTGGGGCTGTAATTTTTAACTCTACATCAACTACAAGCTGTGGGACTGTGGACATATGTTTCTTTCCCTCTGTTTGTGCTTCAGCTTCTTCATTTGTGGAAATGATGATCCTGGTACCCACTGTAAAGAGTTGCAGTGAGGGTTAAATTAGGCAATATGTGTCAGAGTTTGGATCAATACTTGGGTCACAGCTGCTGCTTTTAAACATGGCCAGAGCTCTCTAAGGCATAGTGGGTGAAAACATCAAGTTGTAGAAGTTTGTGTGCTCAAAACAATTCTGAATGCTTTTCATGGGTACATGTACATACACATAAACACCAAGAACAAGATCTGGAAGAATATTTTGCAAACTGATATTCCTGCTTACCTGTGGAGAGAGGAGGAAGGAATTGTATTAACTGGGGACACGGTCAAATGGGACTGTAGCTTTATCAGTAATGTTATTTTCATTTTGACATGGTGGATTTATTTGGTGATATTTACGCAACTAAAAATCACTAAGACACCTATTTGTCTTCTCAGAGAAAGTCACCTAGTAAGTTGACTGAGGATGACAAAAACCATTCACATTTTGAAGTCAAAAATGAAAAGAGTAAAAGATTATTACTTATAAAATATTCTTACTTAAAAAACAGAATTTTGTTCCTTTTTATTCTGGGTAATAATTCAGATTGCTGTGAACATTTAATTGTTTATTTTAATTGTTCATGAAAAATAATATTAAATATGATCTTAAATTTGTTTTCAGCCTTCTGCTTCTTTTTCTGTTTAAAACTGTTTTTAATTTTTCATTAATAGTTTTGCAGAACTGATGAACCATTATTGTCCTTTTGTATTGCATTTATTCATGCGCAGGACCAATCTACATAAATCAACAGTGTCTTTTTAATAATTATTTAATAGTTTATGTCAATTTGTTAAATTATGAAAGGCACTTTTGGCCTTCTAGCTCCACTAATGAATTATGCATTTGTCAGTTTTCATTTTGTTGCTTAATATTTAAGACATATTGGGGAATTCTCAGTTGCTCTTCTTTTCTCTCCAGGCATGAGAACAAACTAGTGAAAATATATGTCTGAGAATCACAGTAATGACAAAACATTGATTAGGCAAATAGTTTGTGGGAGCTGCTAAAAGCTGAGAGGCTATACATAGATTATGGAATTTTAAAATAGTGGCTGTCAAGCTTTAGTCTGCATCAGAATTAGCAAGGACCTCCTTGAAATGCGGATTCCTAAATCCTATTTCCAGACAAAAGAGGTCAAGAGGTTCTGATGCAGGTGGATTGTGGGGTAAACATTGAGAATCATTGCTGGGGCCCCTTTGGTAGTTATCTGCTGCTGCCAAATGCTGGCTGCTAGAGCTGCCTGGTCCAAAGTGTGTCCTTTTCCTTCTTCATGTGCCCAGAGATTAGGAAACCAAAGGAGACCATGCTAGGGAAAGGCCATCAGGCTGTCTGCCTGGGCACGGAGAGCATTTGGAATGGGTAGTTCAAGTATCTCCAGGTAAAGAATCTCTATGTCTTCTTGAAAAATGAAATAAAGAATAGCTCAAGTAGGTCTCAAGGTTGACTTTTTGTTTTCTTTTTCACATTCTCATGGTAAGCACTGGGTCCCCGTTAGAACTTGCAGCCTTTTGTATACTCAACAAGATCATCATTTTCATCAAATGTGCCTGACCTGATCTTCAGGAGCTCAAGTTCATGCATTCTTCTGGGTTATAGCTAATTTATTTGATAATATATGATTACCTGTCCTAGGTAATAAATCTGCATGCTAGGTGTGGTTGTAAGAATAATGACCACCCCCCCCCAACCCCTGCCACCAAGACATCCTTGTCCTAATTTCTAGAACCAGTGAATATGTTATTTTATATGGCAAAGTGAAATTAAGGTTGCGGAAGAAATTAATGTTGCTAATCAACCAACCTTAAAATAGAGAGATTACTGTGGATTATCCATGTGGGCCTAATGTCATCACAAGAGTCCTTTAAAGTAAAGAGAGAGAGGCAGAAGAGATCACAGTAATGTAATACAAGGACTAACCTACCATTTTTGACTTTGAGATGGAGGAAGGGGGCTACTAGCCATGAAGTGTGGGAAGCTTCTAGAAGATAGAAGAAACAAGGAAATGGATTCTCTGCTAGAGTGCCCAGAAGGGAATGCAACCCTGCTGGCATCTTGATTTTGACCTAGAAAGACCCTTGTCAAACTCCTGACCCACAGGACTATAAGCTAAGACATTTGCATTGGTTTAAGCCACTCAGTTTGTGGTAATTTGTTACAGCAGCAATAGAAAACTAATACACAAGGTGAGGCCCCTTGGAGTCATAGCACCCTATGCTAAAACAATGCTTTTTTTCCATGGGAACATTAGTCATGGAAGGCAAGTCTGGGAGATACCTGGATGCACATAGAAGCCTGGTGATGGCCCTCAAATCCCAACACATGTGCTGAGAATGTCTATATAAAAACTCCCTCTCCAAAGACAGTGACCCTGACCTGCTCCTTGGGCTGTAATTTTCCTCCCTGCGGTCAAGCTCTCCCTCGTGCATTCTACCCTTCACTTTCGTGGTTGACTATGATTCTGAACCCCCTCAGCCTTCCCCACCAGCAGCCTTGCACCTGCACCCAGTGCAATGTTTCTGCACCAACCTGAGGAATCCAGCATGGCCCCTTCCCTCCACAGGCACCAGAGAAGACTCCTTCCTTCCCCACTAAGAAAAACGGTAAGTTAGGTCCGGTGAGGCCAGACAGAGGGAGAATGTGAGAATCACCATTTTAGCTTTCTTGGTTCCCATGGTAAACTTCCAGGTTTCATGGTTTTGCTTGATTAGGCTTAGAAAAGTAGGTTCCATATTTGTAGATGTATTGGTTCTAGTTTTTTTCTGCAAAAGCTTTGACATTTAAAACATTCTAGAATCTTGCTTTCTGGCAGGAAGATTCAAGTCACAATTAGGATATATTGTTCTCTGCCCTCCGCCCCACTCTGCTTTCTCCTCCTGCTCTGTTACTTCTGTGGAGAAGCTGGACCCACTGGTGGGGATGGGAGGTTGGTGGCCTGTTACAAGTGGGTTACTCTTCACCCCTGAGGCCGTCACTCGCCATCCAAGCTAGCTGCCTCCCTCTCCTCCCCAGGCTGCATCTCCTGAGACTGCTGAGATCAAAATCACATTTACCAAGAAGGTGATTTATCTCTCCCAAATGAGGAGAACAGAATCTCCCCAAAGTCTGCCTGTCTCATAAATGCTCAAGTTCAATAGCTCCTGAGCGGTGGTGATTCTGTCTATTAAGTAGGAGCTAGATTGAAAAATCTGGGGGTTGGGTGTGTGGGCAGCCCCCCACCCTCAAAGATGGGCCGTGGGTCACCTGTTTTGTTCCCAGCACCCAGGCGCTCGTGTGTCTGCTGTGAGCTCTTTGTGAACGCTGACTGCTGACAGGCTGACTCCCTCTGCAGAAGTCAGAGCTCATTTAAGTTTTGAAACAGCTTGGGTTTTTCTGCCCTTTAGGAAACAGCACTGAGGGAACTGCTACTGAGGCTGTGTCCCTTCATTCCTTTTCTCCATGAGTCTCCAGCATCAGGGGCAGCTGTGAGGACAGTGCTGCTAGGCTGTGGAGCTGAGTTGTCATAAGCAAAGAGCTTCAGACAGGAGGATGTACCCTGCCCTGAACTGGCCTCAAAGATCCACCCGTGCTTTTACCTGTGCTGGCCAATCTCACCCCAGATAATCGCTTCAGAGGCCAGCAAGCCAACTGTTGAGCACATGAGGAGAGCGGAACTCCTGAGCAGCTGTGGGCTGGACTGGCTCCCTTGTGCAACAGCCTCCATCCCATGGAGGGTCTGGAAGAATCCATGCAGCCCAAAGCAAACAAGGCTAGGAGTTTATCCTGTTGTAACCTGGGAAGAGGGCAGGGCTTCTTTGGAAAATTGGTCAAGCAGGTGAGAAGCTCCAGATGAAGGAATGCCCTGGGCGCATCTCCCTCCCACTCCCCTTTGGGGTGCGTGAATCTGGGTTACCCTGGCAGCCCACAGCACTGTGCAGCACCATGCTTTCTTTTCCCGTTGTGCCCTGCTCAGTGGAGAGAAAGACTGCCCTGTGCATTTCTGCCCTGACCGCCCCTAGCACACAGCCTGCTGCAGGGTTGGTGCATGACAAAGGTTTAAGGAACAGAAGAACAAAGGGACCTGAGGCTCTGTGCAGGGTGCCACCAGAGGTTGCAGCAGCCTGGTGGGAGTAGGGGGAACGTGTCCACAAGAGGTGGGAGAAGCTCTTTCCAAAATTTCTCCTAGGAGACAGACCAGAATATAAGTTTTCTTTTTACAAAGAGCATTGTAATTCCTGTTTCTTCATGCAGTCCATCGGGGCTGCTGCATATAATTGGACACGTTTTGCTTGGCACGGTTCCAGCGGATGCCCTGTATGTATATAAGCATCCAGGTATCGTATAGGATTAGATAGTTTTCAGCGGGTGGCAGGGATATCTGGAGGAAGGGACTCCTTTTCCTAATCTAGCCAGGAGCAGGGTTGAGAGTGGGTTCCCAGCCACTCCAGTCTGCCCAGGATTAACCTGGGCTGCGACCCCCTCCCCCAGAGCAGTCTCTCAGGGTCAGGACACAGCCTGTGGCAGTGATGCCCATGAGGTGCTTGTCCTTTCCCTGTCATCCCAATAGGCCACCCAGACCTCTAGTGTCTGGTAACCCTGGTCTCTTCAGCACTCGATGCTTTTAGCCTAGCAGTGTAAATATAATTTTCTTCTTTCTGGAGAATATTGAAATGCAAGGACAAAGCCGTGCATTCAAAGAATTTTTAAACTGCAAGTAAAAATGTAATTGTTTAGAGCATGAACTTTGGCTTAAGCAGACTTGACTTTGGACTCCAGCTGTACAACCTTGAGCAAGTCCTGCAATATCTTTCTAATGGATCGATCAGCCCGGTCATGCCTTCATCCAGCTTTCTCCTCAAAAGTAATTACTGAGCATGTGCCCCGTTTGAGGCACTGGGTCAGTCAGGTCTCTGCCCTCACGGAACTCACAAGTCTCTGGAGGAAGGCAGGTGCTACATGGATACCCGCCCTGATGATTCAGTTCCCCGCTGGTAAGTGCTGTGAAGGAAACCTACAGAAAGTGATGGGTTTTAACAGGAAAACTTGAACTCTGGTGAGACAAGGAGGGCTCAGACTTTGAAAAATGGAAAGGAATTAACCTGGCGAATATGGAGAAGCATTCCAGGTGGAGAGAGCAGCATGAGCCAAGATCCTGGGGCGGGGAATTCTGTGAGAGGCCAGTGTGGCCGGATGTGAAGTAAAGGGCAGGAGGAGCATGTCCGGAGACCAGGCTGGGAGGCTGGAGGCCGAACACGCATGGATTTATAGACACAGTGAGAATCTTGCTCTCTAACCCAAGGGCATGGAAAGGCTTTAAGCAGGTAAGAAACATGATCAAATCTAGTTTTAATGTTTGAAGCCACGACTCTGTCTGACAGGAGGAGTCCAGACTGGAATGGAGACAAGAATCCACGGAGAGAGGAAAAGACTGCAGGAGTGTTAACTGTCCTGTGTTTTTACGGAACAGCCAGTTAATTTCAGAATTCCCACCTCTCTCTTTTGGATCTGTTTACTCTATGACTCTGTTCTGTTCTCTGCAATGCATGCAGCCTGCCAGGAATTTTTTCTTTTCTCTTCTGGATGTCTTTGGTGCTCTACTGGGACTCTAGGCCCACTAGGAAGCCAATGAATTATTAAAAAGAAATCGTTTTCCAAGAGATGGTATTTGGTCTTGATGCAGATTTTTTTTTTTTGTAGGGAGTAAGGAAGCCAAACTTGTGCCCACAGCTCACAATGGGTCCCAGGACCCAGCCCACGTGATAGCAGCCTAAAAGGTGAACGGGAGGCAGAGGCAGCTGACTCACCTGCCCAGCGCATCATCACTGGGCCCACTGCCAGCACCGTGTCTGCAGTCTGGCCTCAATGACAGCTGCCAAGGAAGCCCCGCTCTTCATATTTGCTCAGGGTCAAGTGGAAAGGCCAGTAGTGTTTTCCTTGGGACCAAGTTCATTTACACATTTAAAGGTGAGTGACTGGAAGTGCTGAGGAGACACTGAGCTCACATCAGGAGCTGTGGGGTCCCCGGGCTACCTCCTTGGTGGTCACCCTAATTTCCTGCCACTACCTTCTATTCCCACTCCAGTGACTTATTGATTTCTTATTCTCTGCTGACCGACTAGGAGAGCTGCTCATGAAATTTAGAAAAGATTAATCTTCCAGTTCCCTCTAGGCATCAAGGTCACCTGAAATAAAGTTACATCCCCTGCCAGTGTCATTGACTCTTCTCTTACTTCCTGTTTAGGGTTGCTGGCCAGACTACCTGGGTCTATTGATTCTGTTTGTTTTCGTTGTTCCTCGTGCCTGAACCATCTTAAGTGTCCCTGAATAGAGATCAGCAGAACAGTAGTGAAAAGGAGAAACTTGGGGAAATTAAGAAATGTTCAGGGTCCATTGTTTTTCTGGAAGGGGCGGGGGTTTCCTGAAAGGAGGAGGGAACCAAAGAGGACATTAGAAATGTCCTGCTGGATGTGAGGGCTGGATGAAGAGCCTTTGGTCGGGCAGCCTCTGCGTGAGCCCAGGGCTGCTGCTCCCGCTCAGGGCCGGGCGCTTACGGCCAAGGCCTTGGTCCCAGGCCAGGGGCTTTGGCACAGACACCACTGCCACAACTACCAGCTTCCTCAGAAAGAAAAGAATATCTAGTAAAAATCACTAACACTTATATAACTCTGACCATGTGCCATATAGTAACTTCCAGTAGTCTCATGAAGTAATGTCATTACTCACATTTCACAAATGAGGAAACTGAGGCACAGGAAAGTTAAACAACTTGTCCGAGGCAGATTGTCCCCTGAGCCCTGCCCACACTCTCCTGCCCTGGGGTAGCACCTGAAACATCCCTGGTCAGGTCCTGCTTTCCGCAACCTTAGCCAGCAGGAGTCCCCCAAACCAAGATGGAGTCTGAGCCCAGCTCATTTCCCAGGCCTGGCCTGACCAGGGGTGTTCATGGCCTCAGTCTAAAAGCTGGAACAGTCTTATTATATTGGTATTAGTAATAGCAGCTGTTGTAACGGGCACCTATGGAGCACTTTGTATGTGCCAATCCTCATCACAAATGTACAGGTAGGTGCTGTTATCCTCATTTCCAGATGAGGAAAATGAGGGTTAGAATTCATCCAAGGTCATGGCACACACAGGTGGTGGGAGCCTGACTCTGAAGCTGATGTGTTGAATGTTCATGTAGTGCTGCTGACAGCTTTCTCCTGCAAGGGTGGTCACCTCTGCGTGGTGCAGAGGGGTCTTGGGCAGTGGGGTCTCCTGAGTAAGGCCATACATTTTGGAGTCACACAGACCTGAGACTGAGCTCTGACTGTATCAGCAGTTGTGTGACTTGAAAGCATAATTTAGCCTCTTGGAACCTCAGTTTTCTCTTTTGAAACCTGAGTCTAATTCCACCTTTCTCACCCTGGGTTATTTTGAGATCAAAAGAGATAATACTGGACTAAATTTTAGGTATTCATATACCACCCTCATGATTTTTGTCATAAGTATTCTTATTTATATTTATAAAGATTTTCCATAAATTTGTTAATTTATGGGGATAAATGTAGTGATCAAATGTAGCCAAATATTCTTTTTGGCTGGTCAGCAAATTCTAAATTTTGAGAAAAGCCATAAGAAAGCCCTGGTGAGCCTGCAATTGGGGCAAAGCAACTTGGCTGGCTATCCTGGCACGTTGGCATAATGGCTGTGTCCAAAGCCTGGTCTGAGATCCAGCTCTGCCATTTATCAGCCATGGACACCTGGGCAATGCATTTCACTTACCTGAACCCAAGTCTTCTCAGTCAGTAAAGGGCAGAGATGATAGCAGCTGCTTCTTAATCATTGTTTTGTATCACAACGGGAATTCATTTTCACTTGGGCGGCAGCTTCATTTGTTGCAGAAATAGTAGCTTTAGGGCTCTGGGCTCTGGGCTGTCTGATAATTCACGGATTCATGGTCTATTTGCAGATGCGTGGCTTTCCGCAAATGGCCACCTTACCAGGGTGACATGTCATGAGGGCCCGAGAAAGCACAATTCTGAAGAGCCAATAATTAATATAGGTGAGAAGATGGGCATCCCTGAATCAGAGAGGGATGAGAAAAATGAGGTGGTGGTAGGGTGGGTGCTGGGGGGTGTGGAGGAGTGGGAAAAGGGTATTCTTTTTAATTTAATTTTTAATTTTTAATCACAGTTTACATTCAACACTACTTTATATTAGTTTCAGGTGTACAGCATCATGGTTAGACAGTCACGTACTTTACACAGTGATTCCCCTCTGTATTTCAGGTACTCACCTCACATCATACAGTTATTACACTATTATTGACTATATTCCCTGTGCTATACGTTATATCTGACACTATTTTTTAACTACCAATTAGTGCTTCTTAATCGAAGGGTGAATATTCTTACCTAGGAAACAAGAATATGTGAAAGATTGTTTTAGTTGGGGAGAGCTTGGTAGGACTATTCAGGAGGAAAGCTATGTTTTCACTGTGAGAGAAATTATTGGGTCAACTCAACTGTGGATGAAGGGCCACTTATGAGAAGTTTAGTTTGCGGTTATGGATTCTGGGAATATTTGTACGTATGCTTTCTTGGTAGCAATAGAATGAACTGGATCAGTGGAAGTAGAAGAACCCGGTTCGGTCAGCCTGGTACTTGATGATGCAGGGATGAATCAGGAATAACAAGAACAGTGTTGACTTTTCTGCAGACACAGAGGGAGACAGAAACTGGTATGGATCTTGGGGGTCGTTTGTGCAAACACAAAGACAATATCTGAGCACATCCCAGAGGGGCCAAGTTGTGGTTCAAGGGAAACATGTGCAGGCCGAGTGCTGGCGACTTCGTGGGCATGGTGGCTGCCTGCCGTCTTCTCCTGCAGGCATGGTGCAGAAGGGCAGAAACAAGCGTTTGTGAACCTGTTCACTCTCCCATCCTGTTGACATGCACCCGGCAGCAAAGGAAGGCCCACAGGGGAAAAAGTAAGAAGTTGATACCAAGTGACTGTGTGAAAAGATTAACCTCTGCGGATGCTCAGCAAATATCTCTAATGTCCTTTGCCAAACACAGCACTCTCAGCAGTTTTTAGACTGAGAGCTGGATTGGCAGTTACCCGGATCAAGCAATGTTAGGGAAGGAGTTCAGCCAGGTCCATGTGTGGTCCATACCGACATCAGGGCTGGGAGTCCACCTTAGGGACGTGCGGAGGCGGTAGGGAAGCATGGGGGGCAGCGGTGGTACCCTGGTGAGGATGCGCCCTGTGACAGCAAGGCAGTCTGCAGTAACCCAGGGCTGGGTGAGCGAGAGGAAAGTCGCTGGAATACACTCTGCACCTTGCCAGGAGAAAGCACCGTGTAGGGAAACGATTAACTACGGGAGAGAAATAAAGGAAATCCAGGAGCTAGAAAAATCACAGCTATCCCAGGAAACAAGCTATCACAGCCATCAAGCTTCTCTGCCTTTGGAAAGTGTGTAAACATGTGCAGGGGAGGGATGCACTTAATGAAAAGAGATTGAGGAATAGCAGGAAATTAGAAATCACATCAGGAAGAGGATAAGAATCCCACTGTTCTTTGCCAGCACCTTCAGTAAACAGCAGCTGTATAGATGATAGATGGATAACGCGAAAAAGGAACTTAGTTCCAACCCCTGTGCCTTTAATATTGCCAATTCCATGCAAAAACTGTTGGGGGCTGCAGCTAGAACCCAGGGCATCGTAACTCTCTGTGCAAGACAAAAAAGAAGCAATATAGGCCAGATTGCTTCTGCAAAACTCTGAATTATTTCGGTGGCTTAATGGTGTTCGTGGGGGACAGGGATTAGAAGCATTGGTACAGAAGAGAGAGACCACAATTCTGGCTTTTAATAAGCAGGACTCAGCCCTCACTGCCCTTTTTCTAAATATGTGACCTTGGGCCAATTCCTAAAACTCTTAAATCTCAGTTTCTGAATTTTTAAAATAGAAACAACAATATGTAACTGTCCCACCCATCTCATTGGTAGGTGGGAATATCAAATTAGGTAAGGTATGCGAAATTGCTTAGCAGACTGAAAAAAAGCCCTTGTCTGCATTTTTTATTATGAGGGCAACAACCTCGGTTATCAAGAGCGAGAGAAAGCTGTGGCTTCCCAGAACACGGTGACAGTTCTTGAGTATATTTCTCATTAAAATTCTCCTTCCAATAGCATATCTGGCTTTTGGAAACCAAGTTGTATTAGTTGGTTGATAAATTCATACTGAAATTCTGAAAATGCCACACCATTGAAACAAAAGACAAAAAGCTCATTGGATCTGGAAACAGTTTTAGCCTTACTAAATGCCGATTTCTATACTCTTTCTCCCCCAGGGAACCAGACAGAGAGCAGGGAGTTCAGCTACAAGCCTCATTACAAAGGGATTACATTTGGAAGGCCCGGGGTGCACGGAGCAACGTGGGGGCCAGGTGCTGCCCGCCTTCCGGCGGATGGGTCTCGGTCAGGAGCTCTCTCATTTGCTGCAGCAGCTCCTCTGGCGTAAAGGTGTCCAGGTTTGGGTGAGACAGACTGGGGGTTCCATTTCCTGTCGTTTCATTGGGACCACCCCGCTTTTCAGTCAAGCAGCTACGTGGTTGGTGGGACATGGCAACAGTTCCTACGGAAAAGTAATAAACTGAAAAAGTGCTGTCGTCCTCTGCAAGGGGCCCCCATGAGATCCCCAAACCCATTGGCAATCACTAATAGGTGTTCCAAGAGTTACCTACTTTCTCTCCAATTGTATTTGAACATTTGTGATTCTTTCTTTTAAACAAAAAGGGTATATTCTAGCTTCAGTGTGTGTGTGTGCACGTGCATGTCTGTGTGGGGTGTGCAGAGGGGTGCAGTGAGAAGTTGGGATATGGAGGAAGAAAAGAGGGTATGATTCACAATGGTCAGGAATCCTGACACAAGTCATGCAGTAGGGTTTTCATGTATGTATTTGCAGACATAGGCGAAGTATTATTAAATTGATTTCCCCATGCAAATCTTTGAACTCAGATCTCCATATTTTGGGTGATTGTATGGTGTATTACAATTGTATGGTAATTGTATTGGAGTGAAATTACATCTCAATACAGCTGCTCATAATCCCTCCCCCCAAAAAAGAACTCACTGGAGTCTGTCTTAACCCCATATTTGGCTTGGGGATGATACTTACCTTTATTATAAACTATATAAAACAAAAAGTGTTTTTAAATTATAGTCAGGTTGGGCAAGAAAGCAACAGGGATGACAAAGATGTGTTAGGACTTGAGAAATGGAATGAGTTACAAGAGAAAGTCAGTCCAGAATCAGGGCCTGGAAATAGGATTCAATGTATTTCAGGAAACTTGACTGTTCCATGGTTTGAATGACTTAGCCGCCTTGTACCGCAACAGCATCATTTCTCCCTCACAATCAGTTATAGCCCTGCATTTAAGAGGCCTAACATTAAACTGGAACATTCTCAAAAGGAACATGAAAGCTTTGCAGTGAAGAAAATTTTGATAATGAGATGCTGACATCACCCAGTCTTGAGACCAGATATTTCAGTCAGTGGCATCTCTCTAGCGAGGACAGCAAAATGTGCAGTTTTCAGTTGGGAAAAAGAACAGCACAGATTCCTTACTAAGTTTCAAAGTACTGAGTCCCAGGAAAACATTTTCTAGCTCACGGATGCCTTACAACTCCTCTACGGACTCTACACCCGGTGAGGTGCCAAGCTGGCAGCTGCCCTTGGGGGTGGACACAGGGCTGGCAGCTGCCCGCCACAAGATACTGTATACAGTACTGGAAATGCATTCACCCGTCCATTAATTCTACAGATATTTATTAGGTGTCTTCATGGCAGCCACTTTGCCAGACTCTATAATGGACATAAATTTTTATGAGATATAATATCTGTTCTCAGGATATTTATAGGCCATGTAGTTTTGCTCCAGGTTCCTTTTTAATAGTCTTTAGCAGACATAAATATTTTAAAGAAGTTGAGGTGAAAGTCACTAACATAAAATTAACCATTTTAAAGTGAACAATTCAGTGGCACTTTGTATGTTCATGATAATGTGCAACCACTGCCTCTGTCGAGTTCCAAGACATTTTTTCCCAGATAAATCCTCATACCCATTAAGCAGTCACTGCCCATTCCCTGCCCCTCCCTCCGCAGCCCTGGGCAACCTCTAGTATGCTTTCTGTCTCTACCTATTTACCTATTCTGAATAGTTCATATAAGTAGAATCACACAATATGTGACCTTCTATGTCTGGCTTCTTTGACTTAGCATGATGTTTTCAAGGTTCAGCCATGTTGTAGCATGTATCAGAACTTCATTCATTTTTCATAGCTGAGCGATATTCCATTGCATGTACACAACACAGTTTTTTTATCCATTCACTCATTGATGAACATTTGGGTGTTTCCACATTTGGCTACTGTGAACAGTGTTACCATGAACATTGGTGTACAAGAATTTGCTTGAGTACCTGTTTTCAACTTTTGGGCTATAAGCCAGGAGTGGCATTGCTGAATCATGGGGCAGTTCTATGTTGAACTTTTTGTGGAGCCGAGGAGCTGTTTTCCACAGTGCTGCATCATTTTGCATTCCCAGCAGCAATTACAAGGGTTCTAATTTCTCTACTTCACCACTGACACTTGTTATTCTTATTTTCTGCACTTTTGATTATAGCTGTCTGAGTGGGTATGAGGTAGTATCTCGTGGTTTGGGTTTACATTTCACCAATGACTAATGATGGCCATCATGTTTTCACATGATGTTAAGTATTTTTACAATGTAGCCAAGATACCTGTAAGTAATGATGCCAGGCCGTCCAAAAGACATTATCACCTTTGCCTTTGGGAGGGAGTGGAGCCTGAGATCGTGGAACAGCCAACTAGCACATTTTGATTGGAAGAGAGGGGGAGTGGGGTGGAGGAGGCCTGGGGTGCTGCTGCAGTTTGGGGAAGGGGCGCGGTCCTGTAAGAGCATTTGGGAGAGATGATACCTTGGCAACCAGGGGAGGGACTGAGGGCATTTCGTACTGTGTTTGTGAGAGTGGAAGGATGGCAAAATCAGCCCAGAGAGGAAAGTGCGGATGGTCAGGACCAGCCTCCCTATTCCCAGTTTCTCTAAGAGCGACTGCTCCGCTGATGAGTGCATGGTTACACTGCTCAGGGAGAAGAGGCAGCACTACACACTGGCCACTGGGAAACTTCTTCCCCCGGGAGCACGAGAGAAAGCGGCCTTGACCTGAGAGAAGAGAGGAGGTGGCAGTGCGCTGGACATCTAGAGTCCTCCCCAGACGGTGAGGTGGTGCAAGCCTCGTCTATAAAACCACGATTTGGGGGTGTGCAGAATGAACTAATTTTTTCTGTGTGGTGGCCTCCCAGGAGGGTCACATGGAGGAGACCAAGTCTTTTCAACTTCAATTTTCCTTCAGTTCATCTTTGACAATGAGACTCACTTAACAGTTTCTAGCTTTTTTGTTTAATTGAATTTATTAGGGGCCATTGTTTAAAAAATTACACAGGTTTCAGATGTGAATTCTAAAATATATCATCTGTATATTGTGTTGTGCTCACCACCCAAAGTCAAGCCTCCTTCCATCACCATTTATCCCCTCTTCACCCTCTTCTACCTGCCCCACCCCCTTTTTCCTCTGGTAACCTCCATACTATTGTCTCCATACTGTTGTCTGTCTCCAGGAGGTGTTTTTTTTAAGATTTTATTCATTTATTTTTAGAGAGAGGGGAAGGGAGAGAGAAAGAGAGAGAAAGAAACATCAATGTGTGGTTGCCTCTTATGTGGCCCCCATGGGGACCTGGCTTACAACCGAGGCATGTGCCCTGACTGGGAATTGAACTGGCAACCATTTGGTTCGCAGCCCTTGCTTGGTTTACTGAGCTACACCAGCCAAGGCAGGGTGCTTTTTTTTTTTTTTTTTTTTTGCTTAATCCCTTACCTTTTTCACCCAGCCCCACAACCTCTCCCCGCTCTGACAGCTGTCAGACTGTTCTATCTATGAGTCTGTTTCTATTTTATTAGTTTATTTTGTTCATTAGATTCCATATATGAGTGAGATCATATGGTATTTGTCTTTCTCTGACTGGCTTATTTCACTTAGCATAATGCTCTTCAGGTCCATCATGCTGTTGCAAAATACAGGATTTTCTTATTTTTTACAGTAGCATAGTAGTTCACTGTGCAAATGTACTACAGTTTTCTAAATTTAATCTTTATTGTATATTTTCCATTACCACTTAGTCCCCTTATACTCTCCCCCCACAATCACCCCACTGTTGTCCAGGTCCATGAGTCCTTTTTCCTCTTTGCTCAAATCTTCCACCCCTCCCCCCCCACTAGCTGGCATCCTGTTCTCCATCCATGAGTCCGTCCCCATCTTCCTTGCTAGTTCAGTTTCAGAATGAACTAATTTTTTAAGAATTGTTTTTAAATGAAGAATTTTTGGCTCTAACTTTGGAACATATAATGTTTTTTATATTTACCTGCCATCTCACACTTTGCCAACAACCCATTCTCATCAAGAGAATTGCTTTGGAGTCAATTTCCAGAAATAGTAGTTAAACTCCTCTAAGGGGTATTTCCATCTAATGGATGATAATTCTGAGCCTTTGCTTGGGAGGTTCGGACTTCGTCTGTACTCTATTCCTACCCTTGCTGCCTCTACATACAATGAGAGCTGTGCCAAGGACTGGCCTGTTGGTTCTCAGCGACTCCCACAATTAGGCTGAACATCCTTGGTGGCTAGTTTCCATCTCTATCATTTGCTGAAACTGCTCTCCCAAAACAGAATGATATTTTCTTAACTGCTGAATCCAGTGGACTTTTATGGGTTCTTACTTGACCTATTTTACCTAGTTGTCATTTAACCATCACTTTCTATATCACAGTCATATGGATAAAAATTTTATATATTTGTTGTGTGGTTGAAAATTTAACTTGCTGTATAACTTAGATGTTTAGAGAAAAATGTAATATCATTATTTTGTCCCTAAAAAGGTTGGCCTTCTTCTCAAGTCCACTGGGAAAAATTATCTAACTGTCCAGTCCAATTCCAAGTGGAGTCCAATCCTGTAAATTAAGTAGCTCCCATAGGTAACATTGAATATCTCTCTACTGGATTAAAATAAGCTTCTCAGAGATCCTCCCTCCCTTCTTCTGCTGCTTCTTTTCTAAAACATTGTTTAGGAACATGTGATGGGGAGTGTGACTTTCCATAACCCTAGGGCAACGTGGAAGAACCAGGCCATTTCGGGTGAAATCCTTTTCTCTTCTGGTCTCCAGGCCAATGCCCCTTGCCCAGCTGGGTGCTGCTTGCTCTGCTGGCAAAGATGGCTAATGTTGGTGGCTGACCTCTCTTGCCTTGGGCAGGTTGTGGTCCTGCTCCGTGGCTGACTTAGCCTCCCCTCCACTGCAGCTGATGGAGGGACTCCTTCGATATCTAGCCGTGACCCTCATTTGGCCCCAGCTCAGGAGGTCTGCCTGGGGGTCCTTCACCACTGCCATGGAAGTTCTCTCTGAATAGCCTCCATGTCAGAATTCGAGCTGTTGTGGAAACCTACCAAACTCCATTCTCTCCCTTGGCCACTCTAAGTTGCACCGGCCTCCTTTCTGTTCCTCGAACACCCAACACTCATTCTCACCTCATGCCTTTTGGAACCCTCTGCCTTCAGATCTCCTCATAACTGGTTTCTTCTGGTCATACAGCTCTCAGCTCAAATAGCTGAAAAAGTAATGGTGTTAAAGTCAAGTCTTAACATCAAACATAGATTTAGAAACAAGTGGATTAAATCAGCAGAATGTGTACTTGGAATAAGTGTTGGAACTATGAAAACATCTCTGCAAAGACTTATATATAAAGTTTCAATTATTTTCTTGCCTGGATCTCTGATGAATGCAACCCTCAATTTAAACCTTCTCATTTTTCTTTTTTAAAAATTCCATAACAAGTAGATACTCCTCAAGGAATGCTCAGCACGTGACTGTCTTCAAAGGTCAGCCTTTGGGCAGTTGGAGCCACTTCATAGACAGGTACAGGAGCTGGGGGTGCTGGGAGTTTATGTCCACATGGCCCTCCTCCTGCCAGCCCTATGCAGTGACTCACTGGGGCAGGAGTGTGAGTCCAGATGAACTTTCAGTCCCAATTTACACCAGAGCTCCTCTGGATCGAGCTGAAGCTGGGCTCTGCCTCAATCCACACCACTATGTATCTTCTTATAAAGTCTCATCCTGTGTCCTTCACTCTCTTATTGGTTTCTTCAGGCAGTGTGTCCATAATAAATCACTTGCACATGAGTCCTCGTCTTTGGACTCACTTCTGGGAAATTTAACCCAAGAAGTAGAGACTGTTTAGTTTGGTGAGCAGGAAGGAGTTTCCTGAGAAGGATGCCATCTGAGCTGAGACCTGTATGACCAGAAGAAGCCAGTTATAAGAAGAACCGGAGGGCAGAGGGTTCCAAAGGGCATGAGGTGAGAATGAGTGTTGGGTGTTCAAGGGACAGAAAGGAGACCAGGGCAACTTTAGAGTGGCCAAGGGAGAGAATGGGGGAAGAAGCAGCCCATGGGTAACCCTTCAGTGCGGGAGGCCAGCCTGCAGCTGATACAAGCTTTCTCATCTCCACTCGGCGGAGGCAGGAGTTAGAAGTTTAATAGCCTCTCCTCCCCCAATACTCCAGCACAGTCTATGGAGAGAGGCCTATAAATGGGAAGTGCCCTCTGAAAGATTATTGACCCTAAAGAAAATTGAAGCCAGCTTGTGTTTTTCTGCCGCAGTGCTTGAACAGCATCTTCACTGCATAAGTCACTTGTAATGACTGAATAGCTCCAACACCAATGTCCATGTCCGTGGGTCATTCATCTTCATGCCAAAATTATATTTCTCACTCCAGGTATATTCAATGAGGAATAATTGGTGCACTTTCTTCCTGATTCATGTTATGCTTTCTACTTAATAAAATTTTAAAAGGAAGATTTTAACAGAGCATTGATTATCTAGGCCTTAAGTCCCTTAAGATTTTTTCCCATTTGGTTCTATTTCGTTTTGTCAATATTTGTGTTAAGCAAGCTGCATTGATTTTAACGAGGAGATGCTATCCGGTGACCTTTCACAAATAAATGGTGATGTGCCAGAGCAAAAAGAATTCTGCCAAACCCTTCTTGGCTGACTTACCCACTCAGCCAACCAACTGGCATCAGCATTGTTCTTTTATTTTCAATAAGAGAAGCGGCAGCATACAAGGGGGAAAGGGATCCAACTGATTAAACAAGGAGACCAAGTAATTTGCTTTAGTCACCTCATAGCTTAGGGGCTCTGTGTTGCAAGTAATGTGCGACCCAGCAAATTGTAAGGTCTTTGGGTGAGATACCAAATGTACTGCACTGAACCCCAAAAGTAATGAGGGAGCTTTCTTTCATTGGCCTGAGATTAATACAAGTTGGAAAACAGTGGAAGGTCATTTTCCCCAAGTAGAGAGGATGAAATGGGTGTTGCATCCAAGGTGCAGAGTTTCTCCTTAGTTTCCTTCCATGATCTTCTATTTGGTTGTTAGTTCTAAGCATTTCCTTATGTGCTGTCCCTAAGTGCAGCCAGAGAAAAATCAAGCTGCATGTGTGTCTGGAGGGGAGAACTGGGCAGGGAGAGGAAGCTGAGAGAGAGGTGAGGGCTGGTCATGGCGGCTGCCTGGTAGAGGACCCACCCCAGAAACCAAAAGGTGTTTGTCTCCCAGCAGCCTGGTTCAAACCCACCCATGTCTCCCTTCTCTAGATGTACTGGTGAACTTCTTTCTTCTCTTTTCTCTCCCTTCTTTTTCTCCCTTGCTCATGTAAGAGGTGAGAAAGAGGCCAAAAATGGGGTTGGGGTAGGAAGAAAGAATTCTGAATCACACATTTCATGGCACTGGCTGCTGCTATTTCAATCCATACTTTTTGGTTGTCACTATATTTAAGGCACACAAATAAATTGATAAATAAAACCCTAGCAGCCATTTTGTATCTCAAGAATTCTAAACCCCTAGACCTATACACCTTTTATTATTATAAAATAAGATCATGCTAATTGTAAAAGTACCAAATAGAAATAAAGTTTAAAAACCCTCCTTATCACACCCACCGTCAATCATCTTTTCCTAAAAGTAGTTATTGCAAAATTTCTTTCAGAAATTTTCTATATACATATTCTCAAGCACACATATTTGAATTTTTTGCACAAGTGGGATTGCACTTTCACATGTTTAATTGCTTGGGTTTTTCACAATCATAGTTTTGACATCTTTCCATATCCATGTGCACAAATCTGTAGACAAGACGTCCATATACTTCATCCAACAAAGACACCTGCTGAGAGACAGGGAGTGTGCTGTCACTAATTTAATGGGACACCACTATTGAACTGCAAGTATTCTGGTGACTTAGAACACTTGGTCACACTATACATCATGGTTTAAAGCTGATCTCTCAGTTAGTTTGGAAAACTCAGTTGTTTTTTTTTGTTTTTTTTTTTGAGGGGATAAAGAGGTAGGGAATTCATCAAAGAACATGAGCTAGAGATTCTCATCTTAAGAAACTGTGGAAAGCTTTGGCCAAACAACAAACACTCCCAAAGTCTACCAAGCTGATGTGACAATTTTGGTCTTTGAGATACATGAGTGAGAATCTGGGGGAAGATGTTGTAAAGAGGATACAAGGCCCATGAAAGACATGAAGGTTTTAACACTGTCAGCAAGACTGGGCAGAGAATGAACGAGAGCTCCTTTCAGAACACAGGTGACTGGCGAGAGTAAATGAGTGCATTTGGAGCCATTGCTCATCCTCTTCTTTTGTAACTTTAAGTCTACCCTGCTGATGACTTCTCATATTTCACACAAAGAGTTTTTTGCATACATTGGGGGGCTAGGGCAGGAGTCGGGAAGATTAATACTGGCTGTTTTACTCAAGTCTGAACAATTTCCTTAGGGCATTTTTGGTCCTCTATTGAGTTGTGCTCTGTGGTTCATTTAATGTGAAGACAGCATGGGCTCGGGGCGTTTTCCTGGATAGAGAAGCAGCTGTGAGATAATTGGAGACCTGAGGTCCGAGGAGCCGCGGATGCGAGCAGTTGGAGCTCTCAGAGGCAGGACGGCTGATATAATGCTCACAGAGGAGGACGGGTGTCACCAGTTACTGTCTGATGCAGCAGATTGTCCCCCCCTGCCAGCTGTGTGGAAGGGACTAATTTCATTTTTACGTGACTTGTTATAATTTCTCATTTCTAATGGGATATTTTTCCAAATCCACATCACCAAGCCAGCTGGCTATCACATCTGCACATTCTTTTTATAGAATCTACCTAGGCTTGTGCCCTTCTTTTAGCTTGATCTTTGTCAGACAACCATTTGTCAACATCTACTAAAGATCCTCTTTTAACTCTTACATGGAAGGGATGCAATGAGCTGTTAACAAATTCAAAATTCGAGCATGATGACGTAAGAAACAGGGATAAAAGCATTGGAGAGTTATTTTTCTCGTCTCTAGGTATCTAACTAGATACAGGAGTCAAGTGACTCCCCGTGAAACTGGACACCACCAATGAGCCGCCCTGGAAAGAGCACTGGACTGGAAGCAAGGAGACCTGAGTTCTGATCCTGGTTCCAACACCGATTCACCGGGTGATCCAGAACAAGTCTCTGGGCTTCAGTTTCCTCCTTGGTGAAATGAGACAGGTGAAAACAGTTGATGTCTAGAGTTCCCTTCAGCTGTAACATTTTCTATGATTTTGATACTTTGTTTTCTTACAAAGCAAAAAATCACAAAAATTCTTCACATTTATTTTTTTCTCCATTTTTTTCCTAATTACCACTACAGTTTCCCTGAAGGAGGTACCATTTTGGGTCCCTTACTCTTCTTTTCTTCATGGTTTTGACAAGCAGCATTAGATTTGAGGCATGAACAGATTAGGAGGTTGCCTTTTGAATGTCAGTTGAAGGCTACAGTGTTTCTCACGTTGGCCTGCCTCTGAAATATGAAATTCCATCCTCAGGACTTTGTTGCCTGCAGATAAGGCACCTGCACTCTATTAATATACATATGCCCTGGGAGAGGCGAGGCATTAAGCTTGTTTCAGCTTAATTAGAATACATTTATCTCGGTTTTCCAAATGAGCTGGCTACCTGACCACAGCACCTTGGAGGAAGAGAAAGATAAGGTGAAACTTTTTATAGGGTAGAGGTGTGAGTGATACATAAAAAATCAGGGCAATGCCCGGCGTTGCTATCTGGTGGGAGTCAGAATCACAGACAATGAGGAGCTAGGGAGGGAGCAGAGGTGGGCAGTGGTTAATGGAATGCTAGAATGATGTGAGTCCTGGGCAGCAATGAACAAGAAAGCCAGCAGACCCCCAAGAACCCCCTGGAATAAATTTGCCTTACAATTTCCTTAGTGTCAGTCTGTCCATGTTCATTTGTATGAACTCAGGCAGTTCCTCCTTGCTCAATGAGCACCTGAGAGCAAGGAGGCAAGGAAGGCACTCACACCGTATTGACTTGTGCCTCTACTCTTTCTCCTGGTTCCTCCCGAATCTCTTTGTTTTCACTTTGCCTGAATTTCAGATCTATAATTAGAGTTGAGAAGAAAATGTCTGCACAGGGAGTTTTGTTAACACCACTGATTTTTTTTTTGGAGGGGAAGCTTTTTTAGAGGTGAAGAATATGGTAAATCTTCCCCCATTCCTTTATAAAACACTGTTCTCTTAAGAATGTCAGAACAGTAGGTTCCTGCAGTATTTTTCTAAAAGAACTCATTTCTATGTGGGGGGCAAAAAACACACCAAGACTCTCCATGGGTGTTGCTAGTGGTCACCCTGAAGCATCTGTGAGAATGCATGCTTCACTCCCATGGATGGAGAGTGAAGGAAATTCACTTTCTTCATGCTGGCCGAGGGGAGATATCATTTATTTGATGTGAGTCTATGTTTCATGCTGTTCTGACATTTTATAATGTGGCTTTCTTCTGCTAAAGAAGTTTTTATAGTGTCTTTTCTCACTTCAATAATTCATGTTTTTAACCTTACAAGCAACTCTGGATGTTCCAGTGATGGAGTGGCCCGGGAGGTTTGGTGAAAGCGGTATGTATACACACCAAATCTGTGTGCATCTTAAGGAAGTGGCAACTGTGAGAGGATTTTGAACAGGTGAGGTGCAAAAGCGAGGGACACCCCTCAACAGTCACAGATTTCAGAGTTAATATCTCCTGAACGCCAGTGGTTCTTTTCTTTTTGGTGCACTTGGCCCCACCCAACTCAGATGGCATATTAAAAATGAAAAATTTCTATTTCCACCTTGTTTTGCTGTGTTCACTCTCTTTTCTTGAATTCTTTCACCTTGTCTACTCGACAAAGAGACAAGGAACTAGGCCAATTTGTTTGGCCAGTCAGTGGGGAGAACATAGCAGAGGGGCGGTGGAAGCTCGTCTTCCATACCTACAGCCGTCGGTCCAGGCCCACTGCCCTGACCGTGGTGACACAATCTCTTCACCTCAGAACTACTTACGTCTGGGTCCTGTTTCCCCCATGGGTCTGAATATGTTGATTTATTTTCCCATCTATTTCCTTCCTTACTGTTCAGATCTGTTAATTTCTGTTGCTCCACCTTCTGGTTTCCTGAGTCTTTCCATTCTGCTGTGGAGCCCCTCCACGGAGATGTGTAATTCAGTTATTTATTCAGTAACTGAAATAACAAAGGAGAATGGAGGAGACAGAGGAGAGACTCAGTGAACTGGAAGACAGAACAATGGAAATTTTCAGTCCTAAACTTACATTTGGTTCTTCTATTTCTTTGCTGCAGTTTTCCATTTATTCATTTGTTTCAAGAGTGTTCATAATTGTTTGTTGAGGCATTTTTATCATAGGCTGCTTCAGAATGTTTGTAAGATAATCCTAAAACCTCAATTGTCTTTGTGTTGGCGTATGTTAATTGTTTTTTCATTCAGTAGGAGATCTTCCTCGTTCTTGACATGCCAAGCAATTTTCTATCAATGCTTTTAGATTATGTTATGAGACTCTGGATCTTAGTTAAACTTTCTGTTTTAACTGGGTTTATCTGACACCACCCTGGCATGGAAGGGAGGGCCTTGTTGCCTCATTCCCGCCAAGTGGAGGAAGAGGTGCAGATTCCCCACTCAGCCTCAGCTGACACCTGAGGGAGGCGGTGTCTCATTGCTATTGGATGGAAGTTCCAGGACATCACCGGGTCTCTATTGACAATGAAGTGGGGGTGACCTTGCTACCATTGGGTGATGGTGAAAATCCTGGCTTCGCCCCACAGGGGCAGAGAAGAGGTGCCTCCTCCTGCCTGGCGGAGGTAAAGTACAGGCTCCTGCGTGGTCTTCACCGACACAGTGCCGGTGGGTAGAGGCGGCTCACTATTGGCAAGGAAAAACTTCCTGGCTTCCTGCTCAGTCTTCCCTGACACCGTCCTGGCGGGGGTGCTGGGGTGCCTCATCAGAGCCTGGTGAGGATGGAAGTCAAGGCTCCCTACTTAGCTTTGCTGGTATGGGTGATGTCAGGCCACCATTTTTCTATGGTGTTTGTTGGAGCAGACCAGTTATTATCTAAAAATTGTCTGTCTTCAATCATGAATTTAAATGTAAAACCTAAATTTAGATAGCTTTTAGAGAAAAAATGTAGGAGAACATATTGGGTATCTGGGGCTAGAGAAAAAGTTGACACCAAAAGAAATCCATAGTATGAAAAGTTGATAAATTGGACTCCATCAAATGAAAAACTTTGCTTCTGTGATTCTGTTAAGAGGATAAAAAGATGAGCTATAGACTGGAAGAAAATATTTGCAAAGAACATGTTCCCCAAGGGAATAAATAGTATCTAGACTACATGTTTAAAACCTCTCCAAATTCAACAGTAAAAAAACCCCAAACAAAAAAACCCAAACAATTCAATTAGATAATGGGCAATAGACACGAAGGGACATTTTCGCTGAACAGTATGAATTCCAACAATACCACACGCTGGTGAAGCTTTGGGAAAACTGAATCACTCATCCATAGGAATGTAAAATGGTACAACTACTCTGGAAAACAGTTTGGAAGTTTCTTAAAAACAAAACAAAACAACTCAACATGGAACAACTATCCAACCCAGCTGGGCACTTATCCCAGAGAATTGAAGAGTTATCTTCACACAAACACCTGTATGCAAATGGTGATATAGTTGTATTTATAATAAACAAGCACTGGAAACAAACCAGTCCCACAGTGGGTGAATGATTAAACAAACTGTATTATATCCATATCACAGAACACAACTCAGCCAAAAAGAAGAAAAAAAAGCAGCAAAATATTGATACAACAACCTGGAAAATTCTCTAGAGAATTATGCTTCATGATAACAGCTGATCCCAAATTGTGCCTATGGTATGATTCCATTTGTATAACATTCCTGAACTGACAAAATTACGGAAATGGGGAGCGGATGAGTGGCTGTCAAGAGTTAAGGAGGGCATGGAGGCGGGGAAAAGGGCTGTGGCTACAAAATGGCAGTAGTGAGAGATCTTTGCAGTCCTGGAATTGTTTTGTTTCTTGAATTAATTTCAATATCTCAGTTGTGATATTGTATTATAGTTTTGCAAATGTTTTTCTTGAGGGAAAACTGGGTAAAAAATACAGGAACTCTCTTGGTTTTTCTTACAACTGCATGTGAATCTACAAGTGTTTCAAAATAAAATTTTAATTAAAAAAATCTAATAAGTCAGGTGACAAAGGGGGCAAAAGTTTCCCAGACAAAGGCTAAGCAGTCAGAAGTTCTGGAGGTGAGACTGAGAGATGATGTGGTTGCAAACCTTGGGTCCTTCTGAACCACCAGGAGGAGCCTCGGTTGTGGACCAGAATTTGAGAAGTAATGAACTGTGCATATGAGAGTCATTTCAAAACTGCAGGCTTACACCTAGGGCAGGCATTATTGTAATCAAGTGTCGATAGCTAAATATCTACCACTCTTCTAGGGAGTTTGTGTGGTCCAATGGAAATAAGACAGCTACAGAATGGCAAAGCTTTGAGCCAGAAAGAGGGCTCACTGAGCCAGACCATCAGATTTGGTGTGGTGGGATGCCGCTGGCAGGGTGCCGCTGGTGGGGTGCCACTGGGAAGGTCCACCTCTGGGGCAGGGCAGGCCACACCGGCTGCGCCTTTGAGGAAGGTTGAATCTGATGACTTTGGGGATGCTGCCTTCTTCTTAAGTCTGGTCACTTGGTAGTATTTCTTTTTATTCTCTCAGTTTGTGGTAAATTCAACATTTTCTTCTCTACTCAGCAGGAAAAAAAGAGAGGCCAGAGGGCAGCTGTGGATCTCGGCAGGGCTTAAACAGTCCCTGCTGGAGGTGAGGGAGAATGAAGATGAACACATCTTGGGGGAACGCTGGTAATTTCAGATCAGGCTCGCTCACCTTGTCCCTCCCCCAAGGCATCACTGCACCTTTTGCTATGTATCTCCATCCCCCACTTATTGTTATATGCCTCCCCCCAAAGAAATGGTTAAAGATATCTCCTTAACAGAAGGAAATCACACTAGCCATTCAGTTTATTAGGCATTTCCCCATCCCTCACTTCAGGTTGGCAAGACCCGTGTGCAACAGTGGCAGATGCACACCCGCATAGATCTTCCCCCACGTAGACTTCTTTCCCAGCTTGCTTTCTAGCATCAGGATGGTTTTTCATCACTTTCTTAATCATTGGAAAGAGGTTTCTCCCCTTCTTAAATGTACGTAAGTCTCTAGCAGTGGCGGCTGGAAGCAGGAAAGACTGTGAGTATGCTTTTGTGATTGTGTAAGTGATGGCAAAAAAAGGTGCACATGGTGTCTGCTTGTAAATTTCCCTAGTGAAAGTTAGCATCCAATTTCCTTTCTAAAGAAGAAATGGAAATATCCTAATGGTTGGCAGCCAGAGTATTGCAACAGTGGGCATTTATAGGTCATTCACTAAACCCTGGGACAGGTCCTGAGGATATAAAAGCAACTCAGGCCCTGCACCAGGGCTTTATGGTTTGTTAATAAAAGTGGTAAAAAGCAAACAAACAAGCAAATAAACAGACAAACCTGGGTGGGGAAGGGGAGTATATGCTGTGGGACAGGAAGGGCATGATAGCATTAGAAGTGCTCTCATTCATTCTGCCACATAGTGAAAACCATTCCAGCTTTGCACGTATGACAACGGACCCTCAAAGGGATGAAAGAACTTGCCTGTGCTTGCTGAACTGGAAAGTGCTGGTGCTCAGGTATGAACAAGATTTGCACATGCCATACTGTCAACAGAAAAGAGAAAAAAAATCAGCACACAGGCAAGTGCTAACTAACTACATGCCCAGGAAGCGGCAGGTGACAGAGGCTGTGAGGCACCTGAGGAGGGAGAGATGGCTGTGACACGAGTGAGCACTGCATGGATACGAACAGTGAACTCTGTTTGACGGCTAAGCTGGAGGGTCTTTCTGGTGTTGTCTTAATTGGATGTGAGAGCCGCAACAGCAAGCCAACTTAAACACATCTATACACTTGGTAAAGTGGCACAAATTATTCTGTGGACATATCCTCAATAAATGCTATCTACTATTTTATATTTTTATTTTTAAAATTATTTATTATTGTTCTAGTACAGTTGTGTGCATTGATCCCCCACCACTCCCCCCACCACCACAGCCATCCCTGCCTCCCTCCCCTGCTTCCACTCCCCTTGGTCTTGTCCATGTGTCCTTTATAGTTGCTATATACTATTTTTATTAAAAAGAAAAAAACATATTCCTTCAAACTTGTCTCAGAGCTTTCTTAAGATTAGAATATTACTCTATTCCAGGACACTCCTGCCTGTCTTCTTTCTTCCTTCCCATTTCCCAGGAGAATCTGTTCTTGTCCATTCTTTTTCTTTGAAGTTAACCAGCCCTCCAAAATGCAGAATACAGAGTGAATACTAAAACACCCAACAATAAGTCATTATTCAAGGGAACTCTTCCTTCACTGGCACTTCACATAGGCTAAGGAGAATGTATGGGAAAAACACAACAAACTGGCCTGAGACTGTGTTAGAGGACAGAAATCATTAACATGAGAGTGTTCAAACAACCCACCTCCCTCCAACTCTCCAACGAGACTCCTCCAATTATGAGCTCAACTCCTCTCTTCTCCCCCAGCTAAGAGGGATGATCCTCTCTCCCCTATAGAGAAGCTAAGTCCATTGACAAAATGAAGACGTGGGGAGCAGGGGAGAGGAAAGGGGGAGAAAAAAAGCATCTAGAGGGAGGCTTTGGAGTGAATGGGGGATGGGAGGAAGTGCAGTTGGGTGGGATTATGTACTTGGACCTCCTTCCAGATTTTAAGTAAGTTGAGTGTAGTGTTTGAGCATTGTTGTGGTTAATTTTAGATTGTTCGTGGATGGAATTTCTATATTTTCAGTAGTCAGAACCACTTCTGAATGATGCACCAAGCTTGCTGTATTCTAAAACTTAGAGATCAGCAAGGATCAGCTCACCTGGTTCTGTGGGTGATTTGGAGGGAGGTGAGTGAGCAAAGTAAATCAACTCAAGAACAGCTAATGTGCAAGGATCACCTGCACGGAGATTATTAGGTTAAACTTTGGAAAGTGCCATACTTACTAGAAAAAAAATGTTGAATGTTGTCAATTTCATATGATTGGATCTCATACATTCTCCTAATCTTAAATCTATTTCTAGAACGCTTTAAAAGGGTTTTGAAACTAAATATATTGGGAGGAGTGGACTTGGGTACCAAAAGATATTTGGATTCTAGAGCTTTTGCTTATTAGATGTATGATCTTGGGAAGGTTAGCTGAACTCCCCTGAGTCCCAGTTTTCTTGTCTGAAAAATAGACATGACAAACCTGCATATCTTGTAGGGGTGGAATGAGAGATTATGAAGCACATAGAGCTTTTAGCCACATTGTAGGCACTCAGATGCTGATTTTCCCACTGAACTCACCTCACTTGGGTCTTCAGCTTTTATTTGATTGAAAGGTTGGACAACATAGTTCATCTCTGTGGCTTTGCACTAACCCCAGAACTCAGAATCAGTTGTGTAAAAGGAACCTGGTAGCCTATCTAGTTCAATGCTGCATTTTACAAATGTGGAAATCAAAGCCTGGAGACATTTCTCTAGGTCACAAAGCTAGCCAGTCTCAAGATCCCTGCTGCCCAAGGCCGAGCCGCCAGGTCCAGAAGGTTGACTAAGTTGCTCAAGGTAGTTGGTTTGATCTGTGGTTTCACTGTCCTTCCTTCCACCCAGGAGAAACTCAGCACAGGGAGGAGAGGGGACAAAGGGTCAGCTCTTCATTTAGGCTCTTTTTTTAAAAAAATTGAGATATAACTGACATATAGCATTCTATTAGTTTCAGCTATACAACATAATGATCTGACATTTGTATACATTGTGAAATGATAAAGGCTCTTGTGCAGACTGTGTGGCTCCCCGGAGACTCAGAGCTGCTCTGGGACTCAGGCAGGAGTGGCCAATTGATTCCATCTAGTGCTCAGTCATTAGTAGTTGCCTGGGGAGCTGTGCTGAGGATTCTGTGTCCACTTCCAGGTTCATCAAGACAGAGTTCTATGACTGAGTAATGATATCTTCCTTGGGCGTGGAAGGGGAAATAGTGGCATGAATTTCTGGTTCAATGAGATAAATAATCTCCTGAAATAAATGTAATAACTGAAGACATGAAAGAATATGAAGTATGCCATTGAAACAGTCCATGCTTAAAATATTAGGAGAACATGTGAAAATGAAATCACCTTCAATTTTTTTTTCTTTCAATGGGAAGGGAGGTTTATATCTGTAATATTATTGCTTACCATATTTTTCAGACCATAAGACACACCTAGGTTTTAGAGACAGAAAATAGGAAAAAAATTTTGAAGCAAAAAATGTGGTAAAATATTTAATAACATAAATAACCCGATATTTCACCAATGTAAATGTAAACAGAACTCAACAGTAGCATTAACAACCATTATTCCTCCCAAATTGGTGGTGGGGGTGTGTGTCTTATAGTCTAAAAATATGGTATATTGTTATAAAAAAGAGTTCTTTAATCTATACATTTGTTGTAAAAATGTTTCCAGAGCTTCGCCTACTGTTTTGTTTTCCTCCCTCAAATTTCTTGATACTGATGGGATCCTTCAAGGGCTGAAGCCATTGGAAGAGAAGGTGATCCATAGGGTCCCTAACCCTAATTATAATGCATTGCTCTATTCATTTTTATCGACCCATGCATAGTACAGTTGTTAACACGTGACTTATGAGCCAAGGCTGCTCCTCAGGGAGGGGAAACGGTGACCACATCAATTAGACAGAGTCTTCCAAAGGCTTCTTTCTGATCCCATGGGAAGTGATGGATCTAATTTTCATATATGTTCATTAGTGTTTTACATCTGATTCAGAGGATATAGAGTCAGAAGAATTCATAACCAAAGGCAAATGTAGAATGAACCTGTTGGCTAACATGGCTAAATAAATACATTGGCTCTTTGGAGACATGCATTTTATAAAGTAAGAAATATGAGTTTATAATAAAAAGATAAGAAAACAGCATGCAGGCACTATGCTTACATCACAGATTTCACATGGCAGGCCGAACAGGCGGCCCACTTCCCAGGGTGTGAGCAAACGCGAGGAGTGGTAAGGCTTGTGAAGGTGACCTGAAAGTTGGTGGAGTGGTTTGTAGAGGCACAGAATGATCACTTGTCCAAGAATCACCGTTTTCTCATTGGGCCTTATTTTCCACATGAAAGCCTTTGTCAAAATGATGCTGTGTTCTCAGAATGAATCTTTAATGCCTTCCTCTCTGCAGCCTTCTGTATCCTTCAAGGGGTTATAATGTCTTCCCCCTGGAGCGCCCACTGGCCCTCATGGGACATCTGACATCACACTCTGACTACTATTGTAGGTGTTTGGGAATGCTCTCTGACCACCCTTCCACACACATGGGTTCTACAGCTGACAACTCTTTGATCCAGTGGCCTTAGAGACTGGCCTGCCTGGGGAACGGGAAGCTTGTGCCCCTGATTAACCTGCAGAAGGATCCACTTTTCTCTTGGCTGCTTCCTGACTACTCCTGCCTGCAGAACTCAATCATGATGGGACACCAGGGAAACAGAGAGTAGAACATTTACTCTGAGACATGAGTTTGTTCACAATCACTCTGACATGTGTTCACTGCTTGTTAAAACCTTTTCCCAACTACTTTTTCCTTGTAAGTGTTGTGAGCTCGGAAACTTCCAAATGCTTTTTTCTTGTATGTAGAGTATAGGGAGTAGATTCTCACCCCTTATTCCATGAGTTTCATTCTTTCTCTCTCCCACTCTCTCTCTCCCTCTCCCTCTCTCTCATGGTAAAACTACCTGCTATAATAAAAAATAAACCTCAAACATGGTGGTGGCTTGACACAAGATAAATTTATTTCTCTATCACCTAACAGTCTGATGATATGTGAAATCCTGCTCAGCACAGAGATTTTCTACCTGTGGTCATCCAGACACCCAGGCTCCTTCTGTTGTGCAGACCTTCTGTCTTCTGCTTCCAGCTAATGAAAAAAAAAATCTGAAAATGGCCCCTCTCATTTCTGCTCATATTCCATTGCTGTGAACTAGTCCTATGGTCAAACCTGGGTATAAGGAGTACTGGGAAATAAGTCTATGGTTGGACAGTTACCTCCCAGCAACAAATTCATCCTATAGAAGAGGGAGCATAAATTTTGGGGGGGTAACTAGCAGTCTCTATCACACTGTACTATGTCAGTGTGAGTGAGAACCATGGTGTTAACATAGCTGTTTCCTGTCTAATTGCCTCAATCCAGCCCAGCAAGCAGCATTTCCAAAGCTGTTCTTGAGTTGCGCTGGACCCCAGGACAATTCAATATCCACCACAAGGCTGAAGCCACACCTTTGGATGCTTTGGCAGAGCAGGGGATGGGCTGTTGCAGAAGGGTCAGCAGCAAGTTGTCAGTCAGGGTCCCAACCCACTGCCTGCAGTTCTGCTAGCCCTTCCCTCTTCTGTAACTTTATTCTAGATAGTAATATGTTTGGCGATGGATATGTGTATTTCTTACCCTGTTGGCTTTGTTAAAATAAATATATATTTTTAAAGACCATGCCTGGTCATGCTTATTTCTGTTTCAGCACTTAAGACTGTTTCTCCAGTAGTCCTAACACAGTGCCTTGCTCATACAGGTTGACTATGTGTTGAATGACTAGATAAACAAACATTAATGACTTAACAATGTCCAAAGGAAGTTGTATATCACAGTCCTAAACATTTTACACACCAACTGACCCATGGCCCTCAAATAAGAAGAATAAAACTTAGTGTTTACATAAGATGGGGACCACCTACATAAGGGAGCCATCCCAGCCCATGTTCTCTGAATTCAATGCTCATGAAATAATGCTTTTGATGTGTCTTTTCTGGTCATTATTTGCTTAGAAGAAGATTTTTCCCCCCTACCTGGCCACTGAATTGGACAGTGACTTAGGATGGTATATAAGTATATTGGTTTTTCAAATTGGACTGGGGCAGTGTGAATCACTCTGTGTGAATCTTAGTTGCTCTGCCCCTGAGCACCTTGGCCAGGCAGACCCCTGTCCCACAGCTGACCATGTCAGAGCCCAGTAAGCCCAGTAAATGGAGAGCCCATCTCGCCATTTAAGGTGCAGGAGTGGAAACCATGGTTGTCAGCCTGGGTGCGAGTGGGCTGGGTGTGAGGGAGGGAAATACGGAGTGGTGGCACCCTAAGAGGGAGACAAACAAATATGAATTCGTGCTTGAATGTGTCTAGCTGGAGTTCAGTTAACAAAATTTATGACCAGATAGAGAATTGGGTAGGCTAGAAGCAAAGAAAGTATTTGTAGAAGAAAATAACATTATGAAGAGCGTTCCAATTATTCTGAAAATTGGCTTAATGACAATTTTACCCTATTTACTGGCCCTCCAAACTTCATCAAGCAGAGACGCTTTTCATTTCTTTTAAGCCTTGAAGGCATCTGGAAGGTGATTTGCAGTGAAGTTCCTGGGCGAGGTTGATAGCACCTGCAGTGTAGTCTTTATGTGGGTTCAGGAAGGGGGTGGGGCCCCTCCTAGCTGTGCTTCTCTGTCTGTAGGGAAGCCTAGAAAAGGAGCTGGGTAGAAGGGGACAGGGAAAGGAGAAGTTTGCCTGGTTGTAACTATACTAGAGATCTACCAGGGCAATTGAAAATATTTAATAGTAGATGCTAATCTATTGATTGGGACCACAGACTTATGCTACCAGACGCACCTAAGCGTGAATAGCAGCATTGATTAGAAGTAGTTTCTAGGCAACTGTTGTCTTTAGTGACTTTCCATCCCCCTTCTATTTGTTTAAATCTCCTTCAACACTATAAACAGAAACAACACCTTTATAATTTAATTTCTCTGCACTTAATTCTAAAATGCAAATACTCCTGAGAAGGGTCACAAATCGAAGCCAACACACCCTACACTGATCCTAGCTCAGCAGGTGCTTTTTCTTGATAGAAGACATTCCTGAAGAATTCTGGGAGTTGGGAAGTGGAGGAAACATCAAGGAAACACTGTGGCCTCTGGACCGGAGCCATACAACAGCCGGGAAGGCTTTAGTGTATACCAGGAATCTGTGGCAACATGCACAGAATTACCTGGGTAAGTAGAACGCCCAGCTCATCTGGTACATTGCACCCTGCAATGTCATGACTCCTTCCGAAGGCATGGAATTCTCTCCGTAACATACTAGATTTAGAACTACGTATTTAACAGTAACTTATTCACATTGTGAATAACCTGATAGCTCTTGAGTTGGCTTAATCTTTCATAAAGATTGAGCCAATCATAGAAGTTGAGGTAATCATGAATATCTAATGTAGAGATAATCATAAATATCTAATGTAATCATAAATATGAGATAATCATAATCATAAGGATCTAAGATAGAAGTTGAGATAATCATAAATATCTAGTTGAGATAATCATAAATACCTAATGTAAAATTGGTACAATCTTTTGGGAAGGCAATATCTATTAAAAATTTGAATGTATTCTTTGATCAAGCAATCTTACTTTTGGGATTTTTTTCTACAGAAATGTTCCCACAGTTATGCAAAGATATTGCATAGATTGTTTCTTTAAGCATGTTTATTTATAGCGGTGAATAATTAGAAACAATACAAATGTCCTTTTGTAGGGGATATGTTAAGTCATGCAAAAATCATAAAACAGAATACCAAGAAACTTAAGAAGAATGAGGTGTTTCTGTAGTAACTGGTGCAGAAGAGCGTCGAAGCTGTATTGTTGAGTAACACAGGAAGTGCAACACAGTACACACAGGGCAGTTGTGTGTATTTCTCCATAAGGCTGCACAGTCTCGGGAAGGGTCTGCAAGGACACACACCTGATTGAAAGTGGTCGTCATCTTTAGGAAATGGGGAATTTTACTTACTGTTTTTATTATTTCTGTACTGTTTGAGTTTTCCACAACATGTATTACTTTTGATATATGTGTTTATACATATATGTATACACATACTTAGACATACACAATTTAAAAAAAAAATCCCTGGCCAAGGTGTAGGCTTAGTTTCGGTCACAAGCCCTCCTAACCAGGGAACACTGTCTCTTGTGTGTGTCCAGTTCTAGTTTTGTGTCCTTTTCCCCCCCTCCTGACTTCCTGCTGTATAGGTGCTCTGGGTACAAGGTCTCTTATAATTTGACACCTTTGCTTCAAACCCTTTTAAACGTGCTTTTGCTTCATCATGTGCTCATCCCTGTTCTTCAGTTTTCTTTGCATTTCTTCTCCCTTCTGTAGTTTCCCATTCTCTGTGTTCCGCTCTCCACTGTCTTTTTCATGTTGACTTTCTCTCTCTGAAGAGTCCATCTTCTAAAAGCCATCTTTCTCTGACTGCTCTTGTTTACCACCAGCCACTCTGAACTGGGTAGAAAACTCTCCCTCACCTATTCAGCGGAAAGTCTGAGCCTGCCTGCTTTTAGCTGTTGGGATGCACACCACTAGCTAAGGACACTCTGAGGTTCACAAGTTTTTCAGCAATTTCCTCACTTGCTAACTCTGCACTGGGCAATTGATACACTGTCACTGGCCTAATATAATCTGCTCACTGCCAAGGGAATGGCAGGAGGACTGAGGTGATGAGTCTCCAAAATGACACCCAGGGATTCTCACCTCTTAATATTCACACCCTTGTGTAACCTCCTCCTACAGTACATCAAGGTTGACCTGTGTGAGTAACAGAACACTGTGGAAGTCACAGTATAAGACTTCCGAGGATGGATTGTAAAAAGCATTGCAGCCTCTCCCTTGGCTTCCTGGATTGCTGGCTCTGGGGGAAGCCAGCCATCAAGCTGTGAGGACACAGCAGCAGCCCTATGGAGAAGCCCATGTGCAGGGAGACTGAGGCCTCCTACCAACAGCCAGTACCACCTTGGCAGCTCTTAGGGTGAGACCCCTTAAGAGCAGATCCTCCAACTCCAGTTAAGGGTGCAGACGGCTGAAGGCACAGCAGACATCTAAGCTTGCATGAGAGACTCAAGCCAGAACCATTCAGCCAACTCCCAAATTCTCAACCCATATACAGGGTATGGGCAAAAGTAGGTTTATAGTCGTGGGTATGCAAACAGCTTATTCTTGTATTATTATTCATTAATTTGTATTTTCCCATACAAAGAACTGTAAACCTCCAGTGGTCCACCCCTGCAAATGGAGTAATGAGATAATAAGTGATTCTTACTTTTATAAATTGCTAATGCAGGGTGATTTGTTTCACAGCATCAGATGAATAATACAAGAACCATGTCCCAAGGACACAAAAGACACAAAAATCATCCTTGGAAGTTTCTCCCTGTGGTCTTTCCATGTCTACTTTTTTGTAAAGTCAAGGCTGTAGCAAGAAGTAACTAAGGACATAGGGTTTGGTGATAGACCAGGTTCATAATCCCAGCACCATCATTTCTGAGGGTTGTGACCTTGGAATAAGTTGTTTAACATCTCTGAACCTCAGCTTTCCCATTTTTAAAATGGGGGAGAATGAGGGTATTCAGCTAGGAGAGCTGTGTGTTAAAGATGATATATGTAAGAATAAAAATCCCAGGTCCTGATAGGGAGAAAATGTTTTATAAATGCTATCTTTAGAAAAGGCAGAGATCCAACCACAAAGGCAATCCCCTCGCAATATTTCTCCCACTAACTCTTCTCGGCAGATATACATAAAGTTAACAATTTGAATTTGGTTCAACTTTGCTTTGCTACATTGTTCATTCACTGTCTTGCTACTGGATGAGTGAAAATATCCTAAGCACACAGCGGAATCCTGGAGACCCTGAGGCTGCTTTGTTAAACCAAGGGAAACCTGAGAATGGTGTCTGCTTTCCTTTGTGGATATAGCAACACCATTCATACCTTAATTAAGAAAGTGAGCACTTTGTCCATAGAATTAGCATTTCTCTGATTCAGAACATGGGAGGCACATTGTCTGTGTTGTTCCACCTAGCCCGCAATCTCACATTAGTGGAACTTTATCACCAACAGATATGTCTTTCTCAGATGTTGGTAGATTGATGGTAGAATGAACAATTCATAGCTTGTGCAGACCCCAAATCCCAGGATTAAATTTTCAATGAATTTATCAGTGTGATAGATTGATAGAGACTCATATCAGAATATAAAACTACTAAGTATTTGTAGTGATTCTTTATTCAAAAGCTGAGTGATTCTGCTTCCTGAGCTAAACACTTGGGCTGTGACAGCAGCACTTCTTTTCTTTGCAAGAATATTTTTCAGTCTCCCAAGCAGTGAAGTAAGTTTTTTAAGAACAGAACTTACAAAGTTCATGTCAAATGGCAGAATCAAAGATGGATTGAAATGGATGACATGTTCAGGAAAATCTATTGCTTGGTCAAAGAAGGTCTGTGGAAATTAATTTTAAACAACCCAGCAGGATAAATCTCCAGCATTACTGATGAGGATTAATTTTATTCAGAGTAAATAATGTGAGAAGTTTCTACCTAATTACCTTTCTTGTCATGGATTTCCTGTTATTGCACTTTAGACTTGTGGCCGTAAACCTTCTCTACTGGGAGCAGACCAATACTCACACTGGGCATTACCTAAATTATAATAGGTTTTCATGATGTGCAGACTGTTAATGTTTTGGGGTTTTTTTGAGACAAAATTTAACCTTTTAATAGACTTTGGCAGGCAAGCCTCGTCTTCCACACAGATCCACTTTATATCAATCAGGGTTCAGTTACAGAAATAGAACCCCTAGGACATATATATCTCCACAATTTGTAAGTATATGATTCTCTAAATGGGGATTTCACAGGATATAATTGTGGGAGCTGTTTAAACAGTCTCTGTAAGGCTGTTATCTCATACCTGGCATGGATCCTGAAGTCTGCAGGCAGCCGGGTGGGAAGGGAAGATGGATAGAAAGTGGGAGGTCAAGGACCAACTGGAATCCATGAGCATGAGCTAGACCCCTGGTCAATTCTCACTGCCTCCCACCTGGATGTCACAGGTGTCTGCAGAAGTTGGTCGTCTTCGTCCTAAAGCTCAACACATACCTGACCCAGAGGTAGGAGAAGATGCAGGAGGATCCAGGCAAGATGGAGTTACCCGAGAGGAACTTTCCAGGGTAAGTTATAGGCCTAGTCACTGCCTCACATTAACGATGTGAGACAGCAGGCGGGCACCAACATGTGTGAGCTATAAAAATCTTGCCTCCTCCTTCTGAGCATAAAGAGTAAAAATGGCCACTGATTCGTTTTCACCCTCTAATCTTGCATGAAGTGTATTTTTTGGCTCTCCCAAACTGGAATCTTAGGTGGATGGGACTTCTGAGAGTTGTAGTATGGTCTGGCTCAGTCACCGTATTACAAAGTCACCACATCCCTGGATTCTCAGCACCATCTGTTTCACGCCTGATCTCCCCGCCTGATTTCCGAGTGCTCTGGCCTCTATCAGCCAACACCTGCAGCTCTTTTTCTGGAGAGATGAGCGTAGGCTCCTGGAGTTGCTTTCCCTGGGAGTGCCTGGGAGTTTACTTTCATCCAGGGCAGGCCTTGACTCATGACTGACCAGTGTATCGGTCCTCAGTGTACCTCAGTAACTGGGGTCTGTGCTGGGAATGTACGTTTCTCAATAGTGAAATTCTCCTGTGGCATCTCATACGGCCCAGTGGCTAAAAATTTTTCCAGAAACTTAATTTTCCTATGGTAAGATCCCTGAAAATATACTCCTCTATACCTCTCTGAGGTTGACGGCCTGGCCTGTACCTGATCTGATCACACCCCAGGTTACAGATGCCTCACCTTTTCTCATGACCTGGTTATGCAGATCTGGACTCACTGTAAGACTTACTTCTCATGTGTCCTTCCCAAGAACATCACCTCTGGCCTGTGCTTTTATATTCAGATCTTGGCCCCCCGCCCACCAGCAGGCCTTCTGGATCTGCTTGTCAGAGCCTCCCCCAGCCTGATCCACCTTGCTGGTGCCAGAGCCTGGCTTCTGACAAAAAAAGGAGTTGGCAAAATAAAAATGTTTCATGTGAACAAATATGGAAGCCAAGGGTTGAAGAATGCTAATAAAGACAGGAAAAAAATATTTATTCAACAGTGCTCCAGATTTTGTTCCAGGTGAAGGACACATCGCAGTGAACTAACCAAAGTCCCTGCCCTCACAGTGTTCACTTTCTCATGAGGAAGAGAAAAACAATCACAAAATCCAAATAAATATGTAACATTTGTGGTAGAAATAAGCAGTAACCAGATAAAGCACAGGAAGGAGATAAAAAGGAAAGAACAGTGAGATCGTGCTGCTCAGATGGTGGTTTGCAAAGTCCTCTCTGGTGGGGTCACATGTGGGCAGAGACCTGAAAGACAGGAAGGGGTGAGTTTCCACTCCTGGTGTCTGGGGAAAGAACCGTCCGTGCAGATGGAGCACAGACGTGCAGGCCCATCAGCTTGCGGGAATGAGCAGGGCATTCTTGCAGCCTGCATTGACGGATTAGGAGGCATCCTGCTGAGCACTTTACATATATTATCTCTTTGAATTCTAAAATGGTGATGTTGTGATTAACGTTGCTATGAATGTTTTTATACACATGAATTTTTCTTCACTTATTTTAATCATTTTTATAGGATGAATTCCTAGGCGTAGAATTGGAAGTCAAAGAATATGGACATTATTATAGCTCTTCATATTTTATTACCAAATTGTTTTCCCAAAAGCTGGACCCACAATGTACGTTGCCACCAAGAATGTCCAGAATAACAGAGAATGGCAGGTTTTCTTACAAATGTCCACACTCAAAGGACAGTTTGATGTTTCCTCAAAGTATAAGGTAGAAGGAAGTTTTCTGGACGTTTTGTTATTAATAATAAAATCTTTAAGGCAAATTTGCTTCCAGGACACATTCAACCAAAATCCACAGTATTAAACCTACCCTAGCTTCTCAGAGTAGTGAATTAGGATCACAAGAAGTTCAAGTTCTGGCTTTGCCTTATCCAGGTGGCTTTGGGCAAATCTCTTAACTATGCCAGATTCAGTTTGCTTATCCGTAAAATGATGACTTGTATTTGGTAAGGATATAATGAGAATAGAACGATACACTGAGTATGGAAGCGCTTTCTAACTCTGGAGCATTCTACATATATCCGTTAGCCAATATTATTTACTAGGCACTCTGTCATCGTCTTACAGACAGGAAGCAGAGTGTTTATTATTAAAATAATTCAGGGGATGTTTTTCTGGGAGGCTTCCTCTTCTGGCAAGGTAGCTCCAGTTTCTTGGTGCATCCCCACGCCCAGCTCCACACCCAGACCCAGTCCCAATCCCCATGGTATGTGGGAAGCTAATTTGGCTCTAGGCTCTTGAGGAGAACAGTGGCTCAGACCTAAACCTGTCAGTATATCACTCCACCCTCTGATGCCAGGGATTGGTTGAGGGATGACATAACAAGAAGCCCTCCTGGAATATTTGCTGTAGCACCTAGGACAGTGTCCTGCTCTTCTGGACCTGAGAATAGGTTGAGTATCTCGCCACTGCAGAGGAAGAGCCTGCACAATGATGCAGCTGAAGCAGAAGAAAAGTGAGATAAAACACATGAACAGAAAACCCTGACAGCATTATCTGACACCCCTGCTTGCCTTGGGCTTGATGGTTAAATGGGCCAATACATGATTTTTGCTTAGTTCAGTTTAAGATGGATGTTCTGCAGAAGGCCAAAGATTTAAGAATTTTATGCCTATACATTAGTGTTGAACTCTGTATTTCCCAAAGAGTTCCACATATTGTATGTTCACTGTTGGCGGCTCCCAGCAGCCCTGTAAAGTGTCATTATGCAGTTTTTAAAGAGAAATGGCTGGAGCCGTGTATGTGTGGTCATGAGCCAGTTCAACACTCAGAGGTAGACCTGCTGCTTCCTCCTTGGGGGACTTGGTGCAATTACCACTTTCTCTGAACCTCAGATCTCTTGTCTGAAAAACTGGCCCACTAATGCTGGCCACAGAGAGTTTTCGGTGGATTAGAATGAGATAGGGAGTAGGGAGTGCTTACTGCAGTACCTGTGGTCATCTAGCAAAAAGTGCTGGTATCACAATTTCTGCAAAACTTGAGAGCTGGTGAATGTTACTGCTGTGACCCAAACCACACCATAGCCCACTGCTTCTCATACCTCATGGCACCTTCTTATTCCTTCACAGGCTGTGCACCCCTGAGTCACCACAAACTTCTCTGTGAGCTTGACTTTGGGGGGCTTTAGAATGGTAGAGAAGAGCTGTGGGGACTTTTAGAAGCCAAATAGGAACAAAATTCACCCAGGAGGCATGGGCTAGTTTTTCTTCTGTAGTCCTCTGACCTTTTCCCAGAGTGATGTTAACCATGAATTCTGGCTTGTGGAAATGTTGAAGAATATTCCTAGAAAACCTATTAAGAAAATTCATAACAAAGATGAACTGAAACAACAAGGCAATATAGGGAAATACATCAAATAAGTGGATATTGATTTTCATATGGAATAAGTTGGCAAAGAGCAACAGGGTTCTTACCGAATCTGCTGACCTCATTTCTCTTTCCTTTAACATGATCCACATGTTGAAATGCAAATTGAGTAGCGGAACAGCTGCCAGGTGTTTTAAGTGCCTGTTACTCATTTGAAATGGAGGAATAGCTGCATCATCGGCCTGTGCAGTAGAAGAGACAAGAGATGTTTTCATCAGTTCCTGTGTCTCTGTTTTCTTCTGATTTTGCCCAAGAAATTTATTAAGGTTTGTTTTTAATGATCTGATTGAAGCACATACCCAACTGGTTAACTGGGTTATTAACTTTTCATTTCTGAGGCAATAAAATTCTCTAACCCCATGTGTCTTAAGCTCAGAAGAAAAACTACTGTATGCCCTAAACCTGAGGCGTGCAAAGAATAGTGTTTTGCTCACTGCACTCAAGCATTTCTACGTGGCGACCCAGCACACACACAGAAAATGCAGAAAAAGGCAACATTGTTATGATTCTGGTATGCTTGGTTTTGTTGTTGAGATAATTGCAGTTTTACTCTGCCATCACTAATCTTGTTTTACTAGTTTTGGTTAAAGTGTGAAGAAAACCCAAGATTATACAGATGCTAATTGTGATTCAGTGTTTATAAAGTTTCCCTTTAAAAAAATCAGTCTCCAGGGATGATTCTGGCAACGTTTTATGCACAGAGATCATTTGTGATTTTGCTGTCACTAGTTCCTTTGATATTAGGAGAAGGTATATTCCAAGTCATTTTAATCTCTTAACACTTCAGTAGTAATCTCTCAGGATCCATAGAGTCAATATTGGTTTTAATATTAGCATTATTACTTGGTGACTTTAAGTGAGACTCATCGGAACTGATTCCAAAACCCAAATATTCAGAAACTGATTGCCTATGCTCTGTTTACAGAAGACGTCATTGGTGGGAGCTAAATTTAGAAGCAGGGCAGCGATGCTCAGGGTGGCTGCTTTCTCGAGATGATTGTGAATGGAAGACAAGTAACCACATTGTTTTCCATTTCAGAGATGTTTGTTTGTTTGATTAAGCACAAAATAACCAGCTATCAAAATACCATCCCCTTGCATGTAGTGGACAAGGTGTGTTTAACGAGCCCCAGGAGACCTGTTGGGAAGCAGAGACAGAACTGCTGGAGCACATGTCTCTGATGTGTGATCGCACATCAGGGCTGAGGGATGACCGATTGTCCTCCTGCCCTGTGCTTGGACCCGGGAGTGAAAGTGCAGTCTCTCTGCTCCCTCCTTGCAAGTGAAAAATTTATTATGAAGGATGGTTCGTGTACTTGCCCTATATCCTTTTGGGTTCTTGTTTTATGACCCCAGTGTTTCACTGTAGATTTTCTCTGGTTCTAATGCTTTCTCTTTGTCATTTATCATGCTGACAGTTTAATGGAATTGCAGGCCTGGCAGATGGTGCTGGGATGTCCTTTCCCACACAATGCTAAGGAGCTTTAACCCTATCAGGGGGTCTCTTGACACCCTATTGCAAGAAATGGTGCTAACAATCCTGATATGACAAAGCAGCAACCAGGACAGTAAAAGCTCACATACATCAATTTCGTATGTTTTTGTCTTCAGCGCTTACGGTGACGGTTATGTAGAGAGGTTCATTAGTGTCCTGCGGGGGCCAGCACATACACAGCTGGGGTAGTGCACTTGGTTAATAAAACTTATGAGAGGAGATAACATGGTTTTCTGAAATTATGTCAGGAAGCTATAGGTTATCCTCTAGAATATATCAAAAAAAGCAAGGTCTAGCAAGGCCAAGAGAATATGAAAACAGTTACAACCTAATCAATTAAAGAAAAAGCTGACACTTGTTGAGAATTTACCATATCCCAGAGAAGGATCAAAGTGCATTATTTAATTTAATCAGCTCACCAACATTTTCAGGCAAGCATTGTTGTAACAGACCTTTGCTGAGCTTTACTATACGCCAGGCACTGTGCTAAACGCTTTACAGGCATTGGCTTATCTTTTCTTCCCAGCGACTGTACCTCTTAAACATCTTTCTGTGAGCTCTTCAGTCCTGCACACCTGTACTGGCCACCATCCTAGGCCAGACCACCAACAATATTTTAAAACTTTTAAAGACATAAACTAAAGAGTTTATGGGAAAGATCACAATACAGTAAGGAGCCCAGTTTTGGCGTGCACATACACATCCATCCCAGGGGACTGCCCTGATCAAGATAGGGAACATTTCTAGTGGCCTCCCTCCTGTCCCATCACAGTTACTCTCTCCCAAAGGAAACCCATATTCTGACCACTGTCACCATAAAATGAGTTTTCCTGTTCTTGCACTTTATATAAATGGAGTCACACTGTGTATATCTAGGGCCTGGCTTCTTTCATCTGACATCATGTCTATGAGATTCATTCATATTATTGCACAGATCAGTAGTTTGTTCTTTACTATTCTGTAGTTTTCCCTCATATGAATATGCAATAATCACCTATCCATTCACAATTGTTTCTTGTCTTAATTACCTATTAGCTCTTGAATTGGTCTCCTGGCATCTCCACTTGCCTTCTATTCTTTTCTCCTCTCAATAGTCAGAATGATTTACTCTGAAATTTCTAAGGGACATTTGCATACTGAATCTGGGAAGTGCTAGTAGTCTGACCAATTTGGGTTATATTTGGGGGTAAAGAGAGTCCAATTTAACAATGTCAATTAAAAATATATTCATCATGCAACTAAGGCATGGCTTCTTCTCTTTAAGAGTACATAGGAAGACAATTGTATAAATTAATACATTTCATTCAGTGAGTGGTTATACAGTAGTGGTAGAATACCAGGTTCAGGGTGGTCACAAAGAGGATGAAACCTTTCTCAACTTCCCATCATTGGCTTTGAGTCCACACCCACTGAAAAACCTTCTGATAACTGATTGGCCTCCAAGATACCTGGATATCTGGACGCAGGTCCTAAATAGGAGGCAGAAGACATCAGTCAAGAATGTCATCATTAGAACAATACATGGGGCATCTGGGTTCACAGATAGGTTTGTTAGTTGGCATGTCATGTGCTTGGCCAGTGCTCCCCCACCCCACATCCTTGAGAAACCGGGCAATTCTGTGTATATGGACAGGAGTGAGTTTCTGCTCTGAAATGCTGGGAATCAGACCCCACAAATACATTACTAAATGTACTACCTGGCTTGCGTAACCAGGTAACTGACTTTTCTGACATCTGTAGTTCTCTAGCTTCCAACTGTGTTCAGTTGAGCATGCTGCACAAATTAGGCACACAATTCCTAATTTTCAGTTTGCCGTGATGGTGAAGTGTAATAAAAGACATGTGTGTTTACATTAGAATGGGTGTTGAAGAGAAGACAAATGGCCAGTTCCTCGTTTACATAATAAGGTATTTTTCTTTAGTTGACGATGCCGGGTAAGTCTGTGTACCCTTGAAACTCTCAAGTAGCTCCTTATGTTTTTCAGGTCCTGTTAAGAACATGAGGCTCAACTTCATGATTAGATTAAGTTTACCAAGTAGAACCATACCAAAATTGAAACGATTGGTTAGTTTTACTTATCATTCCTTTTGGAGAAGTGAAAAGTGATTTTTTTTATCTTTTTAAAAGTATATTTTATTGATTATGCTATTACAGTTTTCCCAATTTCTCCTCTTATATCCCCTCTCTGGACTGCACTGCCTCCCCCCCTCTCCAGCATCCCCCCAACTTAGTATATGTCCATGGGTTGTACATATAAGTTCTTTGAGTTCTTTGTTTCCTATACCATTTTTGACCTCTCCCCATCTATTTTATGCCTACTGATTATGCTTCTTCTTCCCTGTACCTTTTTCCTCCTATTCTTCCCTTCTCCCTCCTCACTGAAATTTCTCCATGTGATGTCCATTTCTCTGATTCTGTTCCTGTTCTAGTTGATTGCTTAGTTTTTTTTCATTGTTTGTCTTTTCTTTTAGGTTCATTTGTTGATAGTTCTGAGTTTGTTGTCATTTTACTGTTCATATTTCTTATCTTCTTTTTCTTAGATACGTCCCTTTAACATTTCATACAATAAGGGCTTGGTGATGATGAACTCCTATAACTTGACCTTATCTGGGAAGCACTTGATCTGCCCTTCCATTCTAAATGAAAGCTTTACTGAATAGATTAATCTTGGATGTAGGTCCTTACCTTTTATGACTTCAAATACTTCTTTCCAGACCTTTCTTGCCTGCAAGGTTTCTTTTAAGAAATCAGCTGATAGCCTAATGGAAACTCCTTTGTAGATAAATGTCTCCTTTCCTCTTGCTGCTTTTGGGATTCTCTCTTTATCTTTAATCTTGGGTAACTCAATGATGATGTGCCTTGGTGTGTTCCTCTTTGGGTCCAACTTCATTGGGACTCTTTGGGCTTCCTGGACTTCCTGGAAGTCTATCTTCCTCACCAGATTGGGGATGTTTTCCTTCATTATTTGTTCAAATATGTTTTCAATTTTTTACTGTTGTTCTTCTCCTTTTGGCACACTTATAATTCAGATATTGGAATGTTCCTGATTGTCCCAGAGACTCTTTAGCCTATCTTCATTTTTTTGAGTTCTTGTTTCTTCATTCTGTTCCAGTTGGATGTTTATTTCTTCCTTTTGTTCCAAAGCATTGATTTGAGTCCTGGTTTCCTCCCTGTCACTATTGGTTCCCTGAATATTTTGCTTTATTTCATTTTGGATAGCTTTCATTTTCTGACCAAGCTCAATCCATTCTGTGAGCATTTTGATTACCAGGGCTTTAAATTCTCCATCAGATAGTTTGGCTATATCCTCATTGCTTAGCTCTCTTTCTGAAGCTTTGCTCTGTTCTTTCATTTGGGCCATATTTCTTTGTCTTGGTGCGCCTGTTAAGTTGTAAGGGGGCGGGGCCTTAGGTATTCACCGGGGCAGGGAAACCCTCCTTGCTGCTCTGAGATGCTGCCTGCGCGGGAGTGGCCAGGGAGGGAACTGTGCAGCTGGCCTGCTCCTCTCTAGTGCACTTTCCAATGGACTCTCCTGTGAGACTGGGAGTTTCTCTCACCGCAGCAACCACTGTCCTCCACAGTTCTGAGTTGGTTCTGAGTCTCAGTTTTCCCTTTAGCCAGCCCCACCACCTCACCATGGGTTCTTATGGGTCTGGTTGTTCTGTTTGACTGTTTCTTTAATTCGTTGGTTGTCGGAGCTCCATGCTATTTGATTTTCTGGTGTTTATGGGTTTTTTTAATTGATTTTAGATGGGTTGTTATCCTTCTTTTGGTTGTGCAAAGGTTTTCTACACCTCCATCTTGGCTGGAACTCCGTGAGTTTTTTATTTCCATGAATATAAATGGTTTTGCTCTGAATTTGGTAAAAATTTTGAAATAGGTTTTAGAAGTTTGTTTATTGAAGTATTTATAGAAAAACACGCAAATCATATACAGCCTGACAAATCATCTTAAGGAGAATATGCTAGTGCAAAGTTCAGCAATTGTACATATTTTACATAACATTTTGTTATTGTTCTTGATCTGCTTTTTTTCCCACTTACTGGTGACTAATAGAGTCTAAGTATCTCTTTCAAAAGTTATCACGTTTTATAATGATAGCTCATGGAGTTTTCATCTCTTGTTTGCTACTTGACTTTTTATCTTTTTGCCATTTAAATAGTACTGTGAGGGGACTGTTTGTACAATTGTCTTCTCTCTTCTGAGCTATTTAACTGCAACATGATATCACTTCTTCAAAAGTCAGGGATTGTTTTAAGGCTCTTTTTACTCAGTTTCAGGTTGCTTTCTCTAATGTCAATGTATAGTACCTTGAATAACACATATGTATACCTGCACACTAACATTAAACATTGGGTTTTACAACTTTAAATTTATCTGATCTTGTTTCATAGGAGTATAATTCTATAAGAGACCTAGTGTGGTCTATCTCCACCCATTATCTTCCTAAGAGGTGGCTAATAAAACTTTGGCAAATTAATGCCAGGATATTTAACTGTATTTAAGGTTGTAGGTGTATAATATAATTAGTGTTCAGTTAGCTGAATTTATAATTAAACCAAAATACTTTTAAATTTTCATGAAAAATATTTTTTCATAGAGCTTCTAAAGAGTGTCCATAAGCAGGTGACAGAAATCTAACCTGGGATTCCCAACTGATAAAAAAACATTTAAAGTTATGACAATGTTTTTTCTATATTCAGAAAAGTTTAATACTACCCTTTGGTTCTATGACTTTTGTAAAAAATATCAGTTGTGAATATTACTTCTAACACTAAGGTGCTAATCCAAGTCATTTTGTGTTGCAGATATAAAACAAAAACTGCAATTCATGCTTAATCCCTCACAAGAGGCAGAGTGTTGGGTATTGATATAATCATCTTTGAAACTTCAAATGAATTGTCCCTGTAACATCTGCCAGGCAGGTTTCTCTCCTGCCAAGTGGCTCTGGGAGCTGTGGGCAGGAGAGTGGAATTATTTTTGGCACGCCTTTTAGCTGCCTGTAATGTGTTAATGGATTTGGTCGATAGGCAGCAGTACCCTTGCACGCCGGCCTCGGGGGCACAGCCAGAGTGCTATCTTGGGGTCCTCAGGGAGACACATGGAAAGGACGTGAGCATGCTCTTCACCCATGAGACGGAAGTGACACCTGACTAACGTGTCTAGACACAGTTCTTCACAAAGCCAAAGCCCAGACCCTGCCTCCCACACGGCATGTGGGGTTGCCCCAGGCTCCTCCGACCACTTTTCTGTCCTCCTCCCTCATTGATTAGCAGTGAAAAGATGAAGGAAAATGCACCTAGATAAGGACATAAAAAACACCCCTCAAACTGCCTTTATCTTAAAATTTTAAAATGTGAATAACAAATGAACACATGGATTTTTGGAAAAGGATCCTCATATTCATGTTTGTTTTTTTAAAACTCTTGGCATTATTTTCAAAACTCTGGGAATTCTTTGTTTTTATTATAATATGTATGAGAAACCATAAATTCATAGGCTTTTTCTATAATAATCTAAGCACAATAGATCCAGAAAGAGTCTTAAAGCATTCAGTCCAATTTACTGTGTTTGTATTATCATTTCTACTCTAACTTAGCCTCACTTGTGAGAGAATGTAACCTCCATGAGGGTGGATGATTTGCCTAGTTTACTGCAGTATTTAGACTTTGTAACAGCGGTGCCAGGCACATAGTAGATACTTAATGAAATGTTGTTAAATGAGTGAATGAATATCTATTTTTAAAATAAAAGATACCATCTTAGTGGGGACATCTCAAGGGGAACTTCAGTTTTCCTGTTATATCCACGGAGTTTTTTTTACAAATCTTTTTTGATGACTACAGAAGTCAGAGGGGGGTGTGGTCTGTGGTTTTTTTTTTTTTTACTTTTAAAAAAGACTTTATTATTTTTAGAGAGAGGGGAAAGGAAGGAGAAAGAGAGGGAGAGGAGCATCAATGTGTGGTTGCCTCTTGCATACCCTGAACTGGGGACCTGCCCTGCAACCCAGGCATGTGCCCTGACGGGGAATCGAACTGGTGATCCTTTGGTTTGCAGGCCAACACTCAATCCACTGAGCCACACCAGCCAGGGCCAGTCTGTGGGCTTTACCCTGCATCAGAGAGATGCACAACCTGGAAATACTGGGGAAATAGCGACCCGATACATTCCCCTGATTCCGACCAGGCCCCAACATCCCTTGCTCGCTTCATGATAAACAAGTTTACCAGAGGAGATGCCGAGCCTTCCCTAGAGAAGTGTTTCAATTGACACTCTTTTCTCCTGTTTCTAACCTAGAACAATCCTGTTAAAACAGCTTGCTTGTTTTTGTTTGTTCCTTAGTGCAGGAGAAAAAAGTGTCTGTCAATATATTTTACGTTTGTATTTTTGACAAAACTCTTACCTTGTTCCTTAAATTTGTCTCCTCTAATGTCAATCAACAGTATTTAGAGTCTCTGTTACAAGCCTAGTACTCTGCTTTCCCGTGGTTTCACACCTTATTTACAACACCTTTGATAACATTTTTCATTCTTTTCTAAATCTCCAATATGTTCACGACTTGCTTAAAATATGAAGCCATAAAAATCAGTAAACAATGTTGGGTGCATTGGGAAAAGCAGCTTGTACACAGGTTTTTCGGGGAGACCTAGACTCCCTTTTGTTCATACCCAGGAAAAGGGATATTGGTACATGAAGCCGCTATGCAGATGTGACGAGGAGAGGGGATTACAACTATAGAGACAGGGTAAGAAACTTGTTTTCCAAAATGTCCCCAGTGGGATATAAATTTTCCCTCATAGACAATAAAGAGCACCTTATACTCAAACTTTCAAAGTGCTAGATATTTTCTTGTTTTGTTTGGCTTTGCACTGGAGTTACTGCCACAATTACATTTGTAACAAACCGTCCCCAAACTCAGAAGCTTACAAACAACAGCCATTTGCTCTCATGCTCGTGGGCATGCAGGTTGGCTACAGTTGATCCAGCTGACCTAGACCGGTGTCAGCTGGCCACCAGGTGGCCACTCTAGGGTCAGGGGGCAGTGGTTCCTCTCGACTCCACATCCCCATCCTCCTTGGGCCAATGGTTACCTGAAATATGTTCTTGGGAAGAAGGACAGGACTGCAAGAGGCAAGCATGTCAAAAGCTTTTGCTTGTATGTCATCTGCTAACATTCTTGTGATTAAAGCAAGTCGCACGTCCAAGTCCAGTATCAATTGAGGCAGAGAAGGATACTGCACCCACAGTAAGAAAAGGAAGAAAGCGATCATTTGCTGAACAGGAATCTAAATGATTACCCAGACCACTCGACTGTAAATTTTACAAAGATGGGTCTTCTGTCTATTTTGCTTGCACTGTATCCCCAGGGACCTGCACATGTAATGGTTCAATGAACATTTGTCGAATGAAGGAAGGAAGGAAGGAAGGAAGGAAGGAAGGAAGGAAGGAAGGAAGGAAGGAATGCAGATTTGGCAATAGCAGACTAAGCATAGTATTAATGTCAACAGAACAGCATATTCTCCTTAAAACAAAGCATGAATTATAATAAAAGATATTTTAAAATGTATGACACAATTTGTACTAAGGTACACACAAATATATCCCTGTGTTTGTATCTGTCCCACCATCAGCAGAATGTAAGAAGTGCTGTTCTGGCCGGGAGGTACTTCCAACCTGGATAAGGGTGAGGGCCTCCTGCGACTGGCACTGACTGCTGAGCCTGCCTTGCCGCGAGCTGTTCCGCCCGGAGCTGCCCTGCCTGACCAGCATACCTGCTGATCATGAATCACCCTGCGGAGATCGCTGCAGGCCAGCTCCCCAGTACTGTGACCCCAACCAGCTGGGGTGCACGGTTTGAAGCTGTGTTGCAGGGAGTACTCTAGGTGTCTGTGCTGTCCACCCCAGTTAGAGTCAGCTAAGACAGCTCACGCTTCTGACGTCCCTGCTGTTGTTGATCCTGACACCTGGCGCTGAAGGCTGAGCCCCACCTGCTGCTGCCTCACCTGGCAATGCTGCTGAGCCTGGGTCAGGATGGCTCTAGTTTCCAGGAGCCATGGATAAATTGCCTCAGGAAGCCAAATAGTTTATCTAGGTAGATTCAAGTCTGGCTGCTGAAGAAGAGGTCAAACCATCTGAAATTTGGTCTAACTTGAAACCTCATGACAACCCGCCCTTGCCAAAACCAGGATGACTGGTGATTTCAAACATCTCAATAGAATGTAAATTTGGGGATGGCAACTTGTCTTTCTTGGATGACATTTTCCTCCCAGTGACTGGCTGGATCGTGACACACACAGGGTGGGGCAAAAGTAGGTTTACAGTTGTTCGTATGGAAAATAATACAGTAATTAATAATAATAATACAAGAATAAACTGTGGTTTGTGTACTCACAACTATAAACCTACTTTTGCCCAGCCTGTATTTAATTAGTATTCTGTGAATGTATGAACCAAAAGCACATCCATTCTCCAAATTACTGGTATTTAGCTTTATAATGTATTTTAAGTATGCTATCACATTAATGATACTTTAAAATTAAATAAATTTTGATTCAAGAGCTCCAGGTTTAGAGCAGTAACTGGCATATAGTTAAGTACTATGTAGTATTTGATAAAGTAAAATCAGTTCAGAACAAGACTAAAATGACATTCTCATCCTTGTTTTTCCAGTTTGGAATGAAGTACAAATAGTCTAATTTCTCTGTCCTGCCTCCCCATTCTCCTGTAAAGGAGGTCAGATCACTAATATGACGGGAGTGATAGTGGCAACAATAATGTAATAATGACAGCTAGTGTTTATTGAGCATTTACTATGCACCAGGCACTGTGCTAAGTGTGCTGCATGCATCATTTTATTTAATTCCTCAAACAGATGTATGAGGTGCAGCATATTATTAATGTCTTTTTGCAAAGGAACCCGTGGCTCTCTCAGGTAGAAAATGATGAAGCCAGTGTTTTGTATTTTAAAGTCTGAGTCTTTTAATGCTGTTTCCAACATGGACGGGGGCTGTAGGTGGAAGTCATCTTCTCGGTCCTGTTGAAGATGTTGGTATCAGGTGCTGGCTGAAAGACGTGCATGGGTTTTATAAAGTGTCTCTGAAAACCCAGCTTTCCTGACTCAAAGGAAAGTAATGGAGATCTGTGGCTTTTTAACATGTTTCTTAGAATTTTGGCCCCAACTCTAGAAAGAACCCAAATGTCCTTCCCTCTAATATCCTCCTTGGCTCAGACTGTTGTAAGCAAGTATGAAAAGAGATGATAATGATGTCCACAGAGAAGTTAATTAAGCAGAACTGGTCTTCCACAACTAAGAATTCCATGGAGAACTTTCTAGAGCTTCACTGAGATGCCAGAGGATACTGTGTCTTTTGGGTCAAGGAATCTGCACCATTAGCACCTCTGTGGGGCAGTAGAAGATGCTTGCCATGGTTCAGGGCAGGGAACTATCCTGAGCAGGCGTGTGTGTGTGTTGCTGTCAGCTGACACCAAGAAGAGGCAACTATTGTACCCAAACTTTGCATAGTTCGCTGTGACTTTGCATTGCTCTTGGGAAGGTGATGGTTGAGGTTCCCTCCTGAGAATAATGCCCAGAAGAGGCTGTGCGCAGGCTGACAGCAGCTCTGCGAATCCTCGCCAGGCCTCTGACACTTTCCTGGATTCATTCTGCTGCTGAGGCTCTGGAAGCAGCAGAAGACAAAAAGGGGTGTGAGCTTACAGTTCTCTGAGCTCTCTTCGACTCCTCGCTGAGATGACGGGACCCTCACCCTTCAACATGACACCTGTGAAAGCCACACTCATCACTCATGGAGTAGCTGCTTGTTCAGGGGGCAACGAGGGGCTCTGGTTCTCCGTTTTCAGCCTCAGCAGACAGCACGATTCCCAAGGTGATGTAAGAGTGCCCTGTGTACCAGGTTCCGTGGGACAGTTGAGGGAACACTGGGCTCCCTGTCGTACAGTTGACCAGGTGTGGCCGTACCACATAAAGTGTGGGGAAAGCGCCCTGGGTGCAGTGAGCCACAGTGTAGCCCAAGACTTTTGCCTTCCTCCCTGCAAGGGTCACCTTCTCTATTGTACCTGGTGAAAGGAGTTGGCAGTTCCATGGGGCGGCTACCTTGTTTGTAACCATCTACCCTAGTTTCTGATCAAAACCACAGGACTATGTGCTTCTCTCTGCATGAACATGCTTGGCAGTGCTGGTCCCACAGGGAAGTGATGATTTCCTTTGCTGCTTTACCCCTAAATCACCCACAGAGCCCCCAGCGGAAGGCTGCTTGGTGTGTAGATGTTTAGCGATGGTTTTTGGACAACAGGGTCTTTGTGTCTGTCCCGTGGCACAGCTTGGGACATGGCAACACTGGATGTGGAAAGGCAGGCAGCCACGGAGGAACATTGCTATTCTCCAGTGTCCTGACCATTTATCAGAGGGGATTTTTCTTTCTGGCTTTCCTACCTTGTTAGGGGTTCGCTGTCTTTTCTTCTCTTCACTTCCACATGAACCTGCCACACCCACTTCACTCTTCCTGTGTTATGCCTAGTAACGTAGCTCTCTTCTCCACCCCAAAATGGTTCCCGACTTGGTTTTATGTGATCGAAGTCTTAGTAAGGAGCTTTGCTAAGGACAAGGCCTTACATATAGGCCTCTGCCCTTACCTGTATAAAGAACTAGCAGGAACTTGAAAATTACGTTTTTCCTCTTAATATGGGAAGGGTCCAATTCTGTGGGAGGACTCCTTTACCAGTTTGGGTATGCTGAGAAAACATATTAATTTCCACTTTCTTTTTATGTCCTCCCTGCAACCTAGAAGAAGCCTCTAGGAATAAAGTTGTATCCCCTACCTCTGAGTTACATTAGATTTTGACTTTCGAAGATTTCTACTGAAGCTTAGGGTAGAGATAAACCTTATTTAGGATGCTACTCGCTCTAACCAATTCTGGAAAGAAACTCTGCCAACAACGATATTAGCACACATGTGGAACAGCGCTTATTCTGTACCAGTCACTCTTCTAAGCATCTTCCAATCTTACTTATGTCACACAGCAATCCCATAAGTGATAACTTACATTTTCTGTCTTACCTGTAATGCATCACCTGAGTTACAAAGCTGTGGTGCGGTTCAGCTAAGTTGTCTATGGGGACACAGCTGATGATTAGTTGAGGTGGGCAGTCAGGGTCCAAACTCTGTGCTTTAACTTCTGCATGACATTGACTTTCATACACACAGAAAAGGGTTGTAAGGTGGGACCGAGGCAGGGGACTCTTCAGTTCTCTACTTCGATCACTGTCCCTATATATGTTGTAGAAATGAAATACTTTCTGACGGGAAAGAAATGCTGCAAAATAATGAAAAACAGTGTGTATATCAAATGAGCTGTCTCTAGGAAACCTGTTGTCATGCACAGTTGTATCCTTTGGAAAATCTTCAGCATTCCTACTGTTTATGATAGATATCCTTACCAAAGCACAGAGGGACATGAGTTTTCCAACATGGAAGTTCATAGATTTTGTGTCTACCTGTTACTTGACTGATCATTTAATAATTGTTTTGATGAACCTATGAACCTGGAGAGTCAGTGTTGTTGCACAAAGTATTATTTGTTGTTTTACACTATTCAGAACAACAAGCATCTCCTTGTACAAAATTTCAAAACTCAAAGAACTGCATTCCTGATTTCCCAGAGTAAACGCCAGGTGCTTAGAGAGGTTCTCCTGTGTGCATGGACACGGTGTATGTAACACATGAGGATTTTTGAAAAGAAGTGGCTCCTTTTGTTCTGTATTTTTATAAAAGTTGTAACACTAAAATATTCCCTTTGGAGGGATGGTTTAGTGACACTAACTCCTGGGCAAAAGGAACCCAAACATAAAAGAGTTCCTAATCCATTTGGAGCATTATCTCCAAATTGCGAGCTCAGTGGAAATTTGGAAAGTATACCACCAGAGGGAGTGGGATTACATTTCAAAAAATTTAATCCCATCACTAAACATTCTGTACTGGTTGATTTAGTGCTCCAGTTAAAGGTGATTTCATACATGATGAAAAGCCAAAATCTGCTGAGATGCTCTGATTACCTTTGACTTTGCATAATTGGATTCCTGAAAATAAGAAGTGCCTGGGAGAATTATTGTCAGTGCTCTGATGTGAGAGGATTCAAGATTTGTCAATATTATCAAACTGTCAAGGAAGCGATATAGTGGTAGCTAAATTTAGAACACTAAGAAAAGCAGCTCGATGGTGAAAGGACCATGAACTGTAATTGGGAAGTTATTTTTATCCTCTTCTATTATTAACACTATCACCTGACTTGTTAGATGGAGAAGCTTCCTTTCTTCTTATGTTTGTGATTTCAATGTTCAAAAGTAATTAGAGCTTGTAAATAACACAGATGATCAAGTACAATTCTTCCTAAAAAATTTAGAAAGAAATATTTGTTTAGAAAATAGTTGATCCTAGAGACACTGAAAGGAAAATAGCTGATATGAAACCATATTAGTTCATTCAGTGAGGTCCAGGAAAGAAAATGGCCAAGATAATATAAACCTAATCACCTTTGCCGCCTCAACCCTGCTGTGTAGGGAGAAAAAAATTAAAATACCAATGATGAGTTCCTACCCAGGACAATTAAATAAAAACTCGAGGATGGAGATTCAGTCAAAACAGAGAACCTATTAAAAATTACATCTAAATTATTAAGTCTCCTTAAATCATGTGGTTGTATGTGCCCCATGCATGAGTTAGTTTACTTTTTTCTCTTTTTCATTTCCAGACATTGATTCATCCTTCTTTACCTAAATTAGAAGGTCCTTTCCAACTCCAGAGGTTGAGAGCCTAACGTGATGATAGCGCTTCATTTGCAGAGGTTAATTGCTGAAATGACAATGGCATCTTAAGATTATGTTCACTCTGGTGCTGCAACTGTTGATTGACCAGCCCACTGAAGAGTGACCACACACGTGGTTAGTGACAAAGTCAGGACAGACTCCAGGTCTTCTGACTTTTTCTGCTGTTACATGATGAGATAAGGGTCTCAAACCAACACTACCTGGAAAAGTACAATGTCGAATACCTTGTAAAACTCCTTGGAATGTAAGATTTGGCAACATCCACTTTAAAGTTTTTCCTGTGCTAGTTATGATAATGTTTGAAGGTCGTAAGAGGTTGGGGCCTCAATTACCTGTATGTACTTGTTTAGGGGAGGATTATGGGTGGTTCAGTGAGGAAAATTTTGACCCTGCCTGGATGGAGGTGGCCAAGATGGTATATCCTTCAGTGTTGGCATGGCTGCGGCAATATTCATTAGACAATGAATATTGTCTAAATGTCAAAAATGTCTTTGGATTTATTACTTGTTAAAGCAGGTAAATGGATCTTTCTTCAAAGAGTAACATAGAATATTTGGCTCCAAGGACTTGTCTATAATAACCAATATCATTTAACTAATAAATCAATTATGCAAATATTTACTAAACACTTACTCTGTGTCTGGCACTATGCTATGTGTTAGGAATACAATGGTGAGCAAAAACAGAGCCAGGAGCTGCCCTTGAGGAGCTTACAATCTGGTGAGGGAGACAGGCAAATAAACAGGGTTTTTCTGAAGAAGCAACTTCTAGCTTAAGACGTGAAGAAACAGACCCAGATAAAGGCAGGGGGCAAAGGATTGAGAGATATAAGGAAGAGCACATTTAAAGACCCAGAGCTGAGAGAGGTCATGGTTTTTTCCATCATCCCAGAGAAATTCATTTGAGATAGCTGGAGCAAAGGGAACAGAGGGTTGCTGGAGATGTGGATGGAGGCCTGTCTGTATTCAACAATTAGGGGGTGGAATTCACCACTGGTAAGAACACTGTAGAGCCATCTAAAGCAGAGCTTTGTTTTAGAGAAAGCAGACTGGCTGTGGCTTGAAAGATGGATTAGAGTAGGGCAAACCAGTTAGAAAGCTGTGTGTTCATCCAGGCTAAGAGGAGGGTTGCCTGACTCTGGGTAGTGGCATTGAAGAATTAGAGAACGAGACAAATTGGGAACTACTATCTACAGGGTTTGGTGATGTTTACCATTTTCTCATTTGAGATAATAAATATTTACAAAGACTTCCATGAAGTATACTTAGACAGACAGCTGGTGAGACTCCTAACTTTGGTTTTAGATTGGCTGAAAATTATAAGCAGGTGCTGTACTTGAAGTGCATTATCAATGTGATTCTACTCAACAGTGTTTTAACAATGTGCCATCAGGCCATATGTTTTTGTAGCTTCCTGTGCATTTTCTTCAGGCTATTGTTTAGAACTTTACATGGAATCCTCTTTAGGAACATCCTGAAAAAACTTAATCTCAAGGCGCACACCAAATGAATTGAGCTTCTCCTGACTGTTTTGAGCTCTGAATGTGATCAGTAGCATTATGACCACAAGTTTCTTTTTGCTTGGTGTCTGGGAAACCCCAAGTCAAATTATTGCTGCATCTACAGAGTGTATTAGCCCTTGTGGCCTTTATTGACCTAATTTCTGGGTTCATTTTCTGGTTTCTATTTTTAATTTAACTTTCTTCCCACTTCTTTACTTGGTTATTATTATTATTATTATTATTATTTTAAATTATGCAATATAATGTATTTATAAACCACTTCATTTTCTTTTTGTAATAAAGTTGAGTATAAATAATTATAATAATATGAAAAGAGCTTCTTGGATCTTTGTGCTATACAGTTAAAAAATTAATATTAGGAATATACACTTAAAAGTTTAATTGTGAATTTGAAATTTAGATTCAAGTTGTTTACAGTCTAAGTGTTTCTCTTCACTTATGAAGCAAAAGCATGCATTTCTTGATCCTCTTTCCTCTGCATTATGACTTGAGCATCAGCAACTTCTTCCTTTTGACTGAAGCTGAATAGCAGTGTTTTCTCTATTTGTAAGGAGTAACTTATTGTCACCAGTACTTCTGTAATTTTTCACATGGGAGAATCTTTGAGTATTTGTAAAGATTCATTTAAAAATATAAATGTGGTTCTATGAGGTTTTTCAGAGTCACAGAAATAACTCCCTCTTACCTTTCCTTTAATAGTCAGGCTCTGCGTTATATAGTAGAAATGTGGATTTAAAAGACTTTTTCATGTCCCAAAGAAACTAGAAACCTAGTATAGGGGAAGAGGGAAACAATGGCATCTTTGCTGTGTAGTGGGGTAAGTGCCCCCACGGGGAGTGAGCACAGTGAATGCCTCAAACTTTCAGGTCCCCACCTTTGTCCTGGCCATGAAAAGAGCCCTGCAGAGTCACACTCACTGCAGTTCCTTGTTCTGTGTCTCATTGTGCCAGTGTTATGCAGACCCAACCTATAGTGGCGTCTGACTTCTTGCTCCCATTTTGAAGTCAGGAAGTTTGGAATTACATGTCATGCTGCAGCTTTTCTATTCAGACAATATCTCATCATTGCAGGTAACCTTTCAATGCCAGCTGGTGCTATAATGGTCACTTCCCCACTGCCTTTGTTAACCTGTGATTGGAAGATTGCATTGCTGATCTGGATTCAAGGCATTCTATTAAAAGACACCTTCTGCAGAAAGGACATTCTCATCTAGTCTCTGATAAATCTGTTTTGCAACACTGCCATTGATTTACATTGGTGGATGTGGTAGAATCCAAAAGTAGCAACAGTTTTTTTGCAGCAATCCCATCAAGAGGAAGAATCTATTTCTCCACCCCACTGAATCTGGACTAGCTTGGGCCAAGAAAATATGGGAGAAGAAATATAGTACCAGTTCTGAGTCTGGGCCTGAAGAGGCCTTGCAAGTTTGACTCTCACTCTTAGGACTTTACTGCTGGCTTGAACAAGTGTGGGCCAGCCTGTGAGATGAGAAGATAGGTGGTCCAGTCATCCTTGTCTCTCCATGCACTGGATATATGAGAGAGATCATCTTAGACTATTCAGTACCCAGCTGATCTGTTTGCTGACCACAGATGCATAAGGGAGCCCAGCCAAGATCAGCCAAGCCTAGACAGATCAGCAGAACCACAGAGCTGACCTGTAGGTCCGAAAAGTAATGAATGGTTGTTATTTTAGGCCACTAAGATTTGGGAGTGTTTGGTGTGCAGTAAAATTAGATAGTAGGGGAGCAATTTTGACGTTACTGCAGTATTCCTAGGAGACTGCAGAGTAGAGTAGAATGAAGGAAAGAGGGGGCTTAAAGAAAAAGGAAAAGCAGTAACATGCACTTGCCACCCTCTCTATGCCCAGCTGATGATTTTTTAAACCTAAATCAATAAAGAAACAAGTAAACAAGTCTCTGAAACACTACAGTGGAAGATTATACATAAAGGAGGAGACTCAAACTTCCTAATTAATTACGATTCCCAAAAACCTTGTCAAAATAAGCTCATGTTATTTATGGCAGTGGATTTTAAACCCCAAAAGAAGAAAATATATAATTCTCTTCATTTACTCATAGATACAGAGAATATACACCAATTTGTTTATTTATTTTTATCCCCACTACTCAAAAGATAAAGTGTAATGTTTCAACTCAACTGTATACCAATCTCAATAAGTAACCAGGTCCCCATTATACCAGAAATATAAATAACATAATCTCTAGAAAACAAACATCTATTTGAGGTTCAGTTTAATTTAAGAGAACCCTTGATAAGTGATCCTTTGTTTGCTGAGCGCAGGGTTCAGCTCGGGGAAGACAGAAGAGGAAGAAAAAAGGTTCATGATCTGATTGGGAAGGCGGAGGGAGGGACAAGGACATTGGGTAGATTTGATCTGATTGTAGTAAGGAGCAGTCAGGAAGCCATACAGGAGGAGGTGACACAGTACAGTGTCAGGGAAAGGATGATATACAGAGAACGGGAAGGGCTGCCGCCAACTCACTGAGGAAACTTTGAACCATTGACTTGGGCTCCCTAGCTTCAGTTTCCCAGTTTGCACTGGGCAAGTTGTTACCTTTTGTTCTACAGAAAAACCAACCTATCCTAAGTGAGTGTTTGTGCCTCAACCCTTCTTCAAAACACTGGTCCTAGCTCCTGATGAAAAGTTTTATTTATTACAATGATTCTTTAGCCTTTACCAAGGTTTGATTGTCTGATGTGTGCCAGGAACTCTGATAAGCACTGGTCACATGGTAGTGAACAAAATGCAGTCCCTGCCATTGCAGAGCTTAAGTATACAGTGTGGAAGAGATCGTGCAGTGTGGAAAGGACTCTGACGGGATAAATACATGGCCCCTCTAGGAAGGGTAGAGTCTCAGAGAAGGCATTCTGAGGAGAATTCCCTTTAGAAACAGCTGAAGGATGAGCAGCTGTAGGCAGATGAAGAGGCATTTGTTGGTTTGCAAACTGCCCCCTTTAAGCAGAAGGCAAGAGGAAACTGCAGAAGGAGGGAAAGGACTCCAAATTGGTAGGTGACTGGTTCAACAAGTAAGGGAACTTTCTTACAAGGCTTGATTTGATTTAATTTGGGGTGACCGCAGAATGAGTAGATCTTTGCACCCACCTGCCAGAATCTTAAAATTTTATATGGAGGCTTTAACTGGATTCAGCCTTAAATACCATCCAGATGGGCGAAATGACACATCGCGCTCTTAAGTCCACATCCTTGAAAATGAATCCAGCTGTGGGAATGGTGGGCAGACCCTGCATTCCAAACACAGGGCAGAGGGTCCAGCATTAAAGTCAACTGGTGGTCACATCCCCTGGACAACTTCCTCCCAAAGCTCTGTAACAACTATCTAAGCATGGGTGGTCTTATCACCTAGTTCCACTACATAGAATCAAGTGATACTAATGCCCAGATAACTGTGTACCTACAGTACTTTATTAGCTTAAGAATTTGAAGATTTAGGACCACTTTGAGATGTTACAAAATGTTTATGTATTCGTTGTCATGGAGCCCTGTTTTATTATTTATGAGAACATGGAGCACCAGAAGAATTGGAGACCTTTAGTTAGACCTCATCACATTCACTGGAAAGGAGATAATTGTAATTATGGAAGTGATTAATGTGCAGGCAGGCAGCACTCTCTAGCACACTGCACATAAAAACTAGATTCATTGGAGAATAAAGTGCTAGAATAGGTTTCAGAGTTTGTTGCTGTTGTGTGTATGTGTGTGTTCATCTTAAGATTATAAAACCATACTTCAGGAAGTTTGGAAAATGAAATAATTCTCATAATCCTATTGCTCTAATAATCACTTTTTAAATTTTGAATATCTTAACAATGTTGTTCCAAACAGTACAAAGGCACGTTATTGAGCCGACCATCCTTCGGCATTGAGACCGACATCTGACCAATTGCTCTGTCTTGTGGGGAGGCTGCATAAGTGACAACTTTCCAGGGTAGTCTGTTCAGAATACAATGGAGAAGAGTTTACACCCCAGTTCCTTTCTCCCATTAGCATGTTTGCCTGCATTGCCTCTGTCCTTTGCACGTTCAGGTTGCACATGCTTGATCCAAGCAGATGCACTTTCACATCTCAGCATCAACTGGGAAGCCCTGGGGCAGGAGGCTGGAGGTGCACAGCATTGGCAGCAGGTAGGGCGCTACCAGGCTGTGTCTGTGTAGAGCCAATGGGAGCCCACACAGAGTTGGTCACTGCAAAGGTGAAATTAGTGGAAGTGAACTGGAGCATAAAAGGTATTTGGTACAACATTTTAGCTTCTTTCTTGAGAGATGTGTTCTTTCTGGTAAGTTAGAAGCCTCCTCTCCGTTATGTGGAGAGCCAAAAAAAAAAAAAAAAAGAGACAGATATCCACTTCAATACTGATGATCTGCATTATCTCAAGGTATTTGAAGAGCGAGTTTTATTAAAGTGTATCAGTGACACTGAGAATAATGATGAAATAAAACCTTGGGAACATATTTCTTGCAAACTAATAGTTCTTGAAGCTAAAGGCAGAGTCATTCTTGAGATTGCTTTTGGCAATAGTTATTCAAAATGTAAATGTATTGAACGTATATTCTGGGCTCTCTGTCTCATCAATGAGTTTCAAATTTTCTGTTCTCTCTGTTTTTTTCATCCCACCTATAATGTTTCTTTCCAGCAATTTATTTTGTCTTCAGTGTTTGTTTGTTGATACACTGCTTCAGGAACTTTGGGTACTTAAACATGCAGAGCACATCCTTGGAAAACAAAGGATAGAGAGAATAAGGTTTGGAAATTAAATGTAGCGTTTATGAAAAAAATTCAAACTCATTTTGATTTTAATTTTTTGGTAACTTCACTTTTCATGTGTCAAAGTCACCTTGGATGTTGACAGCCATCCAGCCAGGGGAAAGAGGGAATTCTGAGCAGCAGGCATTAGCTCTGGCTGGGGCACGGGCATCGTCCCTTTTGTTCAGAAGTAGGACCAGTCTCATAGCTCTCATCATATAACCACAAGGGAACAGGAAGTACAGTCCTGTGGTCCGTGCACACTGGGGGAAAACATAAATATGTGTTTCGCTCCTGCAGCAGGCTTGGCACTTTGAGCAGGTAAAGTTACAGAAGCCTTGTATGATAATAATATGTAGCAGCATGACATTTTTAGCTGTTTTCATTACAGAAGGTCTTATTTGTAAAATGAATATATAGCCGGTTTGACTGTACAACCACCAAAATATCTATTCAAAAAGATCACAAAAATCATGATTTTCTTTCTATTATTATAAATGTTACTCTGAGTCCTTGTCCCTTATAGAAATAGTGGAAAATTCGGTCTCAGTGTTATTGGGACTCCCTGCTGCAGGGTTATGCTGTCAGGGGAAATCTTTGGCTAAGCTCAAGCATCAGGGAGACCCTTGGTCTTCAGTCCTCTGCTCACTGCTGAGACATACACTGGTCAAGCCCACATTCCATCCCTCCGGGGCTGGCAGCTCTGCTGTTTTTGGGCCAAGCATGGAGGCACCAACATCTCTGATGGGGTTGGGAAGCCTGAGGCTAATGGCTCAGTCTCCTCAGGGCACTGCACTGTGATCCTCCCCAGGCCACACCACTACCCTGGGACACTTTGTCAAGCAGGACCCAAGTCCTTCCCATGCCCATTCTCAGTTTGAAGCAAACTTTCTATATCCTTAGGTCTTCTCAAAGGACAGGAAGAACTGCTGACTGGAGCAGCTAGCTTCTTTACTCACAAAGCACTTAAATTCTGCAGCCCACCTGTTCTACTGGTCTGCCCATGTGATTCCAAGATCTGCTTCTTGTGATAGTTGCCGTGGGTAAAAGGATTAAAGGAGACCCGTGAAAGTGACTGCCACAGAGAAATTCCTAGCACTGTGAATGAAATGTTAAAGTGTGAATTCGCTTTAGGAATAAATAGTGGTCACAGCAGGACGGAGTGGGAGCAGAAAATTAATATTTATTGTGTATCTACTAAGTGCCAGGCCTTAGTAAGATATTTTCATGTTATCTCACTTAACCATCACAGTAACACCATTAAGAAGTGAATATAAGCCCATTTTACGGAGGAGAAAACTGAAGCTCAGAGGGTCCTATGTATGTATAAAACAAAATAATAATGATAGCTACCATTTATAATGTTTATTACGTGCGCCCTAGGGCTATAAGCCTTCTAGGAATATAAACTCACTTAATCTTCACAATAGTTCTATGAGGTAGGTACAATGGCTCTAATATTCTTATTTTACAGATGAGAAAACTGAATCATAGAAAGTTGAAGAGACTTATCCAAGTTCACACAACTAGAAAATGGTGAGATTTGACCCCAGGCAGACTGGCTGTAAAGTTTATGATCTAAACCACTGTGCTATATGACTGAAGGAGTGGGAGGAGGAGAGGAAAAGAGAGGAAGGGAGTTACAGAGGGAGGCAGGCAAGAGTGGAGAAAGAGAGCGAGATGGAGAGTCAGAGACAGAGAGATAGGGGGAGAAAGATACCCATACATACAGACACACATGCACAAAGAAAAAGGAGAGAGAGAGAGAGATTGAAGTCATACAAATTCTACAACTTGAGTGTACTTGTTGAAATTAAGACTTTCTCCAAAGAAGTTCAATGCATTTCCAGAGCTGGGCATCAGAGACAGTCCTCTGATAAAGCCTGACACCTGAGTTCAGTGAAGAGCAGACTCTGCCCTGACTTCTTACACACTGAGTGCTGGGCTGCCAACTCCTTTCACTCCCACCATGAGCTGAAAGTAAGGTAACAACACCTTCCATTGCCTAAGATTACAATCACAAGGCAGTGTCCACATTCCAGTGGGAAGTTGATTACTTACTGGTTAAATGCTCAAAATGGCCTTCCTGAAAATGGAACACAAAGAGCCCTTTTTTTTCTTTCAAGATCCCAGTGCTTATCATCTAGATACCATATGCTTTTTTTTATGAAATAGGATTTTTATTTTAAGAATCTATTTTTAAAAATTACTTTATTGTTGTTCAATTACAGGTATCTGCATTTTCCTAGATGCCATGTGCTTTTAAACACAAATTGTGCAAACTACATTGGGTCAACTTCTTGTTGGGTAAGCAGTGCTGATGATTGTATCGGGCAACACTGGCTCTTTGGTGTTAAAACTGAAACATTCTTGGCTCTCCATGCAGCCAAGCTACCGTTAGCTAAAGGAGGAAGGTGCACTCTATTAGTTTACCAGAGGAAAAAAATGATCATGTTCTCTTTTTTCAGCATCTTTCATTGGTATCTCCGAATAGGTGGTCAAAAAGGTTAAGTAACTTGTTCCTGCTGAGAAAAAAGACTTAATCCATAGGTTTTCTGACCACTGGCTGCCAATCAAAGTGAGGAAGACTAGATTGCACGGAACTCATTTTACTAACCCTTCCAATGTATAAAGGCTGATGTAGTACTTAAAAATGATTTTATGACAGACCATATGTCTTTGAATAGAATTTATACCCAGTGGTCATATTTAGTTTTTAATATTATTACTTGGTATAGTTATTTTAGCATCAAACACAGAGACTGTGACTGTCACACAAATTATTTTACAAATGATTTGGCAGTTTTGCAACACAAATAGCTAAGTTTTGTATACTCAGTTAGTATAAATATCTAATATGACTAGAACAGATTATAAAAATAAATATGTTCTAGATATCAAAACTCCCTTGGAACCACCAGATGCCTAGTGCTTAATGTGTCAGAAACATTGCTGTAAAGTTGCTTGCAAACCAAATTTTTGTAAGTCAAGTTATAAGTTACTTGGAAAATTGATTTACTGTTTGATTTACTAGAGAATTGATTTACTATGCGAATCTGGCTACTATGAGAAACCATTTTATTAATTGAATAACTACCTTCAATTGTTATTTGTTTAATTATATCTCTCCTTATTTTTTTCAGACTAAATTTGAGGCACATTGATAATTTACATTTTGTAAATTGAAATGTTTGTATTTGCATTTGTCAAACTGGTAGACTGAGGAGGCATTATCCTCTTATTTATTTGCTTTAAATGTTCAGTCCCTGACCGTGGCATAGAGTTGCTTTTTCCTTTGTTCTTTCTGAACTTTCCCTTCCTTCCACCCTTCCATCTTTCCCAGCCCAATGAGCAGATGTGGGAGGAAGTGTATTTCCTTATGAACTTTCTCCCAGGCACAATGGTCTCAGGTTCACTCCACTCTCAAAATCCTGTGCTAGGCTTTGTATCTGGATGAAAACCCTCAGCACATTAAAGATTTTATTTATTTATTTTAAGAGAGGGAAGGGAGAAAGAGAGAGAGAAACATCAATGTGCAGTTGCTGGGGGCCATGGCCTGCAACCCAGGCATGTGCCCTGACTGGGAATTGAACCTGTGATGCCTGGTTCACAGCCCACGCTCAATCCACTGAGCTACGTCAGCCAGGGCTACATTGTGAAGTTTAATCCTGCATTTTAATACACTCAAAAAAGTTTGCATATTTCTTCCTTCTGAAGTATTCACACACAATGTGGAGAATGCTTGAAGGCAGAAAGCTGTGATAGATGGATTGGCGGTTTCTGAGGGGCACTGGAGTCCACATGTTTTTGCTTCTCCCTGCCCCCACAAACTCTAGAAAACTTGAAATCCGGCAGGGATGTCTCACACTGGCTCTGGATGGAAGGGGGACACTGATGAGCCGACACTCCACTCTGCACCCACACACACCCTTTAGTTCTGAGATGAAACTTTGAAGATTATTTAGGAGGCTGTGACTGCAAAGTACAAATACAGGAATCATCCCCACTGCTCCTCACTAGCACGCGGCTCCGTCGCCAAAGCAGAGTCACACCAGGGGGAGGTGTCCACTCTCAACACACAGCCTCAAGGAAAGTCACTAGCCTGTAGCTAGAGCTTTCACCGGCCCAGGTAGTCACAGCAAGAAGGGCTCCCCCCTGATGTTTTTGGCAATAAAGAGGAAAATCATTTCTCCTCAGGGCATTAGGAATGGCAAAACCCACAGGCTGCGCACAGCTGCATCTCTCGAGCCTTTGATGTTTTCATTGGGGTGGGGGGCGGGATTGGAGGGCCCTGAACTGGCCTGTCAGACTCGATGGCTTGATCTCTTAAAGTCTTTGTGTTCATAATACCTGGATAGTCACTCCATGTACCACCTGCCGGGGCTTCATTTTCTTTTCATTTCTTAAAAAAAAAAAAAGAAAAAAAAAAGAGTCTCCATCTTCTCGGCAAGTTTCGAGGACTGATTAACACCTGCAGACGCTTACCCATCAGATGACCCCAGGGGGTGTAGACGCCCAAAGTGTACCAAGTCTCGAGGGCGCCCCGAGGGGTCACCACCCCCACTGCCAGAGCTACAGCGTGCACGTCTCGCATTAACAGTCCTGTCTCCCCCCCCACCCCATCCCTCCTCCCTGAGGCCCTACCACCATCTCACCTTCTCTCTCAAGCCCCTTGGCCAACCATCCCTTTGGTCAGGTGGGTTGGGGGATGCCTACTCTCTGGGAAAGGGGCGAAAAAGGGTTAATGATGAGAGTCAGCGGCCAGGTGGGGCGCCCACACCCGCCAGGCTGTGGTGGGCGTTGGAGGTGAGGGGGCGCTGTTCGGGCAGCAGCGCGCCGGGTGGCGGGCGGGAGAGCTGCCAGGCTGACGGAGAGGCCGGCCCGAGTGGGGGCCGCTCCACTGCCGCTGCCGCCGCTGTGATGCGGAGCCCGTGCTGCGCTGGGCGGTGGTGTCAGAGCCCGGGTGCAGGAGCACGAGCTGCAGCATCAACACCGAAGGCGGCGGTGGTACCTGCACCAGCTCCCGGGCCCCGCGCTGCGCTCTCCGCCCAGCTGCGCCTGGGGCCGCCGTGGGGCGCTCTCTATGGATGTCAAGGCGGCCCCCAACGGGGTGGCCACCATCGAGGACCGGATCTTGAGAATCACAGGCTACTATGGCTATTACCCGGGTTACTCCAGCCAGAAAAGTAAGACGCCGTGGGCTGCCCTGCTCGAGGCACCGGAGAGGGTTGGGATGCGGGAGGGAGCGCCATCCGGACACCTGCAGCCTTGCCTGTGCTGCCAATGCCACTCTCTGGGCCATGCGGCCACTGGTGAAAAGTATGTGTGCTGTCCTTGGTGCTGAACCAAGGAAGAGAAATGGGGCCCGTTGGTTCCTTCTAGGAGTTTGGAAACAGTCGCAGCCTTCGGGGCAAAGGCGCAGAGGGGACCGGCGAGCGCTCTAGACGGCCGTCAGCCCACTCATCCCTGGTTTATTTACGAACAGAGGGAGCTAAAATGGCTGTTTACTTAGTGGAAAGTCAACCCTTGGTTGCACTCCCCGAAAGCCCCTACTGGCTGCCAGGCTGCGGGAGGGGCGCTGGGGAGGTAGGCGGGATGGGTTCGGGGCTGGGGCCAGCCAGGGCAGGCTGACCAGACTTGGATTCTGGAGCCCGCTGGGTCAGCCTGCTTTCTCCGGGCTGCGGAGATGTTGCCAGCGCGGGAATTACTCCCGTTAAAACGTCTTCGGAAGGTTCTCTGTCATGGGCAGAGAGAGAACCTTCACACGTCTCCGAGTCCCAAGTCCCCGGAGCTTGGAGCCAGAGACCCAGACACTCGACGGCGGGGAGGAGGGGTGGTGATGTAGGCGCGACAGGCCACCAGCCCGCACTGCCTGCCGCAAGTCGCAAGTCGTGGCTTGTTCCGAGTCCAGGTGGGCTGTTCTGTTCCGTACCATCTTTCTTCCGGCTAAGCGAGGTCCTGCGGCGCGGTTGCTTTCACAGTTTCGGGGCAGTTTTGAGGGAAGAGCTATGAGGTGCGCTCCACCCTGGTCCCCTTCCCCAACACACAAACCCACTGGCTGTATTTACTGAGATTAGTTCTACCAAGCAACCGAAGTGGAGCTCGTTTTTCTTTCTCTGTTGGGGGACTAAGCTGCGGCTTAATTCCCTTGCAGGTGGGGTTTCACTTTTTCTATAGCAATACATTTCTGTTCCAATGGATGGAGCTTAATTGTTGTTTTTGCTGTTGTTTTTAACCAGAAGGCTTGGAAGGTCCTAGAAGGTATTTTTTTCTGTGATATTTTGGGGTCCAACCAACATTGCAGTTTCTCTGAAGCACACAAACCCTGACGCGTAACCAGAAAACACTTTATTTTTCATGTAACTTTCTTCCTCACTATGCTGCATCTCTATTGAATAATAATCCAATCCCTTTCTTCCATGGGTCGTCTTTACAGGGATATTTTCTAGTTTAATATTTCATGTGGCTTCAGGAAAGGCCTATGCGATTTGGATGGCTTCTGTCTGGCTGTTTTTAGCCTTAGAGGCTTACATTATTCATTTTCCATACAAAAGTAATTACATGGTGTTAGAATTTTCTGGAAAGAAAATAACATACTGTGGAATGCGGTTTAATGTCTTTGTACTCTAGACTCAAAAACTGTTTTTCCTGTTGGCAAAGGGTTTCATTTTTAACCCTAGAAACGTAAGCGAAGGCATTAGCATACCACGTGTAGATTTCACTTATGAATATTTTAATTAGGAACCATGCATTTTGGTTGCTTGGAGAATGTAGAAGCTGTCTGGGAAAGTCCAAAACTTGGAGTAGCATATTATTATAATTTTTATAACAGTGGAACTCTGGTTAATAAAGAGCAAACCAAGAAGAATACCCCAAAGGTGACATTCTAAATAAAGACATGTTCATGCTATCTTTTTGTGCTTGCTGAAATAGGAGCACATTTTTCACTTGCCACACAGTAACACGACAAAAAGAGGGACAAACATTGTCTAAGAGAGTAGCTGAAGCTAAAAGGAATATAGATGCATTTGGCATAGTTTTGTGACAGGCACTTACTGAACTTCAGGCAACAGAGTTCAAACAGTGAAGGCAGAGAAACTCACAAGGACAGAGAATTATGTGAGTAAATAACTTTCAGGGCTCTTGTGCTTGCAGAGGTAGATAACGATTGCCATTTTGCACAGTGAAAGACTAGGAGAAGAGGGAGCTGGAAGAGGGCCAGGCAGCCAGGCACCGTGAAATAATCCTGCCCTTAATTCAGGCTCCAGCTAGTAAACAAACACATTGAAACAAACCAGTGCAATATGGTCAATTGATTTGGCTGTTATCAGGAATGAACAACAGCTTGGGGGAAGTCTGTAGGGATATATTTATGAGAATGCTGTGGTGAGGAGTATATAATATGTAAAGACAAGGCGACTTTTCCATTTTCTGACTGCTCACTTATGAGGCCTCACGGCTTGGATGGTCTCTTGACATCTATGTTGTTTACGGTTTTAGAGGCAGGTGAGAACTCCCCTGAGAATATGCATCAGTGTTCGGCCTTGTGTTAGTGCATCTGGCTGCCACCCCGCCAATGAGGAAAATGAGTACCTGTCTAGAACACAGTCTAATCGTCAGGCTGATATAAAATGCATATATATTTTAGTCTGATACATATATATGGTACAGAGATGATTAAAGCATTTGTCTAGCCTGGAGTTACTTATGTTCTTCTAGGAGAAATAGATCTAGTCATTCAACAGGTGTAACTGAGCACTTCCTGTGTGCCAGGGATACATCAGTGAACAAAATAGACAAAAGTATTTTCTTTTTTAGAGGTTGAGTTCTAGTGGGAGGAGACAGACAAATAATAAATAAATTATGTAGCATATTTCAAGGTAGTAGCTGCTTAAAAAATTACAACTGGGTAAAAAGGACTTAAAAATTCTGAAGGCGGCAGCAATTGTGAGCATTTTAAATAAGGTGGTAAGATAAAGCCTCACTAAGATGGTCACAATTGAACAAAGACCTGAAGCATGTGAGGGAGTTAGCTGTGTGGGCATTGGGAAGATGACATTTCAGGCAGAGAGAATAGCTAGCGCGAAGTTCCAGGAAAGAGCATACCTGGCATGCTAGGGGCAGTGAGGAGCCTGCACAGATGAAATGGGGTGAACAAGTAGGAGGTGGTTGGAGATGAGGTCACTGTGGATACAGGGGCTCAAATGAAGTAGGGTCTTATAGGCCATTGTAAGTCCTTTGGCTTGCACTCCGAAATGGGGAGTCTTTGCAGGGTTTTGACAGAGGAGCGATGTGACTTGATTTACCTTTCAAAAGGATCAGTATAACTGCTTTACTGGAGCTGGGGTGGACACAGAGAGACTAGTTAGTATGTTAGTAAGCAATTACCTGGGTGAAAGATGGTGGTGGTTTGAATCAGATAGTAGCAAGACACACAACCAGACACAGAGTCAGAGTAGTAGCAGTAGATGTGATGGAAGGTGGTCAGATTCTGGATGTATTTGAAATTAGAGCTGATAGGGTTTCCTGATGGAATGGATATGGTAGCTACAAGAAAGAGAGGAACAAAAAGTGATCCCATCTTTTCTGATTGGACCAAGTTTGAATTGCCAGTGGCTAAAGTGTGGAAGTCTTCAAGGTAGAGAAGTCTGGGGAGTCAGGGGAGAAGAATAACATTTTGGAAAGGTTAAATGTAACTGGAGATGTTGGGTAAGCCTGGAGATGTCTGACTGGAGACATAAAGTAGGGTTTTTTCAGCATTTGGATGTTATCTAACGCCTAAGACCGATGAGATCTCCAAGGAATGAGTGTACATAGAGAAGAGGAGCAAGAACTAAACTGTGGGGTACTCAGACATTGAGAGATTGGGGAGAAGTGAGGGAACCATTAAAAAAGACCAAGAAGGAACTGCCAGGGAGATAGGAGGAAAATCGGGGGCTCTGACATCCTGGAAGCCAATGAAGAGTTTCAGAGGGAAGGGATTCATTCGCTGTGTCCATTGCTGCTGAAAGGTCAAGTAAAACGAAGACTGATAACTGACCAGGAATTTGGCAATGGGGTGTCACTAGTAACCTTGAAAAGAGCAGGTAAAGCAGCATAAAATGGATTAGAATGTGTTTAGAGAAAATTGGAGGAAGGGATTGGATATGTGAGCATAGACAGCTCTTCAAGGATTTTTGTGCAAAGGGGAATGCAAAAAATGGGCATAGTAGTATTACGAAAGTCTTTTTTAAGATGGGAGAAATAATGGCATGTGTGCATGCACATGAGAATGATTCAGTAGAGAAAGAAAAATTAGTGATGTTAGAGAGATAGAATATCAAATTTAGTGCACAGGGAAGGGATATTGCTTTAATTTAGAAAAGAGCATAGATATAGGGCAGAGTGTGTGGGTGCAGTTCCTGGGAGATGGATAACTGGGATGGTGAGAGTCTGTTGAGGTTTTCATCTGGTTGCTTTAGTTTTCTTCAAATAGGAAGCAAGGTGATCCACTGAGAGTGAGGATTTAGTAGGAGGTGGTGGAAGTTGGAGGAGAAAAAAAGGTGTGAATAGTTAAATACAGAGAATGCATGAACTGGGGAGTAAGCTTGTCTGGCTGCCTTAAAGATCCCATTTAAGTTTCTGGTGACAAATTTAAAGTGAAACCAGCCACTTGGTTGTTGTATTCATTGACATAGTGAAAGCATGGAGCAAGTGAAAAGAAGGATTTAACAAGAGTTGCAGAATAGCCAGTGGGTATAATAACATAATAGGGTGAAGAGACTTGTGAATGTGTGCGATGACGATATTACTATAATGATTGGCCAAAGAACATAAAGCTGGTAAGTGGAGAGGAAATCAAGATGATTGGGGAGAGTGAAAAGTGGTAGGATCAATGGATTGGAAATCTCCACACGATCAAAGGCTTGTGGAAAGTAGCTGAAAGAAAAGGGGTGGTGGACCAAAACATAACAGTGCTGTATACTGTAAGAGGTCATTTCCAAAACTCAAGTCAAAGGATAAATTCATTTTGTTTTATTGTATTCCATTATTGATATTTTCAGTGAGCCTTCTTTTTGTGTTTGTACAGGAGGCAGTATGTTAATGCATAGTGAACTAAACCGTAGTGGTTTGGAAATTGATTCTTGTTTTAAACCTGTCAGCACCTGACCCTGAGACCTGGGACACCTCTCTGGAGATATCAGTTTCCTTATTTGTAAAAAGAGAAGGTAGAAGTCACTCTCTCAGAAAAAAAAACTATAGGTCAGCTTTGACAGCCTCCAAAACTTCTCCCCCTGTGTGGAACAATCTCACTCAGTGTGTTGCCTCTGCTCACTCCACCTTCTATCTCAACAGGTAGCGGCCACTTGCCTCTCTCTGTTCTGTGTGGGCCTTTTGTCTTTTCCATGCCCTATGAGTGACCAGGTTCTGCGGTTGTTGCCTGTTGGTGGTTGCATAGTTACGATAAAACATTTTCCCCTTGCCCTGGTCCTATCTCTGATCATCCTGTGTCCAAAAAGAATTCTACTATGTTCTAGCTCCTCTGACTCTCTGACTTCCACTGCTGCGATGACTTAGCACTTCCTGAGGTGCCAGCCCCAGCTATCTCTTCGCACTCTTTACTTCACCTGCAGAAGCTCGTTCAACCCCATGGCTTTACCATCTTCCATGTGTCTGTATTTCTAGATCCACTTTTTCTGAACCCAGACACAAATTTCAGACTCCCTACTAGAAGTTCTACCTGCATGTCCACCAGGTACGTCACATATAAAACTGAATTCATCATCCTGTCTGTAAATGTTATTGTTGTTATTGCTATTATTGTTATGGTTGTTATTGTTGTTGTTATTATTATTTAGCCCCTAATATCTGTATCTAACCAATTGCCCAGAAACCTGGAGTTATCCTCATACTCTGCCCTTTCCCCACACCCCGTTCTCAGTTAACTGTCCTATCTCTCCTACCCCAGATAGGTGCTTCCCATACGCATGGTGACCACCTTAGTTCTATCCACCACACCTTTTGCCCAGCCTCAAATCCTTTTAATCCAGTAAGCACACCTTAACAACATTTAATTCCCTAGAATGTAAATCTGCTCACCTCATTCCCCCCGATCAGTTGCCTGAAATAAATCTTCATTTTCTGTGGAATAAAGTCCAAATTCCTTAGCACGCCACCATCTGAGCCTATCTTACATTGTTCTATTTTAGTACACATTTCCCCACTAATTGCCAAAGCAATGCATGCTTAATGCAGAAAATCTGGAAGGCAGAGACGCAAAAAGAGATTAAAACAAAATTACACATAATTTCACCACTCAGAGGTGATTCACATTAACATTTTGTTTAATATTAGACACACGCAAGTACTTTTTATTTCACCCTGAACATTTCCCTCATTGATGTATGTATTTGACATAACTTAATGTATGCATAGTCTTCCATACATTTAAGCACCTTAATCGACTTGAGTTGTTGGATTTTTAGCCCATTTTTCTTTTTACTTGCACATCCCACACAGCCTCCTCAAACCCTGGTCATAGTCCCATTAAGCAGCTCACTGTTTTCCTACCATTATTGCCCCCGTGTTCTTCTGCTCATCAGCGCCTGTTTGCACTATGGCCCCGAATGGCTGCCTCTCCCATTTCCTTCATCGCACTCTGGAAAGCTCCTGTTTATCATTAAAGGCCGAATTTCAGCACACCCCCTTTGGTAAAGCTTCCTGATTGCTTCAGGCTCTATTAATCCTCCCTCTGTGCTTCTGTAATACTGTGTTCTCACCTCTATGCCAGCACGGAGCCACTATTCTGGGCTGTTTACACCAGGCTGTCTCACCTGCAGAGCTGGGGAGGGCAAGGACTTACCTCTATTTGTTTTCCTCTTATGCAAAGAGACTAGTACTTCTGAGGGCTCAGTAAAGTTTATTGCACTAGTGAACGAATGATTACTGTTGCCTTTGAAGAAATTAGAGAGTTAATTATTTTCATGCAGAAAAAAAAGGAGTACACAATGGTAGTGTTGGAGGGAAAGATAAAAAAATTGTTAGCTATGAATGAATTTAACTAATGTGCCTATTCAAAGAAATCAAATGGTATTTTATGATCACTTCATGTTTGTGGTTGTAACTTCTGCATTTGTGTCTTTTCTATTTCTGTTCTTATTTCTGTGTTTTCCATACTTGAATGAGGGGAAAGGCAACTTTTAGAAATATGTAGTAGTATAAATTTACTAGAATAGTAAGAAATAAAATGTGCCCCCCCCAAAATGGTCACTGTTGGTCTTTATGGTACAATATTAATATAACCCTTGCACACCCTAGCTGGAGTAAATTATTAAATTGTCTCTTACTGTTGAAATGAATACACCAAACATTTCTCCCAGTTCATACTGTGTTTGCATCATGATATGAAGTTTTAAGCTTCTTTTTATGCGATAGGTAGTGTTTAGTAAACAGTTATCATCACCATTAGTACATAATATTGAGGAGTTTTTGTAACAAAGTTTTAAACTGTGACATACCAGGGCTACGCGGATCCTGAATATCACTGCACATGCCGTGGATGTCAGATAATGTGGCAGTTTCTACAATGTTAATTTTGATGTGTGTTTTTCATTTAAGATGTAAATGTATATGTAAACTGGATAGCTGTGTTATAAAATACTACTTGTACCTCCTGCTGACAGGTGGGTTTAACATTAAGTTCCGATATACTTACTGTAGGAAGCTTTGTATAAATCCTGCGTGAGGCCATGAGGCCTAGTGCGAAGACCACAAGACCCTGACCTGCTACTTACTAACCTTTTAAATTTGCATAACCTGACCTTTCGGATCAACAATTTTGTTCCTGGAAAATGGGCATAATAAAAGTTGTTTCACAGGTCATCAGGAGGGTTATGTAAGGTAATGTACATAGAATGTCTGGCACAAGGCCCAGTTAAATGTATGGAAGCCATTATAATTATGGAGGAAGCCAACAGAATCAATTTCATAATTTCGAAGAGCTTTGCTCACTTTTTTTTCATATCCGATTTGTTCTTTGAATTGTTACTAAAAACTGTGTTACAGCAATGTTAAAGGCAAATTATCTAAGTTCACAGTGGCTTTTATTTTTGGATGTTGCCTTCCACTCCTTACTCCTTTCTGGCTTGCCTGGTGCTGTAAGGGAAAGGACCAGTCCTACCTGGATTGTCCCTAGGGTTAGTTTACAATTTGTGATAAAGTGATTTCCACTGGGCTGACCCAAAGGAGAGGAGACAAATCTAGGGCCCATGGATGACAGGTGGGTCTGTTTGTGTGGCGATGTAGATACCCAGACATCAAAGCAGAGGGGAGCCCAGGGGTGGGGAAGGTGGATGGGGGGAGGGGGTGGAAGGGGGGAAGGGTAGGTAGCATGGGATGGGATAGATAGCACTAGATAGGATTGGGAGGACAAACAGGTGGAAAGCAAGGGAAGGCTGAGGATTAATTTGGGGTCCTTCTGTTGGAAGTTCTATTGTTCCTTGTATATGTGGAGTCTTAAAGGGGAAGTTCCCTCTTGGCTATTTATTACCTGCAAACATAGCAGGGTATTTTATGGTCTACTTTAAAAAATACATTATTATGTATCACAAACACATTTACATATTTCATCATAGTCTTAATTAAGTATAATAGCTATAATTTTTTAAGTTATAAAGTATTTAACTGACAGATACAGAGGCATGTAGATAAAAAGGAAGAGGATGTTGTGACCCTGACACAGCTGCTGTTATTTTGGTTAATTTCCTTCTAATCTTCCTAAATGCATTCAGGGCTTCACTTCTTGATTTATTGTCAAATGTGAGCTATAGTGTAGTCACAAGTCTGATAGCCATACGATTTTGTACCCTACTTCTTTTCCACTTAATGTTTTAGGGTAAGCATTTTTTGTTTTTGCATTTATCTGCTATGAGATGTTGGAATTAGATTCTCCTTTCAGAGACCTTGGCTTAAAAAATTTGGGCAAGCTGGTTCTCATGTATTTGAGACTCCATAAAATGGAGACACCTGGGGTGTTAGTGAGGGCTTGTTTAGTTTCTGGTCACACGGCTGCACCCGAACTAGCAAAAATGGAAGCCACTGAAGAGATCCTGAGCTCTCCCATTGATGTTAAGGGCAGGGATAAAGATGAAGTAGGCTGGGCTTGTGCAGGTCCTGGGGGGCTGTGGAGAAGATGGGAAGCCCTCTTTCTTTGCCTCTCATCTCTGTTTCTGGCACATGTTCTTCATTCTTTGTCTCTTGCTGCAGGCTGGCTTTCTCTATTTTCTTGTCCAAATGGTTGAAAATAGCCTCTGTCAGCAGTTCTAGTGCTTAAATGTTTTTTTTATTCAAGACAGCAGACAGATTGAGCAAGAGTCTCTTACTTCTAAATCCAGATTCCTGGGGTAAGGGACCTAGCCCACTTGGTGTCCAGTGCAACTCTTGATACTGTTATTGACTGTGGGGGTTTGGAGCAGGGTCATGCTACCCAGTCATGGCTGCCGGAGGCTCTCCCCAGTAACCCTGCTGACTGCAGGGGAAGAGAATTTTACAGAAGAAAGAAGCAATGAGCAGGATAGGATGGTCACATTAATAGCTATTTGGTTCACCAGTTTTGCATAAAAAGTTTTTCATATCAAATTGTAGGCTTCATTCAAGATTGATCTTTTCTTCTGGTCCGGATAACCCTTAGAGTATGTCTAAGCAATATTCAGTGAAGGTATAGACAGTGCATTCCTATAAACAGAAAATCCATGTGTCTATTTAGAGTGTAAATCTCTAGGGAGTTCTGTTTAAAAATTCCCCAGCCAATGCTGAAGACCGCTTACTAAGTTTCATGAAAATGCTACTGGTTACATCAAGTTTGGAAGAAATATTTCTCTTTCTAGGCCAGATAAGGCAACACACCAGTTTCTTCAGACTATTAAAGATGACATTTAACATTGTATATTTTAAACAGGGATTAAAATTACACTATCTTGCACTCTGGGATTTTTTATGTTTTGTTCTGGGCTAACACCAGGATGGCACTAGTGAGGTGTCAATAATGGTTTTATGGTTCTGAACACCAGACAACTAAGGCTTCTTTATCCTTTGAGAAAGCTAGGATTCCTAAGGATCCTTAGAGCCTGCAGATTTTTGCTGCTGACACCTTCCTAAGCCCCAGGTCGTGTGATTTTGGTGTCTCTTGTTTTTGTTCATTGCCATGTGTAATCATAGGCATTGCAGAGGAAACATGCAGACCGGATGATCTAGGAGCCATTTGCAGTAATATCTTCCCTGCTGGAGTTATAGTGGTGGTTCTAAAGACTCCGTTGCATATCGGCTTCCAGGGAGTTTTTAAATGAAATGTATTAGAAGTTGAGAACTTTCCATTTTTCCTTTTGTTCTGAATCTCTGGAAGGTCACCTCATGGAACTGGTCATGCTTTTCTCACAGATTCTTACCTCACCCTTTTCTCTTTCTTTTTTTAATTTAATTTTTATTGTATTTTAATTATTTTTACTTTTGTTATAATCCTCATTGTATCTTTTCCTATATACCATATACCCCTCCCCTCAGCAATCACCACACTATTCTCCATTTCCATGAGTCCTTTTTCCTTTTTGTTCAATCCTCCACTCCCTAACCTCCCCCCTCCCCACTAGCTGTCACCTGCTCTCCCATTTTCCTTGTTAGTTCAGTTCCATTAGATTCCACATATGAGTGAAATCATATGGTATTTGTCTTTCTCTGATTGGCTTATTTCTTCTTTCATTTTTATAAAAATTATAAGCACCTGAAGGGGGAGCTTGTTGTCTTGCCTTTTCTAGCCCTCAGCCACGTAGCTGCCTTTGTGATCTTTTAAAAGCATTAATTGGATCATGCCATTACTCTTGGTTAAAGACCTTAGTGATTTCCTGTATCCCCTCAGCAAACTATGAAACCTTAAACCCAGCCTGCAACTCCAATAGGGTCGGGTTCTTCAGGGGCACCACTCTTCCATGCCCTCATTATGCTTTGCTTATACTGGCCTGTGCTCCAGGTACCCTCCCTTTCCTGGGCTGAGAAACAAGCTCCTCCCTCTCTCAGGTGTTACCTGGCTGGTGGCTAGCCATCTCTCAGGTCTCATATTAAATGCCACTGCTTTAGAGAGACCTTTCCAGCTTTACACCCCTCTCATCTCATGCACTTTTTCTTGATAGCACTTAGTAAAAACTTCAGTTACAATTCATGTTGCTTCTTGTGACTGTCTGTCTTCCCTGCTCATGCACCCAGAAAACAGAACAATGCCTAAACACTCCATAAATAATTGTTGCACAATTAAGCCGTGTTAGAAATTGAGTAGACTTTTTATTTTGTAGTTTTTTATCCTCACCTGAGGGCATTTCTTTTAAAAGATTTTATTTATATATTTTTTGAGAGAGAGGAAGGGAGGGAGAAAGAGAGGCAAGTGAAACATTGGATGCAGCTCAACTGGGGACTGAACCCACAACCCAGGCATGTGCCCTGACTGGGAACTGAACCAGCAACCTTTCCCTTTGTGGGACAACATCCACTCAACTGAGCCACACTGGTCAGGGCAACATTTTTTTAAATTGCTTTTAGAGAGAGAGGAAGGGAGAGAGAGAAATATCAGTGCAAGAGAGAAGCATCCATTGGTTGCCTCCTGTACATGACCATACAGGACATCCTACATGCCTGCACTGGGGATTGAACCTGCAATTTAGGTGTGTGCCCTGACTGGGAATGAACTGCAACCTTTCAGTTACAGGATGATGCTCCAGAAAACTGAGCCACGCCAGACAGGGCAAGTAGACTTTTTTTTTTTTAAATCAACATTTTATTTGGAATGTTTTTAGACTTACAAACAAGCTGCAAAGATAACTAAGATTTCCTGTATACCCCTCACCTGGCTTCCCTATTATTATCCCTTTACATTACCAATGTACATTTGTCAGAACTAAGGAACCAACATTGGCACATCACCATTTGTTAAAATCAAGGCTTTTTTTGGATTTTGCTCATTTTTCCATTAAGGTTCTCTTTCTGTTCCAGGATCTAGTACAGGATTCTGCATTACACTTAGTTGTCATATCTCTTAAGTATACTTTTAATGCATTGAACTTGAAAAGATAATTTGAACTTTATAGGAAATTCCAGGCTAGTTTTTTAGGGCTTAAATCATATCATATTTGAAAATTTAACTGCTAGTTTTCAAGGTGACATTAAATTCATGTCTGAAATGACCTATGACCTAGCATGGTAATTATGTAGTATCTTAGAGGACTGTTCTATAGTATAGAACAATAGTCATTTCTGCTCATTATCATTTCAGGGGATACAGAGCTTTTTGAAAATCTAAATAAAGCTATAAATTACCCCTCCCTCCAAAATGCACATAAATACCAAGCATTTTTATGTAGTTAATTTTGTTACACTAGAAATGTATTACTTCACAGGAAAAGGCTATGGAAATAATAATTCCAACAAATTGTACTTGTTCATTTTATTTTATGAGAATAGATGCAAAATTTAACAGCAATGCCTAAAAGGTTGAAATAATTCAAATTTGTTAACTGAAATAAACATGAACTTTAGTTTTACTCAAAAGTGAATTTTAGTAAGAAAGCTCGTGAAGTTTGTGTTGAATAAGAAGCTGAAATTTTAGAGTGGTTTTAGGCATAGGAATATGTAGTTCATCTTTGACATCCAGTTGACTTCAACTTGATCAAAATTTTAACATTTTCTAAAAACTCTAACTTACAAGGCTATGAGGTAGCAGATAAAGTTAGTGACCCATAACTTATTTTGCAGGAAGAGGGTGAAATTGTATCAAGAAACACCAGAATTCTCACAGACTCTTCCAGTTGAATTAATGTCACATCATTTCATTTGTACTCAAGTCAATGAAGTCATCTTGGAGATGAGATCCACATCATCCATGCTGTCATTGTCAGCAGAGAAAGGATGATGAAGTCATGTTTCAATTTTAAGGTTGTTTAAGCAGAATTAACCTTCAAATATATCCTGCAGTGTATCCAGGTACCTCCAGATTGTTTGTCTGCACAGACATTTTATGATGTGTTATCATTCTGGGTCTTTATTTTCTTGAGAAGCTGTGTTTCAAAAAAAAACAACAAAAAATAAACTGTGGTTTTCAGCTGTGCAAAAACAGTGACTTTGAAGTTTACAATGAAAAAAATGTATTGTTTTATTATCTATAAAGTAGGGAGAGTGAAGAATGAACTTCTCCTTACTGAACTATTCTAAGGATGTGCTTTTCCCCCTCTCTGTTAAAAAAGAAAACAAAATTCAGCTGAGTGAATTTGAAGATCTAATTGGCTTTATTAAGTGATTCATGATTCAGGCAACATCCCACCTACCAACTACAAGGGCACTCCAAGGAGTTGTACAAAGTGGAAGATTTTTATAGTAGGAAGGGTAGGGCAAGGGAGCTATTAACAAAAGAAAATAAAGCATTATTTTTATACTAGGATATCTTTTGGAGGGAATAACAAGGGTTTTTATCATTTCTATGACCTCTTCTTTCTATGAGGGATGGAGAGGGCCCATGTGACAGATACTTCACTGGCGCTTGACCAGAAAATTCTAGACTTACTGATTAAGATTACATTTCTGGGAGAGGCTGAAACTGAAATTCCATCAGGCATAAATCTAATTTGGGGCCTTCTGGTCAAGATGGTGACATAGGCAGACATGGTTCACCTCTTCATACAACCACATAAAAACTGCAACTAAGAACAGCCATCACTCAGAACCATCAGCAATCAAGTTGAATGGAAGTCTGACAACTACAGAATTAAAGAAACCACATCTATCCAGACTGGTAGGAAGGGCACAGACACAGAACAGGCTGGTGGTCCCTCACCCACATGTAGTAGCTAAAAATTTGGGAGGGATATCTTGGAAGTGAGAATCCCAGCCCACACCAGGCCCCTCAGCCCAGGGTTCCAGTGCCAGGATGATAAGTCCCCACAATTTCTGGCTGCAAACACCAGTGGGGATTCAATCTGTTGAAGAAACTGCTAGATTTCCAAGCAGTTCCATTTAAAGAACCCACATGTGGACTCACCTACTCAGACCCACTCCCTCTGAGCTCTAGAAGCAAGGTAGCAGCTTGAAAGGCCTCAGTGGTATATAGGGAGAAACTGAAGTGTCTGGCATCAAGGTGAGCAGAGGCCATTGTCCCTACTCTAAACTGTATTCCAACAAAGAGCCAGCAGGTTGGTGCCATAGCTGAGACTCCATCAACCTGACTAATACAGTTTGATCGGCTTTGGAGATACTCTGACCCACCCGATTTATGGGCCCACCCAAGCTGCTTTTCTATATGAGTGGCTTGTCATGGCTCATGTTTTACAACTTCTTAAATCCTATCAAACAAGAAACATTCACCTTAGTAAGCCCCAGGCACAGCACTGACAGCAGTGAGCCTAGATTCACAGCTTGGCTTTACCTGGGAATCTCCAAGACTAGCACAAATAGCAGCCATCTCAGATTGCTTTATAGCTCAGGCAGGGTGGCCCCAGGCAAAGTGGGGACTGAACTTGGCTTGCACCACCTAGGAAACCCCAGGGCCAGCACACCTAATGGACAACTACAGACCATGTTGGAGCACCACCACCCAGCCACTGCACAGCTGATCCTTCACAAAGGGTGGAGGTTGGTGGTCAGTGGTCACAGCCAACATTTGTAGGTGACTGGCCTGGGTAAATCCCTTCCATTGATCTGCCAACAGCAACCAAGGCTCAACTACAAGAAAAGGGTGTACTCAGCCCACACAAAGGGCACACCTTGAGTACCCAGTTTGGGTGATAGGGGAGGCTGTGCCACTGGACCCTACAGGACACCTACTACATTAGGACACACTACCAAGATAGGGAATCTAGCAGCTCTATCTAATACATAGAAACAAATACAGGGAAGCTGCCAAAATGAGGAGACAAGAAACATGACCCAAATGAAAGAACAGATCAAAACTCAAAAAAAGAACTAAACAAAATGAAGATAAGCAATCTATCAGATGCAGAGTTCAAAACACTGATTATAAGAATGTTCAAGGAACTTAGTGAGGACCTCAACAGCATAAAAACGATCCAGTCAGAAACAAAAGATACGCTAATTGAAATAAAGAACAACTTACAGACAAACAACAGAAGAGTGGATGAAGCTAAGAACCAAATCAATGATATGGAACAAAAAAAAAAAGAGAAAAAAACAACCAATCAGAATAGCAAGAAGAAAAAAGAATCCAAAAACACACAGATAGTATAAGAAGCCTCTGGGACAACTTTAAGAGGTCCAACATTTAGATCATATGGGTGCCAAAAGGAGAAGAGAAAGAACAAGAAATGGGAAATCTATCTGAAAAAATAATGAAAGAAAACTTCCCTAATTCAGTAAAGGAAATAGACATGCAAGTTCAGGAAGCACAGAGTGTCCCAAACAAGATGGATATAAAGAGGCCCACTCCAAGACACACCATAATTAAAATGCCAAAGGTTAAAGATAAAGAGAGAATCTTAGAAGCAGCAAGAGAATAGAAGTTATTTCCCTACAGGGGAGTTCCCATAAGACTGTCAGCTGATTTCTTGAAAGAAATTTTGCAGGCTAGAAGGGACTGGCAAGAAATATTCAAAGTCATGAAAAGCAGGAATCTACAGCCAAGATTGCTCTGCCCAGCAAAGATATTATTTAGAATTGAAGGGCAGATAAAGAAGTTCCTAGACAAGAAAAACTGAGAGTTCATCATCACCAAACCATGATATGAAATGTTTAAGGGACTTATTTAAGAAAAGGAAGATCAAATGTATGAACAATATAATGGCAAAAAATACAGATCTATCAACAATTGAATCTAAAAAACATACTAAGCAGACAAGAAGAACAGAGACAGAATCATGGATACGAAGAGCATTTTGATGGTTGTCAGGTGGGTGGGGTGTGTAGGGGAATGGGTGAAGAGATGATGTGATTAAGAAGTACAAATAGGTAGTTACAGAATAGCCATAGGGATGTGAAGTACAGTATAGGAAATGGAGTAGCCAAAGAACTTATACACATGACCTATGGACAGGAACAATGATTGGGGGAATTGCCTGAGGGAGTGGGGGTTGCTGGGTGGAGGTGGGGCAAAGGGGGGAAAATCAGGACAACTGTAATAGCATAAAATATAATTTGAAAAAAATCTAAGTTTGGTATTATGAGTGATGCCCTTTGGGCCTGTGATTTTTCTTTTTAACATCTCAAAGGAGATACAATTGTTTTCCTAAATGTCATTCACAGATTTCAAGCCTTGATTTCTGGAAAGATATTAACTTCCAGGTAGTCAAGGAGAACTCACAGTCTACTCACTGGCTCCAGTGGAATTGACTTTTAAGGCAATAAAAAAGGTTTCTTGTGGGATCACTGACAATATTTTCAGTGCTACTACATGCTGATGTATAACACAGCCAGTTACACTGAAGCAGCACAACCTACTTTTCCCTCTGGGTACAGTTTGTAAGACATTGCAACCTTTCATGCTTCCTTAAAAAAGAAAAAGAAAAAAGAAACCTCACGGGGTGGGAATTCTCTGTAAATGACACTCATGCACAAATAACAGAAAACCAGGAGTAGGAAGCAGTGTGAGATATACAGTTATCTGCCAATAGAAAATAGCATAGTTGCTGAAATCTCCAGTGTTTGCACCAAAATTATGGCAAATGAGTAAGTTTGGGGAAATGACTTTACTTCATAAAGGCACTGATTCCATTTTTATTTCCTGCTGCAGACTATATCCTTTTCCAATGCGTGCTGGTTTCCAAGTTCTCTCCAGGATGAATCTGGCTGCAAATAAAGAACACTCAACTTGCATCCACTTAGGCAATGAGGAAATTTGTTCTCTTTTATAGCAGGCAGTTGAGAGGTGGGGTGAACAACTTAAACAGCTTGTGTTGTGACAAAGTACAAGATTCTAATTTTTCTTTCCTGTTTTTCATGTCTTTGTGTGTTTTACTTTGTGTTTTCTTGACTTTGTTTTCAAACTCTTCTATTAAGTTTTTTACTTAAAATTTTATTTAAAGTTGTAGTAGTTCTCTTGTTTTCTTAATATTTCTTTTAAAATTATGACACCTTATTTTTGTGTTGTGGATGGAATAGCTTCTTTTATTCCCTGAGGATATTACTAACATACTTTTTGAAGTTTTCTTTTTTTTTAATGGGCTGTTTCTTCTCAATTACTTTTAGAAATTTTAAAATTATTGTTAGCTAATATTCTTGGATGTTTCATGATTTTTGTTTATCTGCTTCTGTTCTAGAGTATAGGACTCTGAAACTATTGTGAAGTGGTGAGAATGGTTGAAGAGGCCAAGAACTATGTAGGCACAACCTACTTTCAAGTGACCCCACTTTCAAGTTAGCCTGCTACAGTTTCATGGATGCTAGCCAAAGACATGAGATACCCGGGTCAGATACAAAGAACTTTATTATTCACAGTCAAGCAAGTAACATGAGCCTCATGCTCACAGTTGACCCTCCTGTGCCTCAAGTTCCACAGGAACTTCCTCACTATGTAATAGTTTTGAATCACAGCTGAGGAATCCTGAGCTTAGGGAATCCCAATGATTTATAATGGCCTACAAGAAAACAACCCAACTTTTGCTCCAGACATTAGCAGAAAAAAATGCCTCTGTTCTAGAGAGGAACATCTCTACCTTCCAAACTGTTTGCTGTATAGGGTCTTTACAGGGTAGTCCAGAAAAAAGCTCTCAGATGAGGCATGAGATGTTTCAGAAATGGAAAAGGCAAATCGTCTCCCAACAAGGGTTTGTCAAACAGCTGGGCTGTTTCTTTGAGAATTTTCAATATCATTTTCTTAATATCTGGTCTGTTGGATCATAGAAAGCTGTTCTAGTCTCCTGATTAGCTGCTAGCATCTGGAGAGCAAGCAGGAAAGAAGTCTGGGCATCTCAGGGAGCAGTGTGTATAGATTCACTTAATTTGCCCATGATTTTGGTATGGACGAACGTTCAACCACTCTCAGTATTCCTGTAGACTCTCATCTGGGTCTCTCCAGACAGTAAAGCTCTGGCCTTTGCCAGAGTGAAGGGAGCCATTGTCAAATGCTCTGCAGAGTGAGGGTGGATATTAAGAAGCCCTTAGTCTTCCTAAACAGACTAAACCAAGGCTACTGACTTTAGCCTCACTGTCCTCCCTCTTAAAGTGGTGCTGGTAACTTTGGCAAATTCTGTGCCGTAATTGGGCTGATAATCATTTTCTCTACCCTGAGTCTAACTTTCAGTTTCCTTAGACCTGACAACTGTTTTACTACTTTCCAGCTTCTAAAAGTTTCCTACTTCTCCTGATTCTTGTGGATTTATGCTTTTACAAATTAACTAATTGGTATTTCAGTGGGATTTCCTGAATGAACAGAAAAACATGTGTGTATTCAACCTACCATCTTTACCAGGAAGGATCATTGTACTTTTTGTATTCTTTGAAATCTTCCAACATAAACTGTATCTACTATAAACCAAGACAAACATCTTATTCAGAGAGGCAGAGTACATTATCTTTATTTTGTCCCAGTGGGAAGCTATTGTAGATGTTGTAACATGGGGGCAGATTATATCGTGCATTATCTGTTTCTTGATCTGAATGCCAGTTCACAGATGTGTTTAGTTTATGAAAATACCAAGTAGTGAACTTAAGGTGTGTGCACATTTCTGTAGGCATGTTATGCTGCAATAAAATTTTTACATTAAAAATTGCACATGATATGACTACATATCATAGCATTCAGTCAATCTGCCCTTGATTTTAACAAAGCATTGAATTGTAATTTAAAACTATTCTTCAAATTTCAAAGTGACATCAAATAAATAATTACTTTTGCATGTTCCCAGTTAACTAACCTCCAGGTGTATCCTCTACTCCCTTACCAATATGAGGAAAGTGGTTCTCAAATATTTTGCTGCATATTAGAAACACTTGGGAGTTCTAAAAAAAACACCCCAAAGCCAAGGCTGCATTCCATTCTAATTAAAACAGATGCTCTAGGATTGAGACCCAGGCACCAGTACTTTTTAAAGCTCCCCAGGAACGTCCAATGAACAAGCCAAGACTGTGAACATGGGTCTAGCCGGGCAATGCTTCTCAAACTATCTGTGGTGAAGGACCAACTATAAAATTGCTCTTTTAACAATTTCCTCTCGTTATAGATCAAACTCTTGCAGAATCAATAAAAATGAACTGATAGAAAAAATAACCATGCCCTGAGATATCACAGCACTGTCAGCCTGCTTCCTCTTAATTTCTGTATTTATCTTGCCACCGACTGCTAACAGTTCATGGCCGGTACCAGTCTGCAGAGCACATTTTGAGCAGCAGACACTGGAATACTCTGTTTCCTAGCACAGCCTGAATATGTGTATGGTTCCTCTGCCAAAGGAGTCTCTCTGCAGACTGAGGATTTGGGCTGGGGCCGGTAGTGTGTGATCCCGTCCATTTTCTACAGTCCCACTAACACAATGCTCCCACTCTGATGCATTTCTGGGCCCTAAAAGCATGGGGATAAAAACCATAGTTATAATGCATGGGTTTGCTCCAGATTTTCCAGGTATTGTTTCCCCCCAGCTATATTAATTCAGGAAAAACTCTTGACTACTAAAATCTTAGCATGCATGTTTGTAATGGATCTAATCAGTATGTATAAGTGAATTTCTGAGAAAAATCCCAGGAACAACAACAAAAAATCACTCTTAGAGATTTTGTACCTTAGGATAGAATGTAATGAAAACTTTCCTGTTACTTGGGCTGCAATCTCCAAAGGACAAAGGGAGTTTCACTCAGACGCCTGTTGGGGCTGCCTGTCGTGTTTGAGGGCCGAATGAGAAGAAGTGGGCTGCTGTAATGGGCTACCCTAGGCGCTTGGCCCACTAGCCTGGCAACAGGGACATTTACCCGTGTGGAAGGAATCCTATTAGGTTTATGAAGCATGAAATGGAGATCGAGGGTTGGAATTGATGGGACCTTCATCCCAGGGAGGGGTGCAGAGTGACTCAGATAGATTTTCTGATGAAGACTTCTTGTCCCCTTCCTTTGGGAGATTATTATGATGGTGTTGCAACTGAATTCTAGTTGAAGCACATTATCTTTTTTTAAAGAGACTTTTCTTAAAAAGACTTTTTTAAGTCTTTTCTTCTCTCAGTACTGGCCCGCCTGTTTCAGAGAAGATATGTGGTTAGTCTCCCCCTCAATCTCTTGTGTGGTATTTAGTAAAGCTGTCTTCAATGGCCTTCTTACTCCTCTTGACTCCTGTTACATTCTGATTATGTTCACTCAGAGTGTAGAAGTTCATAGCCGCTCCCCTAGGCTGGGCGTTAGGCCCATCTCCCAGAAAGGAAACAGGGGGACATATTCTGTGACTTTGGACTTGAAGCCTTTCCCAACTCAGGTTTAGTTATTTGATAAGGGAAGAAAAATTGAGACTGAGTGTCTAACATACTTGTTTATAGAGTTCTATATTCCTTAAAGTTTTACACTCCATGTAAAACCCATGCATGTGAAACCCCTAGCACACATGACATCTGGCACATGAAAGCTTATTAGGGAAGAAAGCCAGGAATGGGAATCTCAGGGCATGCTATATCTTAGGAAGGATTTAGTTATCCTGTGGCTTTAATTGGAAATTACACCCGAATATGTACTATATGTACAGCCATGGCGGGAGTATAACAAACATAAGGCAGAAGTATGTGCAGAGTACTCCTTGAATATTGAGTAGAGATGAAATGTTTATGAGACTTAAACACTGGAGTCTGAACTTTACCATAGCACACAAAGGATTCAGGCTGTGAATTCTGAATAATGCTGCCACCACATACATAGTGTTATAGTATGGCATATAGTATAGTATTTTCACACGCTATAAGGCAATAGCATATATGATTTCATGAAAACTCACAGCCTCTCTGTGAAGTGGGTATTATCACTATGTTAAAGACGAGCAAGTTGAGGCCCAGAAAGAGTTACCTTGCCCAAGGGCACAGTCACCAGATATCAGGGCTAGAGGGTGAGCCCAGGACTTGCCCAAACACACACCCTCCACTGAGAGAGTAACAAGGAGTCAAAACTGTCAAATTCAGATCCTCCCGTGGTGCAGCTCCTCCATCTCCTCTGGAAGTTGTGGAAGAAGATCACCTTTAACTTGTGATGAATGCACAGCTCTGAGCAAGGCTTAGCCTCAGGATCATGGCCAGGCCTCTCCCTCTCTTCCAAGTCTGAAGTTTACCTCGAGTAGACTCTGTGCCTGAAGCCTCTTTTTAGAAAGAAGAGATTGAACAAGATGGCCTTGAGAATTGGGCTAGGCGCGTGTGTGTGTGTGTGTGTGTGTGTGTGTGTGAGAGAGAGAGAGAGAGAGAGAGAGAGAGAATCTGGAATCCCACCTGGCTCAAGATTTTACCTGGGTAAATGAGGAGCTATCTTTCTGTGACACAGAGGAAGGTTTGCTTCCAGAAGGGAGCATCTCCTGCATTCACAGGTTAAAAAGAAATAAGCCTAATAAAGAGTTGTAGGGACAGGAATTTGTCTCTTCCTGCGTGAAGTACAGATGTCTGTAGTTATGAGTCATTTGTGCCTGGCATGGTACCTGGTAACAGTGTTTGTGGACTTCAAAACATGCATCAGTCTTAGCTGCCAATGTTTGCTCTAGTATCTAATGATATTTCTCTAATTATAACTGAAATCAATGACATGTTGATGCTGGTATTGCTGTTGTCCTTTTCAGAAGAGTTCAGTATTGCCTCTATGGATCTTAGAGTCTCACCCTTCATTATTCACATTACTGAAGCTTCTACAAGACTTGATGCAGATCTCTATCAATGGCCTTGGAAATGCAAGTGTGGTTATAGTGATGCCTCATTCCAGCTTAGACTTGAGCAGCATTAGATCACCCTATAGATTCACCTGTAGGTAAACCATGCTTGCTTCCTACATTTCTGGATGAATGTCTTAGGATGGACCGCTCCAAGTTTCTCAACTGTGGCGTTAATAAGATCAGTGGGGATTTAAAAATCAATCTTACTTATGCTTAACAGGTAACCATTGACCTTTTAAGATACATTAGTGCTATCTATTTCTATCTTTGGTAAAACTTGAACATAAAACCCCTGACTACTTGGTGGAAACCAAAACCAAACACTGAATTTAAGAGAAGCCACCGGTGGTTCTAACATCCTGCAGAGCTATTGAAATTGCTTTGGTGTTTTGAGTCTGCTGGAGGAATATCATAATTCTTTTGAGAATCTGACAAATAAAGACTGAAAATTTAGTTTTTAATTTTTTTATTATACAATTGAGAGAAATATTCTAAGTACATGGAGAGAAACCAAGCTTCAAACCCTTTCTACTCCAGCCTTTTTTATCTTTCTCTTGGTCGCTCGGTTTTGGGGAATTGAAGTTGGCTTAGGTGAGACGATTTTTCTTTGTTCCTCACCATACCCAGAAGCCAAAATCTCTCACCTTATTGAGCTGATATAGGGGAAGGTGAGATTTGACTCTACCCTCAGGGTGGTTGGCCAAGTAGAAATAACAGACCTCCTTTCTTTGCACCAAGGACTAAAACTTTTTTACACAAACCCAAGTAGCATTGCCAGTGGACGTCCCGTCCACTGGAGGAGTGACTGTGGAATGATAATACTCTGTCCAGATGCTGGCAGGAAACACACACACACTCCTATTGGACAATTACAGGAGGGATGGGCAGTGTGTAGGGATATCAGAAACGCTGGAAGCCGTATGGCTGGTAGAGTGGGCTGTGAGGGTACAAAGGGAGGGAGCAATTCCTGAAATACGGGGAAAAAAGAGGGATCCCTATGTGGAGAGGGCTGCCTGACAGAACCTGTGTGGCATGGTGTGACCCTGTAACCTGTAGTGACCTTTAAGGAAGGGAGTTGGAGTGCAAATATCTTGATATCTTTCTCCTCCTCCCTCCCATCTCCTGCAGGTGGGTGCTCAGCATTGGTTGAACAACATGGAAGCCGAGGAACAAGGGGTCTCACAGTGGAGGACACATGGCTCAGGCACTGGGCCACAGAGCAGGGTAGAGAGGCAAATAGAGTATCCCCAGCACTCCAGCAAGGAACATCTCCTTTTATCCTGCTCCTTTTAGGTTTAGCTGGCTAGCCTCTGCTCTGTTTCAGAACGCCCTTCTAGAGGAGAAATTTAAAATTGCTCCATTTAACTGCTGTGAACCTAGATATGGAAGAAAGGTGAAAGAAACAAATGTTCTGTGATTTTTTTTTAAATGACAAGCCATCAGCCATGTTAGTTGCTTATTTTTTTTTAGCTTGGTCACCATATTTTTCTACCCTTTTTCACACCCTTAGAATAAACAATATATAGCCCAGCCTTTCTGTTATAGAGAGAGGGTGAGAGAAATACTACAGGATATAGAATTCCTTTTTGTGGAGAATTTGCTGTATCCACAAAATAGATCATTATTACTGTCAACATCTGAGAGGAGCACAAACATAACTTGATATTTCTAATATCTCTTTTATGTGATTTTTAAATATCAAGATGCCTAACATTCAGTAGACAAAAATTTCTAGGTAATTATCTGATTTTTGGTTCTAATTTTCCATTCTTTTTGTTTTGGTAGAATCACATCCCAGAATTTCAAGATAATAGGAGCTTTCTTGTGAAATGTGGTTACCACTTTTAAGGCTCTTTTTGTCCCCTATCCTTGTAGTTTTATAATCCCCTCATAATCCCCACAGCTGGATTTAACCCTTTTACCCTCACCTGTAAATTCGCCTTTCACCACAGTCCCTGGCACCAGTTCTCTGTCTTTGGAAGACTGGGGACTGGATGGCACAGAGAAGCCACAGGTCAGTGGCTCCTGAGTTCAGTGCCCTGTGGGTATGATTCTGATCTTGGGCCCATTCCAAGTATGGAGTCTTACCTGTTTCCTTGTGAGCCAACCACTTCTGCACCCCGGTATGAGTGAGTGGGTTTGGGTCTCTAAGACCCCAATGCCTCAATCCCTATTTTGGTTTCCTGCCTCACCTTCTAGAGACTGATGCTTTGCCTAAAACCTTAACCCACTTCTTCTTGCGGATTAGAGATCTGTCAACAAACCCAGGCCCCTTTACCTGGTTCCCACGACCTATTGCTAGATCTTCCAGACTATAAGCTGCTCACTTTCTTGGATCACCTTCCACCACCTAGGGCTCAAACTCCCCTTGATCGCTTTCTCAGCCCTGCATTCTGATGGGCATCCAGGTATTACCTATACCTGTACAGCTAGTCATTCGTGTACTACTGTTAATTGATTGTGTGGTTTCTTATATACATTTTTTCAAAACCTAGTAATAAAATGCTAGATTGTAGAAGAGGTCCAATGGGACAAGGAACATTTCTCTCTCTTCTTTATTAAGGCACCCCCAGTGCCAGAAATAACACTTGATTTTTAAAAATTAAACAGATAAAGAACAAATGAAATAGTTGCTTAAATGAGAGAGTCTTGATCTAAGGACATATGTGTTTTTCTAAACATCTTTATGAGGTCCTTTAGCTACTCAGTGGCACTTGTGGCCCTCAAAGGACTGAAATAATCACAGGCCTAGAATGTTCAGGTAAGGAAGGAATGCAAGACTTACTCTTGGAAACATTCATTCTTTCAGGGCATTTGGATGTGCTGTTGCAGCCTCAGGCCATCTTAAATCATGTGTATAGGATTTCTCGGTTGGGATTAATGATCAGGTGATCTGACGGTTAACCTCCAGCTCCTTGAGAGGAGTGAGGGTGCATGGGGCTCAGACTTTGAGAGCCTAGATTCATGGCAATCACAGCATCCACTTTTTCAAAGCCTCATTTATGTGTTTTCCTCACTATAGCTTATACTTTGTTTCCTCCTTTCAAAAAATCCTTATTTTCTGATAGCACAATCTTTACTTAATTGAGTGCTGGGTAACAAAGCTTGTTGTTCATTCTGTTTTTAGCCTATTTGCTCTAGTCTGCATGACAAATTTTATCCATTGGAGCTTGAGTAAATATACTGTTACTTTGGAGCATGTGAATATTGATTTATTCTGTATGTGACTGAGGGCACAGTACTTGGGATTCAGATAGCACTTGACCAGATAGATATTCAGTGAACAAATGAATATTAGTTTTGGGAGAAAATGTAGAGAAGTGGCTAAAAAGAGCATTTATTTTGGATCAATGCCCTCTTGGGTACGAGTTCCAGCTCTCATCTAGCTTTATGACTTTGGAAACAGGAATATTAAAAGTTCTTTCCTCTTTGGATTTTGTGAGAATTAAATCAGATCATATGTGTAAAAATATTTAGCATTGTGCCTAGGGGCAGAGTAGACACTAAAAAAAGTAGCTATTAATGTTTTCATCATTAGCATCATTATTAGATAACTTCTCTGGATTGTTTCTCAGAATGTCTTCCAAACAGTTTGGCTTGGAAAATTTCTGCTCATTCTTTAACTCTCAGCCCAAATAATGGAAATGAAAAGAAAGGAAGATTCTGAGAGATCTTGAAGGAAGAGTTGAAATTGTTTGGGACTAGTTGTGGCTTGATACCAGCATAGGATGGAACCAAGGGTAACCTCAAAGTGTTAATGGTGGAATGATGGCAACTTGGACTGTCTAGGGAGGATGCAAGGCAAAGGAAAGGTGTTCCTGGATAATCACTGGTAGATGAGGTTTTAGGCATGTTGTATTTGGGTGTCCTCCAGGACTCCAGAATATTGATACAGCAGAAACCAGGCAGAGGCCATTTCTCTCCAGCCAACTTTTGGGTACTCAGTGGATAATTAATGGCAGAGATATTATAGAATTGTCCTGCTCCCCTCTCTCTTTCCTGTCAGTCATATTTTGAGTATTATTCTGCTGATAGGCAATGCGGCAGCACAAAAGAAGGGAGAGGGTGTGAAATGCAAATCAGTCATTTGCTGTTGTTTTTAAATATATTTAATTGATTATGCTATTACAGTTGTCCCATTTTCCCCCTTCACTCCCCTCCTCTCTCCACACCCACTCCCACCCACATTTCCCACCTTTAGTTCATGTCCATGTGCCATACTTATAAGTTCTTTGGCTTCTACATTTCCCATACTATTCTTGCCCTCCCCCTGTCTATTTTCAACCTACTATCTATGCTACTTATTCTCTGTAACTTTCCCCCCTCTCTCCCCCTCCCACTCCCTTGTTGCTAACCCTCCATGTGATCTCCCTTTCTGTGGTTCTGTTCCTGTTCTAGTTGTTTTTGCTTTTGTTTGAATTGTGGTTGTTAGTAATTGTGAGTTTGCTGTCATTTTACTGTACATATTTTTTATCTTCTTTTTCTTAGATAAATCCCTTTAACATTTCATATAATAAGGGCTTGGTGATGGTGAACTCCTTTAGCTTGACCTTATCTGAGAAGTACTTGATCTGCCCTTACATTCTAAATGAAAGCTTTGCTAAATAGAGCAATCTGGGATGTAGGTTCTTGCCTTTCATGACTTGGAATACTTCTTTCCAGCCCCTTCTTGCCTGTAAGGTCTCTTTTGAGAAATCAGCTGACAGGCTGGTGGGAACTCCTTTGTAGATAACTGTCTCCTTTTCTCTTCCTGCTTTTAAGATTCTCTCCTTCTCTTTACGATGTGCCTTGGTGTGTTCCTCCTTGGGTCCAACTTCTTTGGGATTCTCTGAGCTTCCTGGACTTCCTGGAAGTCTATTTCTTTTGCCAGATTGGGGAAGTTCTCTTTTATTATTTGTTCAAATAACTTTTCTACTTGTTGCTCTTCCTCTTCTCCTTCTGGTACCCCTATGATTCAGATGTTGGAACATTTAAAGATGTCCTGGAGATTCCTAAGCCTCTCCTCATCTTTTTGAATTCTTGTTTCTTCATTCTTTTCTGATTGGGTGTTTCTTTCTTCCTTCTGGTCCACTCCATTTATTTGAGTCCTAGTTTCCTTCCCATCATTATTGGTTCCCTGTGCATTTTCCTGTATTTCACTTATTGTAGCCTTCATTTTTTCATCTTATTTGCAACCAAATTCAACCAATTCTGTGAGCATCCTGATTACCAGTGTTTTGAACTGTGCATCTGATAGGTTGGCTATCTCTTCATCACTTAGTTGTATTTTTTCTGGAGCTTTGATCTATTCTTTCATTTGGGCTATTTTTTTTTTATTGTCTTGATGCACCTGTTACATATGAGGGGTGGAGTCTTAGGTATTCACCAGGGCAGGGCAACCCAGTCTGTGTTGTGATGCTGTATGTGGGGCAAGGGTCTGAGAGCGAACAATGGTGCTTGCTCTGCTCTCTGCCAGATTTCAGTCCCTTCCGCTCCTTCCCCCAAGCAAATTGGGCCCTTCTGGTACTGATTCCCATGTGGATGGGGTTGTATACATCCTGGGACCCTGTGGGTCTCCCCAGTGAACTCTCCTGTGAGGCTGGGAGTTTCTCCTGGCACGTCAACTCTCACAGGTATTTTCAATCGGTGGTTTGAGGCTTTATTTCCCCTCACTGGGACCCTGGGTTGCCTGGTCTGCCTTGCTCCCCAATTTCACCTAATTTATCTGTGCACGAATGTGGGACTGCCCGGTCAGCCAGCCACCTTGTGTGCAGAGCCCCTCCACAATCTGCTACCTCACTGGGTCTGCCAGCTGCTGCCTTGCGTGCCTGGGGTCCACCAGCCATGGCTTTGCTGAAACCCCTCTCCATCCCGACTCCACCTCTCCTACTGGTCTGGACTAATGTGTCTACTTTAATTCCTTGGTTGTTGGACTTCCATACAGTTCAATTCTCTGTCAGTACTGGTTGTTTTTTGTTTCTAAATTTTTGTTGTCCTTATTTTGGTTGTGTGAGGAGGCACAGTGTGTCTACTTATGCCTCCACCTTGGCTGGAAGTCCATTTGTTATTTTTTAGGGGTGCTGAGAAAGGTAGGAGGGATGGGAGAGTTAAAAACTATTGGTTTATGTAAACTTTTTCATATTACTGAATCATAATTATATTCCTCATCTATTATTTGATCTGACAAAAGATTGTTGAGTGATAGCGGTAGTTAATGTGGCTTCACCATGGCTTGTGAATTGTGGGGGTTAACTGGAGACATCCTGCATGACCTATCTGGACTAGATGGCCTTTTAAAGAACTTGGTCTTTAATGAGGAGCAACAATATGATTATAGCATCAGAGGGAGAATGAAGTGAGCCCTTACTCCAAGCATGGGTCGCCCCATGGGGATAATGAATAACATCAGTTCTGTTTTCAAGTTTGTGCAGCAAAGAACAATATTTGTATTGGTCTGTTAGCACTTCAACAAATCTGGCAAGCTAGACAAGAAGGATTTGATCTAATTTTAGTTGGAGTAAATATACTGTTGCCCTCCCATTGTATTTGGACTTTTCATGAATAGAATGACAGTGTAGTCACGCTATTATCCAGCTCATCTTCTTGTCTCCCCTCCCTTCACTGGCAGCAGAAATCAGCGATGAGCTCCACCGAGGTGTTTTTGCAAATGTCATCCTTTTACACGGTAGGCCAGAGCATTTTCCTGTGTATTTAAAACCGAGGAATACAGGATTACCACTTTGGGTCCCTTGTGAGCACAGGATTTGACACTATTTGCACTCTATAATTTATGACATTTTTATGGATCACCATTCAGGCTTGCACAAAGCAGAGAGAGTGAACCTGTAGAGGAAAAAAGAAAAAGGGAAAACGTGAATATGCCCATGTGCTGCAGCTATGCAGCTACTCAGTGAGGTGCAGAATCTTGTAGTTTGTTTTGTTTGAAACAGACTTGACTTCTCTGGACCCATTTGTTCTCAATTTTTACCCACTCAGTCCTTTGGTGTTGACATTTTGTATTCTGAAAATTTAAGATGTCATGACTGGTGACTTGTTTTCTTGAAAAGTGTTTTTTAAAATGTCAGGTTGCTCTTGTCTTAGATGGATTTTGGAGTCTGCCTCTGATATTACTTTAACATAAAATTTTAATGACGTGTTTTATTTTGTTTTACTTAAATCAACACAGATTTTGTAAATGGATTCAAATTTATTTTAATATATTAAAAGGAGGGAACAAAAAGATTCTTAGAGTAAAATTAAACACTTTTTCAAAATGGCACTTTGGTTTGTATTTTTGTTTAATGTACATTTTTATTATTTGGTGTGAAGCTAGTGCTCATAAAGGTGATATGTGAATATATGAAAAAACAATAAGAAATGCATCAGAGTTGTGCATGCAGTCTCCACAGTATATTTAAATATACTCAGCAGCTGCCCTAAGGAGCAAATTTAACATTTATCCAAAATGGAAAGCCAGTGAGAGGTTAGCCGTGGGAATGACTGGAGTCTGTCTGTATTTGAATTTCCATTTAACATAGATGATCGTTCCAATGGATCCCCTGTGGAGGTGTGGAGAGATTTATGCCTGTCAGTTGCGGGAGTATTTCTAATTTTTTGGTATGCATCAGAATCAATTCAGGGGAGCCTGTTCACAACACAGGTCTCCCAGGACTTAAACCGCAGTGTTTCTTGGTTGTTCTGGGACAGAGCCCAGTCATCTGTGTTTTGATTCATCAGAATCACCTGGGGAGCTTTTACAACACACTGGTGCCTGGGCTCCATCCCAGAACGCTGACTCAGATGCTCTGGAGCTGCAAGGCTTGGGAATCTGTTTTGATGTTCACAAAAGAATGAATGAAAAAAACCTGACTTAACCTAGCAGGGATGGTTCTTGACAAACCTCATTTAGGGATAGGGTTGAGGTACTCATGAGAGACCATGAAAGAAGATGAGAATTCTCTGTCTCAAATGAGATTGCCCTGAGATTGGATGGTGATGATGATGATGATGATGATGATGATGGTAACCAAGTGGCTGTAAGCTTTATCTTAGTGTTGCTTTTTTTAGCTCTAAGTAGAGGACTTTTATCCTTGTACTTCTTTACGCTTTTGTAATTTTTGTCTGCTTAATTAACATCACTCAATAGATACTTGCTCTCTTGTTCTTAAAATACTTATCATTAACCAAATGAACAAATTCTCTAACAATTATGAGGACTTGGAAAGAATAAAAATATACTGGATCTGCGTTGGCTATGCTGATAAAAACCAGCACCTGCTATATTTTATGATATTTTCTGAAGGATAAATTTCCTCTGAGATGTAAAATTATCGGTGTGTGCAATTTTATAGATTAATTTCAGTTTTAGTATGCCATTATCAGTGGCCATAACAGCATGTTTATCACCATCAGAGATATGTGGAGAATTTGAGTATCTTTCCTTTGCTCCATTCACTTACACAACCAGCCCATACAAAAATTGGAGTTGGTAAAAGCACTGGGTTAGGAAGATCAGGACTTGAGTTCTAGTATTCTGTCTTTCTGTTTATTAGTTCTGTGACCTTGGACAAGCTACTTGAAGTCTCTGGCCTCATTTTCCTCATGTATAAAATGATAATAATGTGTCTGCAAGCAGGGGACTTAGACCAGTTAAACTCCTAAAGACCATTCCAGCTACAAGTTCCTGTGCTGAGTCTGCAGAGGCAAGAGGAGTGGCCAAGGCAAGGTCAAGTCCAGTGAGCTGGGAGGGGTGGGCTTCAGAGCTCAGGTATCCCTCCCAGTGTTGTCCTTCAAACCCTAGCTGCCTTTCCAATCTTGTTCCTGGTTGCCATGGTTTTCCATGTCTCTTGGTTTGTAGATTCATGGATTTACTAAATAATGTGTGATAAAGCCTCAGTGGGACTTCTGTCATTTGCGAGGGACTAAAGACAATTTCGCAGAATTGTTTGCTGGCTTGGATAGTTGCAGTGCTAACAACATGTACTTGTTAAGACATGGACATACATTTATGATTAGGAGGAGTCTTAATGAAACATTCATGACTATTTCCTCCATTTCTCTGGAAAAATAAATTCAATCGCAGTAGGGTTTTTCACTCAGTGGCTTATTAGAATACATCCCTCTGCCTGGGTAATTTAAAGACATAGTTAATATTTCTTCTGGTTTTCAAAGACATTATTGGACCCACAAATATCCTCTGATCTCTTGAGAAGAAAAAACCTTTCAGATCTTTACTTTGTAAATTAGTAAAGTAAAGGGAAATGATTACGTCGTCATATTGCCACTTGCTGCTTGAGAATTCCACAGAAAATAATGACACCAGTGGATTATTTAGCGTGGTGGTTTGTGAAGCACAGATTGCTGCCACCTTGCAGATCTGCTCGTCTCTCACTACCTGTCTGTGGGATGGTTTCAGCTCGCCCCTCCAAACCCACTCCCCACCCTCATCCTCTGTGACCTGAGAGGCAGGCCTGTATGACTGTATCTACCAGTGTCTCAGTCTGCTCGGGTTGCTATAACAAAACACTGCAGACATTTATTTCTCTGTTTGGGAGGCTACGACATCCAACGTCAAGGTGCCAGCCATTTCTTTTTCTGGTGGGCAATCTTCCTGGCTTGCAGACAAACTGCCTTCTTGTTGTGTCCTCACAGGGTGGAGAGAGAGGACTCTGGTTTCTTTCTGTTTTTATAAAGACACTGATCTTATTTTGGGGGCTCCACCCTGATGACCTCATCTAAACCTGAGTACCTCCCAAAGGTCTCATCCTTTACGAGCATCATACTGTGGGTTAGGGCTTTAACATTTGAATTTGGGGGGACACAAACATACAGTGCATCATAACCAGGTTCCATTGCCCTGCCCTCTGGGTGAAACTGTGCTGGTTTAATGGAAGACTCTGGTAGGAAGGGCTGGAAGGGAATGAAGTCAAATTGTCCCTCTTCTGGCTCTCCCCTGCTGGGCTGCGTCTACCGTCAGGCATCCTTTCTCTCTTCAGTGATTGGTCCTGGTCCGTTCCCCTCCCCTTTAGGCCTAGGGATGGCATAGCTCCTTCACGCTGGTCTGCAGTCCTCCTGCAAGTCTTGACTCTGCACCACTTTTTGTAAACACTCACTTATACGTTCAACTCCCCATCGTAGAGCGGCCTAGTTTGTGCTGGGACCCTGACTGACTGTTTGAGGAGATGATACAATGGGTCACTTAAGAACCTGCTTGTAACATTAGTATTCTGTTCATTGTGCTTGGTGTTATTACAATATTTACATCTTGATTTACTCAGGAAAATGGCTACTGGAGTGATTTGGCTGAGAAGCTACAAACTTCCTGGATTCAAAAATACATCTTCCTTTATTTTCTTGTTTTAAAAACAACAGTCATTGTATGTTGGGGGTATGACAAGATGAATATTTTGTATTTTTTAGTAGGATGATAAGTTGCTATAATCTTGATAGAAATAAATATGGCAGTTTATGGTAAAGGCCTTTGAAATATTTGACTTGCCAACCTAGTAATTTTACTTCTAGCAATCCACCAAAAGGAAATAATTGGAATTGCAATGACATGTACACAAATAATCACATAATATTGTTAATTATAATAATTCATAATAGTATAAGTAACAATGTTTAGCATTGTGAAAATGGTTTAAGTTAAAGTACCTCTATATAGTATTACATGAAATTAAGTTTATAAAGAATATTATATAACATGATTTTAAACATAGATGAACCCAATTTTTTATATATATGTATGTAAGTGTATGTATACACTTATAAACACACACACTTATGTACATATATATGTAAGGTACATAATTGTCTAGCCACTGTGCTGTGCACCTAAACTAATATAAAATACCCATATTTTGTCATGTATAATACACAGTTTTTGCCCAAATTTTTAAGGGAAAAATAAGGGTGCATATTATACATGGGTAGTGCTAATTCTGTATCTATATAAATGTTTTTAATTCTTTTGTTTATACTTATGCATTAAAAGTGTAACTCTAGAAAGCAATAACAATATCTACATGTAAAATACCACCCTGGGAATCCAATAATTGGGTTTGTTGAACTTAAGGTGAATGTGAAAGCAGTGAAAGCAGTTTGGCCAACGATTCAACAAGAATCGTACCCGCAGAGCAAGATAGATTCTTGTAACTTGTATCTGTTCTTCTGCTTTGTAATTATTTGTTACATACAGTTTCTTATGCCATACTATGTTAAAAAATAAATGCTAAAATTCCTTTATAACACAAAAAATAAGTATCTAAATATAAATAAATAAATAATTGAAATAAAACATTAAAATGAAAGATTTTTTTCCTGAAAGTTTGGGCCAAAATGTGGGTACACATTTTAAATGGCAAAATAAGGTAATACCGAATGTAAACTGGTAGTGAAAAAAAGTTTTGTATATTTTATTGATTATGCTATTTCATTTGTTCCATTTTTCTCCCCTTTATCCTTCTCTGCCCTGCACCCCTGCTCCCTCCAGCATTCCCCGCTTAGTTCATGTCCATGGGTCGTATATATAAGTTCTTTGGCTTCTCCATTTCCTGTACTATTCTTAACCTTCCCCTGTCTATTTTGTACCTACCAATTATGCTTCTTACTTCCTGTGCCTCTTCTCCCATTCTCCCCCCAACCCCTCCCCATTGAAAACCCTCCATGTGATTTCCATTCCTGTGGTTCTGTTCCTGTTCTAGTTGTTGCTTAGTTTGTTTTTGTTTTTATTTTTTAGGTTCAGTTATTGATAGTTGATATTGAGTTTGTTGTCATTTTACTGTTCATAGTTTTGATCTTTTTCTTAGATAACTCCCTTTCATATTTCATATAATAAGGGCTTGGTGATGGTGAACTCCTTTAACTTGACCTTATCTGGGAAGCACTTTATCTGCCCTCCCATTCTAACTGATAGCTTTGCTGGATAGAGGGATCTAGGATGTAGGTCCTTGCATTTCATGACTTGGAATACTTCTTTCCAGCCCCTTTGCCTGTAAGGTTACTTTTGAGAAATCATCTGATAGTCTTATGGGAACTCCTTTGTAGGTAACTATTTACTTTTCTCTTGCTGCTTTTAGGATTTTTTCCTTATCTTTAATCTTAGGTAACATAATTATGATGTGTTTTGGTGTGTTCCTCCTTGGGTCCAACTTCTTTAGGACTCTTTAAGCTGCCTGGACTTCCTGGAAATCTATTTCCTTTGCCAAATTGGGGAAGTTTTCCTTCATTAATTTTTCAAATAATTTTTTAATTTCTTGCTCTTCCTTTTCTCCCTCTGGCACCATTACAAATCAGATGTTGGAATGTTTAACGTTGTCCCGGAGGTTCCTAAGCCTCTCCTGCTTTTTTTGAATTCTTTTTTCTTCATTCTGTTCTGGTTAAACATTTATTTTTTTCCTTTTGCTCCAAAACATTGATTTGAATCTCAGTTTCCTTCCCTTCACTGTTGATTCCCTGAATATTTTTCTTAATTTCACTTTGCATAGCCTTCACTTTTTCCTTTATTTTGCATCCATACTCAGTCATTTCTGTGAGCATCATGATTACCAGTGTTTTGAACTTCACATCTGATAGGTTGGCTATCTCTTTATCACTTAGTTTTTTTCTGGAGTTTTGATCTTTTCTTTCATTTGGGCCATACTTCTTTCTCTTGGTGTACCTGTTCCATTGTAAGGAGTGGAGCTTTAGGTATGCACCAGGGATGGGCAACCCACATCACTGTTGTGGTGCTGTATGTGGGGGAGGGGTCAGAGAGAGAACAATGCAGCTTGCTTGGCTCTCATCCCCCTTTCATTCACTTCCTCCACTACCCACAATCGAATTATACCTTTCTGGTGCTGATTCCCAGGTGGGTGGATTTGTGTACATTCTAGGACCCCATGGGTCCCTCCAATGGACTCTCCTATGAGACTGGGAGTTTCTCCCACCATGGAAATGCCCACAGGTTTTTATAGCCAGAGGTTTGGAGGCTTTCTTTTCCCATGTTGGAACCCTGGGTTGCAAGGTCTGTCTTGCTCCCCAGTTGTTCTTCCCCATTTTTCTACATGCAAATGCAGGACAACCCAGTCTGCCAGCTGCCACCTTGCTGTGCATCCTCTCTGCCCTGGCTGCCAGTCTCCACCCTTCCTACCAGTCTGGATGAATGTTTCTACTTTAACTCCATGGCTGTTAGACTTCCATACAGTTCAGTTTTGTTGCAGTTTTGGTTTCTGGTTGTTTTTGTGTTTAAATTGGTTTTTCTTCTTTTGGTTGTATGAGGAAGGGGAGCATATCTATCTATGCCTCCATCTTGGCTGGAAGTTGTGAAAAAATTCTTTAGCAATTATTCATTGGGAAAGATTATGGATGACTTGGATTTTTCCTCTTGTTATTTTCTATATTCTATACATATATATTCCTTTACATCAAATATTACTTGTCTGTATTTAAGCACAGGCATTGCTGTAAATGAAAAAGTGTTTCTTTTAATCTGATACCTTCAGAAAAACAAATAATATTTTTAGAGAGTGTAGCATAATCATGATGCTATGCAGGGGTGTCCAACCTTTTGCTGTCTCTGGGCCACACTGGAAGAAGAGTTGTCTTGGGCCACACGTTAAATACATTGCAACATGTAATCACAAAAGAAATCTCATAATGTTTTAAGTAGATTTATGATTTTGTGTTAGGCTGCATTCATAGCCATCCTGGGCCACATGTGGCTCACAGGCTGAGGGTTGAACACCCCTGCTAGGGGAACCTTCTTTGGTAGCAAGTTGAAGGAGCTGAGAGACCAAGTCCAAGCCCTCAGGACCAGGAGAAAGCTCTAACCCTGCTGATGTTGTATTTCACACCATGGAATGCACATTTGGGGTGGCTACATTTTCTAACCTTCTTTCTCTCCTTGTCAGATCTGGTTGCATATTGTATTTGGCTAATTACTTTTTTCCTACTTACTTTTTTAAAGATTTTATTTATTTATTCTTAGAGAGAGGCGGAGGGAGGAAGAAAGAGAGGGAGAAAAACATCAATGTGAGAGAGAAACATTGATCGGTTGCCTCTTGTATGTGCCCCATATGGGGACCAAACCTGCAACCCAGGCATGTGCCCTGACCAGGAATTGAACCGCTGACATTTTGCTGTGTAGGATGATGCCCAACCAACTGATCCACACCAGTCAGAGCCTTTACACTTATATTTAAAGAGGAAAATTTGGTTTGCTCTCATATCTACCTAATATGTTAATTTTATTTCTACTTCTTTTTAGGGAATACTTTTTCCTCATGACCCAATCTTTTTTTTTTTCTTGCCAGGCATGGCTTTTAAAATATTCTTGCAGATCAGGTTATGGGAAATTGATTTTACTGCTTATTCCCCCTCTTAATTATGCAAACCCTATCCAACCTCCTAGTTTTCTGTGCTCTGTAGATTTTCAGACATGGAGGTACTGAGCTGAATTTATAGGAGGCAGAGCCATCCTTATGGTTTAGTACATAGCTTGTGTGCCCATGGGCTTTCTGTTCAGATGATGGCATCTCAGGGAGAGGAAAGTAATGCACTATCCAATTTTAGCAGGCAATACTTCGGTAGATTAGTCCTTCAGGTAATTAGCTGTTACTTCAGAAGGCAGAGTGCAGCATCCAGAAGGAATGAGACATAGCTGACATTAAGTGGAAAAGGAGAGAGAAGGACAGCAGGCTTGGGTTACTCCCCCAAGCCTACATGAGGTTCCAACCCAGGAGGTGAAATCTGGGAAAGGAGCATTTGGAAGGAAGTGGTAAGATGTTGAAGACACGTCCTGATAATTCTGATACTGCCTAAGCACTGCCTGGTACCAGAAATCTTGACCTAAGAGCGACTAGAATTGGGTAATGCCTGGTTCAGTGAAAATGGCCCAAAATGGCAACAATCATCATAATAACTTCCATTTATCAAGCACTGTGCTGAGCATTTACTATGCACTATGTCTTTTAATCCTATCAACAATGCTATGAAGTCGATTTTATCATTCTTCTTTTGTAGGCGAGGAAACTGAGGCTCAGAGAAATAAAGAAACTTTCATAAGCCATATGTTTAGTCAGTGGCCGAGCTGAGTTTTGAGCCCAGAGCATATCTTCTGCTGACTAGGGAACGGTCATCACTAGTAGTGGGGTCCTGGGTTTGATTCCCACCGTGAGAGCACAGTGGGACCTTCTGTAAGCACTGAACACTCTAATTATCAGCTTCCTGTATTAGAATTCATAGCTTTCATATGATTTAAACTGTCTTAGGTGCATTAGAGTTTGCAAAGTGCTTTCTAACAAATCTTTTAATTTTATCCTTACATTAATTCTGAGCAATATCAAACATAATACCTATGATGTAAGTTTGCTTTATTATTAGGCCTATAAAATTATTTTAATTTATTGGCTTCTTAACTGAGTTTCTAGTCACTTGACTCCTTCAGTATATTTTGAATTTTTAATCATGATACACTGTAAGTGTCCCTAGAGATATCTAGATATCTTTTAGGATTTCCATGTATAAATGAAATTGGGTTGTAACCCTTATATTTGGGGCTTACTCATCCTTGGCCAGTAACAAGTACTTTTCTTGCCCAAAGCTAAGGAGCCCCAAACAAAAATCTTCTCTCTTTTTTTTTTTTTAAAGAAAGAGGTGACTTACTCCATTTTACAGATCATGAAACTGAGGTTTATAATGTTATGAAGTTGGAATATTGGGAAAATATATAAGGGAGAACTATTACTATGGAAACATTTTGGGGCAATATTTACTAGGTTTTACTTACATTGCTGTTTTTTTTCCTAGGCAGAAGAGAAAGTATTTAAAATTTTGTTGAAAAGTAGAAAAGGACACACCCTTTTCCTACTTTTCGAAACTAATACATCAGAAACACTGAACTAAGTTTGTCCTTGCTTGTAGATGCTCTCCTGCTTCCACCCCAATGGGCATTAATGACAAGATGATCTCTCCTGCCGTGTTCTTTCCACGGTCACTCTCCTGTTAAAACCCAGCCACGCTGCACTGCACAGGCTCAAGGTTCTCAACATTTTTCTTTTCTAAATTCACTTCATTCTTTGAAATACTAGAATTATTTGTTGCGTGCTGGGAGGGATTAAAAGACCCACACAAAACTATCCACCAGTCACAACCTCACATATTTAGCAAGTGGTCGTGTGGCCCTCACAAAGGCAGCCACTGGCAGTGCGGCATCCTCATCCTCTTGGCCATCTTTTGGCGCTGTGTTGAGGTTTGGGCACAGTGCCAGGGCCACACCTCCCTACTTTAGAGGAAAAGTTCCCTTGGGTTCCCGAGTCACACCAGTCTCCTGTGCTTGCCGATTTGGCCCGCCCCCCTTTATAGTTGTGAGCTGTAGGCCTGCTTTATACTGCCTTGTGCAAGTCTCTCAGCTTGGATTCTGTCACAAAGGGATGTTGCTTTTGATAGCTTTCCTCAGTGGTAGCACGACTATATTTTTCACATTCATGAAATTGAGCAGGTGCTGCAAACTGGCGACCACAGCACACCTGCTGAGAGTCACTTCCAGAGCCCGGGCTTCGACCCCTCCCCACCTGTAGGCACCCTCTGCTCCTGCCAGAGGGCTTTTGCTCAAGGTACTCCCTACCTGATTATCTCTCCCTTCTGAGCTCCCAACTATGTTTCAAGATCTGGTTTAATCTTCCTGCCTGCCTGGAAGCTTTCCTAGTGACTCCTGCCACCAGCGGTCTCCTGTTCTGACCTTCTGTGCCAGCTTTTCTCTGTACACCTCACTTGGTGCCTGCATGTCACAGCCTGTGTGTGTACCTTCCCGTGTCAACAAAATCACCATTGCCTTGAGGGCCAGGCCCATGGATTATATTTTCTGTCCATCACAGGACCTGGCATACTGCTTTTGGGCATAACAGGTACCCAGAAATCTAAGTCTAACAGCTATTTCAGATTATATAGCGATTCTTTCCTATATGAGACATTACCAGGACAGCTGTTTAAAAACACCCTATTGTGTAATACAGCCAAAAAGTGCAGGTGAGCTTGGGCTATGGGGAATTGTTGCAATATAATATTGTTTTCTTTTCAAGATATTCTTGTGGAGCTCTGCTCAGCTTTGTTTCCTAAGATTGGATTGCTGAATTCAACCCCGTGGCACATCAGGTGGCTGCCCAGAGAACTTTTGCTGTTTTCTGGAAGAGCAGTCCTCTGACTCCTCTTCCTATCCTCTGGATTACCAGCAACAGGTGGAAGGAGCTGGTTTGGGGCAACATTGTGACATGTGGATTCCTTGTGCATATTTAAGAATTTGGCAGAGAGCACAGGCTGCTTATATGAGATTTAAAAGAAAATTGCTTTTAAGGGTTTCAGGGGGTATGTGTGGGAAGAATAGGTCACTATTGCCATAAAAGGATAATCTTTATAAAATTTAAATATGCCCATTACCTGCGTTCTCTAGCCCCACCCCCCCCAATTTTCCTATCACATGAGAATTTGGCCCACTGTGTCTATTGGATTACCATGTGTTACTACTATTGAGAATCTACTCTCTGTTGGTGTTCAAATTTCTTGCAAAACCAGCTGTCCTCATAGCTTTTCTCGTATGGTGGTGTCAGGCCTGGGTAGATTATAATGCACAGGGAGATTGAGAAGTTTCTCCATTCTTTCCCAGACCAAGTAAATCACAATCTCTGGCTTTGGGTCTAGGGCATGGGTATTTTTAAAAAATGCTCTCAAAGATTCAAATATATATCTAAGTGTGAGAAACTTACACTTACACTTACTCCCTGGTCAAGCTCCCTGCGATCTCAGCTGGAGCTTGCTGGAAAGTGCCTGCTTGGTGGTGTGCAGCTATATTGATTTTGCCTGACTCGGTGATTACTTCTGCGTTTTCTTTTTTACAGAAATTATATGAGAAGAAACCTGGGAGGAGAGATAATTAGAGGGGTTTGGGATTTATCCTAGAGCTCCTCCTTGAGCAAAACAAATAGACACAGGCCATTAGTTGAAAGTCTAATAATGTCTTATGCTGAGGTTTATGCTTTGTAAAAATCGTCCATGAATTTGAAACAATAGCGTGGCCAAGTGCCTGTTAAATAAATTGTTTATTTGATTTGCTGTTTTCTCAAAAAATATAAGGAGTGGGGGGAGGGACGGTCTTAAAATTATACAGAGTCCCACCTCAGTTCTCAAATGTCTCCCATTTCAAACAATTCGGTTCTCAAACAGCCTTCTGAATAAATCAAGTGCACGCTGTACAGAATCTAGAAAAAAAAAAAGGCTGAAATCACTGACATGATTCATTAAGCCCCTCAGCCATGACAAGGATAAGTGAACTGAGGTTCAAATTAAAACAATTTTGTGAGGATTTGTCTCAAAAAAAAGAGGGAAAGTTGCATTGTGATTCCACCTAAACTACGTTGTGATTCTCACCCCCTCAGCTCAGACCTGAGGAGGAGACTTCCAGCAGACATCCAGAGAGCTTACAATGTGACCCTGTGGGTAGAGGGGCTTGGAAGACTGGAGTCTGTCACCCAATCCCCTGTCCCCTCTGAGATATCAAAGGACCCAGCGAGATGGGATGGTGAGCTGCTGCCACCTCTGATAATCACACTGCCCGCCTCTCTCATGGAATGTGGAACCTAGTGACTAAATGTGGAACCAATGGCCTGGACTAATTACAATGGGATTCAGTCAGTATGAGGAGACTGTGGCAATAAATGGCCGTGCAGTGATACACTGGTGGGGGCTGAGGTGGGGGGGCCTTGGGGGCAGAAGCTGAGGGTGTTGGGAGTGGGCAGCCAAATGAAAGGCGTTGATACATCACCAGTGCCGCAGTCCGAGGGACCCAGAGGGGAGTATCCAGAGGACCCCAAAAGATACATACAATAGAAAATGTCAGCTTTAAATGTCTACCAACACCAGAAAGAATAGCACTCTCTTACTATACTACTCCTCGAGTAGGAGTTTTCCTCTCTCTTACTTCCTTCCCCTTGCAGCTTCCCTCCTGGGTGGGATGCAGGTCAGAAACAGATGTGGGTAAATGGGAGGGAAAGAACTGAATACAGAAGATATTAACCAGACCCCTTTCTGGTCAGACGAGGGAGCAGGTGGCCGCTGGCCCAGATCAGGGAGGGGCATGTGGAAGGGGGAAGTCTCAATTTTGAAGGAGGATTGATCCATCTTGACACTTTTAAATAATGAACTGGGATTGCAACTGTGATGTAAAATGACAGCAGATTCCTTTTCTTTTTTAAATCTAATCATGAGATTGAAGTAAAATTCAGGGTTAAGAGAAGGACCTGGACAGTTTTAAAGAGACAATGGGGAAAAGCAAGATTCTGTGATTAAAGCTTGGGAATCCTACTTAGTTATTGTGCCGGTTACAGTGAAGGGTTATCGAGGAGAAAACCCAGCAAGTTCCAGAGCAGACGCAGCCAGAAGATGGCTTGGGGTGACACAGGCTTTGATCGTTTTGGTCAGTATCTGGAAGCACATTTCCTGCAGAATGACCAAGCTCTACAAGTAGTGACAGTGTCATCACTGTTACCAAAGAGGGGTCATTTTAAGGGCTACACAGAGGAACAATTTTCAAATACTAGGAAGAGTTAAGCATTTGTTTTAATGCATTATATTTGTCAGGGTAGACTAACCTCATAAACTATCTCAAAATCAAAGTGACAGTAAAAGGTTGTTTCTCGCCTCACCCTGTAGTCCAGTGTTGGCTTTAGTGGGGGTGGGTCCTCTGCTGCATAGTCACTCGGGGACTGTGAAGTCACACACCTTCTATTCTGGGGTTTTGGTTTCCTCTAGGTCTTTGTGTTGGCTTCCTCCAGCTACAGACGAAGAGAGGGCATTCAGGGTCACTGAAGGTGCCAGGAATGACTTCTACTCACATTCTGTTGGCCAGAGTCAGTCACATGAACCCACCTCCCTTCAGGGGAGGCTGGGAAATGCATAGGAACTGTGTGACCAGGAGGCAAAGGAAAAATAGGGTGGGGAGGCTTAACAGGGTGTCTCTTCTTGCACCCTTTATGAAAAGGATAGCCCATCACATTCTTGACCTCACAGATACACAGTATTGGAGCTAAGAACTGTAATTCACTTCCTGCCAACCACATGACTCACTGAAGGCAGGCTCCTGAGGGGAAAGAGGAGGAGGGGTGGTGAGAATGACTCCTGACAAGGACACTGAAGGATGCGGTAGGGAAAAATGCCATCATGTAAATGCCGAGTGATTCTGGTCTATCCAACCTCCATCCACTTCTGCATAGGACACAGCAAAGGAGAAACAAAAACAAATTAAAACATCCCTTCAGGACATTTCACTCTAATCAATTTGAAAATGAAGCCATTTAAAATGAAGCTTTAATTATTGAGTTATCATCAACAGTTATTTTTTGCATGAGAAAAAAATACGATTTTCTGAAGTGGATTTTCATAAATCAATTGGTGATTATTCTTCATATGTCATTTTCATTTTAAAACTTAAAATGCTATCCACTGATTGTTAACAATTATTTCTTGGGCAAGGAAATTACAATTTTCAGGTGTGAATTGTTGTTAATGAGTTGATTGTTATTGCTTTGTGTTTCATTTTGTTTATATCATATTTATACTGTGAGACTATTGATTTTTTCCACTGCCTTTGTTGTTATGGTCTCTTTCTATATTTGGGGTGGGTCAGAGCTGACCTTAGAGCCAGGTCACCTGGGACAGGTTCCAATCCATCCCTCACTGGCTGCCTGAGTTGAGGCAAATTTCTTAATTCCTCCATGCCTCAGTTTTTCACCTAAAAATGTCAGCAATATGAGTACCTGGCTCATAGGATTATTGTGAGAATTCTGTGAGTTAATATTTATGGTGCACTTATAATGGTGCCTGGCATGTACTGAGTGCTATGTTGATTTTGGTGTTAATCTTTGACAAGATTATTTTCCTTCAGTACTTATTTTCCTTTTACAGTGGTGATGTAGTTTCCTTGGAGCTTAATACTTTAAATTAAAATACAGTGATCCCTTTAAAAGAGAATCATTAATAAATAAGAGCACAAGTCGGAGAGTGCTGTGGCCAGAACTGTGCTGTTGGCACGCGGATTATGCAGGTGCTAACCTACTGCGCCCTGTGGTGATGGGTGGCTTCCTCACCTCACCAGGCAGTGGATCTGGCTTGGAGCTGTAAATCAGTCAGCAAGAATGAAAGCCTTTTTCTGAGAGTGAGCATGGTACTTTGCTACAGCACTGTTGAAACAAAACCAGCCTAAAACTGGTACTCAAAGAGGCTTGGTTTCTGAGCAAGTTGAGACATAAAAGCATAAAGACGGGGACTGAATATCACCTGGTTTACTGCCAGAAGCCAGGAGGAAGGCGTTGGCCTTGGTCCGCTAGCCACGAGGGTTGCTAACGGTTAAACCCTGAGATAGGCAGCAGGCGGCACCCGCTGGGGCTGGATTCCCCCGGAGGAGGAGGCCTGCCTGCCCCAGGGAGCCCTGGGCAGGAGCAGCAGAGAGAACCAGTGTCTGCCTGCACAGGCGCTCTTTCCACCAGGGTGTCGCCAGGATGGTGTGAAAGTGGACCAAAACAAAATTGTAAATTTACTTAAAGCATTATGGCTTTTTGTGTGATTACGTGTTTCAGTGTATTTAATGTGTGGCCCAAGGCAACACTTCTTCCAGTGCGGCCCAGAGACGCCCAACGTTCGGACACCCCTGCGGGCAAGAGTGAGCTGAACGAGCGGATCCTCTCCTTTCACCTCAGTTGTGGGGGCAGGAAAGCGGTTTCCCTCTAATGAAGAAGCTTCAGACCGTTGGAGCGCTCACTGTTTGGCCTCCTTTGTAATCTAATGACTTAGGATGTCTACCCCGCTCTTTCTAGTATTAACTTACTACACTCAACCTTATTAACTTACTACACTCAACCTTGCTCAATGGAGTGTTCTCCACAAGTTTGTCATTTTTCCTTGGATCCTGGTGAGCTTCTGCTTCTCCACCCACAAACAACCAGCAGAAACGACAATGTGTTTCCTCTTTATGAGGAAGGAAAAAAAGGTAGCGGAGCCATTACTTTAAAAAAAAATCAGTTCGTGGCTGATCTTAGTTGCTATCACGTGTGTGTAACTGGGGGGTGCTGCGTGTGTGTGCACAGATAGGAGGTAAGTTTGGCTGTTTCCTGGCCCTTGCAAATCTAAAAGAAATTATACATTCAGCCAACTCCCAAAATTGTTCCTGAGCCTTTCTAGAAATGCAGGTAAATCTTTGAAATGGGACATAGTAGTCTTTCACTGTTAATTTTACAAAGTGCCAATGATCAATCTTTCACACCTTTTAAAGATATGCTTATGTTATTTATTATACAAGGCTATTAATTTTTAATGAATGGTTTTAGATTTTCAACTAGAAAAAGTGTGTGTACTTTTCTGAGGCTGGAAAACAATTACATAGAGTTATTTACTTACACTTTGTTCTTACTATCAGACAAGGAAATAATGTCATATTTTTGCAAGCTGTTTAACCATAGTTATAAGTAGCAATTCCCCATAAGACCAAGTGGAAAACAGTTTTACTTTTTCAAATGTTTACTTTGGAAATGAAAACACTAAATATTGCTGTATGCAAAATTACTTTTGTAACATGGGAATTTTTATTAAAAAATATTTTCTCTATGTAGCTCAGTGGTACCATATATTTTCAAGATTCTAATGACACAAGAAACATTCATAAATCAGTAAGTATCTAACATAATAATATTGTACTCTATGTGGACTTAGGGAAATCACTTCCCATTTCTATTTTCTACTTGTCTGGAGAAATAGAGATCTTGACATTTTATTAAATAAAGTCTTTCAAGCTCTTTGGGATGAAGAGTATGCTACCCTTTTATTCTTTTGAGATTATAATTTTTATAATTTGTTAAGTATAACTTTTGATTTAGGCCAGTCCATTATGTTGAAATAATTATAAATTTGGAGATATGACTGGCATGCCTTTGGGACACAGTATTTTCATGTCCTTTGTAATGTCAAAATGTCCTGATTTTGCAGTGACGAGCCGGCATCTTCATTTTTAATGACCAGGCTGTGAGGCATTGTCAGCCCTCTGGTGGAGATCGCCATTTCATTGTTCTGGTTAATATCAGGTTTTAAAAAATGCAGCTGTAATTTTAGCTGTAGGACCAAACATTTATGTTGCTGGTAATGAACAAAACTTTTGAAGATCAAGATAGAAGTACATAAATCCTAGCAAATATGAATTTGCTTTCCCACTTTTTTGGTAAGATGATGGAAGAAGAGATAGAATAAAGTATACCAAAAAGAAAAACTACATTTTGAAAGAATAAAGTTGTAATTTAGGAAAAGTAATTTCAAAAAACATTTTATTTGAGCAGTGCATAGTCAATATGGAAAATATGGAAAATGCAGAAAAATAGAAAGAAAAATTTTAATCACTGAGCTGCTCTACCACCCAAAGACAATGTGTTAACAATTCTATGAATATTCCAAACCTTGTTTTCCACAGCTCTTTCTTTTTACATTGTTGCAAAATTACTATAACACTATCTGGTTGATTTTTTCATTTAATATAACAGCATAAGCAATTCATAGATTATCACAATTTTTTCCCATTGGCTACATTATCTATTATCAAGCAGTAAAATAACAATTATTTCATTCTTATAAGTATGATTGATACTCCAATACTGAGTTTGGGGAGTTTATCCTCCTGCCTAGTTTATTCTCTAATCCTCTTTGCTTAATCTGTTAAACAAAATGAAGACATTGGTCCTTTTACCATGAAAGTCCTATAGTTGGCTGAGTAGGATTCCCAACTTCAATAGACAGAGCAGTATAAAAATCAGATGGCAACAATTGTAATTATATCATTTAATATTGGGACAAATATGTGCACATTTCTCTCTAAAGTTGATTTGTTCAGATTCCGTAGCATCTGGATTCCAGGAGAAATGGAAACATTGTTTCCTAAGGTGTGTGCTCTGGCAAGAAAAACTAAAATACACAAAGTGGGACTATTTTAAACCCAGGAACGAAGGAAACAATCGATAAATAAAAAAGGCAGCCCACTGAATGGGAGAACATACTCACAACCATATATCAGTAAGGGGTTAATATACAAAATATATAAAGAACTCAATATGACTCAATAGCAAAAACAAAACAAAACCCAAATGAATGACCAAATTAAACAATGGGCAGAGGACCTGAATAGACATTTTCCTAAAGAAGACATACAGATGGCCAACAGCTACATGAAAAGATGATCAACTTCACTTACCATCAGGGAAATACAAACTGTCATGTCAAAACTATAATGAGATATCACCACACATCTGTAAGGATGGCTGCCATACAGGGTGCACACAAATATTGCCCTCTTTTATTACAAAATCTTTTATTACAAAATCATAAGCATGTAATTCTATAATATAACAATATCACACTCAAGCACACCATATGACATTTTAGGTGAAATGTTCAAATAAAAACTATAAATTATTACTCTCATATTATTGCCCTGCCAACCACACTCAAGTAGGCGTCACTTCTGCCAGACCCTGTGTATAAGACAAGAGGCAGCAAATGCTGGCGAGGATGTGGAGAAAGGGGAACTCGTACACTGTTGGTGGGAATGTAAAGTGGTTCAGCCATTGTGGAAATCAGTACAGCAGTTTTTAAAAAAAATAAAAATAGAACTCTTGTATTAGCTCTATTTGACCCAGCAATCATACTTCTAGGTATATATCTGAAGGAATTGAAATCAGTATCCAGAGATATCCACACCCCCATGTTTATGGCAGCATTACTCACAATAGCCAAGACATAGAAACAACTTAAGTGTTTGTCGACAGATAAATGAATGATGCAACTATATACATATAACATATGGAATTATATACACATAATTCCATATTATAATACATAGAATATTCCATTGGAATATTATTCAGCCACAAGAAAGAAGGAAATCCTCGCATAGTGACACCTGGATGGACCTTGAGGGCATTAAAGGAGACAAGTCAGAGAGGCAAAGACAAATGCTGTATGATCTCACGTAAATGTGGAATTGAAGAAAGCTGGACCATAGAAAGCAGAGCAGAATGGTGATTAGCAGGATCTGGGGCTGAGGGCACTGAGGAGATGTTGATCACATGCTGCGAACTTGCAGCTGGTCAATAAACGTGTGCTGGAGAGCTGGTGCCCAGCACAGTGGTAGTGGTCAGCATACTGCATTATGAACTTCACAGTGGCTAAGAGGCTAGATCTTAATCGTGCTCACCACAGGAAGTAACAGTAATTATGTGACATTGTAGAGGTGTTAGCTAACACTTTGATGGCAATCATGTTGCAGTATGTAAATGTATCAGACCAACATGGTGTACATCTTAAACTTACACCATGGTATATGTCGAGTACATCTCAGCTTTAAAACATTAAAAAGTAAAAGTCCATCTGCAAAGAAGAAAAAGCTGAGTGCATGACGGCCCCATGGCTTACAGTGGTAAACACCTGCACTGTCCCCAGGCTGAGGATGATGGGAAAAGACAGTCTATGGCAGCTTCTGAAAACCAATGTTCTAACTAAAGTTCCAGGAATGTTTAGATTTTAACCCCTTTCTCAATAAAGTTCTAATTCTGTTACCAAGTTAACCACTTATGACCATTAATTGTGTTCATTTTAAATCGACTGTACAAGCTCCTGTTGTAATTTGTGTGCTGTTTTCAAATCAATGCCCCTATCACATTGACACATTTGTAACTATGCTTACCACACTTCATTCTAGGTTGGGTGATGCCCACATGAATAGTTAGGTGTTTACCTTCTCATGTTCTTTAGGTGCTTTCTTCATTCTTGATATACAATTTCCTGGCAGAGTTTATCAGTAGCTTTTCTTGTAATGAAGCTCTGCAGCAACCTCAAAATCTCAGTGGCTATGGCAAAAATACTCATGGGTCTACGGGGTTCACCTGGACACTCACCTAGACTCGGCTGGCCTGGATGCACACCTGATTCAGGACCGCTGCATGCGTCTCCTCTGGGGTTCCAGTTGAGTAGGCAGTGACTACCTGTGCTTTATTTTCTCTATGGCAACAGCAGAAGCTCAGGAGGACAACCCACAGACACAAACACATTTTAAATCGCTGCTTGCATCATGTTCACTAATGTCCCACTGACCAAAGAGTCATGTGGCCAAGTCACGAGGTTAAGGGGTGGAGCAGTGTGTTCCTCACACTATCAGAATATACCAAGGACATAAACCACTCCTGCAGGGGAATGACAAATGAGACCAATACTTGTATTCACCATACAGTATTTGCCATGTTATGTTTGGGGCTCAGATATTTTTTCTCACTTGCTTACAGTTTCATAAGGCAACTGGTCTTTTCTGTGCACTTTAAAATGTATTTTCATCATTTGTTCTTCTTAAAAATAGCGTCATGTAAATGGTAATGGAAAAATACAATAAAAATTAAAACTAGCTTTACAAAAGTTTTATTGATGTAGAATACTTCACAGCTACTCCTCAGAGAATGACTTGGAACGTACCTCAGAGTTTTAGTTCTATCATCTTTCAGATAAGAAAACTAAAGTCTAAAGAGCTTCAGTGACTGGCAAAAGAACACAGCTCAGCTGGTCAGGAACAATGTATTGTAATGTGCAAGGTGGGGAGCAGGACATTCTAAGTTCCTTTTCCCTTTGACCCCTATGTCCTATCTCATTCTATGCCAGTCCCCAACCACTTCCCAGGAGGAGTCCTGTGGCCAGCCCGCACTGGAAATACTAAAATAGACTAATACACTACCTGGGGCGGGGGGGCCATGAATGAGTCCTACCCACAGGCAGCGAGTGTCTGTCCCCCTCCAGCACAGACGACAGAGCCCAGGACCGCTGGGCTCTGGATAAGAGTCACAGATGTTCTGAATGTCAGGTTGACAACCCCTTACTGAAGGTGCTTTTAAAAACAGTTTCTTGAATCCTCTCTGGGAGATCATAGCAAGATATTATGTGTGGAAATATAGGTGTGGCTATAAAAGCCTTTCTGTGCAGGGAGGAGCCATGAAATCAGGAAGTTTGAGGTGATTAGGGCGTGTGTGTGAGTGCAAGTGAATGTGCTTCCATATTTTATCTGAGCAGCAAGGGCACATTCACCTTGTCAGTGTTATAAAGTTATTAATAATATCCTTCAGGTCACCTACCATCTGAGGTTCTGTGAGGATCAGTATTTCATCAACATGAGACAATATTTATGGAGCCGTGTGTGCACGTGTGTGTGGGAGTCCCTCAGCTTGATGCTTAACTGCTTCATTGGTTTCCTCCCATCTGCCATGGCCAGGAGCCCGCTGAGTCTGCTTGTTTCATTCTGCACATGGTGCTTTAGGATGACACTATTTAGGTACATCTGCTAAGGGGTTAATATGCAAAATTCATAAAGAACTCACACAACTCAACACTGAAAAAGCAAACAGTCTAATTAAAAATGGGCAGAGGAACTGAATAGATGCTTCTGTGTATATCCAAAGAGGATATACAGGTGGCCAATAGACATATGAAAAGATGCTCGATGTCACTAATTGTCAGAAAAATGCAAATTAAAACCATGATGAGTAATCACCGCACACCTGTCAGAATGGCTATGATCCACAAATCCGCAAACAACAAGGGCTGGTGAGGCTGTGGAGAAAAGGGAACCCTCGTGCACTGTTAGTGACAATGCAGACAGTGCGGCCACTGTGGAAAACAGTGTGGCGTTACCACAAATATTAAACATGAAAGTGCCCTATGACTCAGTGATTTCACTTCTGGGGATTTACCCAAAGAAACCCAAAACACTAATTTGAAAGAATATATGCACCCCTATGTTTATTGCAGCATTATTTATAATAACCAAGATATGGAAATAACCCAATAGACAAGTGGATGAAAAAGCAGTGATACATATATACAATGGAATATTTTCAGCCATTAAAACAATGAAATCTTAACATTTGTAACAGCATGAATGGACCTAGCGGGTTATTATGCTCAGCATAATAAGTCAGACAAAGACACATAACACATGATTTCACTTATATATGGAATCTAAAGAACAAACAAAATTGAAACAGACTCAGGCAGAGAACAGACTGATGATCGCCGGGGAAAAGAGGGTTGGGGGACTGGGTGGAAAAGATGAAGGGATTAAGAAGTACAAATGGGTAGTTACACAGGGATGCAAAGTACAGCATAGGACTATAGTCAATAATATTGTGATAACTACGTATGGTGCCAGGTGGCTACAGGAAATATCGGGGCAGGGGGCGACACTACAAAGCACAGGTGGCAAACACAAGGCCCACAGGCTGAATCCTGCCTTCCACCTTGCTTTATCCGGCCTGGCACCTTGTTTCTACCCAGCGACAGCGCTGAGCTCCTTGCCCCTAGTTAAGGAGTAGTTACATTTATACCGTCCTAAAATTACATTCAGCCCTTTGAAAGCAACTGTGAAGCTGATGTGGCCCCCAGTGAAAATGAGTTTGACACCCCTGCTAAAGTATATGGCTGTCTAACCTCTATGCTGTGCATCTGAAACTAATATAAAATCACGTTGAATATAAACTGTGATTGAAAAATAAAATTTTAAAAATAATAAAAAATAAAAGCAATTAAAAAAGAATGACATTTTACCTCACAATTTTAAAATAGTATTTTTGGCACTTGAAAAGTATGTATATTCTGCTGCTTTGGGGTGAAATGCTCTGAAGATATCAATTAAATTCATTGTATCTACTGTGCCATTAAAGCTGCTGTCTCCTTATTGATTTTCTGTCTGGAAGATTGATCCATTGAAGTCAATGGGTGTTAAAATCCCTGACTATGGCTGTATTCCTGTTGATCTCTTCCTTTATGTCCATCAAGATTTGCTTCACATATTTAGGCACTCCTATGTTGGGTTCATAGATGTTTACTAGGGTTATATCCTCTTGTTGGATAGTTCCCTTTATCATTGCATAGTGTCCTTCTTTGTCTCTCACTATAGCCTTGGTTTTAAAGTATATTTTGTCAGATATAAGTACTGCTACGCCAGCTTTTTTTCCTTTCCATTTGCATGAAATATCTTTTTCCATTCCTTTACTTTTAGTCTCTGTGTATTTTTCAATCTGAGATGTGTTTCTTGGAGGCAGCATATATATAGGTCTTGTTTTCATATTTATTCAACTATCCTGTCTTTTGGCTGGAGCATTTAAAAGTGGTTACATTTACATTTACATTTAAAGTGGTTATTGATAGATACGTTTTTAGTGCCATGTTACTGTTAGACTATTTTCTTTCTTTTTTCTTTCTCTTTTTTTTCTTCTTAAAGCATACCCTTTAACATTTGTTTTAGTACTGGTTTGGTATTAACAAACTCCTTTAGCTTTTTCTTATCTGATAAGCTCCTTAGTTCTTCTTTGATTTTATATGACAGCCGTGTTGGGCAAAGTAGCCTTGGTTGTAGGTCCTTGCTCTTCATCACCTTGAGGATTTCATGCCGCTTCCTTCTAGCCTGAAATGTTTCTGTTGAGAAATCAGATGACAGTCTAATTGGTACTCCCTTGTATGTAACTACCTGTTTTTCTCTTGCAGCTTTTAGGATTCTCTCCTTGTCTTTAAGCCTTGTCATTTGATTATGATGTGCCTTGGTTTAGGCTGCTTTGGGTCCAATTTGTTTGGGACTCTCTGGGCTTCCTGGACTTGTGTATCTTTTTCCTTCACCAGATTAAGGAGGTTTTCAGTCATCATTTCTTCAAATAGATTCTCAATTCCTTGCTCACTATCTTTTCTTTCTGGTATTCCCATTATACAGATGTTGTTACATTTCATGTTGTCCAAAATGTTTCTTAAGTTTTCCTCATTTTTAAAAATTATTTTTTCTTTTTGATGCTCTGCCTGGGTGTTTTTCCTACCTTGTCTTCCAAATCACCGATTCAATCCTCTGCTTCATCTAACCCTAACCTACTGTGTACTTATTCCAGTGTATGATTTATTAACAATATTGTATCCTTTATTTCTGACTGGTCTTTTTTATGATTCCTATGTCTTTTTTTATGCTATTGAGCCTGGAACAAAGAAATGTAACAGTAGAGTTGGAGATATTAAAGCTAGGAGAAAGGTCATTAGAAACATATGAGGTAAAGTCATACTCTCTGAAAGAAACATCTGTGCTATAAAAGCAGTCTGAGGCCATAAAATAACACTGGAATTGGTTGCGAGGCATGGAGGAACCTCTGAGGCATCCACAGGGGAAAAAAGCCTGATCTGAAATTTAAAATTGGCCAGTGAGGTTTTGAGCACGTGAAATTTTGAGGATGCCTGTTTTTCACATTAAGAATTTGGAAGTGAAGAAATCCTATCCTCTGCATGTGCAGGACAAAATAAAGAGTTTTTGGTATCAGTCCTACCCATGGTTTTAAATACACCAAGAAAGACAAAACAATCAGATATCTTATACTGTGATTTATGGGATAATAAATTGCCCTGAAAGTTTCAAGCTTTCAGTGAATTATAGAATATATCAGAGTCCAAATTTATTTCTGGCCATGGAGAAAGAACCTATAAGATTTCACTTGATCCTTGGCTAGTGTGGCTCAGTGGATTGAGTGCCAGCCTGTGAACCAAAATGTCACCGGTTCAATTCCCCGTCAGGGCACATGGCTGGGTTGTAAGCCAGGTCCCCAGCTGAAGGTGTGTGAGAGGCAGCCAATGTTTCTCTTGTACATTGATGTTTCTCTCCCTCTTTCCCTCCTCCTCTCTCTAAAAACAAGTAAATAAAATCTAAAAAAATTATATATATAAAAAATACTTCACTTGAGAGTCTTTGCAGAACACATTGTGCATAAATTCCCCTCATACAGGCTCTACCCCTGCACCAGCAATGACCCCACTTCACAGCTCAGGGTGCCTGGAGAGTCCACAAGGAAGAGAGAGCCTGCGAAGGTGAAAAAAGAACCCAAGGGTTTAAGCCTTGCCCTTGCCTTTTCCCTACCTCTCAGAATGTTTGATTTTATACTTTGTTTTTCTGGGAACCTTGATCATTGGTTGTGAGAAGGCTCTTGTCCCAATGGTAACAACTACATAGGAAACACAATACGTATTTCTGCTTCTTAATTGCAAAAGCTAAATAAGCAATACCCAAAATCCCACCTGTATCCTTTAGCCTTTCAAGACATCAGAATACTATAGTACAGCATTCGCACACTTGTTTAGAACATAAGTGGCCTGGTGCACTGACAAGCATCGTTCCACCACATCACAAACGGTGCGAGTTGGCCAAGAACTGCCCTGCGTGGCGGTCTGACAGACAGATGTCCCGTCATTTAGCCTTTGCACTGCCACCACTTGTCAGAGGGGAAGAGCCACTTGACCCTCGTGTCCTTCCCTTTGAATTGCCCTCTGAAGTGCTCTTCTGGGCGGCCGGTGAGAGGCATTTTCATCGGCTGCTCACGCAGCAGTGCTGGCTTCCCTTTCATTGCTTCAAATGGATCACCTGGGACCGGACTCGAGTGCTTATTGAACGTATCTCTGGGTTGGTGTTTTTACAGTTTAATTTTTGTTTCTGTGGGTTTCTTTTCTTTTTTTTTTTTTTTGCTGTTGGACTTTCTCTTCTAAATTCAGAACTTGGGCCTTTGACAAAAAAGACAGATGGTGTTTTTAAATGATTAATGCAAAGCATCAGTAAAATATTGAAAATACGGCCGCTGTTTTCTAAAAAAAAAAAAGCTTACCCTCAGGCTATGGGAAATTGTGGTCAAAATCCACTTGAAATACATTGGTCTTATAAAGAAAGGGACAGAAAATTCATTTTTATTTCTTCCAGAGCTCTGTTATGTAATCCCTAAGCCCCTGACTACACTGTATCAAGTGTCCTTGGTCCACCTCTCCATGCTTTTCACAGGGGCCTGTAGTCGGTGAGGGCGTGGCCCTTCCAGCCCTGGCTTAGTTTTTCTGGTTGAATGCCTGCTTTGTGGTTCTGTGCAGCCTTGCTTCAGCTGTGACATTTCTTACTAGATTCCACAAAATCACCTTCCACAATGAGAAAGGAAGGCTGCCATTCACTAAACGTTAAAAGAAGTAGGTAGCAGGGTGGCTGTGTGATACTGAAATTACGGAATTATTTTATGAAGTTTGGGCGGGTTGCACCTGCGCAGATTCAGAAGCCAGTCTTGCGTTTCTGTGGGGGAGCATTGCACAGTCCGGCTGTAGTGCGCTCTGCCTCGGCTGGGGCTCCATCCTCTTGGAAGGGGCACCGTTTGCTGCTGCACTGTGTGGAGTCAGAGTGGCCCTGGCGGCCTTGCTGCATTCTGCCCTACTGAACACCCTGTCTGCTTCGTGATGGCTAGGAAAGCGTTGCCCGCATCGTCCACAGGGCCCTGGGCACCCAGACCTCTGCTCAGCGTTTAAGACCTTTGCCGACTGTGAGTTCTCAAACTTTTAGATAAACTATACTCAACTTCCTGTCAAACACATCTGCACCTATCCACATCCCACATTAATTTAATATTAACTGTATGAAAGGATTTTTACAAAGTTTCCTTTGGCAATTATTTGGCAACTCATTTAACTGATTATTGAGAATGGTTTCTTGGCAATCATACATATTTGAGAATTCTTGCAAAATGAGATAATCTGGCCAATTATTTCCAAATGGAATGACATTTTAATGAATATTTATTTTAACAATTAGTGCTATTGATACAATGTTGCATTGTATAGACATTTAATTAAACATCTATTAGTATTGATTTAGCAGTTTTTTTTCTGTTGGAGCCAATACATTTCCCCCCAGTTTTCAAACATTTTCATAGGCCCTTAAAATGCTTGTGTCTGTGGTTCCCAGTGCAGAATGGGTTGTGTGGGCAGCAGCCTCGCAGTCCAGATCTGACCGACAGGACCCCGGAGAGGGGCAGTCTCTACCTCCCCTGTAAGGCGTGCTTCCTGAATCCCCACGTCCTGCCTCCCCGTTAACCCTTTTCTAGGATAATGGACGGCAGGAACATCGACTCCCTTCCAGGGCATCAGCATGCTTATCCGCATGTGTCTTGCTCTTTAGCCTTCCCAAGACGTCACGTTACAACAGTGCAGCACTCGTACATTTCCCCAAATCTGGATTTTTCTGCTTTGAGTAACGCCATGTTTAGAAAATAAGTGGCCTGTTCCACCTCATCACCAAGTCCCCGAGATCAAACATGTAGTCTTTCATTGATGCCTAGAATGTGCCTAGAATAGTAGGCACTCGATACATACTTGTTTTATGTTCATGCATATTTAAATAATTTTGTAATGAAAGTAATGTAAAAGAGTGATGAGGATTTCCAATCATTTTTCCCTTTAAAAATGGTTTTGGGATGTCCAGCCAAGACAGCGGTGTAGGCAGACACGGCTCGCCTCTTCACACAACCATATCAAAATTACAACTAAAATACAGAACAACTATCACTCAGAACTGTCAGAAATCAAGTTGAATGAAAGTCTGACAACTACAGAATTAAAGAAACTACATCCACCCAGACTGGTAGGAGGGGCACAGACACGGAACAGGCTGTTCCCTCACCCATGTATGGTGGATAAAAATTTGGGAGGGATAACTTTGGAGTGAGGAGTCCCAACCACACCCCAGGACCCCTAACCCAGGGTTCCAGTGCTGGCAATGTAAGTCCCTACAACTTCTGGCTGCAAACACCAGTGGGGATTGAGTCAGTGGAAGAAACTTCTAGAGCCCCAAGCAGTCCTCTGAATGAACCCACACACGGACTCACCCACTAGCTCCAGCAGCAGGGTGGCAGCTTGAAAGTCCCTGATGGTGTAACAGGGAGAAACCGAAGTGTCTGGCATGAAGGCAAGCAGAGGCCATTGTCCCTATTCTAAACCCTCCCCACAAAGAGTTGGCAGGTTGGTACCATATCTGAGACTCCATCAACTTGGTTAATACTATTTGACTCACCTTGGAGATCCACAGAGACTCCACCCGACCCAACTTACAGGCCCAACCAATCTGCTCTTCTCTATGAATGACTGATCTTGGCTCATACTTCAGAACTTCCTAAATCCTATCACATAAACAACAGCTGGCCTCAGTGAGCCTCAGGCCTGGCATTAGTAGCAGCCAGCCTAGATTCACAGCTTGGCTTCACCTAGGAACCTCCAAGTACAGCACAAGGAGCAGCCATCTCAGATTGCTTTATAACTCAGACAGGGTGGTCCCAGGCAAAACACAGGTATAGGCTGACCTTGGCTTGCACCACCCAGGAAACCCCAGGGGCAGCACACCCAGTGGACAGCTATAGACCATGTCGAAGCACCACCACCCTGCCCTCAACAACATAGGAACTCAGTAGCAGCCATGCTCGCTTTGGAAAGAAAGCAATTCCTGATGGGAGGAGGACTTACATTAGGAAGGGCCTGAAAGACTTTTCATTAATTTCAAATACTTATGCTGAACATGATGGTTCTGTAAATGAGCTATGCACGTGTAGCCTGCCCATATCACATCCAAGAGGACTGATGTTTGAAACAGCTAGAACTTTAGTCTGTTTTTGCTTGGAAAAGAATGCTTGAGGTAAATCAACTTACAGTGAGATACACCAAGATGGTTCTTGTTCTCAGAACCGCACGGCAGGGAGACGGAGAGGGGGTGTGTGTGTATTAGGTGTCCACTGATGCATGTAAAACATCCCACAGCCTAGTGGCTCAAAATAACAATTCAAATCAAAGACCTGAGCTTTCATCTTTAAGAGGCTGGCAAAAAGGAGAGAATGAAATCGAAGGAAGCAGAAGGAAGGAAAATATAAAAGTCAGAGCAGAAATCAATGACATAGAAACCAGAGAAGCTGCCCAGAAAAGTTCCCTAACCATTAAGGGAAGTGAATTAGCAGAGGGAGAATGAGGAAAGCACCCACTACACTCATCACTTCTTAGTCTTGTTATCAGGTGTGGAATGGGCGTGAGTGCATGCTAGAAAGAGCGGAGTCTGGCCTGGCTTCCAGGTCTGGTTCCACCTCTGATGGCCCTGGGTCCTTGGACAAGTCACTTAGCATCTCTGGGTCCCCCTGCAAAATATGGACAATGGTTTTTTTCCTACATAGCTTGCAGGTTATTGCAAGATCAAATAAGACAATGCATGTGAAAGTAATTTACATAAAACTGCTGAAAAAATGTGCAGTATAGGTTAGGTAGGAAGAAATTTGGCATTACTAGATAAACTGGAATTTGTGGATTAATGTGTAGATTTTATTTTTGCAAGTCATCTTTGTGTTGTTGTTGTAATGGATAATTAAACTTTTAATGTAGCCCTTGATACAACATAAAATATAGTGGGGTTACGAGCCTACATGTGCAGAGGAAATGTAATTCCATTAATTTTGTTTGTAATTAATATGGCCTTCCCTCTAACTTGCAAAGGAGTGGGGAAGAAATAGTTGTGAACCCCACATAAAACTGATTGGGCTATCATTTAAAATAGGCCATTTAGATTATGTTTGCCTCTACTGTTTCTTCCCCCTCTCTCTGATATGCTCTCTGGGTTGCAGTGGGAGGGGCTTATAGAACCTTGTTGTGACCAGCTCAGTGTGGAAGGGGGGGGGGCCGGGGGGTGGTGGGGAATGTTGCTGAAGTGCAGTCCACTGGTGGCTTTGTAGCCAAGGGAGCTAAGCATCAAGGCCCCAAGCCTATGTATGCTATAGCACCAAGTTTAACCTTGCTGGGCCAGCCCCTTTTATAAGGGACAGGGTGAGTCTCCTGCCAGCTCTCTGATTAGCACTGGGAGTTCAAGCCCCTCTTTCCCCTGGCTCCCCCGCGCTGCTAACACTCCCCACCTTGTCTGGGCTTCAGAACAGAGAAAGGGAGCTGAGGGGAAATCGAGACACTGCTGACCACTCTGCTTCCCTATGTCCCTTGCCTCCTGCCTTTTTCCTCCCAGGATTCTTCTGACCAGAAGAATATCAACTTTCCTTTTTATTCCATTTCTTCTTATCTTCTTTTTATTACAGAGGCCCCGAGGTCTATGGTACCTGGGGCATGCTAATGCCAGCAGGATGGCTACATAATTTGCATAGCCCACTGACAGGAGAAAAGGCAGGGCCCATTTCCAAAACTTTTACAAATTTCAGGACAGCAACAGCAGAACATCGAACAGACAAGCGCGGGGCTCTGTGCGGCTACACTGGTCCTAAGCCCGGGAAGCTGGCCCTGAGTGGGAGATGCAGGAATCTGGTTCACCTGGCTTCTCAGCCCAGCCTGGAGTCTCATTAATGAAGTCCTGAATGTGAACTCTCTGCCTTTTTTGGGTGATCAGCTGCACAGGAGGAAGGATGCAATGGACTGAATCTAAGTTAGGAACAATTAAAATACACTGTTTTAATAGTTGCCAAGGATCTCATCTCTATGTAAAGGAAGTTTAGGGGGACTTTTTCTATTTTCCTGTGTCACTTCCTCTAACCTGAGAAGGAAATCTGTTGCACACGGTCCAGGTCCACAGAGCTGCCCATGAGCTGGCCTCGCATGGGGACAGCTTCTTGCCGAGACCTCCCAGAGGCGCCAGTTTCAGTGGAACAAGCACAGGCACTTCTTACCCCAGACAATGGAAGAAAAGGGATGAATGGAAGGAGTCTAAGCTGGGGGGAGGCCGTGTTTGTGGAAAATAAAAGCTATTTTCTCCCCCCGCCCCAACCAAGATCAAGGGACAGCAGGAGAATCACCAGAGGTTGGGGGGCCTGAATGTTGTAATTCCTTTCCTATGCTGCCCACAGGGTGGTGCGTGTGAGAGAATTCTTTGCTTGGAAGTTTAACAGAGTTTCCCTGAAGTTTGAGGGCATGTGGGTACCTGCATCTGGCCTAGAGATGTTGGAAGGCCCAGGGGAGCAGCCGTGTCTATGGGGTTTGAAAAGGCCGTGGTGTGGGTACCTGGGAATACGATGGGAGCAAACCCTACCCCATATCCATCTCTTCAGCCCTCAGAGGATATAGAAGCTGCCTTTTAGGAGCCTATCATTTTCTGTAAGGCTCATGGAAGTTGATAGAGAGTTAAGAACCCCTGCACTGCCCATAAGCTGCTGGGCCAGGTGTTGGGGAGACCCAACCAGAAGAAAGAGGCCATGGTTGCTCCTGGGCCGGAGTCCTCAGCGATAGCTGGGCCTTGGGTGTGGCTGACACTGTCCCAAGAAGATTGTACTTTCCACCTTGCAGACACCTCCTGTTCCTCAGAGGCTGCCGCTGTTCCTCAGAAAGAGTCCAGATCAGAAGGAGGCCCCAGGCACGCAGCCCCACCCTGACCCTGAGGCTCTGTCTCAGAAACAAAATCTCTTTTCTCTCCTCTGCTGTCCTAGTGGTAAAACAAAGCCCCTCGGGGCCTCAATGTTTAAAGGGAGGAGGACGATGAATGTACAGGGCTCAGATAGAGAGAGCCCCGGGTTACAAGACCACCCCTTGCTATTGGGCTTTTACCTGCTTCTCGAGGTCATGTACCTCTGTTCCCTTGTGTCTGCTGTAGTTACAGGATCATATATATGTACTATACTGAGTATTGGTGTTTCTTAAAATAGGAGATGGTTGGTTCAGATCCTGACAGGTATAGGCCACATGGGGCTCCCTGCAGACCCAGGCTTTCCACCTCAGAGCCAAGCACCCACCAGGTCAGAGCTGCCTGCTGGAGTCAGGTGTCTGCCTGCACCTTCCTCCAAAGGGCTGGGGCTGGAGCTAGGGGTGGTGGAGGGGGGGTGGTTAATAAGTTTGGAGACTTCTTTTCTGGGAAAGCAAATTTGAGTTCTACTTTTAGGCAAACTCTTAAGTCAGCAGATTGTCTTGAAAAAGGATTAGTTAGGTATTAGTCCAATAAAACCAAAACCATTAAAATGCAAGAAATTCTCTTAAGAACTCTCCACCTCCACCCCTCCCCAACAACTTATCTCTCTTTCGAGAGTTGCCTTTTAGGGATTGCACTGAGCACCTCGGCTCCATGGGAACAGTGCATGCGATTGGCAGACGGTGATGCACTGTCCGAGCAGCCTGGAGTAGGGGGCTCATCAGCAATCTTATTTCTCTAAATAGCTGGAAAAAGTAATGGATTGCCTAGTTTTGAAGAAAAAAAATGTGCACACACACCAACATATGAGAATGTTTTTTAAGGGCTTAATTTTAGAATCTCAGTGTTTGGATTCAATGTTCCATATCAACTTATTAAAAATTTAATGAAGGCCAAATTCTATGCCTCAAAAAATGCCAATACCCACACAAGAGCTATATGATGTTTTCATTGTGAGCACAGAATTTTTAATAAATCCCCCATCATTTTCAAGAACTAACTTCCTTCTATTTTTATCCTGTTCCTTGTAATGTAGTTCAGTCTTTTTTTTTTTCTCTTCGTATTATAGCCTCATTCTCCATTCACCTGCAAGGAGCTAAATTAAATATTAACCAAAATAAAAACATAGGCTAGAAGCTCTGGGCATTCATAACTTTAAAGTGAAGTGGTTTGTTTTGTTGTTGCTTTTCTGAGATATTCAGCTCAAGCAAATCTCCATTTAGTGCAGGTAATGCCTTTCAAAGAGCAGAGTGGGACCTTTAGGACTGGTAGTCACGAAAGGAAAAACGTGCTCCGCGTGAGCTCTGGTGCGAAGGCCATTGCTCTGCGTCATGAGAACTTGCTTGCCTTATCACTGGGTATCTGCCCTTCTCTGTACCTCGGTTTTCTCATCTGTAAAGTGGAGATATTTACTACTAACTACATGGAGTTGTTAATAAGGTTGCATGTTATTTATTAATCTAAACTGACCAAGAACATAGATTTGAAATAAAATGTTTGCCCTGCCTCTTAGCCATCATACCCAGAGAAAATACCCTTATGCTTTGGTTCTTTCTTATGAAAAATGGGGATAATTGTATGTACTTTATGTAGTTTTTGTGAGTTGAATGAAATAATTTACCTAATTCCTCTTGTGTCAGGTTTGACACATAACTTTTTAGTATATTACAGCTGCTGTGATAGTGATGATGGAGACTGTATAAGTCACCTATATTACATAAAGGGAGGCTGAGGGGAGCCGAGCAGGTGAGAATAGGGCTTCAGATTCCCAGTCAGAGGCTTCTGGGCCAGTAATGAAAGCCGGCCTACGGAGGGACCAGGGACAGCAGAACCTGCCCGTCAGTGGACGTCAGAGCTCCGTGTGCTGATGCCACTGTGCATCGCAGGGGAGGGACCCGGAAGTGAGTTTTGTGCTCTGATTCCTCCTGTTTCAGGTGCTCCAAGCAAACATGGTAAACGCTGACATTTCGTGAGAGAGTGTGTCGTGAACTGTAGTGGGTGTTACGGTCCCAGTGGTCTGGGGAGACCTTGGTGCGTCACTCAAGGAGACAGCTGTGGACTTTGTAAGGCTGGGAAGCTTCTGAGAGGCTGGTCAGCTTATGCCTGCCTTGCACCAGGGGAAAATGGGAGGCGAAGTACATCTGTTAGACCTTTAAGATTTTCATTTGCAAAACCCAGTGCTTTTCCAGAGCTGGTGCTTCGTTTCCAAGCCATCGCAAACCAGTCCGTGGTCCTGCCGCATGCGACCAGCAGGTGGCTGGAGTCATACGAGGCTCATTACGTGCGCGTTTGGCATCCTGGACTGGTCTGCATTCTCTACAAGGCCGCCAGTTCACTGATCGCTTACTTGGATGTCACAGCAATGTCAAGTTGCTGTGAAAGTTTCTAAATATTTACTCCCAGTTTCTACGGGAGTGTAGTCTTTTGTTGCAGTCCGAGAACAGATATATTGCGTGGTGCTGCTCAATGCTGTCGTAATCCTACTTCCAAACAAAAATAATAACTATAACAGCAAAATTTAATAAAGATAAAATGTCAGTCACAAAATAGGAAATTTAGAGAGTGTTCATATTAATCTAACTCCATTGCCCTCTGCTTTATCTCTGACTCCTCTTGTTATAATGGAAAGAGTATGGATATTGAAGTCAAATGTGCCTGTATTTTAATCTCAGCTCGGCTGAGTACTAGCTGTGTAACTGGTGGACAAGTTATTTCTCTGAACCTTTGTTTCTTCACCTGTAAAATGTGGACCTTCAGACCCGCCACATAAAATTAGAGTGAGGATCAAATACCTGGTGTTGGTAAAGTACCTAGCACAGCACCCAGGAAGGAGCTAACAAAGAGGTATGTTTCATATCACATATTTGGGAATGAACTTACAGTCTAAACTTTGCAATTTTAGTTGGCTCTAGATGCAGCCACATACATTATATAGTCATTGCATGTCTCCCCAAAATTCAAAATAGCTTTCTATGTGAACTTGGACTAGATTCATTATACTTAGATGCAACGATCCTGATTGCTCATGAATTTGAAAGTTCTATATCTCTTCTGGCCTAGTTTTAAGAAAAATATGTATATACTATAGCCAGCATACTGAAATATAACAAAGGTTCTCAAAACCAAATATAAATAAAAATTCCTTCAGCAGCTTGTTAAAATGCAAATTCCTCGATCCAGCCCCTAGCACCTCTGACTCAGCTGTTCTTGAGTGAGGCCCTGGAATTCATAAGCCAGCCCTGGCCCCTGCCCCCAGATGATGTTGATACAATTGGCTCCTGAATCATACCTTAAAGGGAAACCAACGCTGCTGCTATAAAGGGTAGCAGGAGCAATTCTTATCATGGAAAAGTCCTGTATCTCCACTGTGGTGGCAGTCATACAAATCTACACTTGTGATAAAATTGTATAAAACTGATACACACACAGGATCTAGATTAACGTATTGTAGGAGCAACCTCAACATTCAAATGTATTTAGTCATTTATATTCAGTACTATATATTCCTGTTTTTCTCTAACCTACCAGTAAAAAACCTCAGATAGTTTTTCTTTATAAAAAAACAAACAAACAAACAAACAAAAACCAAGTTAGCCAAGTGCTGGCTCGGTCAAGCTGGCTTCATTGGATTTCTATATTTTCTTGGTCCGATAGAGAGTTCTACAACTCGAGCCTAAAAATATCATGCTTTCAATTTTCTCTGCGCAGGATTCCATCACTCTGAGTTAAGTGGCTGGATCAAATGCACTGTTGAAGTTCACTGGGGAAGGCAAGTGCCCCTAAAAATGGATGGCTTTCTTCACTGAAACACACTTTTTTTTCTTGAAGCTTATACTAGATGCTGTTCACTATCAATAATTTAATTTAATGAAGATTGTTTAGAGATTTGGGGTCTCGGTGGCAGCTGTCATTTTCATGCAAATGCTTTGACTTGTCCTTTGAGAGGACAGTTATAATCTTAAAAAAATGCATGCCAAAATATTTATGGATGAAGTGATATAATGAAGTGGAATTTGCTTCAAAATATTCCAGGGACAGAGGAAACAGATAAGGGTATAGATGGAGCAAGATTGGTCATAGGTTGCTAATTGTTGAAACTGGGTGATGGGTACCTGAGGGTTCATAATACCATTTTCTTTACTTTTGTATCAATCTGAAGTATTTCACATGATAACGTTAAAGAAAAAGGTAGTCAAAAGTCAGCTTTACTGCCACCGCTAACACGAAGTCCAGCCTTTTGGAGTTCTTGTTGGAAACGTGGATGAAGCCCGGAGTGACTTCGCATGCCATCCGCGGCTGCAGGACACTCCTAGATGTCTCACTGCAGAGGTGTGCACGGACCTCAGCAGGCCTCTGGTCACATGGTGTCCAACACATCCTAGGGCAGTGGGCATTCGCCCTCTAAAGTTCTTGGCTTTATATCTTTAGGCTTTTTATTTAAGTATGTCTTAAAAGTTGTCTCTTTTCCTGAGATAACCTTCAAGAGAGCAAGAAAAATATTTTAGGGGTCATTATTACTCACGTGTTTATTTCCTTTTTGTTTGTTTCATTCCCCAAAACTCTGACTCCTAATGGAATGAGTAATATCTTTTTTAAAAGTCTGGGTGTTTAGTAAAGTGGATTATCTCAAAAGCTTCCACACTTAGGATTTCTTCCAGACTCCTCCCTCTGTGTGGGCAGGAGAGGGCAGGAGGGCGGCCAGCTGCCCCTTACTGAGCTGCTGCAAAGCCGTTAGAATCAGGCTGGAACTTGGACATGGCTCATGCACTCCAAACTCTACCCTTCACGCCTTCATAATATCTTCTTAAATTGTTAAAGCACATTTTTCTTATTCTTGCATTTCTGGGTAATAAACAGTGTTTGTCAAGAACATCTATTCCTTGAGTTATTTTGGAATGACACAAAGGTTTGGAAGACAAAAACAAGATACCCCCTCTCCTCACGAAACCCCATAAAACTAGAATTTCTAAACCTTATCATTCTTCCAGCAAGCATTCCTTATGAATTTCCTGTGGATGGAGTTTAGGCAGCTTAAGGGTTTTAGCACATTTAGAGGCAAAATATGCATGCTATTGAAAAAACAGAAAAACAACAATTAAATAACTTACCCACAATCTTAAAATATATGGCCTAAATTATGTCCATAAGTACTTGGAAAATGCAATATGTAACTAATAGTTATAGTTTTTTTTAAAAAATAAACCTCTTAAAAATAGAGTTTTGTGGCTTTTTATACATTATTACAAATAGGTATGAAAGTCTCACGGGAGTCCGGTTATCATCGCCTTGTATTTTAAGTGAAAAATAACAATAGCTACCATTTGCTGAGAGCCCACTTTATGCTAAGTACCCCACATCGATGATTTTTTCCTGTTACAGAGAACCTCTCTGGCAGGAATGATTACCTCTGACTTGTAGATGAGGAAGCTGGGCCACACTGAGGAGACACTAAATGGCACAGACTTGATTCAAGCCCAGGGTGGGGCTGAGACTGCACACCACTGCCCACTAAGTCTCACTCCTCAAGCATCCCTGCTGGTCCCGTCGACAACACAACCCACAGTGGGCAGTTTGGTCCAGAAAGGGAAGATCTTTGGATCCTGGTTTTTAGCCCAAAATTGCTAGAGATCACATGCCCTCCCCAGTCACAGCTAGGAACTGTGTGATTAAAAACAAATAATTCTCCAAACCAGTGCTTCATTGTTATCACTTCTACCACACAAAGAAACCTTCCACTAAATAAAGGCAGGGAGAGAGACAGTTCTAAACTTTGATGTGCTGATTCCTGCTGCTCCCTAGGTCCTTAGGAGATCTTGGACGGAGCATCTCAAATGCAAAACCCTCGATGGTGGGGGAATGTTGTGGAGATTTTATGACACCTAGAGGTCTAAGTGATTGTATGAACACCTGGAGGCACACTGAGAACCCTGTCCCAAAAGTGTCTGCTCCCTAGTCCAGTTCTCAGAAGCCAGAAGCCCCACCTCCTGGCAGGGTGCATAGGCCAGGAGTGTCCCCAAGGCAGTCTTTACGTAAGAAGAGACACAGTGTCATGCACATAAAGCCTGGCCACCATCTGTGGACTGATTACAAAAGAAACTTTGATTGTGTTATTTTTGTAAGTTGCAAAGGGAGAGTAAAAGTTTTTTTGTATTTAGTCTGGAGAAAAGCTGTCCAAGACACAGCTGAGAGTTCTCCTGAATTAGACCATTGCCAGGAGCTTTAAAACATTGACAATATAAACACTGATGAAACAAAGCCTGTCTATGTGTACTAGTGAATTTGGCATGGTAAATCCAGTGGAATTAGGCAGACTTCCAATAATTTTGGGAAATAAACAAAACAAGAGTTAATTTAGCTGCAAAGCAGGTTAATTAAATTTGCCCATTCGTGTTTCTTTTTTTTTAACATCCTTGCATGTAATAATCTGCACTGGAACATAAGCAACCACAAGGACGCCAGAACAGTATGTGGCAGGATGCAGCTAGGGAGGCAGAGTTGGGTCCTGGGGCCGACAGGAACCACACCCAGGAGGGAAGCTGGGGCAGAGGAACAAGTGGATGGAGGCCTAGATCCAGGCAGTCAAGGTCCTGGAGGTTCATGTGGGTAGACAGGGGTGAGAGCCAGGAGACTTGGTGGGAGGAAAGCCCGCCGTAGCAGCAGTAGTATTGCTGACTTCTCTTCCAAGGACAGAGGTCTTTTTGCTTTCTGTCCAGATTTACAGCCCCTGTGATGTTGACATGGATGTGGGCCATAGAAATAGGAGGTCAACAAAAATGTGTGGAGTAGTAAGTGAGTGCAGGTGAGCTGGTACCTCCCCTTCAGGAGTCAAGTAGACCCTAACGTCCTCCAGGACAGAGACAGACCCGAGGTTCTGGTCTGGGAAACTAACTTCCTAGGTTATTGAACCTTCGCTTGCAAGCATAATTAGGGCACCTCTCAGAATTTTTTACATGGAAATGAGTTATAGATACATTTTCCTTGCTCAGTGTTTCAGTGGGTACAAATCTTTGCCCCAATAGACTTTCTTCCAGCCACCCTTAGTACTTGCAGAGCCCGTCCCACTTAGTGAGTATTGTAATCCAATAAGCCTTATCTCTATTTACTTTGGACTGGAAGATTCAATTAGTTGCATTTGGAAAAGATTAATTCAACCGCTCTGCCCTGGGAGGCAGGGAGTGCCAAGTTTCTGCTCCTCGGTGGTGTCGTTCCCATTGTTCTGCTCTATTCTGTGGGAGCTGTTAGCATTTCATCACTCTTTGAGGAAGCCCAGTGTAGCATGGCTTACAGTAATAAAGTGTGCGTTATGACACTCAAGGAGAGTTTAGAGAGAGGATAATATGTCAGAAACTGAGGGCTGAACGTGAGGATTGTAAAACAGGGTGGTCACGCACTGCTGTTCACGCCACATGCATTTTACTCCTGACAGCTAAGTGGGTCATTTTCCCTTTGCTGCACCTTACTACGAACCCCTTTCCAGTTATCTGTCCGCAGTTCTGGATGATGTTCATTCTTTAAGTGCCATACTTCACAGTCCAGGGTCGAGAGATAATGGCAGAGCTTATGTTCTTTCAAAGCAATAAAATGTCATCAGTTAACCCCAGAAAGGGAGGGGGAAAAAAAACTGAGGAAGCCAAGCAGGTGCAGAATAGGGAGTAGGTTGTAGGAACAGACATCTACAGTTATGATATATCATCCCAGGTGTTTCTAATCACTGACTATAACCAATTTGGAAGATAGACAGCCAGTTAATAGAAAAAACACCAAGCAAGCAACTGATACCTTGAAATAGCTTTCATACAACCTTTAAAGAAGGAAGATATGAATCACTGACTAACAGAAAAAATATGTATAGTGTTTTTTGGTATAATTTAGTATAATGCCTATGGAACCAAGTTTGTCTCTCAAAGCTCTGTAATAACTTCATGATTTTATTTTTTTCCAAATGAAATACTTAAAACTAAAAGCAAGTTTCCATTTGCACAGCAGTCTCTTAAAATGTCCCACTGATTAGCAGTAGCCAAAACATGGGGGGAAATCATATTCCGGTATTTTATTGTTTTATTTGATCAGAGACATCTAAAATGCTTTCTGCGTAACCTGTGGGCAGAGATGGAAGAGTCAGGTTCACAGTCAGATAGACAAGCGAATCAGCAGGACAGGTCAGAGCTCCTGGTTTCTGAGCACCAGTCCAGGCACGATCCACCTGCTTGTCGCAGTCCCTCTGCTCCTGGCCTCTGTTGGGGCGTGCCCGGTGTGGGAGAGCCTGCTGTGTGGTCATGGCAACATCCTGGGGGTGCCCTGATGGCCACTCTGCCATCACAGTCCCATTCTCTGCCTACGGATCTCAAAGATTTTCCTGCCTGGACCCTCCAAGCATGGCAGTTGCTGGCACTGTGTGTGATTGAACTTTTTCCCTATAATATTATTTTTATTTGAAAATATATATATTATTACTGTGAAAAATGAAATAAACTCTTTTTCTCCCTTACATTTCCACTTGGGGGTGAGGTTTTAATCTTTTGTGGATTATTAATACAGTCAGAGCACTGAGAGATGCATTGCAATTCTAAGCAAAAGCTTAGATGTTGACCCGTGAGAGATCCCAGCCAGAGGCTTTCTGCTGCACTGGGGCTTCAGAGAGGCCAGCTTGGTGCAGAGAAAGGCCAGACCCTGGATTCATTAGCATTGTTTAGAACCCTCTGTGGCTGATTGTTTTAAAAAGTGGCTTTAGTGTTTCTTTTTTTTTTTTTTTTTTTTTTATTTCAATCATTGTTCAAGTACAGTTTTCTGCCCCCTACTCCCGTTTCAGCCCCTCCCCCCAACCCTCCCCCCTTCCCCCCATTACCCCCCACCCTTAGTTTTTGTCCATGTGTCCTCCAAATTTGTTCCTGTAATCCCTACCCATTCCCCCCTAAAATTCCCTCTTCTCTCCCCTCTGGCCACTGTCAGACTATCCCCTATTTCAGTGTCTTTGGTTATATTTTGCTAGTTTTTTGTTTTGTTTTGTTTTGTTGTTTAGATTCCTGTTAAAGGTGATATCATGTGGTATTTGTCTTTCACTGCCTGGCTTGTTTCACTTAGCATAATGCTTTCCAGCTCCATCCATGCTGTTGCAAAGGGTATGAGCTCCTTCTTTCTTTCTGCTGTATAGAATTCCATAGTGTTTCTTCCTCAACGTTTTTGCAATGTGACTTTGCCGTTTCTCCCTTTAAAAGGTAGAGTCTATTTTCCTGTCCTTGAACATGAGCTGGCCTTTTGACTTGCTTTAATCAATAGAATGCAATGGCGATAATGTTATATAACTTCCAAAGCCTGAAGAGGCCTGGACTTTCTGCTTGAGACCACGTAGGACAAGGGCACTGCCCTGGGACAGTCATGAAGAAAAGCCAGCCTGGCCTCCTGCAGGTAAAATGGGGAACCGAGGCGTCCAGGCCAACGGCGGCAGCAACTGTTAGACACAAGCGAGGCCATCCTGAACCTCTGGCCCCACCAGCTCTCCAGCTGAATGTAGTTGTGTGAGTGAGCTCAGGTGAAGCAAGCAGAGGAACTGCCCAGCTGCCCTGCAGAATCATGAGACAAAAACAAATGAATAAAAAAATTGTTGTTTTAGGCCAACAATTTTTGGACTGATGTGTTACGAAGTGGAGATTAACTGAAACACTCAGTAAATAATTTTAGACTTTAAAAATAGAATCTATTTTTCACTTTGATGGTTACAGAACACCCACAAAAAGAGGGAAAGCAGAGCACAATATTCAAGAAAAAAATCTGCAACAGCCACCAAAGCCCTATGCTCCCTAGATGAGAAATCACATCCAGGGAGACACTTCAATGCTCCAGCATGTTGTACTGTTTATGTCACAGAGGTCAGTACTTGTCACATGGCAGGTACTCCTGGAAAAGAATATTTTTTTCAAAAGCAAACTGAAACAAAACATTGGTTTCACATAGAGTAATAATGATATCCCGTGTAGCTGTTAGAAATTTTCCACATTGGGAATGAGTATTGGGAGGTAGAGAGAGCCAGCCAAGTCTCAGGGAGATCAGGTTATGAGCACAAGGCGGCATGAGAACTCACTTTACACTGAAGGTTCCCGGGCACTGAAACCACCCTGGAGTCACTAATTGAAAGTATTATACCACTGGGGCTGGTTATTAAGCTAGTGACAGACTAGGTAGTTATGGATTTATTGACTTTAGTATTTCTTCCATTTCCTTTTCATTGGGTTCTCTTCCTTTCTATAAAAACTTCTCTTTTTCCAATTCTGTTATTTTCTCTATAGCATAAGAATGTGAGTGAAGAAAAAAACTGATTTAGTTCTTATTGTTGTAAATCTCTGGAGTGATTTTTTTCCCCTGTGTTGTCCCAGCTTAATATTCTGATATGAGAGCACTATATTTTCCAATCCTTTCCCATGTGCATTGTCTAGGGGAAAGTCTAGCCATGGGAAAACTCTACTAATTTTGGTCAATGTTATCCCATAATAAGACAGTGGCTAAAAAATTATATATGTATGTAACTTCATTTAGTAAAATATTTTATATCTGTGTTTGTTTTCTCTGCCATTGTATGCAGCTTATTTTGGGACTAAGGGGAGATGAAAGAAAGAGGTGCTTATTTAGTGTCTTCTGTGTGTGAGGCATTTTATTTATCTTACCTCACTGGATGCTAATAGCAACCCTGTGAGGGAGGGCCAAGACTCAGAGAAGGCACAACTACCAACCGGCACAGCCAGGATTCAAACTCAGATCTGTCTGTTTCCCCAACACACTCTCCCCAGTGTTCCGCAACACAGCCTACCTCATTCTAGTGTGCTCTGCTTTATGACACTTGGGAGATACCGTGCTTGTCACAAATCGAGGGTTTGTGTTAACCTGGTGGTGAGCACATCCATAGGTGTGATTTTTCAACCACATACTCACTTTGTGTCTCTTCGTCACATTTTGGTAATTCTCACGATATTTCCAACTTTTCCATTGTTATTACATTTGTTACAGTGATTTGTGATCAGTGATCTTTGATGTAATTACAACTTGCCGAAGGCTCAGATGATAGCATTTTTTAGCAATAAGTATTTCTTAATTAAGGTATATATTCAATATGTTGGTTTTTTAAAGACATTATGCTGTTGCACACTTCATAGAGTACTGCCCAGTGTAAACATAACTTTTATATGCACTGGAAACAAAAACTTTCAGGTGACTCGCTTTATCGAGGTATTTGCTTTATTGCAATGATTTGGAACCCAGCGCGCAGTATCTTCAGGGTCTGTCTGCCTGTGCGAAGTGTTTGCTGAACTCCAGCCTTTCTAGAGGTGGAGTGCCCACTCCTTCATAAGGCAGATTTTCTGAACTTTAAATAATTCCTATTGTTTCTGGACAGACTTTCCTTACACTCTATGAGGATCTTGGGTACAGGGGTCTTGCACTGGGGTAGATATTGTTGATTAGATAATGATCTCTCAGTTCCCTCCAACCTGTTGTCTGATGCTTAAAATAGCTAGCTTGAAAGCTAGTTTAAAAATTTGGATGGTAATGATGGAATAGAGGGAAGCTAAACATTTCTTTTGGAAAATAAAGTATCGTCTTCTGTAATACACTGAGATTACTGTCTATGTCCTACACTAATCAAGCCTAATCATGAATTGATAATCACTGAAGTTGGTTGAAAGGTACTTGGAAGTTTATTATGCTATCCTCTCCACTTTTATAGATACTTAAAATTTTCATAATTAAAAAGTTAAAAATATTTAAAATTTAGTGTTTGTATTATACTATGAAACTCTCCCCCTTAGTGTTACTAATCATCAATGGAAAAGTGTTCTAGTATTCTTAAACACACATCAGTCTTGAGAATGTAAGATGCTTGTTTTTCCTACCAACACACACCTTAAGTTCAGTCTCGTGTCTTTTATGCCTGCTGGACTGCCCCTCCCAAAGTTATCCTGAATGTTTCTAAATTAATTGGTTGATAGAAAATCTCTCTATGAGCCAACTTTAATAGTCGTGGACAATTTTTAAAAGAAGAAAATTGACACTTCTTTGTAGCAGAAATGTATTTTTTAAAAAAACCATAGTCATATTTCTGTCTTGACTTCTGAATATAAAACTTTCATTTTCAAGTACACACTTTCCAAATCAGTCGTCTGGGAAGCTGACATCGCCTGCATGGCCTAGGACCTAGGGCTGGACCCAGGCCCACGCTGAACGGTAGCAAAGCCAGAGTGGCCCGGGCCCTGGTGCTGACAATCTCTGGCAATATGTTTTACAAATCTGCAGGCTGAATATTTTATCATATTTATGTGTTTATACATGAATCAGTGCCCTTCCTGTCACCTTTGGTTCTGAAGCTCACTTCATATTCTTTCCTTCAAAAACAACAGATGGCTTGTTTTCAAAATATAACATGAATTTTAAAATTGATTTTTAAATTTTTCATGCATTCTGTGAAAATGATTTGTGTTAGAAATACACGTTGGCTTTTATTTGCGTGCGTGAATGTTCTGATGTATGACAGTCTGGGGGACTCGCTTTTTGTAGATAGATTTTCCTTTCAACTAAGACAGAGAATTCCTTACTGCATTTGCATAACACAGTTTAGCTGAGTGTGGGTTTTCCTCCTCCCAACTTGTAAAACCCGTTCCTTTGACTGAAGCTCCTTAACTCTATTTGTAAGGCCATCTGCCTGGTTGCTGCAATTGGAAGGCTCAACTTCTGGTTCCCAAAGACTTGTTGGCTCAACATATCGATTTATAAATGTCAGGATGAAGAACATGACACACAGCAATATGTGTGAACACTTAACGTATCCTAATTACCCATAACTAGAGTGTTTCACATCTACAGTGTTTTGAAACTAAAAAGCTTTCCCTATTACATGAATGGGTTTATTTTTAATTCAGATAGAAATCATGACTTTACTACCCTTGTTTGTTAAACTTTAGGTTGTAAGGTCAGTCTGTCGAAGGGCTTATTTACCAGAGCAATGGGATCTGGGACCCGGGTCTGCCACCGTGCATCACGCGTCAGTCGTGGCCATGCTCGGGGCAAAGTCTAGATGGAGGTGATTTTTTTTTTTGCCTGAGATGGATTTGTTTTCTTCCTCATTTTACCACTTTGTCTACCTGCTGTTATTTTCCAAAAACTAAAACTCAAAACAGGAAAAGTTAATATTATGAAACTATTAAACACTAGATTTGAGTAAATATAGAGAAGGGTTAAAAAAGTAAACATGTAGACATAGATAATGCCTTTCACGCTGATGTCACTGCGAGATCTTACATTTTAATCTAATTCTGGTTTCAGCCTCAGACTGGTGCATGTTGGCTCTTTATAACTCATCTTAAATTTTATCTTGGAATTAAAACTTTTTCTTTTTCTTTTAAAAAGCTCTGAGGTCAATGATTTTTAACCCCAAGATACTACCGGCATGACATCAAAACTTCATCAGCTGTTTATACACAAATCTCAGCAGGTCAATAGTTTTTCTCCGCTTCTACTGTATATGGGAGTTCTCCTTGTATCTTGCAAAGATACAGGAAAATCTCTGAGTAGAAGGCAGTGCTCAAACATAAACCTAAAAAAAGAGGTGTTAAGTCTCAGGAGCAGGAACTGATCGTCTGTCAGTCTTGGCTGGGCTGCCTGCTGGGATCACTGGACCCCCCTGCGTCTCCCCTGGCCGCTGCGGAGTGGGAGAAAACACCTCCAGAGCTGGCCTCAGCTTCCACAGTGTACGGGCAGGTGCCTGGACTAACCCTCCCACCAAAGTCTGTGCTGGTAGGAGAGAAATGATTCCACGAAGGAATCAGAGGACTTTAGGAAATAATACTTGGTGGTCAAAAAATGGCAGGTGTCCACGGCAGTCACGGAGTGTTGAGTGAGAACCCCCGATGTGCCGTCTCCAGATGACGAAGGCACGGCTTGGTCCCTCTTTCTTGAAGGAGAGGCTGTGTAACATGTGTCACTGACTCCTGTCCTGAGGATTCTGGTTTGCACCTGGGGTGTGCCGTGGGTCTTTGAACAGACCGAAAATTTGAGGTTGTCATCCTTCCCTTAGTAAAATGAAGAAGTATCAATGAATAATCTCTTCTGTCTTGTTAAGGTCTCTCCTATGAATTTAAAAAAGAGAATACCCCCTTCCTGTGAAGCATCTCCCACTACTACTTTAATTTAAATATTGTACTTTCCATTGGGAACGCCACCCCTGGCTGTCACCGGTGCCCGCGACACAAGCAGCATTCTGAAAAACTTTGTATCTTGTACCATCCCATATGACATTTTGATTCCAAAAAAAAAATTCCTTTGAAAAGGTGCTGGTGTCTTATTTGTATTTGTTGGCTAAACTCATAGTTGCATCTGCAGAGGTTTTTGACAGATTTATGAGATAAATTTAGGTGCCTACTACTGCAGAAGCGTGTGGATCTAAATAATGAAACAGGAAGAAATAAAATAATGCACACCCATATTGCTACCATTTTTCAGAGATGCCCCTAGCTCAGACCGTGACATTTTTGACTGTTTAAACTATTAACACAGGAGAGTTCCTCATAAGGACAAACCAAAATGAAAGTCACCTCCCATATTTCTATACAACTGGTGACCCGGGTTATCATCTTTCCATTATCTCATTTGATATTTAAACTGAGGTTGACCCAAAGAAAAACCATGAAAACGCAGAGGACAGCTAATGAGATGAGCCTCGGGGGCTCTGGAACCGGAGACCACAATCCTAATGAGCACTTGAAAAGACGGAAGTGCTTAAGTGGATACTGGATGGGAAGGACCTTTTTAGTCAAGACAGTTTGCCACGTGCCCAGGGACATGTGTCTAGGCCTCCCAGCGACTGGGGCAGGGCTGGCAAGCAGGGGATCCAGACAGGACCTCTCTCACTGGAATAGGTTTGGGAGGACCCTTCTTCAGCTCCCTTCACGATCCCCCCCCTCCCTCCTGAGTGACTGGGGCCGGATTCTGTGGTCTGCCCTCCACCCCACCCCAAACCATGATTTGAAGGCAGAGGAACCCAGACATTTTCAAATTATTCTAAAAATGTCGAATTTGTTGAAATTCTTTTCATTGAAACATTTTCAGTTTTACCATCTTCATATTTGGTTCTGATCATTTAATTTGATCATTTAATTTCATTTAACAGGTATTTTGACCATATTTAGCATGTTGCACATTTTCAGGAAATTCAAAATGACTTGCGGGTGGTTGCTGATTGAGGGCTGCCTGTGCTCCACACAGACAGGAAGAGCCGGTTGGTACAAGCTACAGTCCTCTCCCCAAATGACTTAGAAAAACTGCTGTGCAACATACATTATGTGGGAAGTGGAAGTGACTTATAGGCACCAGTCTTTTTTTCTAGCAATTGTTAAGTAATAACATAAAATAACATAATTGACACATTAGCCCAAAAAGGGTAAAGCAGTGAACCACCTTTGTTTCATTATACCATCCCTTCAAGGTACAGGCTGGGATACAAGGAAAAAATGATACATGAAAAATTGCCTGCTACCCTCAAACTCCCTATTGAGGTTGATGCTTGGTGTCTGCTCCTTTTTTGACCTTCGCAGGATTCCCTCACCTGGAGACAGAGCCCAGGGCCTCTACCCTAACAGGAGTTTGCTGCCCTCTGCAGATGCATGGAAGCCCCACGCAGTGGTGCTCACCATTCCTCTCTCTTAGGGACACGCTTCTTCAGAGTCTCACACCATAGAGTCTTTTCATTCTCCCAGACCTCACAAACTACTGGCTTGCCCCTGGATGCTGTCTGATCATTGCTATTCCTCCCTCTTTTAAAAGTACACTTTTAGAATACATTGCATCTCAGGCACACATCTGTCATCTTCAGCTCCTCCTGTTTTTCTCCTCTTGTGGCCAACTCCCTATCATCTGAAACACTGGGACCTGGTTTATAGTCTCCCTTCCCACCCCAACTTCTGTCATATCTTCGAACACTTATGGAACATCTACCAAGTGCCAGAAGCTGATCTCAGTGGCTATGAGAATGACCCATCCAACCAATTGGCTTCATGTTTCCTGGGCTACCATAACTCCAAAGGCTGTCATCTCTGCACCGTCTCAGCCACCCACTCCCAGGACCACACACTTTCTCTTCTCGTTATTAGGAACCCCTCCCTTCTTCAAACATTAGTCCTTCATTCCATTCTTTGGCCTTATCCATTTAACCTCAAATATACCCATTCACTTCCTATGATTCCTTCCAGGCCATCATTAGGGGACCATTAATTTATTGCCCAAAAGGAGTCTTTTGCAGGTGAAAGTGGACATGACTTGGTCCTGGGCAAACAGGGATGCATGGCCACACTGGTCACCACACACTGCTGAGTGATCTTTATTTTCTGTTCAGCCTGTGGTGAGCCATCAGAGCTGCTCTCTCACCAGCCCCCTTACTTCCTCTTACAGTTTTCTGTATAAGGTTCTACAAAACCCGCATGTTCCTGTTTGCCTGATCCTCTCCTACATCTCTGCAGACTGGCTTCCCCACAGATTCAGTCCCCTAACTGACCCCTCTGAGTCACTCTTCCACAGTTTTCCTGTCTTCAGTCATCTCCGTTTCCTAGTCTTCTCCAAAATGATTCAACACTTTCACTGCTCTTGGGAGACACACCCCCTCTCAACCCTTGACTCTCTTCTTCCAGAAAATGAGATAGAATCCTCTGCTACTGAGACAACTGAGATTCGTGGCTATAAACTCCCTCATCTTTCCATTCCTCGCATCTTGCTACAGATTTACTCCCAGCATGCCTATTCTTGGTCCCTTAAGTCTCAGAAATGTGTGTCTGTTCTTCTGCTCTAACCTGTGGGTTAGGTACTCCTCTCTTGAGCTGACACCAAACCCTGTGTGTGTCTCTATCACTGATCTCCCACATGGTTTTATTATTACATGATTAGGTGTCCTGTCTCCCCTGAGCTGAGAACCTGTTGAAGGAGAGGACTATAAATTATTCATCTCGGTGGCCTCAGGGCCTAGCAAGCTCCTGTGTGTTTGCTGCATGAGCGAGTGCATGCAGGTAGACCATATCTTTTCTATTCTTTCTTGGTGGTCCTATTTG